>NC_073242.2:64251500-64865000 GCF_029281585.2 Gorilla gorilla gorilla | reverse complement strand
AGGGTTTTAAGAATGCGACTACTGCAGAATAGCTGAACAGACAATACACATTTAAAAAAGAACAACACAAGGATCAACCAGACTTGGGAAAAAATCAAAAACAACACAAGTCTTGTGAAGAACTGAGTTCTTAAAATATTACGGAGAACATAGCTATCGGAAGAGAAGGCAGTATAGGTAAGTTGATTGTTACATTTTTCAGCAAAAGCTAACACTTTTTTTTGGCAATCTTTCAAGCACTGCAACTACTACTGCAAAATGAGATATAATCCATTAAACAACATATTCACAAATCAAAAAATTTTTAGTAATACAATGCTTCAGATTTAAAAGCAAATCAAGTGTTAAAACTCAACTGCTATAATAATTAACCCCAAAGATAACCGTATCTGACAAAAAAGCTTCCACAGAGTTATGACTTCAGAATTATACTTTCTCTTGATTTATTTATTTATTTATTTATTTATTTATTTATTTATTTATTTTATTTTTTTTCTTGAGACGGCGTCTCGCTCTGTCACCCAGGCTGGTGTGCAATGGCATAATCTTGGCTCACTGCAACCTCCACTTCCCAGGTTCAAGCAATTTTCCTGCCTCAGCCTCCTGAGTAGTTGGGACTACAGGCACCTGCCACCATGCCCAGCTAATTTTTATACTTTTAATAGAGATGGGGTTTCACCATGTTGGCCAGGATGGTCTTGATCTCTTGACCTTGTGATCTGCCCGCCTCGGCCTCCCAAAGTGCTGGGATGACAGGCATGAGCCACCGTGCCAGGCCTTCTCTTGATATTTAAACTTTTAAGTCAGTCCAGAAAATTACAATAAATGTCAACAGTAAGTATGGTGTTGAGGCAGAAGTAGGACCAAACTTTTTCATATGTTATTCAGTTGATAACAATATGACCTGGGTAGTAATTTCCTATGTGTCTACTTATACACAAGTACAAAAAAGTAAAACAGAGATACTGCTAAATAAAAGGGTACACTAAGTTCTTAATAGTAACTCAAGGGGGGAGGAGCCAAGATGGCTGAATAGGAACAGCTCCGGTCTACAGCTCCCAGCATGAGCGACACAGAAGACGGGTGATTTCTGCATTTCCCTCTGAGGTACCGGGTTCATCTCACTAGGGAGTGCCAGACAGTGGGTGCAGGCCAGTGGGTGCGCATACCGTGTGCGAGCCGAAGCAGGGCGAGGCATTGCCTCACCTGGGAAGCACAAGGGGTCAGGGAGTTCCCTTTCCGAGTCAAAGAAAGGGGTGATGGACGCACCTGGAAAATCGGGTCACTCACACCCGAATATTGCGCTTTTCAGACCGGCTTAAAAAACGGCACACCACGAGACTATATCCCACACCTGGCTCGGAGGGTCCTACGCCCACGGAGTCTCACAGATTGCTAGCACAGCAGTCTGAGATCAAACTGCAAGGTGGCAGCGAGGCTGGGGGAGGGGCGCCCGCCATTGCCCAGGCTTGCTTAGGTAAACAAAGCAGCCGGGAAGCTCGAACTGGGTGGAGCCCAGCACAGCTCAAGGAGGCTTGCCTGCCTCTGTAGGCTCCACCTCTGGGGGCAGGGCACAGACAAACAAAAAGACAGCAGAAACCTCTGCAGACTTAAATGTCCCTGTCTGACAGCTTTGAAGAGAGCAGTGGTTCTCCCAGCATGCAGCTGGAGATCTGAGAATGGGCAGACTGCCTCCTCAAGTGGGTCCCTGACCCCTGACCCCCGAGCAGCCTAACTGGGAGGCACCCCCCAGCAGGGGCACACTGACACCTCACACCGCAGGGTATTCCAACAGACCTGCAGCTGAGGGTCCTGTCTGTTAGAAGGAAAACTAACAAACAGAAAGGACATCCACACCGAAAAACCATCTGTACATCACCATCATCAAAGACCAAAGTAGATAAAACCAGAAAGATGGGGAAAAAACAGAACAGAAAAACTGGAAACTCTAAAACACAGAGCACCTCTCCTCCTCCAAAGGAACGCAGTTCCTCACCAGCAATGGAACAAAGCTGGATGGAGAATGATTTTGACAAGCTGAGAGAAGAAGGCTTCAGACGATCAAATTATTCTGAGCTACGGGAGGACGTTCAAACCAAAGGCAAAGAAGTTGAAAACTTTGAAAAAAATTTAGAAGAATGTATAACTAGAATAACCAATACAGCGAAGTGCTTAAAGGAGCTGATGGAGCTGAAAACCAAGGCTCAAGAACTATGTGAAGAATGCAGAAGCCTCAGGAGCCGATGAGATCAACTGGAAGAAAGGGTATCAGCATTGGAAGATGAAATGAATGAAATGAAGCTAGAAGGGAAGTCTAGAGAAAAAAGAATAAAGAAATGAGCAAAGCCTCCAAGAAATATGGGACTATGTGAAAAGACCAAATCTACGTCTGATTGGTGTACCTGAAAGTGATGCGGAGAATGGAACCAAGTTGGAAAACACTCTGCAGGATATTATCCAGGAGAACTTCCCCAATCTAGCAAGGCAGGCCAACATTCAGATTCAGGAAATACAGAGAACGCCACAAAGATACTCCTCGAGAAGAGCAACTCCAAGACACATAATTGTCAGATTCACCAAAGTTGAAATGAAGGAAAAAATGTTAAGGGCAGCCAGAGAGAAAGGTCGGGTTACCCTCAAAGGGAAGCCCATCAGACTAACAGCAGATTTCTCGGCAGAAACCCTACAAGCCAGAAGAGAGTGGGGGCCAATATTGAACATTCTTAAAGAAAAGAATTTTCAACCCAGAATTTCATATCCAGCCAAACTAAGCTTCATAAGTGAAGGAGGAATAAAATCCTTTACAGACAAGCAAATGCTGAGAGATTTTGTCACCACCAGGCCTGCCCTAAAAGAGCTCCTGAAGGAAGTGCTAAACATGGAAAGGAACAACCGGTACAAGCCGCTGCAAAATCATGCCAAAATGTAAAGACCATCAAGACTAGGAAGAAACTGCATCAACTAACGAGCAAAATCACCAGCTAACATCATAATGACAGGATCAAATTCACACATAACAATATTAACTTTAAATGTAAATGGACTAAATTCTCCAATTAAAAGACACAGACTGGCAAGTTGGATAAAGAGTCAAGACCCATCAGTGTGCTGTATTCAGGAAACCCATCTCACGTGCAGAGACACACATAGGCTCAAAATAAAAGGATGGAGGAAGATCCACCAAGCAAATAGAAAACAAAAAAAGGCAGGGGTTGCAATCCTAGTCTCTCATAAAACAGACTTTAAACCAACAAAGATCAAAAGAGACAAAGAAGGCCATTACATAATGGTAAAGGGATCAATTCAACAAGAGGAGCTAACTATCCTAAATATATATGCACCCAATACAGGAACACCCAGATTTATAAAGCAAGTCCTGAGTGACCTACAAAGAGACTTAGACTCCCACACATTAATAATGTGATCTGTCAACATTAGACAGATCAACAAGACAGAAAGTCAACAAGGATACCCAGGAATTGAACTCAGCTCTGCACCAAGTGGACCTAATAGACATCTACAGAACTCTCCACCCCAAATCAACAGAATATACATTTTTTTCAGCACCACACCACACCTATTCCAAAATTGACCACATACTAGGAAGTAAAGCTCTCCTCAGCAAATGTAAAAGAACAGAAATTATAACAAACTATCTCTCAGACCACACTGAAATCAAACTAGAACTCAAGATTAAAAATCTCACTCAAAGCCACTCAACTACATGGAAACTGAACAACCTGCTCCTGAATGACTACTGGGTACATAATGAAATGAAGGCAGAAATAAAGATGTTCTTTGAAACCAATGAGAACAAAGACACAACATACCAGAATCTCTGGGATGCATTCAAAGCAGTGTGTAGAGGGAAATTTATAGCACTAAATGCCCACAAGAGAAAGCAGGAAAGATCCAAAATTGACACCCTAACATCACAATTAAAAGAACTAGAAAAGCAAGAGCAAACACATTCAAAAGCTAGCAGAAGGCAAGAAATAACTAAAATCAGAGCAGAACTGAAGGAAATAGAGACACAAAAAACCCTTCAAAAAATTAATGAATCCAGGAGCTGGTTTTTTGAAAGGATGAACAAAATTGATAGACTGCTAGCAAGACTAATAAAGAAAAAAAGAGAGAAGAATCAAATAGACACAATAAAAAATGATAAAGGGGATATCACCACCGATCCCACAGAAATACAAACTACCATCAGAGAATACTACAAACACCTCTATGCAAATAAACTAGAAAACCTAAAAGAAATGGATACATTCCTCGACACATACACTCTCCCAAGACTAAACCAGGAATAAGTTGAATCTCTGAATAGACCAATAACAGGATCTGAAATTGTGGCAATAATCAATAGTTTACCAACCAAAAAGAGTCCAGGACCAGATGGATTCACAGCCGAATTCTACCAGAGGTACAAGGAGGAACTGGTACCATTCCTTCTGAAACTATTCCAATCAATAGAAAAAGAGGGAATCCTCCCTAACTCATTTTATGAAGCCAGCATCATTCTGATACCAAAGCCGGGCAGAGACACAACCAAAAAAAAAAGAATTTTATGCCAATATCCTTGATGAACATTGATGCAAAAATCCTCAATAAAATACTGGCAAACCGAATCCAGCAGCACATCAAAAAGGTTATCCACCACGATCAAGTGGGCTTCATCCCTGGGATGCAAGGCTGGTTCAATATACGCAAATCAATAAATGTAATCCACCATATAAACACAGCCAAAGACAAAAACCACATGATTATCTCAATAGATGCAGAAAAAGCCTTTGACAAAATTCAACAACCCTTCATGCTAAAAACTCTCAATAAATTAGGTATTGATGGAACGTATTTCAAAATAATAAGAGCTATCTATGACAAACCCACAGCCAATATCATACTGAATGGGCAAAAGCTGGAAGCATTCCCTTTGAAAACTGGCACAAGACAGGGATGCCCTCTCTCACCGCTCCTATTCAACATAGTGTTGGAAGTTCTGGCCAGGGCAATCAGGCAGGAGAAGGAAATAAAGGTATTCAATTGGGAAAAGAGGAAGTCAGATTGTCCCTGTTTGCAGACGACATGATTGTTTATCTAGAAAACCCAATCGTCTCAGCCCAAAATCTCCTTAAGCGGATAAGCAACTTCAGCAAAGTCTCAGGATACAAAATCAATGTACAAAAATCACAAGCATTCTTATACACCAACAACAGACAAACAGAGAGCCAAATCATGAGTGAACTCCCATTCACAATTGCTTCAAAGAGAATAAAATACCTAGGAATCCAACTTACAAGGGATGTGAAAGACCTCTTCAAGGAGAACTACAAAACACTGCTCAAGGAAATAAAAGAGGATACAAACAAATGGAAGAACATTCCAAGCTCATGGGTAGGAAGAATCAATATCGTAAAAATGGCCATACTGCCCAAGGTCATTTACAGATTCAATGCCATCCCCATCAAGCTACCAATGCCTTTCTTCACAGAATTGGAAAAAAACTACTTTAAAGTTCATATGGAACCAAAAAAGAGCCCGCATCGCCAAGTCAATCCTAAGCCAAAAGTACAAAGCTGGAGGCATCACACTACCTGACTTCAAACTATACTACAAGGCTACAGTAACCAAAACAGCATGGTACTGGTACCAAAACAGAGATATAGATCAATGGAACAGAACAGAGCCCTCAGAAATAACGCCACATACCTACAACTATCTGATCTTTGACAAACCTGAGAAAAACAAGCAATGGGGAAAGGATTCCATATTTAACAAATGGTGCTGGGAAAACTGGCTAGCCATATGTAGAAAGCTGAAACTGGATCCCTTCCTTACACCTTATACAAAAATCAATTCAAGATGGATTAAAGATTTAAACGTTAGACCTAAAACCATAAAAACCCTAGAAGAAAACCTAGGCATTACCATTCAGGACATAGGCGTGGGCAAGGACTTCATGTCTAAAACACCAAAAGCAATGGCAACAAAAGCCAAAATTGACAAATGGGATCTAATTAAACTAAAGAGCTTCTGCACAGCAAAAGAAACTACCATCAGAGTGAACAGGCAACCCACAACATGGGAGAAAATTTTCACAACCTACTCATCTGACAAAGGGCTAATATCCAGAATCTACAGTGAACTCAAACAAATTTACAAGAAAAAAACAAACAACCCCATGAAAAAGTGGGTGAAGGACATGAACAGACATTTCTCAAAAGAAGACATTTATGCAGCCAAAAAACACATGAAAAAATGCTCATCATCACTGGCCATCAGAGAAATGCAAATCAAAACCACTATGAGATATCATCTCACACCAGTTAGAATGGCAATCATTAAAAAGTCAGGAAACAACAGGTGCTGGAGAGGATGTGGAGAAATAGCAACACTTTTACACTGTTGGTGGGACTGTAAACTAGTTCAACCATAGAGGAAGTCAGTGTGGCGATTCCTCAGGGATCTAGAACTAGAAATACCATTTGACCCAGCCATCCCATTACTGGGTATATACCCAAAGGACTATAAATCATGCTGCTATAAAGACACATGCACACGTATGTTTATTGCGGCGTTATTCACAATAGCAAAGACTTGGAACCAACCGAAATGTCCAACAATGATAGACTGGATTAAGAAAATGTGGCACATATACACCATGGAATACTATGCAGCCATAAAAAATGTCGAGTTCATGTCCTTTGTAGGGACATGGATGAAATTGGAAACCATCATTCTCAGTAAACTATCGCAAGAACAAAAAACCAAACACCACATATTCTCACTCATAGGTGGGAATTGAACAATGAGATCACATGGACACAGGAAGGGTAATATCACACTCTGGGGACTGTTGTGGGGTGGGGGGATGGGGGAGGGATAGCATTGGGAGATATACCTAATGCTAGATGACGAGTTAGTGGGTGCAACGCACCAGAATGTCACATGTATACATATGTAACTAACCTGCACAATGTGCACATGTACCCTAAAACTTAAAGTATAATAAAAAAAAAATAGTAACTCAATAAACTGGAACACTGTCAAAAAGCAACAACTAGTGAATTTTTTCGGTGTTTTTTTCTATTATCCAATAAGTGAATTATGCTATTCCTTTCCAATTTCCCAAGCACTTTTTGTTTCTATCACCATTTCTGTATTCGAAGAAAAAGTAACAAATCAAGTAACAAATCTAAAAAAGCAAACAAACAAAAAAACACAACTAGAGCATCTGCAAAAGTTTGGTAGAAGACTGAAACTCTTGAGTATAAGGATCTGGTATTCTATTATCATTAGTTAACTTAAGAGTTTGTTAAAGACATACATTTCATAAGAAAGCATGTTAGTTTGAAGATATTGACCAGTATGTACCATCCCTAAGTATTAGTAACCAAATGCATGACAATAAAGAGCTATCTAGGAAGAAAAATTAGTGACTACCAGCACCATCAACAAGACTTTGTCTTTACACTTCATTACCACTTACCATGCATTATAATGTCTAGGATTGACTCTGATAGCATTTCAAAAACTAGCTAATGCTTTGTCCAATTCTTCAGTTAAGACAAACTCATGCCCTAATAGAGTATAGACATAAGCATAATTTGGATCCACTTGGATAGCTCTCTGGAAGAATTTAATTGCAATATCATGTTCCCGTTGCAGAGTGAAACAGTTCCCTGCAGCACACCAGGCCTCTGGCAAATTTTTATCCATGTCTGTTAAGTCTTTTGACAGAAACGAAAGAGAAACATCTTTTTGAAGATGCCAAAGTGTTGTAGAGTAGATTTCCATGCCTTCGACTCTATAATTCTCAATCCTTCTAACCTCTGAGAATATTCTTTCAGCTTGCATGTACTCTGAAAGTTCAAAATAGGCCCTTCCAATTTGGCACAGTACCCAACCAGTATTGTAGTGGTGAGAAGGTAAATGGTTCATAATATTTATAGCTTCTTTGCAGTGGTATGAACACAAAGCTAAATAAACTTTCCCCCTTTCATGAAGAAGGCTCATCAAGCCTTCTGCTGCTGCTTTTTGTAGATTAAAAGGCTGAATCTGAGGTGTGACTGTGGATATTTTCCCTTCTGAAATGATGGAAGAGTCCAATTTTGTTATTTCCATGCTGTCATTTAAATTAGGTTGAGTTATTCCTCCTTTATTAGTTTTACTTTTTGTTTTTCTGTTTGGGACCTTAGGTGGAAACCTCATTTTTAATTTTTTCCCTATTCTCCTTGGTTGTGGAATTGTCACCAGTAAAGAGTCATGAACTTCTTCGATGTAGTGCATTTGGGGGAGATGTCATAGTGGGGCTCAATACCTGAAGTGTTGTACTTATTTATGGACCAGAACTTTCTGTTTGTGCAAGAATTGGAATTACCTCTCGGCTATTTCCACTCTGTGAGAAGACAGACTTTGGTCCAGTTTGGCCGATTCTGGCAACAGACTTTTTTGAAGGGACTCCGGTGGATGGCACATCAATTACAGAAGGTGTATTAGTGTAGTTTTGTAAATAGGATCCATCTCCAGGACTTGGGGTTTCTAATGGCAAAATCCCAAAAATTGGGGTCAATGGACTAAGAGATGCTGGTCCTCCTAATAAACTTTGATCAGTTTTTGGTTTATTTTGAACCTGTTTAGATAATATGGAAGTTCCTGTTCCCAGTGGGAGAGTATCAGGTGAAATTACAGCTGAATCAATAGAAGACACTGGGGAATCTGTATTCAAGGAGTACTTTGAATTGGCAGATTCTAAATTCAATCTGTTTAATTCAGTTGTGTTCTGGGGTGTTTCCGTAAGAACGGTCTCAGGCTGTCTGTGACATAAACTATGACGAGGTACTTGTGTGGTGCAACACTTGGACAGACAGTTGCTAAAGTTCTGTAAAGATGTGAATTTAAATGTTTGGTCAGGATCTGGCTTTTCACCTATTTCACATAATGATTCAAAGGGATACCAGAGGAAAGGATTGAAACTAAGGCTCTTTTGGTAGCATTCTGATCCTTTGGCAAGCCAATCTGTCTTGCAATATACATGTCCCAACAATGGAAGGGGAAAGCAAGCTGAATCACCAAACTCAGTAACTATATAATCATGGTTTTTCTGCTTATGAAACACTCCACCAGATAAGATTTGCTCCCCTTCTGCAAGCTTGCTGACATCAAAACAACATTTTGCAAGCAGGTATTTGCATTGTGGTGTAGGACAACTGTGTCCTTTGAAGAGTCTGTATGCTTTATAGGCCTTTCCTGGGCGGTAAGAACAGGTCGCCAGTAAAAACAAGGCTTCTTCTGAGTGTACTTCTGCATAAAGGCATTCTGCGAGGAAAACCCCATCTCAGTAAGCATAGTGGTTTAGTGCTTGCCATGTAGCAGCCTGGACGGGTTCCTGTAACACCATCATCCTCGAGGATCAGGCCCACTTTCTGCAGTGCCTCAGGCACCCCCCCCACCCCGCCCACCCCCCCGTCCCCCCATAGCAGCTCCAGCCCGGCCAGCCTCCGCTCATTTAAACTCACCAGTTACCAGGGGATGGGGGAGGCCGAGACAGAATGACTTCCTTACCCTGCCAACTCTGGAAAGCCCGGCCCCTTGTGATCCATCGCAAAGCGATAGTCACCTCACGTTTGGAAAACGGATTGGCTCCCAAGCTCATTGGAGGTATGTGGCATGTAGGATGAAGGACTCTCTTCTTCTGATTGGGTCTGAACAGTGGGGCCTAGGGCTGGAGCTCTCTCTGTGCGGACCGCTGACTCCCTCTACCTTGGGTTTCTTTGGCCCTACCCTGGGACACGGGTCTTGGCAGATTCTGACCCTTCCTGGCCCTTAAGTCGCTGTCAGAAACCCCATCTCGTACTCGGATGCCCCGAATGACTGTGGCTCACGCCTCTCTGGAAACATTGGAAATCTCTCCTCTACGCGCGGCCAACTGAAACCACAGGAGCTCGGAACACAAGCCGCCATCCACCTCACTGCTTTCGGGAGAGAATGATGAGTCTCTTACTGACTCTCTCTTGAGAGAGTCCTCCGCGGTGGGGACCGAGGGCGGCTCGTCGCCTACTGTGTGGCCCGTGCCTCCCCCTTCCGAGTTGGGGGAGGATCCCGCCGGGCCGGACTAGCATCCTAGCAGTTGGGAGGCTGCGTGAGCGGTGGCTGTGCCAGGCTTTCCATCCGATGCGTGACCCGCTCCGCTGCGAGCCGGCTCTCCACCCGCTCCCCTGAGGAGCAGCGACCGGTGCCGACAACCGCGTTTGCGTGGCACGGGGTTGGGCCGCCTGGCCATGGGAAGCATCCCAAGTGGCGGGCGCGCCGGTCTCCTGGAGCTTGACAGTGTCGGAGGATGGACAAGAAACCAGCAACGTGGTCCTGGCGTTGGGTTTGTGGCTGAGGTCGCTTCAGGGTCCCGATGGCGGGACCCGGGCTCGTGAGGCAGGTCTTGGTGAGTGCCGGAGGCAGTCCGGCTTCCTAGGTGGGGCGCCGCGGGACCTCCCTCATATCTGTGGCGGTGGAATCCCGTGGCCATGTTTTCCTGGTGGCACGGCCTTGCCTGAGGTTTCTCCCTGAGCCGCCCCTCTGCGGGCTCCTGGGTGCCCTTGCCCTTGTGGTCCCTGGCCTTGCCTGTCTGTGCCCCCCTCCCCGCCCGCATATCCTCTCTCCCTGAGCGGCTCACTGGCTTAGGCTATGGTGGCCCCCTCTGGGACCAACCCTGGCTCTGCCTTGTGTGGCACCGCCGCCGGCCACTGCTTGGCCCGTTGTCCCTGTCCCCAGGCACGCGCCTTCGGGACCAGGTCGGCGGCGCCCCGCATGGGCCTGGTGGGAGCCCAGAGGGTATGGGGTCGGCGTGCAGCGTGCGCAGGGAAGAGGGTTCCAGGGGCTGGCCGCAATGGCGGCGGCGGTGGGGGAGCCGCGGGCCCGCCGAAGGCCAGTCGGCCGCTTCAGGTACCGCGCGGGGCCGCCTTCGTGCTTGGAGGCCGCTGGCGGTGAGATCCCGGGCACCACGGTCCGCCTCTGGTTCGCTGCCTAAACGTCTGGGCCGCCCCGCGCCCACCGCTCCCGGGTGGCCGCCGGTCCCTCGCAGCTGCCGTGCACGGGTCAGGCTGTCTGCCTGGTCGCACGTGGGCGCGAAGGGTCGGGAGTGGTGGGCCCATCGGGGGGTGTTGTGTAGTGTGGGTGTATGGGACGTCCGGTTTGCCGCCCCACCACCCCCCTCCCACCGCCCCGCGTTGCTCCCTCCCTCCCACACACCCATCCTCGCGACTGCGACGCCCGGCTCATCCTCGCGAGGCCTGGAGGCCGCTTTCTACCTACTTGGTTGATCCTACCAGTACCATATGCTTGTCTCAAAGATTATGCCATACATGTCTAAGTAGGCAGGGCCGGTACAGTGAAACTGCTAATGGCTCATTAAATCAGTTATGGTTCTTTTGGTCGCTCGCTCCTCTCCTACTTGGAAAACTGTGGTAATTCTAGAGCTAATGCATGCTGAAGGGCTCTGATCCCCTTCGCGGGAAAGATGCCTGCATTTATCAGATCAAAACCAACCCGATCAGCCCCTCTCCAGCCCCTGCCTAGGGGTCCAGTGCCACCGGCTTTGGTGACTCTAGATAGCCTCGGGCCAATCGCACGCCACCCCCCCCCCGTGGCAGTAATGACCCATTTGAACGTCTGCCCTATCAACTTTCGATGGTAGTCACTGTGCCTACCATGGTGACCACGGGTGAAGGAGAATCAGGGTTCGATTCTGGAGAGGGAGCCTGAGAAATGGCTACCACATTCAAGGAAGGCAGCAGGCATGCAAATTACCCACTCCTGACCCAAGGAGGTAGTGATGAAACATAACAATACAGGACTCTTTCGAGGTCCTGTAATTGGAATGAGTCCACTTTAAATCCTTTAATGAAGATCCATTGGAGGGCAAGTCTAGTGCCAGCAGCCGCGGTAATTCCAGCTCCAATAGCGTATATTAAAGTTGCTGCAGTTAAAAAGCTCCTAGTTGGATCTTGGGAGTGGGCGGGCGGTCCGCCATGAGGCGAGCCACTGCCTGTCCCCGCCCCTTGCCTCTTGGTGCCCCCTCGATGCTCTTAGCTGAGTGTTCCACGGCCCAAAGCGTTTACTTTGAAAAAATTAGAGTGTTCAAAGCAGGTCTGAGCCGCCTGGATACTGCAGCTAGGAATAATGGAATAGGACCGCGGTTCTATTTTGTTGGTTTTCGGAACTGAGGCCATGATTAAGAGGGACAGCTGGAGGCATTTGTATTGCTCCGCTAGAGGTGAAATTCTTGGACCGGTGCAGTTTGGACCAGAGTGAAAGCATTTGCCAAGAATGTTTTCATTAATCAACAATGAAAGTCGGAGGTTCGAAGACGATCAGATACCGTGTTAGTTCTGACCATAAACGATGCCAACTGGCAACGTGGCGGTGTTATTCCCATGACCCGCTGGGCAGCTTCCAAAAAACCAAAGTCTTTGGGTTTTTAGGTTCCGTGGGGAGTATGGTTGCAAAGCTGAAACTTAAAGGAATTGGTGGAAAGGCACTGCCAGGAGTGGAGCCTGCGGCTTAATTTGACTCAACATGGGAAAAATCACCCGGCCCGGACAGGGACAGGATTGACAGATTGATAGCTGTTTCTCTGTTCCATGGGTGGTGGTGCATGGCCTTAGTTGGTGGAGTGATTTGTCTGGTTAATTCCGATAACCAACGAGACTCTGGCATGCTAACTAGTTACGTGACCCCCTAGCGGTTGGCATCCCCCAACTTCTTAGAGGGACAAGTAGCCTTCAGCCACCTGAAATTGAGCAATAACAGATCTGTGATGCCCTTACACGTCCGGGACTGCACGCGCACTACACTGACTGGCTCAGCGTGTGCCTACCCTACATGGCAGAGGTGGGTAACCTGTTGAACCCCATTCGTGATGGGGATGGGGGATTGCAATTATTCCCCATGAAGGAGGAATTTCCAGTAAGTGTGGGTCATAAGCTTGCCTGAAGTCCCTGCCCTATGTACACACAACCCGCCTCTACTACTGATAGGATGGTTTAGTGAGGCCCTCTGATCAGCCCCACCGGGTCAGCCCACTGCCCTGGTGGAGCGCTGAGAAGACAGTCGAACTTGACTATCTATAGGAAGTAAAATTCGTAACAGTTTCGGTAGGTGAACCTGTGGAGGAATCATTAACGGAGAAGAGCGAAGCTGTGGCGGCGAAGCCGCGGCGGCGCCGCCACGTCCTTCCTCCTTGGCAGACTGCGTTATCCGTGTGGCGTGTGCGTGGGCGGGGTCGTGCCCTTTGTTTGTTGCACGGCCCCGCCTGCCCCAAGAGCCGGAGAACTCGGGAGGGAGAGAGGGGGGAGAGAGGGGGGAGAGAGAGACACGCGTGCGGGGACGAAACCTTGTGTGCGTGTCGTGGGGCAGGCTGGATGGCTCGCCGGCCTGGTGAGTAGCGGGGAGCGCCCCCCTGCCGTGGCCCCTACATGTGTGTCGGGGGGGTGGGCGCCGCGGGGATGGTTCTCAGCGTCATGGCGGGGTGGGGGTCTCAGTGCCCTCTCCGCCGGAGCCGTTGTCCCGCCCTGTCCCACCGGCTTGGCCCCATCCCGCCGGCTCCCTTTGGGGCCGGCTGGGTTCCCATTGCTGCCGCTGCCACCATCCTTGCCTCTGCCACACCGCGCCACCGGGTCCGGCCTGGCCCGCTCGCTCTCCCCAGCCTTCCCGCTAGGGCGTCTCGAGGGTAGGGGGCCGGAGGCCTGTCGCCCCCTCCTCGTCCGCCCCCGCCATCCAGGCACCTAGCACGTTCTGGTGCGGAGGTTTAAGGACCCCTTGGGGGGTCGTCCGTCCACCCATGGGTCGGGTGCGGTGGGCCCGCGGGGGAGTCCGTTTGGGAGGGGCCCACCCCTCCCTCACCTCCCCCACCGACTCCATCCCCTCGGCCGGCCTTGGCCGCGCCGCAATTGCAAGTTGCCGCTGACACCGGTGGGGGCTTTAGCGGCGGACTTTGTGCCATCGCGCGCGTGCCGCGCGTATGGCCTGTGCACCGTGCTGTGGGGGCGGGAATCCCCGGGCGCCCGTGGGGTGCTGTCAGTGTTTGCCCTCCGCCCCCGTGGTAAGCACCGCCTCCCTGTTGTGAAACCTTCCGACCCCTCTCTGGAGTCTGGTCTCTTTGCTGTCTGACTGGCGGGCCTGAGGTAAACCCTCTGGGGGACGTGCTGTGCCAGGAGGGCCTCCCGGTGTTGGGAGCACCCTTACCAAATCCACCTTGTATGACTTTTAGCGGTGGATCACTGGGCTTCTGTGTCGATGAAGAACGCAGCTAGCTGTGAGAACTAATGTGGATTGCAGGACAGATTGATCATCGACACTTCGAACGCAATTGCAGCCCGGGTTCCTCCCAGGGCTTTGCCTGTCTGAGTGTCACTTGCTGATCAATAGTCCCCGGGGGTGCCTCTGGGCTCCTCAGGGTGCATGGCTGGGGGTTCCCTGGCATGGCCTGTCGGGGTTCTCCATCCCCCCAACTGCAGACCAGCAACGTCCGCCCTCCTCTGCCGCTGTGCCCACCCCTTCTCCCTTCCCCCGCAGGCCCTGTGTGGTCACGCATTGGGTGGCATGGGGAAGGGGGGCTCCCGGCTGTGAGGAAGAGAGAGAGGGTGGCACTGCCACCCGCGAAAACAGAGAGGGAAGAGAGCCGGCTGGGGCCGAGTTCACGTGGCCACCACCGCGGTCCGGGTTCCTCCCTCGGGGGCTCCCTCGCGCCTCACGCAGCTCGTGGTGCGGGGTTCGTTGGCCCTGGCGGGGTGGAAGGTCCCGTGCCATCATTGTCGATCATCGTGGGTAGTGGGGGCTTGTTGCGGGGGGGGCAGGAAGGCAAGTAGAAAGGATCCACCAGGGAGAGGGTGGGGGAGTGCGTCCCGGTCACCGCGGTTCACCGCCGCTCCTGGTGGCGGCCCGGCGACTGTCCCACCATCGCTCCAGCGCCCCTCCTCCCCAACACCCGTCCGAGGCACAGTCCTCCTAGCCCGCCCGCCCCCCGCCTACCCGGTGCATGTCGCGGTTCTGTCCGGGGCCGGAAGCCCGCCACGCAGCCCGTCTGGCAGTGCTCGTGGCAGCGGTCCTGGGGTTCGCATGCCCCTGGCGGTGACTCGCTGGATGCTGCGGTGTCATCCGCCATCGCGCGCCCGCCTCTGACTCTCGGCCGCGCGGTGCCTGGGGCGTGGTCTGTAGCTTCCACGTCGGGGAAGGGCGGTGCCACCGTGTCCTCGGATCCGTCCCCCACCTCCACTTAGTTCGTAGGAAATCCCATGTAACTTAGCAAAGCTAGCAAGTCCCTAAACTCGGCGCAGCGACTGTAGGGGTGGCCTCCCAGTAGCATCATTAACATCAATTGTAATTGGTAGGCAATCACTTAGTTTCACATTTCATTACCCGAGTTATACAAATGTGTAAAAAAAATACAGTTTTAATAAAAGGGAGTAAAAGATAATATGAGTAATATTCACAATCTCTAGCTGGAAGAGGTAGTGTTTTCTCAGAAATGATGCATTCCTGGAGCAAGGTCATTTTGTGTTTGGTTTGTTAAATATCTATTTCCATTTTGACAAACCACTGGAAAAGCCCAGCTTCACAAGGACTCTCCATAAGAACGATCACACAAAAGAACACCCATAACACAAATCAAAACAAGGGTGGTCCAGGCATCAAATTAAAGGCTCATTACCAAGTTTTCTGAGAAGAGATAAAGAACACAAAGTTACTTTTATGTGATGGAAAACAGAGAAAAAGAGCAAATGGAACAATAAATGTTAGGCAACAACAGTGAAAACCAAGCTGTGGAAAGAAATGAATGGAAATGTTTTGTTTGGTATTGATTTCCTATCCTGATATCAGAAAGTATGGGAAAGAACAAAGCACATTTTTTTGAGACAAATAGAACATAAAACAAATGAATGTTAAAGACTATTTTACAGTGCTAACAAAACTATCTGTGACTTGTTTTCTCCCTTTAAAAATACGATTTTGTACAATTACATTTATATAAACTATTGAAATAAAATTGTAAAGATGGAGAACAGGCTATGGGGTTGCCAAGGGGAAGGGGTGGAGGAAAACGTGTCAGAGTGTCAGCAAAGATTGCAAGTTGGAGCCTGGTGGTGAGGCTACAGTTCTGCATCTTGACTATTGAAGTGGTAGTTACAGAGATCTACACCACATAAAAATGAACAGAACAAACGCACACACATACACATGTACAAAAATGAATGCATGCAAAACGGTTGCGATCTGAGTAAGCTTTCTGAATTGTACCTATGTCAGTTTCCAGGTTTTGATAATGCTCTATGGCTATGTGAGATGTCACCACTGGAATTAGTGAAGAGTACCTAAGACATCCCTGTACCTTTTGCAACTTCCTGTGAATCTATAATTATTTCAAAAGAAACTTGAAAGTCAGCAGACTTTCACTTCAAGGAGGAAAAAAACTGAAGATTAATGAAATTGTTGAAGAACATCAAACACTCAATAGTCTATATGAGAGCTGTATTCTGTCCACTTGCAGCACAGCTGTCATTTAGCCTTTTCCTGATGTGCCCTGGAAGACTTGAGCTCCTCTTGGATTGCCAAGGCCGATAGTGTTTATTTGTTATTAACTTTGTACTGAACACCCCCAAAATGAAAAATGATTGAATAATCATTTATAATAGCAACTAGTAATTTTACTTATAAAGAGACAATAGTGGTAACGAATTTAAATATTTAGGGTAAAGAATAGGATCTTCATTAGACAATACTGGCAAAATTTAGAAAGAAAAATAAGGAATCAGAAACATAAGTAGTTCAGTATTGTGAAAAAGTTCTGGATCTGAGAAGCAAAAGAACAGAGATTGTATTGCGTTTCTGCTCCAAACTTGATGAATCACCTTAGATGTGTTGTGTTTCTGTGCCAAAGCTGCTGAATCACCTTAGGCAATGCATGCCCTATCCCTAAACCTGTTTTCTTTTCTACAAAATAAAGTGAGCTAGATCATCTCCGAGGTCCCCCAAATATTCACATTTTCAGCTCTACATGAACTTCAGTTGAATTCCTAATTTCAGTGTGGATAATACATGTGTGCTGCACCACAAGCAGTGTGTCTAAATGCTGATGTTGGTCCTAAAAACTAATTATGAGCAGTTTGGAAATTCTGTTGTTGTAGAATCTGCAAAGGGATATTTGTGAGCGCTTTGAGGCCATGGTGAAAAAGGAAATACCTTCACATAAAAACTATAAAGAAGGTTTGTGAGAAACTGCTTTGTGATGTCTGCATTCATCTCACCGAGTTAAACATTTCATTCCTTTGATCAGTCTGGAAACTCTGTTCTTGTGCAATCTGCAAAGTGGTATTTGTGAGTGCTTTCAGGCCTATGGTGAAAAAGGAAATATCTTCACATAAAAACTAGACAGACGCATTCTGAGAAACTACTTTGTGACGTGTGCATTTATCTCACAGAGTTAAACCATTCTTTTGATTGAAATGCTTGGAAATGGTGTTTTTGTAGAATCTGCAGAGGGATATTTGTGAGCACTTTGAGGCCTATGGTGAAAAAGGAAATATCGTCACATAAAAACTAGAAAGAAGGTTTATGAGAAACTGCTTTGTGATGTGTGAATTCATCTCACAGAGTTGAACCTTTCTATTGATTGAGCATTTTGGAAACAGTCTTTTTGGAGAATCTCCCAAGGGATATTTGTGAACACTTTGAGGCCTATGGTGAAAAAGGAAATATCTGTACATAAAAACCAGACAGAAGGTTTCTGAGAAACTGCTTTGTAATGTGTGCATTCATCTCACAGAGGTAAACATTTCTTTTCATTGAGCAGATAGGAAACTGTTTTCTTGTAGAATCTGCAAAGGGATATTTGTGAGCAGTTTAAGGCCTATGGTGAAAAAGGAAATATCATCGCATAAAAACTTGACAGAAGTTTGTGAGAAACTTCCTGGTTATGTATGCATTCATCTCACAGAGTTGAATCATTCTTTTGATTGAGCAGTTTGGTAACAATCTTTTTGTAGAATCTGCAAAAGGATATTTGTGAGCGCTTTGAAGCCTATGGTGAAAAAGGAAATATCTTCACATAAAAACTAGAAAGAAGGTTTCTGAGAAACTGCTTTGTGATGTGTGAATTCGTCTCACAGAGCTAAACCTTTCTATTGATTGAGCATATTGGAAACAGTCTTTTTGTAGAATCAGCAAAGGGATATTTGTCAGTGCTTTGAGGCCTATGGGGAAAAAGGAAATATCCTCACATGAAAACTAGACAGAAGGTTTCTGAGAAACTGCCTTGTAATGTGTGCATTCATCTCACAGAGGTAAATGTTACTTTTCATTGAGCAGATGGGAAACCCTTTCCTTGTAGAATCTGCAAAGGGATATTTGTGAGCCCTTTGAGGCCTATGGTGAAAAAGGAAATATCTTCATATAAAATGTAGACAGAAGCTTTCTGAGAGACTTATTTGTGATGTGTGCATTCATCTCATAGAGTTGAACCATTCTCCTTTTTTTTTTTTTTTTTTTGGAGCTCTGGGTTTATTTATTTATTTACCTTTATTATTATTATACTTTAAGTTTTAGGGTACATATGTACAATGTGCAGGTTTGTTACATATGTATACATGTGCCATGTTTGTGTGCTGCACCCATGAACTCATCATTTAGCATTAGGTATATCTCCTAATGCTATCCCTCACCCTCCCCCCACCCGACTACAGTCCCTGGTGTGTGGTGTGTGATGTTTCACTTCCTGTGTCCATGTGTTCTCATTGATCAATTCCCAACTATGAGTGAGAACATGTGTTTGATTTTTTGTCCTTGCGATAGTTCGCTGAGAATGATGGTTTCCAGCTTCATCCATGCCCCTACAAAGGACATGAACTCATCATTTTTTATAGCTGCATAGTATTCCATGATGTATATGTGCCACATTTTCTTCATCCAGTCTATCGTTGTTGGACATTTAGGTTGGTTCCAAGTCTGTGCTATTGTGAATAGTGCCGCTATAAACATACGTGTGCATGTGTCTTTATAGCAGCATGAATTATAATCCTTTGGGTATATGCCCAGTAATGGGATGGCTGGGTAAAGTGATATTTCTAGTTCTAGATCCCTGAGGAATCACCACACTGACTTCCACAATGGTTGAACTAGTTTACAGTCCCACCAACAGTGTAAAAGCGTTCCTATTTCTCACATCCTCTCCAGCACCTGTTGTTTCCTGACTTTTTAATGATTGCCATACTAACTGGTGTGAGATGGTATCTTGTTGTGGTTTTGATTTGTATTTCTCTGATAGCCAGTAATGATGAGCATTTTTTCATGTGTTTTTTGGCTGCATAAATGTCTTCTTTTGAGAAGTGTCTGTTCATATCTTTCAACCACTTTTTGATGGGGTTGTTTGTTTTTTTTCCTGTAAATTTGTCTGAGTTCATTGTAGATTCTGGATATTAACCCTTTGTCAGATGAGTAGGTTGCAAAAATTTTCTCCCTTTCTGTAGGATGGCTGTTCACTCTGATGGTGGTTTCTTTTGCTGTGCAGAAGCTCCTTAGTTTAATTAGATCCCATTTGTCAACTTTGTCATTTGTTGCCATTGCTTTTGGTGTTTTAGACATGAAGTCCTTTCCCATGCCTATGTCCTGAATGGTATTGCCTAGGTTTTCTTCTAGGGATTTTATGTGAAGCATTCTTTTGATTAATCAGTTTGGATACTCTGTTCTTGTAGAATCTGCAAGGAGATATTTGTGAGCACTTTGAGGCCTTTGGTGAAAAAGGAAATACCTTCATATAATAAATAGACAGAAGTTCTCTGAGAAACATCCCTGTCATGTGTGCATTCATCTCACAGAGTTGAAACAGTCTTTTTGCTGAGCAGTTTGAAAACTGTCTATTTGTAGAATCTGCAAAAGGATATTTATGAGCGCTTTGAGGCCTATGGTGAGAAAGGAAATATCTTTACATAAAAACTGGACAGAAGATTTCTGAGAAACCTCTTTGTGATGTGTGCATTTATCTCACAGAGTTGAACCATTCTTTTGATTGAGCAGTTTGTAAACAGACTTTTTGTAGAATCTGCAAAGGAATATTTGTCAGCTCTATGAGGCCTATGGTGAAAAAGGAAATATCTTCAATAAAAACTATAAAGAATGTTTCTGAGAAGCTGTTTTGCAAGATGTGCACTCATCTCAGAGAGATAAAAGTTTCTATTCTCTGATGAGTCTGGAAACTCTGTTCTTGTAAAATCTGCAAAGGGATATTTGTGAGTGGCTTTAGGCCTATGGTGAAAAAGGAAATATCTTCACCTAAAAACTAGACAGAAGCATTCTGAGAAACTTCTTTGTGATATGTGCATTCGTCTCACAGAGTTGAACCACTCTTTTGATTGAGAAGTTTGGAAACAGTCTTTTTGTAGAATATGCAATTGGATATTTGGAGCGCTTTGAGGCCTATGGTGAAAAGGAAATATCTTCACATAAAAACTACACAGAAGCATTCTGAGAAACTTCTTTGTGATGTTTGCATTCATATCATGCAGTTGAACCTTTCCTATGATTGAGCAGTTTCAAAGCAGTCCTTTTGTAGAATATGCAAAGGGATATTTGGAGCACTTTGAGGCCTTGGTGAGAATGGAAATATCTTCACATAAAAACTAGATAGAAGCATTCTGAGAAACTTCTTGGTGACGTGTGCATTTATCACACAGAGTTATAACTTTCTTTTGATTGAACACTTTGGAAACAGTCTTTTTGTAGTATCTGTAGAGGGATGTTAGTGAGCAGTTTGAGGCCTATGGTGAAAAAGGAAATATCTTCACATAAAAACTAGATAGAAGGTTTCTAAGAAACTTATTTGTGATGTGTGCTTCCATCTCACATAGTTGAACATTTCTTTTGATTGGGCAGTTTGGAAACACTCTTTTTGTAGAATCTGCAAATGGATATTTGGAGCACTTTGAGGCCTATGGTAAAAAAGGAAATATCATCACAAAAAATTAGACGGAAACATTCTGAGAAACTTCTTTGTGATGTTTGCATCCATCTCACACAGTTGAACATTTCTTTGATTGAAGATTTGGAAACAGTCTTTTTGTAAAATCTACAAAGGGATAATTGTGAACCCTTTGCGGCCTATGGTGAAGTAGGAAATATCTTCATATAAAAACTACACAGAAACATTCTGAGAAACATTTTTGTGATGGGTGCATTCAACTCACAGAGTTGAAGCTTTCTTTTGCTAGAGCAGTTTGCAGACAGTCCTATTGTAGAATCCCCAAAGGGATATTTCTGAGCCCATTGAGGCCTTTGGTGATATAGGAAATACCTTCACATAAAAGCTAGACAGAAGCTTCCTGAGAAACTTCTTTTCAATGAGTGCTTTCATCTCAAAGAGTTGAGTGTTTCTTTTGACTGAGTAGTTTGGAAACACTCTTTGCATAATCTGCAAATGGATAATTGGAGCATTTTTAGGCCTATGGTGAAAAATGAAATATCTTCACATAACAACTAAACAGAAGCTTTCTGAGAAACTACTTTGTAATGCGTGCATTCATCTCACAGAGTTGAAACTTTCTTTTGATTGAGCCGTTTGTAAACAGTCTTTTTGTATAATCTGCAAATGGATATTTGGAGCACTTTGAGGCCTATAGTGAAAAAGGAAATATCTTCACAGAAAAAAATAGAAAGAAACATTCTGAGAAACTTCTTTGTGATATGTGCTTACATCTCACAGAGTCGAACCTTTCTTTTCATTGAGCAGTTTGGAAACAGACTTTTTATAGAATCTGAAAATGCATATTTGGAGCACTTTGAGGCCTATGGTGGAAAAGGAAATATCTTCAGATAGACACTAAGCAGAAGCTTTTTGAGAAACTTCTTTGTGATGGGTGCATTCATATCAGAGAGCTGAAACTTTCTTTTGATTTAGCAGTTTTTAAACAGTCTTTTGGTAGAATATGCAAATGGATACTTTCAGTGCTTTGATGCCTATGGTGAAAAAGGAAATATCTTCACAAAAAAACTAGAAAGATACATTCTGAGAAACTTCTTTGTGATGTGTGCTTTCAACTCACAGAGTTGAAACTTTCTTTTCACTGAGCAATTTGGAAACAGTCTTTTTGTGGAATCTGCAAAAAATATTTTTGAGCCCTTTATGGCCCATGCTGAAACAGGAAATATCCTCACAGAAAAACTAGACAGAAGCTTTCTGAGAAACTTCTTTGTGATGTGTGTTTTGAACTCACAGAGTTGTACCTTTCTTTTGATTGAGCAGTTTGGAAATAGTCTTTTTGTGGAATCAGCAAATGGATGTTTGGAGGGCTTTGAGGCCTATGGTGAAAAAGGAAATACCTTCACATAAAAAATAGACAGAAGCATTGTGAGAAACATCTCTGTGATGTGTGCATTCATCTCATAGAGTTGAGCCTTTCTTTGATTGAGCGGCTTGGAAAGTCTTTTTGTGGAATCAGCAAATGGATATTTGGAGTGCTTTGAAGCCTATGTTGAGAAAGGAAATACCTTCACATAAACACTAGACAGAAGCATTGTGAGAAACATCTCTGTGATGTGTGCATTCATCTCATAGTGTTGAACCTTTGTTTGATTGAGCAGTTTGGAAACAGTCCTTTTGTAGAATCTGCAAATAGTATTTTTGAGCCCTATATGGCCCAAGGTGATATAGGAAATATCTTCACAAGAAAACTAGGCAGAAGCATTCTGAGAAACTGCTTTGTGATGTGTGCTTCTGTGTCACAGAGTTGAACCTTTCTTTTGATTGAACAGTTTGGAAACACTCTTTTTGTATAATCTGCAAATGGGTATTTGGAGTGCTTTGAGGCCTATGGTGAAAAAAGAAATATCTTCACATAAAAACTAGACAGATGCATTCTGTGAAACTTCTTTGTGATGTGTGCATTCATCTCACAGAGTTAAATCTTTCTTTGGATTCAGCAGTTTTCTAAACAGTCCTTTTGTAGAATCTGCAAAGAGATATTTCTGAGCCCCTTGAGGCCTATGGTGAAAAAGGAAATATCTTCAAATAAAAACAAAACAGAAGGTTTCTGAGAAGCTTCTTTGTGATGTGTGCATTCATCTCACAGAGTTGAATCTTTCTTTTGCTTGAGCAGTTTGGAAACAGTCTTTTTGCAAAATCTGCAAAAGGATATTTCTGAGCCGTTTGAGGCAGATGGTGAAAAAGAAATATCTTCACATAAAAACTAGACAGAAGCATTCTGAGAAACTTCTTTTTTATGTGTGCATTCACCTCACAGAGTTGAAACTTTCTTTTCATTGAGCAGTTTGGAAACCGTCTTTTTGTAGAATCTGCAAAGGGATATTTGTGATTCCTTTGAGGCCTGTGGTGAAATAGGAAATATCCTCAAATAAAAATTGGACAGAAGCTTTCAGAGCAACTTCTTTTTGATGTGTGCTTTCATCTCACAGAGTTGAACCTTTCTTTTGATTGAGCAGTTTGGAAACAGTCTTTTTGTGGAATCTGCAAATGGATGTTTGGAGTGTTTTGAGGCCTATGGTGAAAAAGTAAATATCTTCACATTAAAACTAGATGGAAGCATTCTGAGAAACTTATTTGTGACGTGTGCATTCATCTCACGTTGTTGAGCCTATCTTTTGATTTAGCAGATTGGAAACAGTCTTTTTGTTGTATCTGCAGAGGGATATTTGTGAGCAGTTTGAGGCCTTTGGTGAAAAAGGAGATACCTTCACATAAAAACTAGAAAGAAGCATTCTGGGAAACTTCTCTGTGATGTGTGCATTCAACTCACAGAGGTGAACCTTTCTTTAGATTGAGCAGTTTGGAAACAGTCCTTTTGTAGAATCTGCAAAGGGATATTTCTGAGCCCTTTGAGTTCTATAGTGAAATAGGAAATATCTTCACATAATAACTAGACAGAAGCATTCTGAGAAACTTCTTTGTGATGTATGCTTTCATTTCACAGAGTTGAACCTTTCCTTTGATTGAGCAGTTTGGAAACACTCTTTTTGTAGAATCTGTAAACAGATATTTGGAGTGCTTTGAGGCATAAGGTGAAAAAGGAAGTATCTGCACATAAAAACTAGACAGAAACTTTCTGAGAAACTTCTTTGTGATGCATACTTTCATCTCACAGATTTGACCCTTTCTTTCATTGAACAGTTTGGGAACAAGTCATTTTGTAGAATCTGCAAAGGTATATTTGTGAGTGGTTTGAAGCCTATGGTGAAAAACTAAATATCTTCACATAAAAACCAGACAGAAGCTTTTTGATATAACTCTTTGTGATATTTGCATTCATCTCAAAGAGTTGAACCTCTCTCTTCATTGAGGAGTTTGGAGACTTTTTTTGTGCAATCTGCAAAGAAATATTTCTGAGTGTTTTGAGGCCTATGGTGAAAAAGAAATAACTTCACATAAAAACTACAGAGAAGCATTCTGAGAAACTTCTTTTTTATCTGTGCATTCACCTCACGGAGTTGAATCTTTCTTTTCATTGAGCAGTTTGGAAACAGTCTTTTTGTAGAATCTGCAAAGGGATATTTGTGATTCCTTTGAGGTCTATGATGAAATAGGAAATATATTCACATAAATACTAGACAGAAGCTTTCTGATAAACTTCTTTGTGATGTGTGCTTTCATCCTACAGAGTTGAACCTTTCTTTTGATTGATAACTTTGGAAACAGTATTTTTGAAGAATCTACAAATGGATATTTGGAGAGCTTTGAGGCCTACAGTTAAAAAGGAAATATATTCACATAAAAACTAGACAGAAGCATTCTGAGAAACTTCTTTGTGATGTGTACTTTCATCTCACAGGTTTGAACCTTTCTTTTGATTGAGCAGTTTGGAAACAGTTTTTTTTGTACAATCTACAAAGGGATATTTCTGAACGGTTTGTTGCCTATGGTGGAAAAGAAATATCTTCACATAAAAACTAGACAGAAGCATTCTGAGAAACTTCTTTTTTATGTGTGCATTCGTCTCACAGAGTTCAACTTTTCTTTGCATGGAGCAGTTCAAAAACAGTCTTTTTGTAGAGTCCACAAAGAGATATTTGTGAGCTCTTTCAGGCCTATGGTGAAATATGAAATATCTTCACATAAAAACTAGACAGAAGCATTATGAGGAACTTCTTTGTGATGTGTCCTTTCATCCCACAGAGTTGAACATTACTTTTGATTGAGCAGTTTGGAAACACTCTTTTGTAGAATCTGCAAATGGATGTGTGGAGTGCTTTGAAGCCTATAGTGAAAAACGAAATATCTTCACATAAAAACTAAACAGAAGCTTTCTGAAAAACTTCTTTGTGATGGGTGCATTCATCTCACAGAGTTGAACCTTTTTTTGGTTGAGCAGTTTGGAAACAGTCTTTTTGTGGAATCTGCAAATGGATATTTGGAGCGCTTTGAGGCCTATTGTGAAGAAGGAAATATCTTCACATAAAAACTAGACAGAAACTTTCTGAGAAACTTCTTTGTGATGTTTGCATTCATCTCACAGAGTTGAACCTTTCTTTTCATTTGACAGTTTGGAAACAGTCTTTTTGTGCAATATGCAAAGGGATATTTCTGAACGGTTTGAGGCCTATGGTGAAAAATATATATGTCAGATAAAAACTAGACAGAAGCATTCTGAGAAACTTATTTTTCATGTGTGCATTTATCTCACAGGGTTGAACCCTTCTTTGCATGTAGCTGCTTGGAAACAGTCTTTTTCTAGAATCTGCAAATGGATATTTGGAGCACTTTGAGGCCTGTGGTGAAAAAGGAAATATCTTCACATAAAAACTAGACAGAAGCATTCTGAGAAACTTCTTTGTGATGTGTGCATTCATCTCACAGAGATGAAAGTTTCCTTTGATAGAACACTTTTCAAGCAGTCTTTTTGCAGTATCTGCAGAGGGATATTTGGGAGCAGTTTAAGGCCTATGGTGAAAAAGGAAATATCTTCACATAAAAACTAGACAGAAGCATTCTGAGAAACTTCTTTATGATGTGCGCATGCATCTCACAAAGTTGAACTTGTCTTTTCATTGAGCAATTTGGAAAAGTCTTTTTGTTCAATCTGCAAAGGGATATTTTTTAGTTGTTTGAGGCCTATGGTAAAAAAGACATATCTTTACATATAAACCAGACAGAAGCTTTCTGAGAAACTTCCTTGTGATGTGTCCATTCATCTCACAGAGTTGAACCTTTGTTTTGATTGAGCTGTTTGGAAACACTCTTTCTGTAGAGTCTGCAAAGGGATATTTGTGAGCCTTTTATGGCCTATGGTGAAATAGGAAATATCTTCACATAAAAACTAGAGAAACATTCTGAGAAACTTTTTTGTGATGTGTGCTTTCATCTCACAGAGTTGAAACTTTCTTTTGATTGAGCAGTTTGGAAAGAGGCCTTTTGTAGTATCTGAGAAGAGATATTTTTGAGCCCATTGAGGCCTATGGTGAAAGAGGAAATATCTTCACATATGAGCTAGACAAAAACTTTTTGAGAAAATTCTTTGTGTGTGTGCTTTCATCTCACAGAATATAATCTTTCTTTTCATTGAGCAGTTTGGAAACAGTCTTTTTGTAACATCTGCATAGGGATATTTCTGAGCAGTTTGAGGCCTATGGTAACAAAGAAATATCCTCACATAAAAACTAGACAGAAGCATTCTGAGAAACTTCTTTTTTAGGTGTGCATTCATCTCACAGAGTTGAAACTTACTTTTCATTGAGCAGTTCTGTAACAGTCTTTTTGTAGAATCTGCAAAACAGATATTTGTGAGCCCTTTGAGGCCCATGGTGAAACAGGAAATACCTTCACTTAAAAACTAGATGGAAGCATTCTGAGTAACTTCTTTGTGATTTGTGTTTTCATCTCACAGAGTAGAACCTTTCTTTTGATTGAGCAGTTTGGAAAAAGTCTTTTTGTACAATCTGCAAAAGATATTTTGTGCACTTTGTGGACTACGGTGAAAAAGGAAATATCTTCACATAAAAACTAGAAAGAAACTTTCTGAGAAAGTTCTTTGTGATGTGCACTTTCTTTTTGTTTTATTTTATTTTATTATTATTATACTTTAAGTTTAAGGGTACATGTGCACAATGTGCAGGTAACTCGTCATTTAGCATTAGGTATGTCTCCTAATGCTATCCCTCCCCCCTCCCCTCACCCCACAACTGTCCCCAGTGTGTGATGTTCCCCTTCCTGTGTCCATGTGTTCTCATTGTTCAATTCCCAACTATGAGTGAGAACATGGGGTGTTTGGTTTTTTGTCCTTGCGATAGTTTACTGAGAATGATGATTTCCAATTTCATCCATGTCTCTACAAAGGACATGAACTCATCATTTTTTATGGCTGCATAGTATTCCATAGTGTATATGTGCCACATTTTCTTAATCCAGTCTATCATTGTTGGACATTTGGGTTGGTTCCAAGTCCTTGCTATTGTGAATAGTGCCACAATAAACATACGTGTGCATGTGTCTTTATAGCAGCACGAAAACAATGAGAACAAAAACACAACATAACAGAATCTGTGGGACACATTCAAAGCAGTGTGTAGACGGAAATTTTTAGCACTAAATGCCCACAAGAGAAAGCAGGAAAGATCCAAAATTGACACCCTAACATCACAATTAAAAGAACTAGAAAAGCAAGACCAAGCACATTAAAAAACTAGCAGAAGGCAAGAAATAACTAAAATCAGAGCAGAACTGAAGGAAATAGAGACACAAAAAACCCTTCAAAAATTAATGAATCCAGGAGCTGGTTTTTTGAAAGGATCAACAAAATTGATAGACTGCTAACAAGACTAATAAAGAAGAAAAGAGAGAAGAATCAAATAGATGCAATAAAGAATGATAAAGGGTATATCACCACCTATCCCACAGAAATTCAAACTACCATCAGAGAATACTACAAACACCTCTATGCAAATAAACTAGAAAATCTAGAAGAAATGGATAAATTCTTCGACACATACAGCCTCCCAAGACTAAACCAGGAAGAAGTTGAATCTCTGAATAGACCAATAACAGGCTCTGAAATTGAGGCAATAATCAATAGCTTACCAACCATAAAGAGTCCAGGATCAGATGGATTCACAGCCAAATTCTATCAGAGGTAAAAGGAGGAACTGGTACCATTCCTTCTGAAACTATTGCAATCAGTAGAAAAAGAGAGAATCCTCCCTAACTCATTTTATGAGGCCAGCATCATCCTGATACTAAAGCTGGCAGAGACATAAACAAAAAAGAGAATTTTAGACCAATATCCTTGATGATCATTGATGCAAAAATCCTCGATAAAATACTGGCAAACTGAATCCAGCAGCACATCAAAAAGATTATCCACCATGAACAAGTGGGCTTCATCCCTGGGAGGCAAGGCTGGTTCAATATACACAAATCAATAAATGTAATCCAGCATATACACAGAACCAAAGACAAAAACCACACGATTATCTCAATAGGTGCAGAAAAGGCCTTTGACAAAATTCAACAACCTTCATGCTAAAAACTCTCAATAACTTAGGTATTGATGGGACGTATCTCAAAATAATAAGAGCTATCTATGAAACTTCTTTGTGATGTGTGCATTCATCTCACAGAGTTGAACCTTTCTTTTGATTGGGCAGTTTGGAAACAGTCTTTTTGTAGAATCTGCAAAGTGATATGTTTCAGCGATTTGAGTTCTATGGTGAAAAAGGAGATATCAAAAAATAAAATGTAGACAGCAGCTTTCTGAAAAACTTCTTTGTGATGTGTGCATTCATCTCACAGGGTTGAAATTTTCTTTTGATTGAGCAGTTTGGAAACAGTCTTTTCATAGAACATGCAAAGTGATATTTGTGAACTGTTTGAGGCTTATGGTGAAAAAGGAAATATCTTCACATAAAAACTAGACTCATGTTTTCTGGGAAACTTCTTTGTGATGGGTGTATGCATCTCAAAGAGTTGAATCTTTGTTTTGATTGAGCAGTTTGGAAACAGTCTTTTTGGAGAATCTGCAAAGGGATGTTTTTGAGCGGTTTGAGGCATGTGGTGAAAAAGGAAATATCTTCATATAAAAACTAGACAGAAATATTATGATAAATCACTTTGTGATGTGTGCATTCATCTCACAGAGTTGAATTTTCTTTCATTGAGCAGTTTGGAAACAGTCTTTTTGTAGAATATGCAAAGGGATATTTGTGAGCTTTTTGAGGCCTATTGTGAAAAAGGAAATCTCCACAAATATAATCTAGACAGAACCCTTCTGCGAAACTTCTTTGTGATGTGTGCATTCATCACACAGAATTGAACCTTTCTTTTGATTGAGCAGTTTGGAAACAGTCTTTTCATAGAATCTGCAAAGGAAAATTTGTGAACGCTTTGAGGCTTATGGTGAAAAAGATGTATCTTCACATAAAAACTAGACAGAAACGTTCTGAGAAACTTCTTTGTGATGTGAACATTCATCTCACACAGCTGAACTTTCATTTGATTGAGCAGTTTGGAAACTGTCCTTTAGTAGAATCTGAAAAGGGTTATTTATGAGCAGTTTGAGGCCTACGGTGAAAAAGGGAGTATCAACAAATAAAACCTAGACAGAAACTTTCTGAGAAACTTCTCTGTGATGCGTGCATCCATCTCAACAGAGTAAAAACTTTCTTTGATTGAGCAGTTTGGAAACAGTCTTTATGTAGAATCTGCAAAGGGATATATGTAGGCAGTTTCAGGTCTATCATGAAAACGGAAATATCTTCACATAAAAACTAGACAGAAGGTTTCTGAGAAAATTCTTTGAGATGTGCTCTTTCATCTCACAGATTTGAAGTGTTCTTTTCATTGACCAGCTTGGATAGAGTCTTTTTGTAGAATCTGCTTTGTGATATTTGTGAGCCCTTTGAAGCCTATGGTGAAAAAAGAAATATCTTCACACAAAAACTAGACAGAAGTTTCTGAGAAACTTCGTTGTGATGTGTGCATTCATCCCAAAAAGTTGAAGCTGTCTTTGGATTAAGCAGTTTGGAAACAGTCCTTTGTAGAATGTACAAAGGGATATTTGAGATCCCTTTTTGGCCTATGGTGAAAAAGGAAATGTCTTCACATAAAAACTAGACAGAAGCATTCTGAGAAACCTCTTTTTGATCTGTTCATTCTTCTCACAGAGTTGAACCTTTCTTTAGATAGAGCAGGTTGGAAAATGCCTTTTTGTAGAATCTGCAAAGTGATAATTTGAATGCTTTGAGACTTATGTGAAAAAGGAAATATCTTCACATAAAAACTTGATGGAAGCTTTCTGAGAAACTTCTTTGTGATGTGTACATTCATCTCAAAGTGTTGAAGCTTTGTTTCAGTTGAGCTGTTTGGGAACAGTCTTTTTGTAAAATCTGTAAAGGGACATTTGTGAGCACTTTGAGGCCTATATTGAAAAAGGAAGCATCTTCAAATAAAAACTAGACAGAAGCTTTCTGAGAAACTTCTTTGTGATGTGTGCATTCACCTCACAGAGTTGACCCTTTCTTTTGATTGAGTAGTTTGGAAACACTCTTTTTGTAGTATCTGCAAAGGGTTATTTATGAGTGGTTTGAGGCCTATGGTGAAAAAAAGAGTATCGACAAATAAAAACTAGACAGAAACTTTCTGGGAAACTTCTCTGTAATGTGTGCATTCATCTCACAGAGTGGAAGCTTTCTTTGATTGAGCAGGTTGGAAACAGTCTTTTTGTAGAATCTGCAAAGGGATATATGTGGGCGGTTTGAGGTCTATGGTGAAAACGGAAATATCTTCACATAAAAACTAACTGTTCAATGGGAAGAAACTTTTACTTGAGTGTGATGAATGCACACGTCACAAAGGAGTTACTCAGAAAACTTCTTTCTACTTTTAATGTGAAGATATTTCCTTTTTCACCGTATGCCTCAACACACTCCCAGATATCCCTTTGCAGATTCTACAAAAAGACTGTTTCCAAACTGCTCAATAAACAGAATGGTTCAACCCTGTGAGATGAATGGGCACATCACAAAGAAGTTTCTCAGAAAACTTCCTTCTCGTGTTCATGTGAAGATATTTCCTTTTTTAACATAGGCCTCAATTCACTCTCAAATATACCTTTGCAGAATCTACAAAAAGACTGTTTCCAAAGTGATCAATCAAAAGAAAGTTTCAACTCTGTGAGATGAATGCACACATCAGAAAGTAGTTTCTCAGCAAGCTTCTCACTAGTTTTTATGTGAAGATAGTTCCTTTTTCAATGTGGGTCTCAAAGCACTCAAAAATATCCCTTTGCAAACTCTAGAATAACAGAGTTTACAAACTGCTCAATGAAAAGAAACGTTTACCTCTGTGAGATGAATACACATATCTTAAAGCAGCTTCTCAGAATGCTTCTTTCTAGTTTTTATGTGAAGATATTTCCTTTTTCATCATAGGCCTCAATGCACTCCTAAATATCCCTTTGCAGATTGTACAAAAAGACTGTTTCCAAACTGCTCAATCAAAAGAAATGTTAAACTCTATGAGATAAATGCACACATCACAAAAAGTTTCTCAGAAAACTTTTTTCTATTTTTATGTGAAGATAATTCCTTATTCACCATGGGCCTCAAAGCACTACAAATATCCCTCTGCAGATTCTACAAAAAGACTGTAAGCAAACTGCTCAATCCAAAGAATGCTTCAACTCTGTGAGATGAATGCACACACCACAAAGAAGTTTCTCAGAAACTTTCTTTATGGTTTTTCTGTGAAGATATTTCCTTTTTCACCATAGGCCTCAAAGCCCTCACAAATATCCCTTTGCAGATTCTACAAAAAGACTGTTTCCAAACTGCTCAATAAAAATAATTATTGAACACTGTGAGATGAATGCACACAGCTCAAAGAAGTTTCTCAGAATCCTTCAGTCTGATTTTTATATGAATATATTTCCTTTTACACCATAGGCCTCAAAGCACTCCAAATATCCATTTGCAGATTCTACAAAAAGACTGTTTCCAAATGGCTCAATCAAAAAAAAGTTCAACTCTGTGTGATGAATGCACACATCATGAAAAAGTTTCTCAGAATGCTTCTGTCTAGATTTTATGTGAAGATACTTGCTTTTTCACCATAGGCCTCAAAGTGCTCACAAATATCCCTTTACAGATTCTACAAAAATACTTTTTCCAAATTGCTCAATCAAAAGAAAGGTTCAACTCTGTGAGATGTATGCACACCACAAAGAGGTTTCTCAGAAAGCTTCTCTCTAGTTTTTATGTGAAGATATTTCCTTTTTCACCATAGGTCTCCATGTGTTCACAAATATCCCTTTGCAGATTCTACAAAAAGACTCTTTACACATTGCTCAATCAAAAGAATATTTCAACTCTGTGACGTGAATGCTCACATCACCAGGATGTTTCTCAGAAAGATTCTGTGTAGTTTTTATGTGAAGATATTTCCTTCTTCACCATACGCCTCAAAGGGCTCACAAATATCCCTTTGCAGATTTTACAAGAAAAGAGTTTCCAATCTTCTCAATGAAAAGAAACAGACACATCTGGGAGATGAATGAACATATGACAAAGCAGTTTCTGAGAAACATTCTGTCTAGTTTTTATGTGAAGGTATCTCCTTTTTCACCACAGGATGCAAAGCACTCAAAATTGTTGCTTTGCAGATTCTACAAAAAGATTGTTTCCACACTGCTCATCAAAGGAAAAGTTCGCATCTGTGAGATGAATGCATGTGTCAAAAAGAAGTTTCTCAGAAAGCTTCTATTAAGTTTTCATGTGAATGTTTCCTTTTTCACCGTGAGCCTCAAAGTGCTCACAAATATCCAGTTGAGAAATATTTAAAAAGGCTGTTTCCAAACGGCTCAACCAAAAAAAAAAAAAAAAGGTTGAACTGTGTGAGATGAATGCACACATCACAAAGAAGTTTCTCAGAAACTTTCTTTATAGTTTTTCTGTGAAGATATTTCCTTTTACACCATAGGCCTCAAAGCCCTCACAAATATTGCTTTGCAGATTCTACAAAAACACTGCTTCCAAACCGCTCAATAAAAAGAATTATTGAACTTTGTGAGATGAATGCACATATCTCAAAGAAGTTTCTCAGAAACCTTCAGTCTAGTTTTTATGTGAATATATTTCCTTTTTCACCATAGGCCTCAAAGTGCTCCAAATATCCATTTGCAGGTTCTACAAAAAGACTGTTTCCAAACGGCTCAATGAAAAGAAAGTTTCAAGTTTGTGAGATGAATGCACACATGACTGAGAAGTTTCACAGGAAGCTTCTGTCTAATTTTTATATGAAGACATTTCCTGTTTCACCATAGGCCTCCATCTGCTCACAAATATCCCTTAGCAGATTCTACAAGAACAGAATGTCCAGACTGATCAAAGAAAACAAACGTCTTTCTCTGTGAGATGAATACACACATCACAAAACTGTCTCTCAGAAACCTTCTTTATACTTTTTATGTGATGATATTTCTTTTTTCTCCCTAGGACAAAAAGCGCTCAAAAATATCCCTTTGCAGATTCTACAAAAAGATTGTTTCCAAACTGCTCAATCAAAAAAATAGTTCAACTCCATGAGATGAATGCATACATCACAAAGAAGTTTATCAGAAACCTTCTTTATAGTTTTTATGTGAAGATATTTCCTTTTTCACCATAGGCCTCAAAGTGCTCAGCAATATCCCCTTGCAGATTCTGCAAAAACACTGCTTCCCACCTGCTCAATCAAATAAATGTTTAAACTCTGTGAGACGGATGCACACATTACAAAGAGGTTTCTCAGAAATCTTCTGTCCATTTTTTTTGTGAAGATATTTCCTTTTTCACCATAGCACTCAAAATCCCGACAAATATCCCTTGCGGATTCCACAAACAGACCGTTTTCATACTGCTCAATCAAAAGTAAGTTTCATCTTTGTGAGATGAATGTGCACATCACATAGAGGTTTCTCAGAAAGCCTCTCTCTAATTTTTATGTGAAGATATTTCGTTTTTCACCATAGGCCTCAAAGCACTCACAAATATCCCTTTGCAGACTCTACAAGAACAGTTTCCAGACTGACCAGAGAAAAGAAACGTTTACCTCTGTGAGATGAATGCATATATCACAAAGCTGTTGAGAAACCTTGTTTATACTTTTTATGTGAATATATTTCCTTTTTCACCATAGGTCTCAAAGCACTCATAAATATCCCTTTGCAGATTCTACAAAAAGACTATTTCCAAACTGTTCAATCAAAAGAATGGTTGAACTCTGTGAGATGAATACACACATCACAAAGAAGTTTCTCAGAAAGCTTCTGTCTAGTTTTTATGTGAAGATATTTCCTATTTCATCATAGGTCTCATAGCTCTCAAAAATATGCCTTTACAGATTCTACAGAAATACTGTATCCAAATTGCTCAATCCAAAAAGAGGTTCAAATCTGTGAGATGAATGCACACAACACAAGGAGGTTTCTCAGAAAACTTCTCTCTAGTTTTCATGTGAAAATATTTCCTTTTCCACCATAGGCTTCAAAGCATCACAAATATCCCCTTGCAGATTCTACCTACCAAAATACTGTTTACAAACTGCTCAATCAAAAGAATGTTTCAACTCTGTGAGATGAATTCTCGCATCTCCAAGATGTTTCACAGAAAGCTTCTGTCTAGTTTTTACTTGTAGATAATTCCTTTTTCACCGTACACCTCAAAGTGCTGACAAATATCCTTTTGCAGATTTTACAAGAACAGAATTTCCAATCTGCTCAAAGGAGAGAAATTGTTACCTCTGTGAGATGAAAGCACACATCGCAAAGCAGTTTCTCAGAAATATTCTGTCTAGTATTTATGTAAAGATAATTCCTTTTTCAACACAGGACACAAAGCGTTAACTAATAACCCTTTGGAAATTCTGCAAAATACTGTTTCCAAATTGCTCATCAAAAGAAAGGTTCATCTCTGTGGGATGAATGCATATATCAAAAAGATGTTTCTCAGAAAGCTTCTATCTTGTTTCTATGTGAATGTGTTTCCTTTTTCACCATGGGCCTCAAAGTGCTCAAAAATATCCCTTTGCAGATCCCAAAAAAAGACTGTTTTCAAAATGCTGAGTGAAAGGAATGGTTCAACTCTATGAGATGAATGCACACATCACAAAGAAGTTTCTCACAAACCTTCTTTATAGTCTTTATGTGAAGATATTTCCTTTTAACCATGGAGCTCAAAACACTCACAAATATACCTTTGCAGATTCTACAAAAAGACAGTTTCCCAACTGCTCAATCAAAAGAATTGTTGAACTCTGTGAGATGAATGCATACATCACAAAGCAGTTTCTCAGAATTCTTTAGTCTAGCTTTTATGTGAAGATATTTTCTCTTTCACCATAGGCCTCAAAGTGCTCAGAAATATCCCTTTACAGATTCCACAAAAAGACACTTCCAAACTGCTCAATCAAAAGAAAGTTTCAATTTTGTGAGATAAATGCACACATCACCAAGAAGCTTCTCAGTATGCTTCTGTCTAGTTTTTATGTGAAGACAATTCCTTTTTCACCATAGGGCTCTATGCACTCACAAATACCCCTTAGTAGATTCTAAAACAACAGAGTTTCCCAAATGATCAAAGAAAAGAATCGTTTACCTCGGTGAGATGAACACAGACATCACAAAACTGTTTCTCAGAAAACTTCTTTATAGTTTTCTGTGAAGATACTACTTTTTCTGCATAGGCCTCAAAGTGCTCACAAATATCCATTTGCAGATTCTGCAAAAATACTGTTTCCAAACTGCTGAATCAAAAGAGAGGTTCAAATCTGTGAGATAAATGCACATATCACAAAGAAGTATTTCAGAAACTTTCCTTATACTTTGTATGTGAAGATATTTCCTTTGGCAACATAGGCCTCAAAGTGATCAAAAATAACCCTTCTCAGATTGTACAAGAACAGAGTTCCCAGCCTGATCAAAGAAAAGAAATGCTTAGCTCTGTGAGATGAATGCACACATCACAAGGCTGTTTTTAGGAAACCTGCTTCACAGTTGTTCTGTGAAGATACTTCCTTTCCCACCATAGGCCTCACAGCATTCCAAATATCCACTTGCAGATTCTACAAAAAGAGTGTTTCAAAACAGCTCAATCAAAGGAAAGGTTGAACTCTGTGAGATAAATGCAAACAACACAAAGAAGTTTCTCATAATGCTTCTGTCTAGTTTTTATGTGAAGATATTTCCTTTTCCACTCTAGGCCACAAAGCGCTCCATATATGCAATTGCAGATTCTGCAAACAGACTGTTTCAAAACTGCTCAATCAAAAGAAAGGTTCAAGTCTGCGAGTTCAATGCACGCATCACAAAGAAGTTTCTCAGAATGCTTCTGTCTAGTTTTTATGTGGAGATATTTCCTTTTCCAACATTGGGCTAAAAGCGACACAAATATCCACTTGCAGATTCTACAAAAAGAGTATTTCAAAAATGCTCAATCAAAAGAAAGGCTCAACACTGTGAGATGAATGCACACAACACAAAGCAGTTTCTCAGAATGCTTCTGTCGAGTTTTTATGTGAAGATATTTCCTTTTCCACTAGAGTCCACAAAGCACTCCAGATATCCAATTTCAGATTCTACAAAAAGAGTGTTTCAAAACTGCTCAAACAAAAGAAAGTTTCAACTCTGTGAGTTGAATGCACACAGCACAAAGAAGTTTCTCAGATTGTTTCTGTCTAGATTTTATGTGAAGATATTCCCTTTTCCACCATAGGCCCCAAAGCGCACCAAATATCCACTTGCAGATTCTACAAAAAGTGTGTTTCAAAACTGCTCAATCAAAAGAAAGGTTCAACTCTGTTAGGTGAATGCACACATCACAAAGAAGTTTGTCAGAATGCTTCTGTCTAGTTTTTATGTGAAGATATTTCCTTTTCCACCACAGGCCTCAAAAAGCTCCAAATATCGAATTGCAGATACTACAATAAGACTATTCCCAAACTGCTCAAACAAAACAGGTGTTCAACTCTGTGAGTTGAATGCACACAAGTTTCTCAGAATCCTTCTGTCTAGTTTTTATGTGAAGATATTTCCTTTTCCATCGTAGTCCACCAATCACTCCAAATATCCACTTGAGGATTGTACAAAAAGAGTGTTTCAAAACTGCTGAATCAAAACAAAGGTTCAACTCTGTGAGATGAATGCAAACATCACAAAGAAGTTTCTCAGAAAGATTTTGTCTAATTTTTATGTTAAGGTATTTCCTTTTCCACCGTAGGCCTCAAATCATTCCAAATATCCACTTGCAGATTCTACAAAAAGAGTGTTTCAAAACTTCTCAATCAAAAGAAAAGTTCAATTCTGTGATAGGAATGCACACATCACAATGAAGTTTCTCAGAATGCTTCTGTGTAGTTTTTATGTGAAGATATTTCCTTTCGAAAGTAGGCCTCAAAGTGCTAAAAAATCCAATTGCAGATTCTACAAAAAGAGTGTTTCAAAATTGCTGAGTCAAAAGAAACGTTCAATTCAGTGAGATGAATGCACCCATCAAAAAGAAGTTTCTCAGAATGCTTCTGTCTAGTTTTTATGTGAAGCTATTTCCGTTTCCAGTAGAGGCCACAAAATGCTCCAAATATCCACTTGAAGATTCTATAAAAAGAGGGTTTCTAAACTGCTCAATGAAAAGAAAGGTTTAACTATGTGAGGTCAATGCACATATCACAAAGAAGTTTCTCAGAATGCTTCTCTCTAGTTTTTATGTGAAGATATTTCCTTTTCCACCATGAGCCTCAAAGCACTCCAAATATACATTTGCAGATACTAGAGAAACACTGTTTCCAAACTGCTCAATCAAAAGAAAGTTTCAACTCTGAGAGTTGAATACATACATCACAAAGAAGTTTCTCAGAATTATCTGTGGTTTTTCTGTGAAGTTATTTCCTTTTCCAGCATAGGCCTCAAAGCGCTCCAATAATTCAATTGCAGATTCTATAAAAAGCCTTTTTCCAAACTGCTCAATCAATAGAAAGGTTCAACTCTGTGAGTTGAATGCACATATCACAAAGAATTTTCTCAGAATGCTTCTGTCTAGTTTTTAAGTGAAGATAGTTCCTTTTCCACCTTAGGCCTCAAAGCGCTCAAATATCCATTGCAGATTCTACAAAAAGTGTGCTTCAAAACTGCTCAATCCAAAAAAAGGTTTAACTCTGTGAGTTGAATGCACACATCACAAAGAAGTTTCTCAGAATGCTTCTGTCTAGGTTTTATGTGAAGATATTACCTTTTCCACATTAGGCCACAAAACTCTGCAAATATCCACTTGAAGAATCTACAAAAAGAGTGTTTCAAAACTGTTTAATGAAAAGAAATTTCAACACTGTGAGATGAATGCACACATCACAAAGAAGTTTCTCAGAATGCTTCCATCTAGTTTTTATGTGAAGATATTTCCTTTTCCACCATAGGCTGCAAAGTGCTCCAAATATCCACATGCAGATACTACAAAAAGACTGTTTCCAAACTGCTCAATAAAAAGAGTAGTTCAACTCTCCCAGATGAATGCAAACATCACGAAGTTTCTCAGAATGCTTCCATCTAGTTTTTATGTGAAGATATTTCCTTTTCCACCATAGGCTGCAAAGTGCTCCAAATATCCACATGCAGATACTACAAAAAGACTGTTTCCAAACTGCTCAATAAAAAGAGTAGTTCAACTCTCCCAGATGAATGCAAACATCACGAAGTTTCTCAGAATGCTTCCATCTAGTTTTTATGTGAAGATATTTCCTTTTCCACCATAGGCTGCAAAGTGCTCCAAATATCCACATGCAGATACTACAAAAAGACTGTTTCCAAACTGCTCAATAAAAAGAGTAGTTCAACTCTCCCAGATGAATGCAAACATCACGAAGTTTCTCAGAATGCTTCTGTCAAGATTTTATGTGAAGATATTTCCTTTTCAAATATAGGCCTCTAAGTGCTCCTAATATACATTTGTAGATGCTACAAAAAGAAAGTTTCCAAACTTCTCAATAAAAAGATAGGTCCAACTCTGTGTGCTGAATGCACACATCTCAAAGAAGTTTCTCAGAATGCTTCTCTCTAGTTTTTATGTGAAGATATTTCCTTTTCCACCAGCGGCTGCAAAGCACTCCAAATATCCATTTGCAGATTCTACAAAAAGACTGTTTCCAAACTGCTCAATCAAAAGTAAGTTTCAGCTCTGTAAGAAGAAGGCACACATCACAGAGAAGTTTCTCAGAACGTTTCTGTCTTGTTTTTATGTGAAATTACTTTTAGTTTCCCTAGAGGCCACAAAGGGCTCAGAAATATCCCTTTGCAGATTCTACAAAACGACTGATTGAAAACTGCTCAATCTAAAGAATGGTTCAACTCTGTGAGATGAATGCACACATCAAAAAGAAGTTTCCCAGAATGCTTCTGTCTAGTTTTTATGTAAAGATATTTCCGTTTCCACCACTGGACTCAAAGCACTCCAAATATCCAATTGCAGATCCCACAAAAAGATTGTTTCAAAACTGCTCAATCAAAAGAAAGTTTCAACACTGAGATGAATGCACATATCACAAAGAAGTTTCTCAGAATGCTTCTGTCCACTTTTTATGTGACGACATTTAATTTTACAACATAGACCTCAAAGCACTCCAAATATCCACTTGCAAATCCTACAAAAAGTGTGTTTCAAAACTGCTTAATTAAAAGAAAGTTTCAACTCTGTGAGATGAATGCACACATCACCAAGAAGTTTTTCAGAATGCTTCTGTCTAGTATTTATGTGAAGATATTTCCTTTTCCAATAAAGGTCACAAATGATGTAAAATATCCACTTGCAGATTCTACAAAAAGGGTGTTTAAAAACTGCTCAATCAAAAGAAAGGTTAAACGTTGTGAGTTGAATTCACCCATCACAAACAAGGTTCTCAGAATGCTTCTGTCTAGTTTTTATATGAATATATTTCCTTTTCCACCATAGCCCTCAAAGTGCTCCAAATATCCACTTGCAGATTGCACTAAAAGTGTGTTTCAACACTGCTCAATTAAAAGAAAGGTTCAACCCTGTGAAATGAATGCTAACAACATAAAGAAGTTTCTCAGAATGCTCCTGGTTAGTTTTTTTGTGAAGACATTTCCTTTTCCACCATAGGCCCCAAAGTGCTCCAAACATCCACTTGCAGATTCTACAAAAGGACTGTTTCAAAACTGTTCAATGAAAAGAAGGGTTCAACTCTGTGAGATGAATGCACACAACAGAAAGAAGTTTCTCAGAATGCTTCTGTCAAGTTTTTATGTGAAGATACTTCCTTTTCCACCATAGGCTTCAATGCATTCCAAATATCCAATTGCAGATTCCACAAGAAGAGTGTTTCAAAACAGCTCAATCAAAAGAAAGTTTCAACTCTGTGAGTTGAATGTACACATCACAAATAAGTTTCTCAGAATGCTTCTGTGTGGTATTTATGTGAAGATACGTCCTTTTCCACCATAGGCCTCAATCCACTCCAAATATCCATTTGCAGATACTACAAAAACAGTGTTTCAAAACTTCTCAATCAAAAGAAAGTTTCAACTCTGTGAGATGAATGCACACATGACAAAGAAGTTTCTCAGAATGCTTCTGTCTTGTTTTTATGTGAAGATATTTCCTTTTAAACCACTGGCCACACAGCACTCCAAATGTCCACTTGCAGATTCTACAGAAGGAGTGTTTCAAAACTGCTCAATAAAAAGAAAAATTCAACTCTGTAAGATGAATTCACACATCACAAAGATGTTTCTCAGTTTCCTTCTGTCTAGTTTTTCTGTGAAGATATTTCCTTTTACACCATAGGCCACAAAGCACCCCAAATATCCTCTTGCAGATTCTACAAAGAGAGTGTTTCCAAACTGCTCAATCAAAAGAAATGTTCAACACTGTGAGATGAATACAAACATCACAAAGAAGTTTCTCAGAGAGCTTCTGTGTAGTTTTTATGTGAAGATATTTCCTTTTCCACCATAGGCCTCAAAGTGCTCCAAATATCCACTAGTAGATTATACAAAAAGAGTTTTTCAAAACTGCTCATTCAAAAGAAATATTCAACTCTGTGAGATGAATACACACATCACAAAGTAGTTTCTCAGAATGCTTCTGTCTATTTTTTAAGAGAAGATATTTCCTTTTCCACTAGAGGCCGCAAAGTGCTCCAAATATTCACTTGCAGATTCTACAAAAAGAGGGTTTCATAACTGCTCAATCAAAAGAAAGTTTCAACTCTGTGAGGTGAATGCACATATCAGAAAGAAGTTTCTCAAATTCCTTCTGTTTAGTATTTTTGTGAAGATTTTTCCTTTTCCTCTATACACCTCAAACTGCTCCAAGTATCCATTTGCAGATACTACAAAAAGAGTGTTTCAAAACTCCTCAATCAAAAGAAAGTTTCAGCTCTGTGAGTTGAATGCACACATCACAAAGTAGTTTCTCGCAAGTTTCTGTGTAGTTTTTATGTGAAGATATTTCCTTTTCCACCATAGGCTGCAAAGAGCTCCAAATATCCACATGCAGATTCTACAAAAAGAGTGTTTCAAAACTGCTCAATCAAAAAAAATTTTGAACTCTGTGAGATGAATGCACACATCACCAAGAAGTTTCTCAGAATTCTTCTGTTTAGCTTTTATGTGAAGATATTTCCTTTTCCACCATAGGACTCAAAGCGCTGTATATATCCACTTGCCGACTCTACAAAAAGAGTGTTTCAAGACTGCTCAATCAAAAGAAAGGTTGAACTCTATTAGATGAATGTGCACATCACTAAGAAGTTTCTCAGAATGCTTGTGTCTAGTTTTTAAGTGAAGATATTTCCTTTTCCATCATAGGCCTCAATACGTTCCAAATATCCACTGGCAAATTCCAGAAAAAGAGTGTTTCAAAATAGCTGAATCAAAAGAAAGTTTCAGCTCTGTTAGATTAATGCACACATCACAAAGAAGTTTCTCATAATGCTTCTGTCTGGTTTTTATGTGAAGATATTTCCTTTTCCACTCCAGGGCGCAAAGGTCTCCAAATGTCCACTGGCTGTTTCTACAAAAAGAGTGTTTCTAAACTGCTCAATAAAAAAAAAAGTTCAAATCTGTGAGATGAATGCACACATCACAAAGAAGTTTCTCGGAATGCTTCTGTCTGCTTTTTATATGAAGGTATTTCCTTTTACCCTATAGGCCTCACAGCACTCCAAAGATCCATTTGCAGATACTACAAAAAGACTGTTTCCAAACTGCTCAATAAAAGGAAAGGTTCAACTCTGTAGGTTGAATGCTCACATCAGAAAGTAGTTTCCCAGAATGCTTCTGTCTAGTTTTAATGTGAAGATATTTCCTTTTCCACTATAGGCCACGAAGCACTGCAAATAGCCACTTTCAGATTCTAGAAAAAAAGTGTATGAAAACTGCTCAATCAAATGAAATGTTCAACTCTGTGAGTTGAATACACGCATTGTAAAGAAGTTTCTCAGAATGCTTCTGTCTAGTTTTTTATGCAAAGATATTTCCCTTTCCACCTTAGGCCACATAGTGCTCCAAATATCCAATTGCAGATTCTACAAAAGGATTGTTTCAAAACCTGCTCAATCAAAGAAACGTTCAACTGTGTGAGATGAATGCAAATATCACAAAGAAGTTTCTCAGAATTCTTCTGTCTAGTTTTTATGTAAAGATATTTCCTTTTCCACCATAGGCCTCAAAGCACTCCAAATAGCCACTTGCAGATTCTACAAAAAGACTGTTTCAAAACTGCTCAATCAAAAGAAAGGTTCAACACTGAATTGTATGCACACATCAAAAAGTACTTTCTATGGTTTTAGGTCTAACATTTAAGTGTTTAATCCATCTTGAATTAATTTTTGTATAAGGTGTATGGAAGGGATCCACTTTCAGCTTTCTACATATGGCTAGCCTGTTTTCCCAGCACCATTTATTAAATAGGGAATCCTTTCCCCTTTGCTTGTTTTTCTCTGGTTTGTCAATGATTAGATAGCTGTAGATATGCAGCGTTATTTCTGAGGGCTTTGTTCTGTTCCATGGATCTATATCTCTGTTTTGGTACCAGTACCATGCTGTTTTGGTTACTGTAGCCTTGTAGTATAGTTTGAAGTCAGGTAGTGTGATGCCTCCAGCTTTGTTCTTTTGACTTAGGAGTGACTTGGCAATGTGGGCTCTTTTTTGGTTACATGTGAATTTTAAAGTAGTTTTTTCCAATTCTGCCTAGAAAGTCATTGGTAGCTTTATGGGGATGGCATTGAATCCGTAAATTACCGTGGGCAGTATGGCCATTTTCACGATATTGATTCTTCTTACCCATGAGCATGGAATTTTCTTCCATTTGTTTGTTTCCTCTTTTATTTCATTGAGCAGTGGTTTGTAGTTCCCCTTGAAGAGGTCCTTCACATCCCTTGTAAGTTGGATTCCTAGGTATTTTATTCTCTTTGAAGCAATTGTGAATGGGAGTTCACTCATGATTTGGCTCTCTGTTTGTCTGTTATTGGTGTATAAGAATGCTTGTGATTATTGTACATTGATTTTGTATCCTGAGACTTTGTTGAAGTTGCTTATCAACTTAAGGAGATTTTGGGCTGAGACAATGGGGTCTTTTAGACATACAATCATGTCGTCTGCAAACAGGGACAATTTGACATCCTCTTTTCCTAATTGAATACCTTTTATTTCCTTCTCCTGCCTAATTGCCTTGGCCAGAACTTCCAACACTATGTTGAATAGGAGTGGTGAGAGAGGGCATCCCTGTCTTCTCTCAGTTTTCAAAGGGAATGCTTCCAGTTTTTGCCCATTCAGCATGATATTGGCTGTGGGTTTGTCACAGATAGCTCTTATTATTTTGACATACGTCCCATCAATACCTAGTTTATTGAGAGTTTTTAGCATGAAAGGTTGTAGAATTTTGTCAAAGGCTTTTTCTGCATCTATTGAGATAATCATGTGGATTTGTCTTTGGCTCTGTTTATATGCTGGATTACATTTATTGATTTGCATATATTGAACCAGCCTTGCATCCCAGGGTTGAAGCCCACTTGATCATGGTGGATAAGCTTTTTGATGTCCTGCTGGATTTGGTTTGCCAGCATTTTATTGAGGATTTTTGCATCAATGTTCATCAAGGATATTGGTCTAAAATTCTCTTTTTTTGTTGTGTCTCTGCCTGGCTTTGGTATCAGGATGATGCTGGCCTCATAAAATGAGTTAGGGAGGATTCCCTTTAAAAACCCTAGAAGAAAACCTAGGCATTACCTTTCAGGACATAGGCATGGGCAAGGACTTCATGTCTAAAACACCAAAAGTAATGGAAACAAAAGCCAAAATTGACAAATGGGATCTAATTAAACTAGAGCTTCTGCACAGCAAAAGAAACTATCATCAGAGTGAACAGGCAACCTACAAAATGGTAGAAAATTTTCACAACCTACTCATCTGACAAATGGCTAATATCCACAATCTACAATGAACTCCAGCAAATTTACAAGAAAAAAACAAACAACCCCATCAAAAATTGGGTGAAGGACATGAACAGACACTTCTCAAAAGAAGACATTCATGGAGCTAAAAAACACATGAAAAAATGCTCACCATCACTGGCTATCAGAGAAATGCAAATCAAAACCACAATGAGATACCATCTCACACCAGTTAGAATGACATTCATTAAAAGGTCAGGAAACAACAGGTGCTGGACAGAATGTGGAGAAATAGAATACTTTTACACTGTTGGTGGGACTTTAAACTAGTTCAACCATTATGGAAATCAGTGTGGCAATTCCTCAGGGATCTAGGACTAGAATTACCATTTGACCCAGCCATCCCATTACTGGGTATATACCCAAAGGACTATAAATCATGCTGCTATAAAGACACATGCACACTTATGTTTATTGTATCACTATTCACAATAGCAAAGACTTGGAACCAACCCAAATGTCCAACAAGGATAGACTGGATTAAGAAAATGTGGCACATATACACCATGAAATACTATGCAGCCATGATAAACGATGAGTTCATGTCCTTTATAGGGCATGGATGAAATTGGAAATCATCATTCTCAGTAAACTATCGCAAGGACAAAAACCAAACACCGCATATTCTCTCTCTCATAGGTGGGAATTGAACAACGAGAACACATGGACATAGGAAGAGGAATATAACACTCTGGGGACTCTTGTGGGGTGGGAGGAAGGGGGAGGGATAGCATTAGGAGATATACCTGATGTTAAATGAGGAGTTAATGGGTACAGCACACCAGCATGGCACATGTATACATACGTAACTAACCTGCACATTCTGCACATGTACCTTAAATCTTAAAGTATAAAAATAATTTAAAAAACCAAAAAGAAGTTTCTCAGAATACATCTGTCTACTTTTTATGTGAAGATATTTTCTTTTCCACTTTAAGACGCAAAGTGCTCCAAATATCCACATGCAGATCCTAGAAAAAGAGTGTGTCAAAACTGCTCAATCAAAAGAAAAGTTCAAATCTGTGAGATGAATGCACACATCAGAAAGAAGTTTCTCAGAATGCTTCTGTCTAATTTTTACGTGAAGACATCTCCTTTTCCACTATAGGCCTCAAAGCACTCCAAATATCCATTTGCAGATACTATGAAAAGACTGTTTCCAAACAGCTGAATCAAAAGAAACGGTCAACTCTGTGAGTTGAATGCACATATCACAAAGAAGTTTTTCAGAACGATTCTGTCTGGTTTTTATGTGAGGATATTTCCTTTTCCACCATAGGCCTCGAAGTGCTCCAAATATCCACTTGCAGATTCTACAAAAAGAGTGTTTCAAAACTGCTCAGTCAAATGAAATGTTCAACTCTGTGAGATGAATGCACACATCACAAAGAAGTCTCTCAGAATGCTTCTGACTAGTTTTTACATGCAGATGTTTGTTTTTCCACTATAGGCTGCAGAGCTCTACAAGTATCCATTTCCAGTACCACAAAACGAGTGTTTCAAAACTGCTCAATCAAAAGAAAGTTTCAACTCTGTGAGTTGAATGCACACATCACAAAGAAGCTTCTCAGAATGCTTCTGTCTAGTTTTTATGTGAAGATATTTCCTGTTCCACCAAAGGCAACAAAGTGCTCCAAATATCCACTTGCAGATTCTACAAAAACAAAGTTTCAAACTGCTCAATCAAAGGAAAGGTTCAACTCTGACAGATAAATGCTCACATCACAAAGATGTTCCTCTGAATGTTTCTGCCTAGTTATATGTGAAGAAAACTCCTTTTCCATGATAGGCCACAAAGTGCTCCAAACACCCACTTACAGATTCTACAAAAAGAGTGTTTCCAAACTGCTGAATCAAAAGAAAGGTTCAACTCTGTCAGATGAATGGGCATATCACGAAGTAGTTTCTCAGAATGCTTCTGTGTAGTTTTTATGTGAAGATATTTCCTTTTCCACAATAGGCCTCAAAGCACTTCAAATATCTACTTGCAGATTCTTCAAAAAGAGTGTTTCAAAACTGCTCAATCAAAAGAAAGTTTCAATTCTGTGAGATGAATGCACACATCACACAGAAGTTTCTCAGAATGCTTTCGTGTCATTTTTATTTGAAGATATTTCCTTTTCAAAAGTAGACAGCAAAGGGATCCAAATATCCACTTGCAGATTCTACAAAAAGAGAGATTCAAAATCGTGTAATAAAAGGATAGGTTCAACTCTGTGAGTCAAATTGACACATCATGAAGTAGTTTCTCAGAATACTTCTGTGTAGTTTTTATGTGAAGATATTCCCTTTTCCAACATAGACCTCAAAGTGCTCTAAATATCCACTTGCAGATGCTACAAAAGGAGTGTTTCAAACAGCTCAATTGAAAGAAACGTTCAACTCTGTGAGATGAATGCACACATCAAAAAGAAGTTTCTCAGAATGCTTCTGTGTAGTTTTTATATGAAGATATTTCCTTTTCCACCATAGGCCTCAAAGCGCTTCAAACATCCACTTGCAGATTCTATAAAAAGAATGTTTCAAAAGTGCTCAACCGAAAGAAAGTTTCAACTCTGTAAGATGAGTGCACACGTCACGAAGTTGTTTCTCAGAACGCTTCTGTTTAATTTTCCTCTGATGATATTTCTTTTTCCAAAATAGGCCGCAAAGGTCTCCAAATATCCAAATGCACATTCTACAAAAAGAGAGATTAAAAACTGCTCAATCAAAAGAAATATTCAACTCTGTGAGATGAATACCCACATCCCAAATAAGTTTCTCAGAACGCCTCTGTGTAGTTTTTATGTGAACATATTTCTTTTTCCACCATTGGCCTCAAAGCGCTGCAAATATCCACGTGCAGATATTACAAAAAGTGTTTTTCCAAACTGCTCAATGAAAAGAAAGTTTCAACTCTGTGAGATGAATGCACATATCACAAAGATGTTTCTCAGAATGCTTCTATATACTTTTTATGCAAAGATATTTCCTATTCCACAGTAGTCCTCTAAGCTCTGCAAATATCCACTTGCAGATTCTACAAAAAGAGTGTTTCAAGACTGCTCAATCAAAAGAAAGGTTCAACTCTGTTAGGTGAATGCACACAACACGAAGAAGTTTCTGTGAATCCTTCTGTGGACTTTTTATGTGAAGATATTTCCTTTTCCACCATACGCCACAAAGGGCTGAAAATATGCACTTGCAGATTCTACAAAAAGAGAGTTTCAAAACTGATCTATCAAAAGATAGTTTCAGGTGTGTGCGTGGAATGGACACATCACAAAGAACTTTCTCAAAATGCTTCTGTGTAGTTTTTTTATGAAGATATTTCCTTTTCAACAATAGGCCTCAAAGCGCCGTAAGTATCCACTTGCAGATTCTACAAAAAGATAGATTAAAAAGTGCTCAATCAAAAAATAGCTTCAATTCTGTAAGATGAATGCACACATCACAAAGAAGTTTCTCAGAATGCTTCTGTATATTTTTTATGTGGAGATATTTCCTTTTCCACAGTAGGCCTCAAAGTGCTCCAAATATCCAGTTGCAGATTCTGCAAAAAAGAGTGTTTCAAAACTGCTCATCAAAAGAAAGATTCAACTCTGTGAGATGAATGCACACATCACAAAGAAGTTTCTCAGAATGCTTCTGTGTAGTTTTTATGTGAAGATATTCCCTTTTCCACCATAGGCCACAAAGGGCTCCAAATACACACTTGCAGATTCTACACAAAGAGAGTTTCAAAGCTGCTCTATCGAAAGATAGGTTCAGTTCTGTGATTTCAATGCACATATAACAAAGAAGTTTCTAAGAGTGCTTCTGTGTAGTTTTTATGTGAAGATACTTCCTTTTCCAAAATGGGCTGCAAAGGGCTTCAAATAACCACTTGGAGATACTAAAAAAAGAGAGATTCAAAACTGCTAAATCAAAGGATAGGTTCAACTATCAGAGTTGAATGTGCACATCACAAAGAAGTTTCTCAGAATGCGTCTGTGTAGTTTTTATGTGAAGATATTCCTTTTTCCACTATAAGGCTCAAAACACTCCAAATATCCACTTGCAGATTCTACAGAAAGAGTGTTTCCAAACTGCTCAATGATAAGATAGGTTCAAATCTGTGAGATGAATGCACACATCACAAAGAAGTTTCTCAGAATGCTTCTGTGTAATTTTTATTATTATTATTATTATTATTATTATTATTATTATTATTATTATACCTTAAGTTTTAGGGTACATGTGCACAATGTGCAGGTTAGTTACATATGTATACATGTGCCATGCTGGTGTGCTGCAACCATTAACTCGTCATTTAGCATTAGGTATATCTCCTAAAGCTATCCCTACACCCTCACCCCACCCCATAACAATCCCTAGAGTGTGATGTTCCACTTCCTGTGTCCATGTGTTCTCATTGTTCAATTCCCACCTATGAGTGAGAATATGCAGTGTTTGGTTTTTTGTTCTTGCATTAGTTTACCGAGAATGATGATTTCCAATTTCATCCATGTCTGTACATAGGACATGAACTCATCTTTTTATGGCTGGGTAGTATTCCATGGTGTATATGTGCCATATTTTCTTAATCTAGTCTATTATTGTTGGACATTTAGGATGGTTCCAAGTCTTTGCTATTGTGAATAGTGCCACAATAAACATACGTGTGCATGTGTCTTTATAGCAGCATGATTTATGGTCCTTTTGGTATATACCCAGTAATGGGATGGCTGGGTCAAATGTTATTTCTAGTTCTAGATCCCTGAGGAATCACCACACTGACTTCCACAATGGTGGAACTAGTTTACAGTCCCACCAACAGTGTAAAAGTGTTCCTATTTCTCCACATCCTCTCCAGCACCTGTTGTTTCCTGACTTTTTAATGATTGCCATTCTAAGTGGTGTCAGATGGTATCTCATTGTGGTTTTGATTTGCATTTCTCTGATAGCCAGTGATGGTGAGCATTTTTTCATGTGTTTTTTGGCTCCATAAATGTCTTCTTCTGAGAAGTGTCTGTTCATGTCCTTCACCCACTTTTTGATGGGGTTGTTTGTTTTTTTTCCTGTAAATTTGTTTGAGTTTATTGTAGATTCTGGATATTAGCCCTCTGTCAGATGAGAAGGTTGCGAAAATTTTCTCCCATTTTGTAGGTCGCCTGTTCACCCTGATAGTAGTTTCTTTTGCTGTGCAGAAGCTCTAGTTTAATTAGATCCCATATGTCAATTTTGGCTTTTGTTTCCATTGCTTTTGGTGTTTTAGACATGAAGTCTTTTCCTATGGTTATGTCCTGAATGGTAATGCCTAGGTTTTCTTCCTGGGTTTTTATGGTTTTAGGTCTAATGTTTAAGTCTTTAATCTGTCTTGAGTTAATTTTTGTATAATCTGTAAGAAAGGGATCCAGTTTCTGCTTTCTACCTATGGCTAACCATTTTTTCCCAGCATCATTTATTAAATAGGGAATCCTGTCCCCATTGCTTGTTTTTCTTAGGTTTGTCAAAGATCAGATAGTTGTAGACATGCAGCGTTATTTCTAAGGGCTCTGTTCTGTTCCATTGATCTATATCTCTGTTTTGGTAGCAGTACCATGCTTCTGTATAGTTTTTATGTGAAGTTAATACCTTTTCCACCTTAGGCCAAGAACGGCTCCAAATATCCACTTGCAGATGCTACAAAAAGACAGTTTCAAAACTGCTCTGTCAAAAGATAGGTTCAACTCTGTGAGTTGAATGCACACATCACAAATAAGTTTCTCAAAATGCTTCTGTGTAGTTTTTATGTGAAGCTATTTCCTTTTCTACAATAGGCCTAAAAACACTCCAAATATCCACTTGCAGATTCTACAAAAAGAGTGTTTCAAAACTGTTCAATCAAAAGAGAGGTTGAACTCTGTGAGATGAATGCACACATCAAAAAGAAGTTTCTCAGAATGCTTCTGTGTATTTTCTATTCGAAGATATTTCCTTTTCCACAGTAGACCTCGATGCGATCCAAATATCCACTTGCAAATTCTACAAATAGGGTGTTTCCAAACTGCTCAATCCAATGAAACTTTCAACTCTGTGAGATGAATGCACACATCAAAAAGAAGTTTCTCAGAGTGCTTCTGTGTAGTTATTAGGTGAAGATGTTTCCTTTTCAAAAATAGGCCACAAAGGGCTCCAAATATCCACTTGCAGATTCTACACAAAGAGAGATTCAAAACTGTTCAATCAAACGACAGGTTCAACTCTGTGAGTTGAATGCACACATCACACAGAAGTTTCTCAGAATACTTCTGTGTAGTTTTCATGTGAAGATATTTCCTTTTCCACTACAGGCCTCAAAGCACTCCAAATATCCACTTGCAGATTCTACAAAAAGAGTGTTTCCAAACTGGTCAATCCAAAGAAAGGTTCAACTCCATGACAGGAATGCACACATCCAAAGAAGTTTCTCAGACTTCTTCTGTGTAGTTTCTATGTGAAGATATTTCCTTTTCCAAAATAGGTCTCAAAGTGCTACAAATATCCACCTGCAGGTTCTACGAAAAGTCTGTTTCAAAACGACTCAAACAAAAGACAGGTTCTACTCTCTGAGATTAAAGCACACATCACAAAGATGTTTCTCAGAATCCTTCTGTGTACTTTTTATGTGAAGGTATTTCCTTTTCTGCTATAGGCATCAAAGCACTTCAAATATCCACTTGCAGATTTTATAAAAAGAGTATTTCAAAACTGCTCAATGAAAAGAAAGTTTAAACTCTGTGAGATGAATGCACACATCCAAAGAAGTTTCCCAGAATGCTTCTGTGTATTTTTTATGTGAAGATATTTTCTTTTCCACAATAGACCTCGATGCGATCCAAATATTCACTTGCAAATTCTACAAAAAGGGTGTTTCAAAACTGCTCAATCAAATGAAATTTTCAACTCTATGAGATGCGTGCACACATGACAAGGAAGATTCTCAGAATGCTTCTGTGTAGTTTTTATGTGAAGATATTTCCTTTTCAATAATAGGCCGCTAAGGGCTGCAAATATCCACTTGCAGATTCTACAAAAGAGAGATTCAAAACTGTTCAATCAAATGACAGGTTCAACTCTGTGAGTTGAATGCACACATCACACAGAACTTTCTCAGAATGCTTCTGTGTAGTTTTTATGTGAAGATATTTCCTTTTTCACCATAGGCCTCAAAGCGCTCCAAATATCCACTTGCAGATTCTACAAAAAGAGTGTTTCCAAACTGCTCCATCAAAAGAGAGGTTCAACTCTGTGAGATGAATGCACATCTCACAAAGAAGTTTCTCAGAATGCTTCTTTGTAGTTTTTATGTGAGGATATTTCCTTTTCCACAAAATGCCTCAAAGCACTCCAAATATCCCCTTGCAGATCCTACAAAAAGAGTGTTTCAAAACTGCTCAATAAAATGAAAAGCTCAACTCTGTGGGATGAATTCACACATCACAAAGATGTTTCTCAGAATGCTTCTGTGCAGTTTTTATTTGAAGGTATTTCCTTTTCCATCCCAGCCCATGAAGGGCTGCATGTAACCACTTGAAGATGCTACAAAAAGAGAGTTTCGAAACTGCTCCATCAAAAGATAGGTTCAAATCTGTGACTTGAATGCAGACATTGCAAAGGAGTATCTCGGTATTCTTCTGTGTAGTTTTTATGTGAAGATATTTCTTTTTCCACCATAGTCTTCAAATTGCTTCGAATATCCACTTGCAGATTCCACAAAAAGAGTGTTTCAAAAGTGCACAATCAAAAGAGAGGTTGAACTCTGTGAGATGAATGCACAGATCACAAACAAGTTTCTCAGAATGCTTCTGTGTACTTTTTTGTTTTAATGAAAAAATTTTTATTTAGTGTTCTAATAGAATTTACTTTTATTAAAAATCTTTTTTTGAGCTTTCTATTTTTTATTATACTTTAAGTTTTAGGGTACATGTGCACACTGTGCAGGTTAGTTACATATGTATACATGTGCCATGCTGGTGCACTGCACCCACTAACTCGTCATCTAGCATTAGGTATATCTCCCGATGCTATCCCTCCCCCCTTCCCCCACCCCACCACAGTCCCCAGAGTGTGATATTCCCCTTCCTGTGTCCATGTGATCTCATTGTTCAATTCCCACCTATGAGTGAGAATATGCTGTGTTTGGTTTTTTTGTTCTTGTGATAGTTTACTGAGAATGATGATTTCCAATTTCATCCATGTCCCTACAAAGGACATAAACTCATCATTTTTATGGCTGCATAGTATTCCATAGTGTATATGTGCCACATTTGCTTAATCCGGTCTATCATTGTTGGACATTTGGGTTGGTTCGAAGTCTTTCCTATTGTGAATAATGCCGCAATAAACATATGTGTGCATGTGTCTTTATAGCAGCGTGATTTATAGTCCTTTGGATATATACCCAGTAATGGGATGGCTGGGTCAAATGGTATTTGTATTTCTAGATCCCTGAGGAATCACCACTGATCTTTGACAAACCTGAGAAAAACAAGCAATGGAGAAAGGATTCCCTATTTAATAAATGGTGCTGGGAAAACTGGCTAACCATATGTAGAAAGCTGAAACTGGATCCCTTCCTTACACCTTATACAAAAATCAATTCAAGATGGATTAAAGACTTAAACGTTAGACCTAAAACCATAAAAATCCTAGAAGAAAATCTAGGCATTACCATTCAGGACATAGGCATGGGCAAGGACTTCATGTCTAAAACACCAAAAGCAATGGCAACAAAAGCCAAAATTGACAAATGGGAACTAATTAAACTAAAGAGCTACTGTGTACTTTTTATGTGAACATATTACCTTCTCCACCATAGGCCTCAAAGCGCTCAAAATATCCACTTGCAGATTCTTCAAAAAGAGTGTTTCCAAACTGCTGAATCAAAAGAAATGTTCAACTCTGTGAGATGAATGCACACGTCACAAAGAAGATTCTCAGAATGCTTCTGTGTAGTTTTTAAGTGAAGATATTTCCTTTTCCAGCATAGGCCTCAAAGCACTCCAAATATCCACTTGCAGATTCTACAAAAAGAGTGTTTCAAAACTGCTCAATCAAAAGAGAGTTTGTACTCTGTGAGATGAATGCACACATCACTAAGAAGTTTCTCAGAATGCTTCTGTGTAGTTTTTCTATGAAGATATTCCTTTTTCCACCATAGACTTCAAAGGGCTCCAAATATCCACTTGAAGATTCTACAAAAAGAGAGTTTGAAAACTGCTCTATCAAAAGATAGGTTCAACTCTGTGAGTTGAATGCACACATCACAAAGTAGTTTCTCAGAATGCTTCTGGGTAGTTTCTATGTGAAGATATTTCCTTTTCCACCATCGGCTTCAAAGCGCTCCAAATATCCACTTGCCAATCCTACAAAGGGAGTGTTTCCAAACTGCTCAATAAAATGAAAGGCTCAACTCTGTGAGATGAGTTCAGTCATCACAAAGAAATTTGTCAGAATGCTTCTGTGTAGTTTTTATGTGAAGATATTTCCTTTTTCATCGTAGGCCACAAATGGCTCCATGTATCCAATTGAAGATGCTACAAAAAGAGAGTTTCGAAACTGCTTGATCAAAAGGTAAGTTCAAATTTGTGAGTTGAATGCATACTTCACAATGGAGTATCTCGGAATTCTTCTGTGCAGGTTTTTCATGAAGATATATCCTTTTCCACCATAGGCGTCAAAATTGCTCCGAATATCCACTTGCAGATTCCACAAAAAGAGGGTTTCAAAAGTGCACAATCAAAACAGAGGTTCAACTCTGTGAGATGAATGCACACATCACAAACAAGTTTCTCAGAATACTGCTGTGTACTTTTTATGTGAAGATATTTCCTTTTCCAAAATAGGTCTCAAAGCGCTCCAAATATCCACCTGCAGGTTCTACAAAAAGTCTGTTTCAAACCTGCTCAATCGAAAGACAGGTTCAACTCTCTGAGATGAATGCACACATCGCAAAGAAGTTTCTCAGAATGCTTCTGTGTAGTTTTTGTGTGAAGATATTTCCTTTTCCACTCTAGGCATCAAAGGGCTTCAAATATCCATTTGCAGATCCTAGCAACAGAGTGTTTCAAAACTGCTCAATCAAAAGAAAGTTTAAACTCTGTGAGATGAATGCACACATCACAAAGAAGTTTCTCAGAATGCTTCTGTGTACTTTTTATGTGAAGATATTTCCTTTTCCACAATAGACATCGATGGTATCCAAATATCCACTTGCAAATTCTACAAAACGGGTGTTTCCAAACTGCTCAATCAAATGAAAGTTTCACCTCTAAGAGATGAATGCACACATCACAAGGAAGTTTCTCAGAATGCTTCTGTGTAGTTTTTGTGTGAAGATATTTCCTTTTCAAAAATAGGCCGCAAAAGGATCCAAATATCCTGTTACATATTCAGCAGAAACAGAAATTCAAAACTGTTCAATCAAGCGACAGGCTCAACTCTGTGAGTTGAGTGCACACATCACACAGAAGTTTCTCAGAGTGCTTCTGTGTAGTTTTCATGTGAAGATATTTCCTTTTCCACCATAGGCTTCAAAGTGCTCCAAATATTCACTTGCAGATTCTACAAAAAGAGTGTTTCCAAACTGCTCAATAAAGAGAAAGGTTCAACTCTGTGAGGTGAGTGCACACATCACAAACAAGGTTCTCAGAATGCTTCTGTGTAGTTTTTATGTGAAGATATTTCCTTTTCCACAATAGGCCTCAAAGTGCTGCAAATATCCCCTTGCAGATTCTACAGAAAGTGTGTTTCCAAACTGCTCAATAAAATGAAAGACTCAACTCTGTGAGATGAATTCACACATCACATAGAAGTTTCTCAGAATGCTTCTGTGTAGTTTTTATGTGAAGATATTTCCTTTTCCATCATAAGCCACAAAGGGCTCCATGTATCCACTTGAAGATGCTACAAAAAGAGAGTTTCAAAACTGCTCAATCAAAAGATAGGTTCAAATTTGTGAGTTGAATGCACACATCACAATGAAGTATCTCGGAATTCTTCTGTGTAGTTTTTATCTCAAGATATTTCCTTTTCCACCATAGGCGTCAAATTGTTCCCAATATCCACTTGCAGATTCCACAAAAAGAGGGTTTCAAAAGTGCACAATCAAAAGAGAGGTTCAACTCTGTGAGATGAAATCACACATCACAAAGAAGTTTCTTAGAATGCTTCTGTGTACTTTTTATGTGAAGATATTTCCTTCTACACCATAGGCCTCAAAGGGCTCCAATTATCCACTTGCAGATTCTTCAAAAACAGTGTTTCAAAGCTGATCCATCAAAAGAAAGGCTCAACTCTGTGAGATGAATGCACACATCATATAGAAGATTCTCAGAATGCTTCTGTGTAGTTTTTATGTGAAGATATTTCCTTTTCCAGCATAGGCCTCAAATCGCTGAAAACATCCACTTGCAGATTCTAGAAAAAGAGTGTTTCCAAACTGCTCAATGAAAACAAAGGTTCTACTCTGTGGGAGGAATGAACACATTGCAAAGAAGTTTCTCTGAATGCTTCTGTGTAGTTTTTTGTGAATATATTTCCTTTTCTACCATAGGCATTAAAGCGCTCCAAATATCCACTTGAAGATTCTACAAAAAGAGTATTTCCAAACTGCTTAATCAAAAGAAAAATTCAACTCTGTGAGATGAATGCACACATCACAAAGAAGATTCTGAGAAAGTTTCTGTGTAGTTTTTATGTGAAGATATTTCCTTTTCCACCATAGGCTTCAAAGCACTCCAAATATCCATTTGCAGATTCTACAAAAAGAGAGTTTCAAAATTTCTCTATCAAAGTAGCGATTCAACTCAGTGAGTTGAATGCACACATTACAAAGAAGTTTCTCAGAATGCTTCTGTGTAGTTTTTATGTGAATATATTTCCTTCACCACCAGAGGCCTGAAAGCGCTCCAAATATCTAACTTGCAGTTTCTACAAAAGAGTGTTTCAAAACTGCTCAATCAACAGAAAGTTTCAACTCTTTGAGATGAATGCATACATCACTAAGAAGTTTCTCAGAATTCTTCTGTGTAGTTTTTGTGTGAAGATATTTCCTTTTCCACCACAGGCCGCAAGGGGCTCCAAATAAGCACTTTCAGATTGTACAAAAAGAGAGTTTCCAAACTGCTCTATCAAAAGATAGGGTCAACTCTGCGAGTTGAATGCACACATAACAAAAAGTTTCTCAGAATGCTTTTGTGTAGTTTTTGTGTGAAGATATTTCCTTTTCCACCGTAGGCCTCAAAGTGCTTCAAATATCCACTGGCAGATTCTACAAAAAAGAGTGTTGCAAAACTGCTCAATCAAAAGAAATATTCATCTCTGTGAGACGAATCCACACATCACAAAGAAGTTTCTCAGAATTCTTCTGTGTAGTTTTTATCAGAAGATATTTCTTTTACCAGAAAAGGCCTCCAAGATTTCCGAATATCCACTTGCAGATTCTACTAAAAGACTGTTTCCAAACTGCTCAATCAAAAGAACAGTTCAACTCTGTGAGATGAATGCACAAGTCACAAATAAGTTTCTGAGAATGCTTCCATGTAGTTTTTATGTGAAGATATTTCCTTTTCCACCATAAGCCTCAATGTGCTTCAAATATCCACTTACAGATTCTAAAAAAGGCAGTTTCAAAACTGTTCAATCAAACGAAAGTTTCAACTCTGTGAGATGAATGCACAAATCACAAAGAAGTTTCTCAGAATGCTTCAGTGTAGTTTTTAGGGGAGGAGATTTCCTTTTCCACAATCAGCCACAAAAGGCTCCAAATAACCACTTGCACAGACGGCAAAAAGCGAGTTGCAAAACTGCTCTATCGAAAGATATGTTCAACTCTGTGAGTTGAATGCACGCATCACAAAGAAGTTTCTCAGAATGTTTTTGTGTAGTTTTTATGTGAAGATAGTTCCTTTTCCACCATAGGCCTCTAAGCGCTCCACATATCCACTTGTAGATTCTACAATGAGTGTTTCAAAACTGCTCAATAAAAAGAAAGATTCAACTCTGTGAGATGAATGCACACATCACAAAGAAGTTTCTCAGAATCCTTCTCTGTAGTTTTTATGTGAAGATATTTCCTTTTCCACAATAGGCCTCCAAGGGCTCCAAATATCCACTTGCAGATTCTACTAAAAGAGTGTTTCCAAAATGCTCAATCAAAAGAAAGGTTCAACTCCATGAGATGAATGTGCACATCACAAAGAAGTTTCTGAGAATGCTTCTGTGTAGTTTTTATGGGAAGATATTAAATTTTTCACAATAGGCCTGAAAGCGCTGCAAATATCCACTTGCAGATTCTAGAAAAAGAGTGTTTCAAAACTGCTCAATCATATGAAATGTTCAACTCTGTGAGATGAATGCACACATCACAAAGAAGTTTCACAGAATGCTTCTGTGTAGTTTTTATGTGAAGATACTTCCTTTTCCACTATAGGCCGCAAAGGGTTCCAAATATCCACTTACAAATTCTACAAAAAGACGGTTTCATAACTGCTCTATCAAAAGATAGGTTCAACCCTGTGAGATGAATGTACACATCACAAAGAAGTTTCTCAGAATGCTTCTGTGTAGTTTTTATGTGAAGATATTTCCTTTTCTTCCTTAGGCCTCAAAGCACTACAAATATCCACTTGCAGATTCTACAAAAAGAATGTTTCAAAACTGCTCAGTTAAAGAAAGGTACAACTCTATGAGATGAATGCACGCATCACAAAGAAGTTTCTCAGAATGCTTCTGTGTAGTTTTTATAGTAAGATATTTCCTTTTCCACCATCTGTCACAAAAGGCTCCAAATAATCACTTGCAGATTCTACAAAAAGAGAGTTTCAAAACTCTTCTATGAAAACATAGGTTCAACTCTGCGAGTTGAATGCACACATCACAAAGCAGTTTCTCAGAATGCTTCTGTGTAGTTTTTATGTGAACATATTTACTTTTCCACCATAGCCCTCAAAGGGCTGCAAATATCCACTTGCAGATTCTGCAAAGAATGTTTCAACTCTGTGAGGTGAATGCACACTTCACAAAGAAGTTTCTCACAATGCTTCTGTGTAGTTTCTATGTAAAGATATTTCCTTTGCCACCATAGGCCTCAAAGTGCTCCAGAAATCCACTTGCAGATTCTAAAAAGAGAGTGTTTCTTTTCTGGTTCCATATGAACTTTAAAGTAGTTTTTCCAATTCTGTGAAGAAAGGCATTGGTAGCTTGATGGGGATGGCATTGAATCTGTAAATTACCTTGGGCAGTATGGCCATTTTCACGATATTGATTCTTCCTACCCATGAGCATGGAATGTTCTTCCATTTGTTTGTATCCTCTTTTATTTCCTTGAGCAGTGGTTTGTAGTTCTCCTTGAAGAGGTCCTTCACATCCCTTATAAGTTGGATTCCTAGGTATTTTATTCTCTTTGAAGCAATTGTGAATGGGAGTTCACTCATGATTTGGCTCTCTGTTTGTCTGTTGTTGGTGTATAGGAATGCTTGTGATTTTTGCACATTGATTTTGTATCCTGAGACTGTGCTGAAGTTGCCTATCAGCTTAAGGAGATTTTGGGCTGAGACAATGGGGTTTTCTAGATATACAATCATGTCATCTGCAAACAGGGACAATTTGACTTCCTCTTTTCCTAATTGAATACCCTTTATTTCCTTCTCCTGCCTAATTGCCCTGGCCAGAACTTCCAACACTATGTTGAATAGGAGTGGTGAGAGAGGGCATCCCTGTCTTGTGCCACTTTTCAAAGGGAATGCTTCCAGTTTTTGCCCATTCAGTATGATATCGGCTGTGGGTTTGTCATAGATAGCTCTTATTATTTTGAAATATGTCCCATCAATACCTAATTTATTGAGAGTTTTTAGCATGAAAGGTTGTTGAATTTTGTCAAAGGCTTTTTCTGCATCTATTGAGATAATCATGTGGTTTTTGTCTTTGGCTCTGTTTATATGCTGCATTACATTTATTGATTTGTGTATATTGAAACAGCCTTGCCTCCCAGGGATGAAGCCCACTTGATCATGGCGGATAAGCTTTTTGATGTGCTGCTGGATTCGTTTTGCCAGTATTTTATTGAGGATTTTTGGATCAATGTTCATCAAGGATATTGGTCTAAAATTCTCTTTTTTGATTGTGTCTCTGCACGGCTTTGGTATCAGAATGATGCTGGACTCATAAAATGACATAGGGAGGATTCCCTCTTTTACTATTGATTGGAATAGTTTCAGAAGGAACGGTACCACTTCCTCCCTGTACCTCTGGTAGAATTCGGCCGTGAATCCATGTGGTCCTGGACTCTTTTTGGTTGGTAAGCTATTGATTATTGCCACAATTTCAGATCCTGTTATTGGTCTATTCAGAGATTCAACTTCTTCCTGGTTTAGTCTTGGGAGAGTGTATGTGTCAAGGAATTTATCCATTTCTTCTAGATTTTCTAGTTTGCGTACAGGTTTTTGTAGTATTCTCTGATGGTAGTTTGTATATCTGTGGGATCGGTGGTGATATCCCCTTTATCATTTTTTATTGCATCTATTTGATTCTTCCCTCTTTTTTTCTTTGTTAGTCTTGCTAGTGGTCTATCAATTTTGTTGTTCCTTTCAAAAAACCAGCTCCTGGATTCATTAATTTTTTGAAGGGTTTTTTGTGTCTCTATTTCCTTCAGTTCTGCTCTGATTTTAGTTATTTCTTGCCTTCTGCTAGCTTTTGAATGTGTTTGCTCTTGCTTTTCTAGTTCTTTTAATTGTGTTGTTAGGGTGTCAATTTTGGATCTTTCCTGCTTTCTCTTGTGGGCATTTAGTGCTATAAATTTCCCTCTACACACTGCTTTGAATGCGTCCCAGAGATTCTGGTATGTTGTGTCTTTGTTCTTGATGGTTTCAAAGAACATCTTTATTTCTGCCTTCATTTCGATATGTACCCAGTAGTCATTCAGGAGCAGGTTTTTCAGTTTCCATGTAGTTGAGCGGTTTTGAGTGAGATTCTTAATCCTGAGTTCTAGTTTGATTGCACTGTGGTCTGAGAGATAGTTTGTTATAATTTCCGTTCTTTTACATTTGCTGAGGAGAGCTTTACTTCCCAGTATGTGGTCAATTTTGGAATAGGTGTGGTGTGGTGCTGAAAAAAATGTATATTCTGTTGATTTTGGATGGTGAGTTCTGTAGATGTCTATTAGGTCCGCTTGGTGCAAAGCTGAGTTCAATTCTTGGGTATCCTTGTTGACTTTCTGTCTCGTTGATCTGTATAATGTTCACAGTGGGGTGTTAAAGTCTCCCATTATTAATGTGTGGGAGTCTAAGTCTCTTTGTAGGTCATTCAGGACTTTCTTTATGAATCTGGGTGCTCCTGTATTGGGTTCATATATATTTAGGACAGTTAGCTCTTCTTGTTGAACTGATCCCTCTACCATTATGTAATGGCCTTCTTTGTCTCTTTTGAACTTTGTTGGTTTAAAGTCTGTTTTATCAGAGACTAGGATTGCAACCCCTGCCTTTTTTTGTTTTCCATTTGCTTGGTAGATCTTCCTCCATCCTTTTATTTTGAGCCTATGTGTGTCTCTGCAGGTGAGATGGGTTTCCTGAACACAGCACACTACTGGGTCTTGACTCTTTATCCAATTTGCCAGTCTGTGTCTTTTCATTGGAGCATTTAGTCCATTTACATTTAAAGTTAATATTGTTATGTGTGAATTTGATCCTGTCATTATGATGTTAGCTGGTGATTTTGCTCGTTAGTTGATGCAGTTTCTTCCTAGTCTCGATGGTCTTTACATTTTGGCATGATTTTGCAGTGGCTGTTACTGGTTGTTCCTTTTCATGTTTAGTGCTTTCTTCAGGAGCTCTTTTAGGGCAGGGCTGGAGGTGACAAAATCTCTCAGCATTTGCTTGTCTGTAAAGGATTTATTTCACCTTCACTTATGAAGCTTATTTTGGCTGGATATGAAATTCTGGGTTGTAAATTCTTTTCTTTAAGAATGTTGAGTATTGACCCCCACTCTCTTCTGGCTTGTAGGGTTTCTGCTGAGAGATCCACTGTTAGTCTGATGGGCTTCCCTTTGAGGGTAACCCGACCTTTCTCTCTGGCTGCCCTTAACATTTTTTCCTTCATTTCAACTTTGGTGAATCTGACATTTATGTGTCTTGGAGTTGCTCTTCTCGAGGAGTATCTTTGTGGCGTTCTCTGTATTTCCTGAATCTGAACATTGGTCTGCCTTGCTAGATTGGGGAAGTTCTCCTGGATAATATCCTGCAGAGTGTTTCCCAACTTGGTTCCATTCTCCCCATCACTTTCAGTTACACCAATCAGACGTAGATTTGGTCTTTTCACATAGTCCCATATTTCTTGGAGGCTTTGCTCATTTATCTTTATTCTTTTTTGTCTAAACTTCATTTAATTCATTTCATCTTCCAATGCTGATACCCTTTCTTCCAGTTGATCACATCGGCTCCTGAGGCTTCTGCATTCTTCACGTAGTTCTCGAGCCTTGGTTTTCAGCTCCATCAGCTCCTTTAAGCACTTCCCTGTATTGGTTATTCTAGTTATACATTCGTCTAAATTTTTTTCAAAGTTTTCAACTTCTTTGCCTTTGGTTTGAATGTCCTCCCGTAGCTCAGAGTAATTTGATCATCTGAAGCCCTCTTCTCTCAGCTCGTCAAAGTCATTCTCCATCCAGCTTTGTTCCATTGCTGGTGAGGAACTGCGTTCCTTTGGAGGAGGAGAGGCGCTCTGCTTTTTAGAGTTTCCAGTTTTTCTGTTCTGTTTTTTCCCCATCCTTGTGGTTTTATCTACTATTGGTCTTTGATGATGGTGATGTACAGATGGGTTTTTGGTGTGGATGTCCTTTCTGTTTGTTAGTTTTCCTTCTAGCAGAGAGGACCCTCAGCTGCAGGTCTGTTGGAATACCCTGCCGTGTGAGGTGTCAGTGTGCCCCTGCTGGGGGGTGCCTCCCAGTTAGGCAGCTTGGGGGTCAGGGGTCAGGGACCTACTTGAGGAGGCAGTCTGCCTGTTCTCAGATCTCCAGCTGCATGCTAGGAGAACCACTTCTCTCTTCAAAGATGTCAGATGGGACATTTAAGTCTGCAAAGGTTGCTGCTTTCTTTTTGTTTGTCTGTGCCCTGCCCACGGAGGTGGAGCCTACAGAGGCAGGCAGGCCTCCTTGAGCTGTGGTGGTCTCCACCCAGTTCGAGGTTCTGGCTGCTTTGTTTACCTAAGCAAGCCTGGGCAATAGCGGGCTCCCCTCCCCCAGCCTCACTGCTGCTTTGCAGTTTGATCTCAGCCTGCTGTGCTAGCAATCAGTGAGACTCTGTGGGTGTAGGACCCTCCGAGCCAGGTGCGGGATAAAATCTCCTGGTGTGCCGTTTTTTAAGCCCGTCTGAAAAGCACAGTATTCAGGTGGGAGTGACCCAATTTTCCAGGTGCCATCCATCACCCCTTTCTTTGACTCAGAAAGGGAACTCCCTGACCCATTGCACTTCCCAAGTGAGGCAATGCCTCACTCTGCTTCAGCTTGTGCACGGTGCGTGCACCCACATACCTGCGCCCACTGTCTGGCACTCCCTTGTGAGATGAGCCCGGTACCTCAGATGGAAATGCAGAAATCACCGTCTTCTGCATCGCTCAATCTGGGAGCTGTAGACCAGAGCTGTTCCTTTTCGGCCATCTTGGCTCCTCCCCACTGTCTAGTTTTTATGTGAAGATATTTCCCTTTCCACCACAGACCTCAAAGCGCTCCAAACGTCCACTTGCAGATTCTACAAAAAGAGTGTTTCAAAACTGCTCTATCAAATGAAAGGTTCTGCTCTGTGAGTTGAATGCACACATCACAAAGAAGTTTCTGAGAATGCTTCTGTCTAATTTTTAGGTGTAGATTTTCCTGTTTCCAACAAAGGCCTCAAAGCGCTCCAAATGTCCACTTGCAGATTTTACAAAAAGAGTGTTTCAAAAGTGCTTTATCAAAAGGAATATTCAACTCTGTGAGTTGAATGCCCACATCACAAAGAAGTTTTAGATAATGCTTCTGTCTACTTTTTAAGTGGAGATATTCACCTTTCCACTGAAGGCCTAAAAGCACTCCAAATATCCACTTGCAGATTCTACAAAGAGAGTGTTTCAAAGCTGCTCTATCAAAAGAAACTTTCAACTCTGGGATTTGAATGCACACATCACAAAGTGGTTTCTGAGAATGCTGTTGTCTAATTTTTATATAAAGATATTTCCGTTTCCAACAAGGGCCTTAAAGCGCTCCATATATCCACTTGCAGATTCTACAACAAGAGTGTTTCAAAGCTGCACCATCAAAAGGAAGGTTCAACTCCCTGAGTTGAATGCAAACATCACTAATTACTTTCTGAGAATGCTTCTGTCTGGTTTTTCTGTGAAGATATACCAGTTTCCAATGTAGGCCTCAAAGATCTCCAAATATCCACTTTCAGATTCTACAAAAAGCCTGTGTCAAAACTGCTGTATCAAAAGGAAGGTTCAACTCTCCCTGTTGAATGAACAAATCACAAAGAAGTTTCTGAGAATGCTTCTGTCTAGTGTTCTTGTGAAGATATTACTGTTTCCACCGTAGGCCTCAAAGTGCTCCAAATATCAAATTGCAGATTCCACAAAACGAGTGTCTCAAAACTGCAGTATGAAAACGAAGGTTCAAATCAGTGAGTTGAATGCACACATCCCAAAGAAGTTTCTGAGAATGCTTCCTTCTAGTTTTTATGTGAAGATATTCCCGATTACCCCAAAGGCCTAAAAGCTGTCCAAATATCCTCTTGCAGATTCTACAAAAAGACTGTTTCAAAACTGCTCCATGAAAAGGAATGTTCAGCTCTGTGAGTTCAATGCAAACATCACAAAGAAGTTTCTGAGAATGCTTCTGTCTAGTTTTTATTTGCAGATATTTCCTTTTACACCATAGGCCTCAAACCGCTCCAAATATTCACTTGCAGATTCTAAAAAAGAGTGTTTCAAAACTGCTGTATCAAAAGGAAATTTCAATTCTGTGAGTTGAATGCACACATCACAAAGAAGATTCTGAGAATGTTTCTGTCTAGTTTATATGTGAAGATATACCCGTTTCCACCAAAGGCCTCAAAGCATTCCAAATATCCACTTGCGGATTCTACAAAAAGAGTGTTTCAAAACTGATCTATCAAAAGAAAGGTTTAACTTCATGAGGTCAATTCAAACACCAAAAATAGTTTCTGATAATCCTTCTCTATAATTTTTATATGAAGATATGTCCTTTTCCAACATAGGCCTCAAAGTGCTCCAAATATCCACTTGCAGATTATACGAAAAGAGTGATTCAAAACTGCTCTATGAAAAGGAATATTGAAATCTGGGAGTTGAATGCACCCATCACAAAGAAGTTTTTGAGAATGCTTCTGTCTAGTTTTTATGTGAAGATATTTTTGTTTCCACTGAAGGCCTCAAAGCGCTCCAAATATCCACTTGCACATTCTACAAAAAGAGTGTTTCAAAACTGCTCTATCAAAAGAAAAGTTCAACTCCTTTGTTGAATGCACACTTCACAAAGAAGTTTCTGAGAATGCTTCTGCCTACTCTTTAGGTGAAGATACTTCCTTTCCTACCATAGACCTCAAAGCGCTCAAATATCCACTTGCAAATCCTTCAAAAAGAGTGTTTCAAAACTGCTCTATGAAAAGGAAGGTCCAACTCTGTGAGTTGAATGCACACATCACAAAGAAGTGTCTAGGATACTTCCGTCAAGATTTTATATGAAGATATTCCCGTTTCCACAGATGGCTTCAAAGCGGTCCAAATATCCACTTGCAGATTCTACAAAAAGAGTGTTTCAAAACTCCTCTACCAAAAGGAAGGTTCAGCTGTGTGAGTTCAATGCAAACATCACAAAGCAGTCTCTGAGAATGCTTCTGATTAATGTTTATATGAAGATATTTCCTTTTCCAACCTAGGCCTCAAAGTGTCCCAAATATCCAGTTGCAGATTCTACAAAAAGAGTGTTTCAAAGCTGCTCTATCAAAACGAAGGTTGAACTCTGTGATTTGAATGCATGCATCACAAAGATGTTTCTGAGAATGCTTCTGTCTAGTTTTTATATGAAGATATTCCTGTTTCCACCAAAGGCCTCAAAACACTCCAAATTTCCAAATGCACATACTACAAAAGAGTGTTTCAAAACTGCTCTGTTAAAAGAAATGTTAATCTCTCTGAGTTGACTTCACACATCACAAAGAAGTTTCTGAGAATGCTTCTGTCTAGTTTTTATGTGAAGATATTCGTGTTTCCAACGAAGGCCTCAAAGCGCTCCAACATACCTTTGGTATAGCAGTAGAACCTGCAAGTGGATATTTGGACCGCTTTTATGCTTGTGGTGGAAAAAAAAAATATCTTCATCTGAAGACTAGAAAGAAGAATTGTCAGAAACTTTTTTGTGAGGTTTGCTGTCAACTCAAAGAGTTGAACATACCTTTTCATAGAGCAGTTTTGAAACACTCTTTTCGTAGAATCTGCAAGTGGATATTTGGACTGTTTTGAGTCCTTCGTTGGAGACGGGAATATCTTCACATAAAAACTGCACAGAAGCATTCTCAGAAACTTCTTTTTGATGTGTGCATTCAACTCACGGAGTTGAAACTTCCTTTTCATAGAGCAGTTTTGAAACACTCTTTTTGTAGAATTTGCAAGTGGGTATTTGGAGTGCTTTGATTCCTATGGTGGAAAAGGAAATATCCTCACACAAAAACCAGACAGAATCATTCTCAGAAACTTCTTTTTGCTGTGTGTATTCAACTCCAAGAGTTGAATACTTTTTTGATAGAGCAGTTTTGAAACATTCTTTTTCTAGAATATACAAGTGGATATTTGGAGCCCTTTGATGCCTATGGTGGAAAAGGAAATATCTACAAATAAAAACTAGTCAGAAGCATTCTCAGAAACTTCTTTGTGATGTGTGCATTCAACTAACCGAGTTGAACGTTTCTTTTGATAGAGCAGTTTTGAAAAACTCTTTTTGTAGGATCTGTAAGTGGATATTTGGAGTGATTTGGGGCCTTCGCTGGAAATGGAAATATGTTCACATAAAAACTAAACAGAAGTATTCTCAAAAACAACTTTGTGATGTGTGCATTCAACTCATAGAGTTGAACCTTTCTTTTGATAGAGCAGTTTTGAAAGACTCTTTTTGTAGAATCTTCATGTGGACATTTGGAGCTCTTCAATGCCTATGGTGAAAAAGGAAATATCTTCACATAAAAACTAGACAGAAGCATTCTCAGAAACTTCTTTGTGATGTTTGCATTGAACTCACAGAGCTGAACATTCCTTTTCATAAAGCAGATTTGAAACACTCTTTTTGTAGAATCTGCAAGAGGATATCTGGATGGCTTTGAGGCCTTAGAGGGTATCGGGAATATCTTCACATAAAAACTAGACAGAAAAATTCTCAGAAACTTCCTTGTGATGCATGCATTCAATACACAGAGTTGAACATTCCTTTTGATAGAGCAGTTTTGAAACACTCTTTTTGTAGAAACTGCAAGTTGATATTTGGAGTGCTTTGAGGCCTTCGGTGGAAACGGGAATATCTTCACATAAAAAGTAGACAGAAGCATTCTCAGAAAATTCTTTGTGATGTGCGCATTCAACTCACAGAGTTGAACCTGTCTTTTCGTAGAGCAGTGTTGAAAAAGTCTTTTTGTGCTATCTGCAATTGGAAATTTGGACCTCTTTTAGGCTTTTGGTGGAAACGGGAATATCTTCACCAAAAAACTAGATAGAAGCATTCTCAAAAAACTCTTTGTGATGTGTGCATTCAACTCACAGAGTTAAACCTTCCATTTGATAGAGCAGAATTGAAACCCACTTTTTGTAGAATCTGCTATGGATATTTTGAGCTCTTTGAGACCTATGATGGAAACGGGAATTTCTTCACATAAAAACTAGACAGAAGCATTTTCAGAAACTTCCTTGTGATGTGTGCATTCAACACACATAGTAGAACCTTCCTTTGATAGAGCAGTTTTGAAACACTCTTTTTGTAGAATCTGCAAATGGATATGTGGAGTTCCTTGAGGCCTATGGGGGAAATCGGAATATCCTCACATAAAAACTAGACAGAAGCATTCTCAGAAACTTGTTTTTGATCTTTGCATTCAACTCACACAGTTGAACATTTCTTTTCATAGAGCATTTTTGAAACACTCTTTTTGTAGAATCTGCAAGCGGACATTTGGACCACTTTGTGGCCTTCGGTGGAAACGGGAATATCTTCACATAAAATCTAGACAGAAGCATTCTCAGACACTAATTTGTGATGTTTGCTTTCAACTAACAGAAATGAGAGTTCCTTTTCATAAAGCAATTTTAAAACACTCTTTTTGTAGAATCTGCAAGTGGACATTTGGAGCGCTGTGAAGCCTGTGGTGGAAAAGGAAATATCTTCACATAAAAACTAGACAGAAGCATTCTCAGAAACTTCTTTGAGATGTGTGCATTCAGCTAACAGAGATGAACCTTTCTTTTGATAGAGCAGTTTTGAAACACTCTTTTTGTAGAAGCTGCAAGTGGATAAGTGGAGCTTTTTTAGACCTGCGGTGGAAACGGGAATATCTTCACATAAAAACCAGACAGAAGCATTCTCAGAAACTCCTTTGTGATGTGTCCATTCAACTCAGAGAGTTGAACCTTCCTTTTGATAGAGAAGTATTGAAACACTCTTTTTGTAGAATCTGCAAGTGGGTATTTGGAGCGGTTTGCAGTCTATGGTAGAAAAGGAAATATCCTCACATAAAAACTAGACAGAAGAATTTTCAGAAACTACTTTGTGATGTGTGCATTCAACTCAGAGAGGTGAATCTTTCTTGTGATAGAGCAGTTTTGAAACACTCTTCTTGTAGAATCTGCAAGTGGACATTTGGAGCGCTTTGATGCCTATGGTGAAAAAGGAAATATTTTCACATAAAAACTAGACAGAACCATTCTCAGAAACTTCTTTGTGGTGTTTTCATTCAATTCACACTGTTGAACATTCTTTTTCATAGAGCAGTTTGGAAAAACTCTTATTGTAGAATCTGCAAGTGGATATTTGGATCGCTTTGAGGCCTTCAGTGGAAACGGGAATATCTTCACATAAAAAGTAGACAGAAGCATTCTCAGTAACTTCTTTTTGATGTGAGCATTTAACTCGTAGAGTTGAACCTACCTTTTGATAGAGCAGTTGTGAAGCACTCTTTTTGTAGAATCTGCAAGTGGATATTTTGAGTGGTTTGAGGTCTATGGTAGAAAAGGAAATATCTTCATATAAAAACTAGATGGAAGCGTTTTCAGAAAATTCTTTTCCATGTGAGCATTCAACTCACAGAGTTGAACCTTCCTTTTGATAGAGAAGTTTTGAAACACTCTTTTTGTAGAATTTGCAAGTGGACATTTTGAGAAATTTGAGGCCAGTAGTGGAAAAGGAAATATCTTCACATAAAAACTAGTCAGAAGCATTCTCAGAAACTTCTTTGTGACGTGTGAATTCAACTCACAGAGTTGAAAGTTTCATTTGATAGAACAGTTTTGAAACACTCTTTTTGAACCATCTGCAAGTGGACATTTCGAGCACTTTGAGGCCAGTAGTGGAAAAAGAAATATCTTCACATAAAATCTAGACAGAAGCATCCTCAGAGGCTAATTTGTGATGTCTGCATTCAACTCACAGAGTTGAACCTTCCTTTTGCTGGAACAGTTTTGAAACACTCTTTTTGTAGAATCTGCAAGTGGACATTTGGAGCACTTTTAGACCTATGGTGGAAAAGAAAAGGAAATATCTACGAATGAAAACTAGTCAGAAGCATTCTCAGAAACTTCTTTGTGATGTGTGCATTCAACTCACAGAGTTGAAAGTTTCATTTGATAGAACAGTTTTGAAACACTCTTTTTGAACCATCTGCAAGTGGACATTTCGAGCACTTTGAAGCCAGTAGTGGAAAAAGAAATATCTTCACATAAAATCTAGACAGAAGCATTCTCAGAGGCTAATTTGTGATGTCTGCATTCAACTCACAGAGTTCAACCTTCCTTTCGATAGAGTAGGTCTGAAACACTCTTTTTGTAAAATTTGCAAGTGGATATTTTGAGTGCTTTTGGGCCTATGGTGGAAAAGGTAATATCTTCACATAAAAACATGACAGAAGTATTCTCATAAATTTTTTGTGATGTGTGCATTCAACTCAGAGAGTTGAATCTTCCTTTTGATAGAGCAGTTTTGAAACACTATTTTTGCAGAATCTCCAAGTGGATATTTGGAGCCCTTTGAGGTCTATGGTAGAAAAGGAAATATCCTCATACAAAAACTAGACAGAAGCATTCTCAGAAACTATTTTGTGATGTGTGCATTCAACTCATAGTGTTGAAATTTTCATTTCATTGAGCAGTTTTGAAACAGTCTTTTTGTAGAATCTGCAAGTGGACAATTGGAGCATTTTAATGCCTATGGCGAAAAAGGAAATATCTTCACATAAAAACGAGACAGAAGAATTCCCAGAAACTTGTTTGTGATGTTTGCATTCAACCCACAGAGTTGAACATTACTTTTCAAAGAGTAATTTTGAAACACTCTTTCTGTAGAATCTGCAAGTGAATAATTGGAACGCTTTGAGGCCTTCAATGGAAACGGGATTATCATCACATAAAAACTAGATAGAAGCATTCTCAGAAACTTCGTTGTAATGTGTGCATTCAACTCAGAGAGTTGAACCTTCCTTTCGATAGAGCAGTTTTGAGACACTCTTTTTGTAGAATCTGCAGGTGGACATTTGAAGTGCTTTCAGGCCTGTTGTGGAAAAGGAAATATCATCACATAAAAACTAGACAGAAGCATTCTCAGAAACTTCTTTGTGATGTGTGCATTCAACTCACAGAGTTGAACCTTCCTTTTGATAGGGCGGTTTCAACACACTCTTTTTGTAGAATCAGCAAGTGGATATGTGGAGCTCTTTGAGGACTATGGTACAAACCGCAATATCTTCACATAAAAACTATACAGAAGTATTCTCAGAAACTTCCTTGTGATGTGTCCATTCAACTCAGAGAGCTGAACATTCCTTTCGATAGAGCAGTTTTGAAACACTTTTTTTGTAGAATCTGCTAGTGGACATTTGGAGCGCTTTGAGGCCAGTGGTGGAAAAGGAAATATCTTCATATAAAAGCTAGACAAACGCATTCTCAGAAACTTCTTTGTGACGTGTCCATTCTACCCACAGAGTTGAACATTTCTTTTGATAGAGCAGTTTTGAAACACTCTTTTTGTAGGATCTGCAAGTGGATATTTGGAGCACTTTGAGGCCTTTGGAAGAAAAGGAAATGTCTTCATGTAAAAACTAGACAGAAGCATCCTCAGAAACTGCTTTGTGATGTTCGCATTCAACTCACAGAGTTGAACATTTCTTTTCATAGAGAAGTTTTGAAACACTCTTTTTGTAGAATCTGCAAGTAGATATTTGGACTGCTTCGAAGCCTTCTTTGGAAACGGGAATATCTTCACCTAAAAACTAGACAGAAGCATTCTCAGAAACTTCTTTGTAGTGTGTGCATTCATGTCACAGAGTGGAACCATCCTTTTCATATAGCAGATTTGAAACAGTCTTTTTGTAGAATCTGCCAGTGGATATTTGGAGCGTATTGAGGCCTACATTGGAAAAGGAAATATCTTCACATAAAAAGTAGACAGAGGCATTCTCAGAAACTTATTTTTGATGTGTACATTAAACACAGAGACTTGAAACTTCCTTTTGATAGAGCAGTTTTGGAATACTCTTTTTGTAGAATCTGCAAGTGGATATTTGGAGCGCTTTCAGGTCCATGGTACCTTTCTTTTGATAAGGGAGTTTCAAAATATTCCTTTTGTAGTATCTGCAAGTGTACATTTGGAGCACTTTGATGCCTATGGTGAAAAAGGAAATATCTTCATATAAAAACTAGACAGAAGCATTCTCAGATATTTCTTTGTGATGTTTGCATTCAGCTCACTGAGTTGAACATTCCTTTTCCTAGAGCAGTTTTGAAACACTCTTTCTGTAGAATCTGCAAGTGGATATTTGGACACCTTTGAGGCCTTCGGTGGAAACGGGATTATCTTCAAATAAAAACTAGACAGAAGCATTCTCTGAAACACCTTTTTGATGCATGCATTCAACTCTGAGAGTTTAACCTTCCTTTTGATAGAGCAGTTTTGAAATACTCTTTTTGTAGGATCTGAAAGTGGACATTTAGAGAGCTTTGAGATCTGTTGTAGAAAAGGAAATATCTTCACAGAAAAACTAGACAGAAGCATTCTCAGAAACTTCTTTGTGATGTGTGCATTCAACTCAGAGAGTTGAATCTTCCTTTTGATAGAGCAGTTTTGAAACAATCTTTTTGCAGCATCTGCAAGTGGATATGTGGAGCTCTTTCAGGCCTATGGTGGAAACGGGAATATCTCCATATAAAAACTAGAAAGAAACTTTCTTAGAAACTTCTCTGTGATGTGTCTGTTCAACTCAGAGAGTTGAACCTTCCTTTTGAAAGAGCAGTTTTGGAACACTCTTTTTGTAGAATCTGCAGTGGATATTTATTGCGCTTTGAGGTCCATGATAGAAACGGGAATATCTTCACATAAAAAGTAGACAGAAGCATTCTCAGAAACTACTTTGTGATGTGTGCATTCAGCTCAGAGAATTGAACCTTTCTTTTGATATAGCCGTTTCAAGCACTCTTTTTATAGTATCTGCAAGTGGATCTTTGGAGCACTTTGATGCCTATGGTGAAAAAGGAAATGTCTTCATATAAAAACTACACAGAAGCATTCTCAGAAACTTTTTTTGATGTTTACATAAAACTCACAGAGTGAACATTCCTTTTGGAGAGAAGTTTTGAAACACTCTTTTTGAAGAATCTGCAAGTGGATAATTGGACCGCTTTTAGGCCTTTGGTGGAAACGGGATTATCTTCACATAAATCTAGACAGTAGCATTCTCAGAAACTTCTTTCTGATGTGTGCATTCAACTCACAGAGTTGAACTTTTCTTTTGATAGAGCAGTTTTGAAACACTCTTTTGTAGAATCTGCAATAGGACATTTGGAGCGATTTGAGGCCTGTGGTGGGAAAGAAAATATCTTCACATAAAAACTAGAAAGAAGCATTCTCAGAAACTTATTTGTGATGTGTGCCTTCAACTCACAGAGTTGAACGTTCTCTTTGATAGAGCAGTTTTGAAACTCTCTTTGGTAGAATCTGCAAGTGGACATATGGATCGCTTTGAGGCCTGTGGTGGAAAAGGAAATATCTTCACATAAAAACCAGACAGAATCATTCTCAGAAACTACTTTCTGACGTGTGCATTTAACTCACAGAGTTGAACCTTCCTTTTGATAGAGCAATTTTGAAACACTATTTTTGTAGAATCTGGAAGTGGATATTTGCATGGCTCTGAGGCCTTCGGTGGAAATGGGAATATCTTCACATAAAAACTAGACAGAAGCATTCTGAGAAACTTCTTTGTCATTTGTGCATTCAACTCACCAAGTTGAACCTTCCTTTTGATAGAGTAGTTTTGAAACACTGTTTTTGTTGAATCTGCAAGTGTACATTTTGAGCGCTTTGAGGCCTGTGGTGGAAAAGGAAATACCTTCACATAAAAAGTAGACAGAAGCATTCGCAGACACTTCTTTGTGAGGTGTGCATTGAAATCACAGAGTTAAACCTTTCTTGTGATAGAGCAGTTTGGAAACACTCTTTTTGTAGAATCTGTTACTGGACATTTGGAATGCTTTGATGCCTACAGTGAAAAAGGAAATGTCTTCAAATAAAAACTAGACAGAAGCATTCTCAGTAACTTCTTCATGATGATTGCATTCAACTCACAGATTTGAACATTCCTTTCATAGAGCAGTATTGATACACTCTTTTTGTAGAATCTGCAAGTGGATACTTGGACTGCTTTGAGGCCTTCGGTGGTCAAAGGAATATCTTTACATAAAAATTAGACAGAAGCATTCCCAGAAACTTCCTTGTGATGTGTACATTCAAGTAACCGATTTGAACCATCCTTTTCATAGAGCATATTTGAAACACACTTTTTGTAGAATCTGCAAGTGGATATTTGGAGCGTTTTGAGGCCTATTTTCGAAAAGGAAATATCATCACATAAAAAGTAGACAGAAGCATTCTCAGAAACTTCTTTGTGATGTGTGCATTCAAGTCACAGAGTTGAACCTTCCTTTTGATAGAGCAGTTTTGAACCCCTTTTTTTGTAGGATCTGCAAGTGCATATTTGGAGTGTTTTGAGGCCTATTATGGAAACTGGAATATCTTCACTTAAAAACTGGACATTTGCATTCTCAGAAACTTCTTTGTGATCTTTGCATTCAACTCAGAGTGTTGAACCTTCCTTTTGATAGAGCAGTTCTGAAACACTCTTTTTGTAGAATCTACAAGTGGATATTTGGACTGCTTTCAGGCCTTCTTTGGAAACGGGAATATCTTCACATAATAACTAGGTAGAAGTATTCTCAGAAACGACTTTGTGATGTGTGCATTAAACTCACAGAGTTGAAACTTCCTTTTGATAGAGGAGTTTGGAAACACTCTTTGTAGAATCTGCAAGTGGATATTTGGAGTGCTTTGAGACCTATGGTAGAAAAGGAAATAATTTCACATAAAAACTAGACAGCAGCATTCTCAGAAACTACTCTGTGATATGTGTATTCAACTCACAGAGTTGAACTCTTCTTTTGATAGAGCAGTTTTGAAAAGTTCTTTTTGTAGAATCTGCAAGTGGAAATTTTGAGTGGATTGAGGCCTGTGGTTAAAAAGTAAATATCTTCACAGAAAAAGTAGATAGAAGCATTCTCAGGAACTTCTTTGTGATGTGAGCATTCAACACACAGAGTTGAACATTCCTTTTTATAGAGCAGTTTTGAAACACTCTTTTTGAAGAATCTGCAAGTGGATATTTGGACCGCTTCGAGGCCTTCATTGGAAACGGGAATATCTTCACATAAAAACTAGACATTAGCATTCTCAGAAACTTCTTCATTGTTAGTACATTAAAATCACAGAGTTGAACCTTTCTTTTCATTTAGCAGTTTTGAAACACTCTTTTTATAGAATCTGCAAGTGGATATTTAGACGCTTTGAGGCTTATGGTGGAAACGGAAGTATCTTCACATAAAAAATAAAAAGAAGCATTCTCAGAAACTTCTTTGTGGTGTGTGCATTCAACTAAAAACAAAAGCACACCTCACAAAGAACTTTGTAAGGATGCTTCTTTCTAGTTTTTATGTGAAGATATATCCTTTTCTACCATAGGCTTCAAAGCACTGCAAATATCCACTTGCGGATTCTGCAAAAAGATTGTTTCAAAACTGCTCTTTCAAAAGGAATGTTCAACTCTCTGAGTTCAGTGCACACATCACTAAGAAGTTTCTGAGAATGCTTCTGTCTACTTTTTATGTGAAGATATACCTGTTTCCACCATAGGCCCTAAAGAGCTCCAAATATCCACTTGCAGATTTTAGAAAAACAGTGTTTCAAAACTGCTCTATCAAAAGAAAGGTTCACCTCTGTTTGTTGAATGATCACATCACAAAGAAATTTCTGAGAATCCATCTGTCTACTTTTTATGTGAAGATACTTCCTTTTCCACCATAGACCTCAAAGCACGCCAAATATCCAATTCCAGGTTCTACAAAAAGAGTGTTTCAAAACTGCTTTATCAAAATGAAGGTTAAATTCCGTGAGTTGAATACACACATCACAAAGAAGTTTCTGAGAGTGCTTCTGTCTAGTTTTAATGCGAAGATGTTCCCGTTTTCACCAAAGTCCTCAAAGAGGTCCAAATATCTACTTGCAGATTCTACAAAAAGAGTGTTTCAAAACTGCTCTATGAATAGGAATGTTCAAATCTGTGAGTTGAATGCAAACATCACAAAGAAGTTTCTGAGAATGCTTCTGTCTGTTTTTTATGTGAAGTTATTTCCTTTTTCACCACAGGCATCAAAGTGATCAAAATGTCCAATTGCAGATTCTACAAAGAGAGTTTTTCAAAACTTGTCTACCCAAAGAAAGGTTCAACTCTGTAGGTTGAATGCACACATCCCACAGTAGTTTCTGAGAATGCTTCTGTCTAGTTTTTAATATGAAGAAATTTCCTTTTCTACCTTAGGCCTCAAAGCGATCCAAATATCCACTTGCAGATTCTACAAAAAGAGTGTTTCAAAGCTGATCTATGAAAAGGAAGTACGAACTCCCTGAGTTGAATGCACACAACACAAAGAAGTTTCCAAGACTGTTTCTGTCAAATTTTTATGTGAAGGTATTCCCGTTTCCAGAGAAGGCTGAAAAGAGTTCCATATATCCACTTGCAGATTCTACAAAAAGTGTGTTTCAAAACTGCTCTATGAAAAGGAATGTTCAACACTGTGAGTTGAATGGAAACTCACAAAGAAGTTTCTGAGAATGCTTCTGTCTAGTTTTTATGTGAAGATATTCCCTATTCCACAAAAGGCCTCAAAGCACTCCAAATACCCACTTGCAGATTCTACAAATAGAGTGTTTCAAAACTATTCTATCAAAAGAAAGGTTCAACTCTCTGAGTTGAATGTACACATCACAAAGAAGTTTTTGAGAATTCTTCTGTCTAGTTTTTAGGTGAAGATATTCCCGTTTCCACTGAAGGTCTCAAAGCTGTACAAACATCCACTTGCAGGTCTTACAAAGAGTGTTTCAAAACTAGTCTATCAAAGTAATGTTCAACACTGTGAGTTGAATGCAAACGTCACAAAGTAGTTTCTGAGAATGCTTCTATCTACTTTTTATATGAAGACATTTCCTTTTCTATCATAGGCCTCCAGGCGCTCAAAATATCCACTTGCAGATTCTACAAAAAGAGTGTTTCAAAACTGCTCTATCAAAAGAAACGTTCAACTCCGTGAGTTGAATGCACACATCACGAAGTAGTTTCTGAGAATGCTTATGTCTGGTTTTCACACGAGGATATTTCCCTTTGGCCTCAAAGAGATCCAAATATCCACTTGCAGATACTACAAATGAGTGTTTCAAAACTGCTCTGCCAAAAAATGTTCAACTCTGTGAGTTGAATACGTACATCACAAAGACTTTTCTGACAATGCTTCTGTCTAGTTTTTATGTGAAGATATTCCCGTTTCCAATGAAAGCCTCAAAGTCTTCCAAATATCCACTTGCGGATTCTACGAAAAGACTGCTTCAAAACTGCTCTATGAAAAGGTATATTCAACTCTGCGAGTTGAATGCGAACATTACAAAGAAGTTTCTGAGAATGCTTCTGTCTAGTTTTTATGTGAAGATATTTCCTTTTCCACCATAGTCCTCAAATAACCCCAAATGTCCACGTGCAGATTCTACAAAAGGACTGTTTCAAAACTGCTCTATCAAAAGAAAGATTCAACTCTGTGAGTTGAATGAACACATCACAAAGTAGTTCCTGAGAATGCTTCTGTCTAGTTTTTATATGAAAATAATTCCTTTTCTACCATAGGCCTCAAAGCAGTCCAAATATCCACTTGCAGATTCTAGAAAAATAGTGTTTCAAAACTGCTCTATCAAGAGAAATTTTCTACTCTGTGAGTTGAATGCACACATTACACAGTAGTTTCTATGAATGCTTCTGTCTAGTTTTTATATGAAAATAATTTTTTTTCTACCATAGGCCTCAAAGCGCTCCAAATGTGCACTGGCAGATTCTACAAAAAGAGTGTTTCAAAGTTGCTCTAACAAAAGAGAGGTTCACCTCTGTTAGTTGAATGCACACATCACAGTGGAGTTTCTGAGAATGCTTCTGTCTAGTTTTTGTGTGAAGATATTCCCATTTCCAAAGAAGGCCTCAAAGCAGTCCAAATAAACAGATGCAAATCCTACGAAGAGTGGTTCAAAACTGCACTATGAAAAGGTGTGTTCAACTCTGTGAGTGAAATGTACACATCACAAGGAAGTTTCTGAGAATGTTTCTGTCTAGTTTTTATGTGAAGATATTCCCGTTTCCAACGAAGGTCTCAAAGCAGTCTAAATATCCGTTTGCAGATTCTACGAAAAGAGTGTTTCAAAACTGCTCTATGAAAAGGAATGTTGAAGTCAGTGAGTTCAATGCAAAAATCACAGAGAAGTTTTTGAGAATGCTTCTGTCTAATTTTTATGTGAAGATATTTCCTTTTCCAACATAGGCATCAAAGCGCTCCAAATGTCCACTTTCAGATTCTACAAAACGCGTATTTCAAAGCTGCTCTACCAAAAGGAAGTTTCATCTCAGAGAGTTGAATGCACACATTGCAAAGAAGTTTCTGAGAATGATTCTGTCTAGTTTTTATGTGAAGATATTCCCGTTTCAACTGTAGGCCACAAAGCACTAAAAATATCCACCTGCAGTCCAACAAAAAGAGTTTTTCAAAACTGATCTATCAAAAGGAAGGTTCAAATCTGTGATCTGAATGCACACATCACAAAGAAGTTTCTGAGAATGATTCTGTCTAGATTTTATGTGAAGATATTCCCGTTTCCAATGAAGGCCTCAAAGGAGTTCAAATATGCACTTGCAGATTCTACGAAAAGAGTGTTTCAAAACTGCTCTAAGAAAAGGTATGTTCAAATCTGAGAGCTGAATGCAAACATCGCAAAGAAGTTTCTGAGAATGCTTCTGTGTAGTTTATATGTGAATGTATTTCCTTTTCCACCACAGGCCTCAAAGCTCTTCAAATGTCTATTTGCAGATCCTTCAAAAAGAGTGTTTCAAAACTGCTCTATCAAAAGAAAGGTTCAAGTCTGTGAGTTGAATGCACACATCAAAAAGAAGTTTCTGAGAATGCTTCTGTCTAGTTTTTGTGAGAAGATATTCCCCTTTCCAGTGAAGGGCTCAAAGCAGCTCAAATATCCACTTGCAGATTCTACGAAAATAGTGTTTCAAAACTGATCTATGAAAAGGTGTGTTCAACTCTGAGAGTTGAATTCAAACATCACAAAGAAGTTTCTGAGAATGATTCTGTTTAGTTTTTATGTGAAGATATTACCTTTTCCACCATAGGCTTCAAACCTCTCCAAATGCCCACTTACAGATTCTGCAAAAAGAGTGTTTCAATACTACTCTATCAAAAGAAAGTTTCAACTTCGTGAGTGGAAGGCACACATCACAAAGAAGTTCTCAGGAGGCTTCTGTCTAGTTTTTATGTTAAGATAATCCCGTTTCCAACGAAGTCCTCAAAGCATTCCAAATATCCACTTGCAGATTCTACGAAAAGTGTGATTCAAAACTGCTCTATGAAAAGTTACGTTCAACTCTGTTAGTTGAATGCAAACATCACAAAGAAGTTTCTGAGAATGCTTCTGTCCGGTTTTTATGAGAAGATACCTCCTTTTCCACGACAGGCTTCAAAGCTTTCCAAACGTCCTGTTGCAGATTATACAAAAAGAGTGTTTCACAACTGCTCTATCAAAAGAAATGTTCAACTCCGTGTGGTGAATTCACACATAACAAAGAAGTTTCTGAGAATGCTTCTGTCTAGTTTTCATGTGAAGATATTTCCTTTTCCACCATAGGCCTCAAAGCTCTCCAAATGTCCACTTGCAGATTCTACAAAAAGAGGGTTTCAAAACTGCTCTATCAAAAGAAATGTTCAACTCTGTTCGCTGAATGCACACATCACAAAGAAGTTTGTGGGAATGATTCTGTCTACATATTATGTGAAGATATTCCCGTTTCCAACGAAGGCCCCAAATTAGTCCAAATATAAAATTGCAGAATCTACGAAAAGAATGTTTCAAAACTGCTGTATGAAAAGGTAGGTTCAACTCTGTGAGTTCAAAGCAATCATCACAAAGAAGTTTCTGAGAATGCCTCTGTCTGGTTTTTATGTGAAGATATTTCCTTTTCCACCATAAACCTCAAAACTTTCCATATGTCCAAGTGCAGATTCTACAAAAACAGTGTTTCAAAACTGCTCTAACAAAAGAAAGTCTCAACACTGTGAGTTGAATGCACACATCACAAGGAAGTTTCTGAGAATGTTTCTGTCTAGTTTTTATGTGAAGATATTCACTTTTCCAACGAAGTCCTCAAAGCAGTCCAAATATCCACTTGCAGATTCAACGAAAAGAGTGTTTCAAAACTGCTCATAGAAAAGGTATGTTGAACTCTCTGAGTTGAATGTGAAGATCACAAGGAAGTTTCTGAGAATGCTTCTGTCTAGTTTTTATATGAAGAGATTTCTTTTTCCACCACAGGCCTCGAAGCTCTCCAAATGTCCACTTGCAGATTCTACAAAAAGAGTGTTTCAAAACTGCTCCATCAAAAGAAAGCTTCATCTCTGTGAGTTGAATGTACACATCACAAAGAAGTTTCTGAGAATGCTTCTATCTAGCTTACATGTGAAGACATTCCCGTTTCCAATGAAGGCCTCAAAGCCGTCCAAATATCCACTTGTAGATTCTACGAAAAGAGTGTTTCAGAACTTCTCTATGAACAGGTATGTTCAACTCTGTGAGTTGAAAGCAAACATCTCAGAGAAGTTTCTGAGAATGCTTCTGTCAGGTTTTTATGTGAAGATATTCCCTTTCCACCATAGGCCTCAAAGCACTACAAATGTTGACTTCCAGACACTACAAAAAGAGTGTTTCAAAACTGCTCTATCAAAACAAAGGTTCAACTCTGTGAATTGAATGCACAAATCAAAAAGAAGTTTCTGAGAATGCTTCTGTCTAGATTTTATGTGAAGATATTCCCGTTTCCACGAAGGCCTCAAAGTAGTGCAAATATCCAATTGCAGATTCTACGAGAAGAGTGTTTCAAAACTGCTGTATGAAAAGGTAGGTTCAACTCTGTGAGTTGAATACAATCATCACAATGTTGTTTCTGAGAATGCTTCTGTCTGGTTTTTATGTGAAGATATCACCTTTTCCACCATAGGCCTCAAAGCTCTCCAAATGTCCACGTACAGATTCTACAAAAAGAGTGTTTCAAATCTGCTCTATCAAAAGAAAGGTTCAACTCTTTGAGTTGAATGCACACATCAAAAAGAAGTTTCTGAGAATGCTTCTGTCTAGATTTTATGTGACGATATTCCTGTTTCCAATGCAGGCCTCAAAGCAGTCCAAATATCAAATTGCGGATTCTACGAAAAGAGTGTTTCAAAACTGCTCTATGAAAAGGTATGTTCAACTTAGTGAGTTGAATGCAAACATCACAAAGAAGTTTCTGAGAATGCTTCTGTCTGATTTTTATGTGAAGATATTCCCTTTTCCACCGTAAACCTCCAATTTTTCCAGCTGTCCACTTGCAGATTCTACAAAAAGTGTGTTTCGGAACTGCTCTATCAAAAGAAAGGTTTAACTGCGTGAGTGGAATGCACACATCAGAAAGAACTTTCTGAGAATGTTTCTGTCTAGTTTTATGTGAAGATATTTCCTTTTTCCACCATATGCCTGAAAGCTCTCCAAATGTCCACTTGCAGATTTTACCAAAAGTGTGTTTCAAAACTGCTCTATCAGAAGAAATATTCAACTCGGTGAGTTGAATGCACACATCACAAAGAAGTTTCTGAGAATGCCTCTGTCTAGATTTTATGTGAAGATATTCCAGTTTCCAACGAAGGCCTCAAAGCAGTCCAAATATCCACTTGCAGATTCTAAGAAAAAAGTGTTTCAAAGCTGCTCTAAGAAAAGGTATGTTCATCTCTGTGAGCTGAATGTGAATATCACAAAGAAGTTTCTGAGAATGCTTCTGTCTAGTTTTTATGTGAAGATATTTCCTTTTCCACCACAGGCCTCAAAGCACTACAAATGTTCACTTGCAGATTCTACAAAAAGAGGGTTTCAAAACTGCTCTATCAAAAGAAAGGTTCAACTCTGTTAGTTGAATGTGCACATCACAAAGAAGTTTCTGAGACTGCTTCTGTCTAGATTTTATGTGAAGATATTCCCGTTTCCAACGAACACCTCAAAGTAGTCGAAATATCCAATTGCACATTCTATGAAAAGGGTGTTTCAAAACTGCTGTATGAAAAGGTAGGTTCAACACTGTGAGTTAAATGCAAACATCACAAAGGAGTTTCTGAGAATGCTGCCGTCTGGTTTTTATGTGAGGATATTTCCTTTTCCCCCAGAGGCCTCAAAGCTTTCCATATGTCCACATCCGGATTCTACAAAAAGAGTGTTTCAAAACTGCTCTATCAAAAGAAAGGTTCCACTCTGTGAGTTGAATGCCACATCACAAAGAAACTTATGAGAATGATTCTGTCTACTTTTTATGTGAAGACATTCCAGTTTCCAACAAAGGCCTCTAAGCAGTCCAAATATCCACTTGCAGATTTTATGAAAAGAGGGTTTCAAAACCGTTCTATGAACAGCTATGTTCAACACTGTGAGTTGAATGTGAACAACAAGAAGAAGTTTCTGAGAATGCTTCTGTCCAGTTTTCATGTGAGGATATTACCTTTTCCACTCCACGCCTCAAAGCTCTCCAAATGTCCACTTGTAGATTCTACAAAAGAGTGTTTCAAAACTGCTCTATCAAAAGAAAGTTTTAACTCTGTGAGTCTAATGCACACATCACAAAGAAGTTTCTGAGAATGCTTCTGTCTAGATTTTATGTGAAGATATTCCTGTTTCCAACGAAGGCCTCAAAGCAGTCCAAATATCCACCTGCAGATTCTAGGAAAAGAGTGTTTGAGAACTGCTTTATGAACAGGTATGTTCAACTCTGTGAGTTGAATGCAAACATCACAAAGTAGTTTCTGAGAATGCTTCTGTCTGGTTTTATGTGAAGATATTTCCTTTTCCACCATAGGCCTCAAAGCTCTCCAAATGTCCACTTCCAGATTCTACAAAAAGAGGGTTTCAAAACTGCTCTATCAAAAGAAAGGTTCAACTCTGTGAGTTGAATGCACACATCACAAAGAAGTTTCTGAGACTGCTTCTGTCTAGATTTTATGTGAAGATATTCCCGATTCCAACGAACACCTCAAAGTCGTCGAAATATCCAATTGCACATTCTATGAAAAGAGTGTTTCAAAACTGCTCTATGGAAAGGTAGGTTCAACACTGTGAGTTTAATGCAAACATCACAAAGGAGTTTCTGAGAATGCTTCTGTCTGGTTTTTAAGTGAGGATATTTCCTTTTCCCCCATAGGCCTCAAAGCTTTCCGTATGTCCACATGCAGATTCTACAAAAAGAGCGTTTCAAAACTGCTCTATCAAAAGAAAGGTTCCACTCTGTGAGTTGAATGCCACCTCACAAAGAAGTCTATGAGAATGCTTCTGTCTAGTTTTTATGCGAAGACATTCCCGTTTCCAACAAAGGCCTCAGAGCAGTCCAAATATCCACTTGCAGATTCTACGAAAAGAGGGTTTCAAAACTGTTCTATGAACAGCTATGTTCACCTCTGTGAGTTGAATGCGAATATCACAAAGAAGTTTCTGAGAATGCTTCCTTCTCGTTTTTATGTGAAGATATTTCCTTTTCCACCATAGGCCTCAAAGCACTACAAATGTTCACTTGCAGATTCTACAAAACAGTGTTTCAAAACTCCTCTATCAAAAGAAAGGATCAACTCTGTTAGTTGAATGCACACATCACAAAAATTTTCTGAGACTGCTTCTGTCTAGATTTTATGTGAAGATATTCCTGTTTCCAACGAACACCTCAAAGTAGTCAAAATATCCAATTGCACATTCTATGAAAAGTGTGTTTCAAAACTGCTGTATGAAAAGGTAGGTTCAACACTGTACGTTGAATGCAAACATCACAAAGGAGTTTCTGAGAATGCTTCTGCCTGTTTTTTTATGTGAGGATATTTCCTTTTCCCCCATAGGTCTCAAAGCTTTCCATTTGTCCACGTGCAGATTCTACAAAAAGAGTGTTTCAAAACTGCTCTATGAAAAGAAAGGTTCCACTCTGTGAGTTGAACGCCACATCACAAAGAAGTTTATGAGAATGCTTCTGTCTAGTTTTTATGTGAAGACATTCGAGTTTCCAACAAAGGCCTTAAAGCAGTCCAAATATCCACTTGCAGATTCTACGAAAAGAGGATTTCAAAACTGTTCTATGAACAGCTATATTCAACACTGTGAGTTGAAAGTGAACAACAAGAAGTTTCTGAGAATGCTTCTGTCTAATTTTTATGTGATGAAATTTCCTTTTCCACCCCAGGCCTCAAAGCTCTCCAAATGTCCACTTGTAGATTCTACAAAAAGAATGTTTCAAAACTGCTCTATCAAAAGAAAATTTTAAGTCTGTTAGTCGAATGCACACATCACAAAGAAGTTTCTGAGAATGCTTCTGTCTGATTTTTATGTGAAGATATTCCCTTATCCCCATAAACCTCCAATCTTTCCAAATGTCCACTTGCAGATTCTACAAAAAGTGTGTTTCGGAACTGCTCTATCAAAAGAAAGGTTTAACTGAGTGAGTGGAATGCACACATCAGAAAGAACTTTCTGAGAATGCTTCTGTCTAATTTTATATGAAGATATTTCCTTTTTCCACCATACACTTGAAAGCTCTCCAAATGTCCACTTTCAGATTTTACCAAAAGTGTGTTTCAAAACTGCTCTATCAAAAGAAATATTCAACTCGGTGAGTTGAATGCACACATCACAAAGAAGTTTCTGAGAATGCCTCTGTCTAGATTTTATGTGAAGATATTCCAGTTTCCAACGAAGACCTCAAAGCAGTCCAAATATCCACTTGCAGATTCTACGAAAAAAGAGTTTCAAAGCTGCTCTAAGAAAAGGTATGTTCATCTCTGTGAGCTGAATGCGAATATCACAAAGAAGTTTCTGAGAATTCTTCTGTCTAGTTTTTTATGTGAAGATATTTCCTTTTCCACCATAGGCCTCAAAGCACTACAAATGTTCACTTGCAGATTCTACAAAAAGAGGGTTTCAAAGCTGCTCTATCAAAAGAAAGGTTCAACTCTGTTAGTTGAATGCACACATCACAAAGAAGTTTCTGAGACTGCTTCTGTCTAGATTTTATGTGAAGATATTCCCGTTTCCAACGAACACCTCAAAGTAGTCGAAATATCCAATTGCACATTCTATGAAAAGGGTGTTTCAAAACTGCTGTATTAAAAGGTAGGTTCAACACTGTGAGTTGAATGCACACATCACAAAGAAGTTTGTGGGAATGATTCTGTCTACATATTATGTGAAGATATTCCCGTTTTCAAAGAAGGCCCCAAATTAGTCCAAATATAAAATTGCAGAATCTACGAAAAGAGTGTTTCAAAACTGCTGTATATAAAAAGGTAGGTTCAACTCTGTGAGTTCAAAGCAATCATCACAAAGAGGTTTCTGAGAATGCCTCTGTCTGGTTTTTATGTGAAGATATTTCCTTTTCCACCATAAACCTCAAAACTTTCCATATGTCCAAGTGCAGATTCTACAAAAACAGTGTTTCAAAACTGCTCTAACAAAAGAAAGTCTCAACTCTGTGAGTTGAATGCACGCATCACAAAGAACTTTCTGAGAATGTTTCCGTCTAGTTTTTATGTGAAGATATACACTTTTCCAATGAAGTCCTCAAAGCAGTCCAAATATCCACTTGCAGATTCAACGAAAAGAGTGTTTCAAAACTGCTCATAGAAAAGGTATGTTGAACTCTCTGAGTTGAATGCGAAGATCACAAGGAAGTTTCTGAGAATGCTTCTGTCTAGTTTTTATATGAAGAGATTTCTTTTTCCACCACAGGCCTCGAAGCTCTCCAAATGTCCACTTGCAGATTCTACAAAAAGAGTGTTCCAAAACTGCTCTATCAAAAGATAGGTTCAACTCTGTGAGTTGAATGTACACATCACAAAGAAGTTTCTGAGAATGCTTCTGTCTAGCTTATATGTGAAGATATTCCCGTTTCCAATGAAGGCCTCAAAGCCGTCCAAATATCCACTTGTAGATTCTACGAAAAGAGTGTTTCAGAACTTCTCTATGAACAGGTATGTTGAATTCTGTGAGTTGAAAGCAAACATCTCAAAGAAGTTTCTGAGAATGCTTCTGTCAGGTTTTTATGTGAAGATATTCCTTTTCCACCATAGGCCTCAAAGCACTACAAATGTTCACTTCCAGACTCTACAAAAAGAGTGTTTAAAAACTGCTCTATGAAAAGAAAGGTTCAATTCAGTGAGTTGAGTACACACATCACAAAGAAGTTTCTTTGAATGCTTCTGTCTAGATTTTATGTGAAGATATTTCTGTTTCCAACGAAGGCCTCAAAGCAGTCCAAATATCCACTTGCAGATTCTAGGAATAGAGTGTTTCAAAACTGCCGTATAAAAAGGAATGTTCAACTCTGTGAGTTGAATGCAAACAACACAAGGGAGTTTGTGAGAATGCTTCTGTCTTGTTTTTATGTGAAGATATTTTCTTTTCCATCATGGGCCTCAAAACTCACCAAATGTACACTTGCGGCTTCTACAAAAAGAGTGTTTCAAAACTGCTCTATGAAAAGAAGGGTTCAACTCTGTCAGTTGAATGTACTCAAAACAAAGAAGTTTCTGAGAATGCTTCTGTCTAACTTATATGTGAAGATATTCCCGTTTCCAACGAAGGCCTCAAAGCCGTCCAAATATCCACTTGCAGATCTTACAAAAAGAGTGTCTTAGAACTGCTCTATGCATAGGTATGTTCAACTCTGTCAGTTGAATGCAAACATCACAAAGGAGTTTGTGAGAATGCTTCTGTCTGGTTTTTATGTGAAGATATTTCCTTTTCCACTATAGGCCTCAAAGCACTACAAATGTACACTTACAGATTATACAAAAAGAGTGTTTCAAAACTGCTCTATCAATAAAAAGGTTCAACTCTGTGAGTTCAATGCACACATCACAAACAAGTTTCTGAGAATGCTTCTGTCTAGATTTTTTGTGAAGATATTTCCTTTTCCACCATAGGTCTCAAAGGTCACTAAATGAACACTTGCAGATTCTACAAAAAGAGTGTCTCAAAGCTGCTCTATCAAAAGAAAGGTTCAACTCTGTCAGCTGAATGTACTCATCACAGATAAGTTTCTGAGAATGCTTCTCTCTAGATTTTATGTGAAGATATTCCCGTTTCCAACGAAGGCCACAAAGCAGTCCAAATATCCCCTTGCAGATTCTAGGAAAAGAGTGTTTCAAAACTGCCGTTTAAAAAGTAACGTTTAACTCTGTGAGTTGAATGCAAACAACACAAGGGAGTTTGTGAGAATGCTTCTGTCTTGTTTTCATGTGAAGATATTTCCTATTCCACCATAGGCCTCAAAGCTCACCAAATGTACACTTGTAGATTACACAAAAAGAGTGTTTCAAACTGCTCTATCAAAAGAAAGTTCAACTCTGTCAGTTGAAAGTACTCAAAACAAAGAAGTTTCTGAAAATGCTTCTGTCTAGCTTATATGTGATGATATTCCCGTTTCCAAAGAAGACCTCAACGCAGTCTAAATATCCCCTTGCAGATTCTATGAAAAGACCGTTTCAAAACTGCTGTATGAAAAGGTAGGTTCAACTCTGTGGTTTGAATGCAAACATCACAAAGCAGTTTCTCAGAATGCTTCTGTATAGTTTTTTTTGTGAAGATAATTCCTTTTACACCATAGTCCTCAAATCTCTCCAATATGTCCACTTTCAGAATCTACACAAACAGTGTTTCAAAAGTGCTATATCAAAAGTAGGGTTCAACTCTGTGAGTTGAATGCAAACATCACAAAGAAGTTTCTGAGAATGCTTTTGTCTAGCTTTTATGTGAAGATATTCCCGTTTCCAGTGAAGCCCTCAGAGCAGTGTTAATATCCGCTTGCAGTTTCTATGAAAAGAGTGTTTCAATACAGCTCTATGAAAAATTACGTTCAACTCTGAGTTGAATGCAAACATCACAAAGAAGTTTCTGAGAATGTTTCTCTCTGGTTTTTATGTGAAGGTGTTTCCTTTTCCACCATAGGCCTGAAAGCTTTCAAAATATCCAATTGCAGATTCTACAAGAAGTGTGTTTCAAAACTGCTCTATCAAAAGAAATGTTCAACTCTGTGAGTAGAATGAACACATCACAAAGAAGTTTCTTTGAATGCTTCTGTCTAGTTTCTTTGTGGTGAAGATATTCTGGTTTCCAATCAAGGCCTCAAAGCAGTCTTAATATCCACTTCCAGATTCTATGAAAAGAGTGTTTCAAAACTGCTCTATGAAAAGTTACGTTCAACTCTGTGAGTAGAAAGCAATCATCACAACGAAGTTTCTGAGAATGCTTCTGTCTGGTTTTCCTGTGAAGATATTTCCTTTTCCACCATAGGCCTCAAAGCTCACTAAATGAACACTTGCAGATTCTATAAAAAGAGTGTCTCAAAACTGCTCTATCAAAAGAAAGGTTCAACTCTGTCAATTGAAAGTACTCATCACAGATAAGTTTCTGAGAACGCTTCTCTCTAGATTTTATGTGAAGATATTCCCGTTTCCAATGAAGGCCTCAAAGCAGTCCAAATATCCACGTGCAGATTCTAAAAAAAGAGTGTTTCAAAACTGCTGTATGAAAAGGAATGTTCAACTCTGTGAGTTGAATGCCCACATCACAAAGATGTTTGTGGGAATGCTTCTGTCTGGTTTTTATGTGAAGATATTTCCTATTCCACCATAGGCCTCAAAGCTCAAAAAATGTACACTTGCAGAATCTACAAAAAGAGTGTTTCAAAACTGCTCTATCAAAAGAAAGTTCAACTCTGTCAGTTGAAATTACTCAAAAAGAAGAAGTTTCTGAGAATGCTTCTTTCTAGCTTATATGTGATGATATTCCCGTTTCCAGTGAAGGCCTCAAGGCAGTCTAAATATCCCAATGGAGATTCTATGAAAAGAGTGTTTCAAAACTGCTGTATGGAAAGGTAGGTTCAACTCTGTGATTTGAATTCAAACATCACAAAGCAGTTTCTGAGAATGCTTCTGCATGGTTTTTATGTGAAGATATTTCCTTTTCCACCATAGGCCTCAAATCTCTCCAAATGTCCACTTTCAGATTCTACAAAAAGTGTGTTTCGAAACTGCTCCATCAAAAGAAAGGTTCAACTGTGTGAGTTGAATGCAAACATCACAAAGAAGTTTCTGAGAATGCTTTTGTCTAGCTTTTATGTGAAGATATTCCCGTTTCCAGCGAAGCCCTCAGAGCAGTCTTAATATCCGCTTGCAGTTTCTACGAAAAGAGTGTTTCAATACTGCTCTATGAAAAATTTCTGGCCGGGCGCGGTGGCTCACGCCTGTAATCCCAGCACTTTGGGAGGCTGAGGTGGGCGGATCATGAGGTCAGGAGATCGAGACCATCCTGGCTAACACAGTGAAACCCCGCCTCTACTAAAAATACAAAAAAAATTAGCCGGGTGTGGTGGCGGGCACCTGTAGTCCCAGCTACTCAGGAGGCTGAGGCAGGAGAATGGCGTGAACCCGGGAGGCGGAGCTTGCAGTGAGCTGAGATCAGGCCACTGCACTCCAGCCTGGGCGAAAGAGCAAGACTCCGTCTCAAAAAAAAAAAAAAAAAGAAAAAAGAAAAATTTCATTCAACTCTGTGATTTGAATGCAAACATCACAAAGGAGTTTCTGAGAATGTTTCTCTCTGGTTTTTATGTGAAGATATTTACTTTTCTACCATGGGCCTGAAAGCTTTCAAAATATCCAGTTGCAGATTCTACAAGAAGTGTGTTTCAAAACTGCTCTATCAAAAGAAATGTTCAACCCTATGAGTTGAATGCAAACATCACAAAGATGTTTGTGAGAATGCCTCTGTCTGGTTTTTAGGTGAGGACATTTCCTTTTCCAATATAAGCCTCAAAGCTCACCAAATGTACACTTACAGATTCAACAAAAAGAGTGTTTCAAAACTGCTCTATCAAAAGAAAGTTCAACTCTGTCAGTTGAAAGTACTCAAAACAAAGAAGTTTCTGAGAATGCTTCTGTCTAGCTTATATGTGATGATATTCCCGTTTCCAACTAAGGCCTCAAAGAAGTCTAAATATCCCATTGGAGATTCCAAGAAAAGAGTGTTTCAAAACTGCTGTATGAAAAGGTAGGTTCAACACTTTGAGTTGAATGCAAGCATCACAAAGGTGTTTGTGAGCATGCTTCTATCTGGTTTTTATGTGAAGATATTTCCTATTCCACCATAGGCCTCAAAGCTCAGCAAATGTACACTTGCAGAATATACAAAAAGAGTGTTTCAAAACTGCTCTATCAAAAGAAAGTTCAACTCTGTCAGTTGAAAGTACTCAAAATGAAGAAGTTTCTGAGAATGCTTCTGTCTAGATTATATGTGATGATATTCCCGTTTCCAACGGAGGCCTCAAAGCAGTCTAAATATCCCATTGAAGATTCTACGAAAAGAGTGTTTCAAAACTGCTGTATGAAGAGGTAGGTTCAACTCTGTGATTTGAATGCAAACATCAGAAAGCAGTTTCTGAGAATGCTTCTGTATGGTTTTTATGTGAAGATATTTCCTTTTCCACCATAAGCCTCAAATCTCTCCAAATGTCCACTTTCAGATTCTACAAAGACTGTTTCAAAACTGCTCTTTCAAAAGAATGGTTCAACTCTGTGAGTTGAATGCAAACATCACAAAGAAGTTTCTGAGAATGCTTTTGTCTAGCTTTTATGTGAAGATATTCCCGTTTCCAGCGAAGCCTTCAGAGCAGTCTAAATATCCGCTTGCAGATTCTTCGAAAAGGGTTTTTCGAAACTGCTCTATGAAAAGTTACGTTCAACTCTGTGAGTTGAATGCAAACATCACAAAGAGGTTTCTGAGAATGCTTCTGTCTCGTTTTTATGTGAAGATATTCCCGATTCCAACAAAGGCCTCAAAGCAGTCCAAATATCCACCTGCAGATACTATGAAAAAAGTATTTCAAAACTGCTATTAGAAAAGAGATGTTCAACTCTCTGTGTTGAATGTGAACATCACAAAGAAGTTTCTGGGAATGCTTCAGTCTAGTTTTTATGTGAAGAGATTTCAACCACAGGAATCGAAACTCTCAAAATGTCCACTTGCAGATTCTACAAAAAGAGTGTTTCAAAACTGCTCTATCAAAAGAAACGTTCAATTTTGTCAAAGGCTTTTTCTGCATCTATTGAGATAATCATGTGGTTTTTGTCTTTGGCTCCGTTTATATTCTGGATAACATTTATTGATTCGCATATATTGAACCAGCCTTGCATCCCAGGGATGAAGCCCCCTTGATCATGGTGGATAAGCTTTTTGATGTGCTGCTGGATTCAGTTTGCCAGTATTTTATTGAGGATTTTTGCATCAATGTTCATCAAGGATATTGGTCTAAAATTCTCTTTTTTGGTTGTGTCTCTGCCCGGCTTTGGTATCAGAATGATGCTGGCCTCATAAAATGAGTTAGGGAGGATTCCCTCTTTTTCTATTGATTGGAATAGTTTCACAAGGAAAGACACCAGTTCCTCCTTGTACCTCTGGTAGAATTCGGCTGTGAATCCATGTGGTCCTTGACTCTTTTTGGTTGGTAAACTATTGATTATTGCCACAATTTCAGATCCCGTTATTGGTCTATTCAGAGATTCAACTTCTTCCTGGTTTAGTCTTGGGAGAGTGTATGTGTCGAGGAATTTATCCATTTCTTCTAGATTTTCTAGTTTATTTGCGTAGAGGTGTTTGTAGCATTCTCTGATGGTAGTTTGTATTTCTGTGGGATCAGTGGTGATATCCCCTTTATCATTTTTTTTGTGTCTATTTGATTCTTCTCTCTTTTTTTCTTTATTAGTCTTGCTAGTGGTCTATCAATTTTGTTGATCCTTTCAAAAAACCAGCTCCTGGATTCATTAATTTTTTGACGGGTTTTTTGTGTCTCTGTTTCCTTCAGTTCTGCTCTGATTTTAGTTATTTCTTGCCTTCTGCTAGCTTTTGAATGTGTTTGCTCTTGCTTTTCTAGTTCTTTTAATTGTGATGTTAGGGTGTCAATTTTGGATCTTTCCTGCTTTCTCTTGTGGGCATTTAGTGCTATAAATTTCCCTCTACACACTGCTTTGAATGCATCCCAGAGATTCTGGTATGTTGTGTCTTTGTTCTCGTTGGTTTCAAAGAACATCTTTATTTCTGCCTTCATTTCGTTATGTACCCAGTAGTCATTCAGGAGCAGGTTGTTCAGCTTCCATGTAGTTGAGCGGTTTTGAGTGAGATTCTTAATCCTGAGTTCTAGTTTGATTGCACTGTGGTCTGAGAGATAGTTAGTTATAATTTCTGTTCTTTTACATTTGCTGAGGAGAGCTTTACTTCCCAGTATGTGGTCAATTTTGGAATAGGTGTGGTGTGGTGCTGAAAAAAATATATATATTCTGTTGATTTGGGGTGGAGAGTTCTGTAGATGTCTATTAGGTCCACTTGGTGCAGAGCTGAGTTCAATTCCTGGGTATCCTTGTTGACTTTCTGTCTCGTTGATCTGTCTAATGTTGACAGTGGGGTGTTAAAGTCTCCCATTATTAATGTGTGGGAGTCTAAGTCTCTTTGTAGGTCACTCAGGACTTGCTTTATGCATCTGGGTGCTCCTGTATTGGGTGCATATATATTTAGGACAGTTAGCTCTTCTTGTTGAATTGATCCCTTTACCATTATGTAATGGTCTTCTTTGTCTCTTTTGATCTTTGTTGGTTTAAAGTCTGTTTTATCAGAGACTAAGATTGCAACCCCTGCCTTTTTTTGTTTTCCATTTGCTTGGTAGATCTTCCTCCATCCTTTTATTTTGAGCCTATGTGTGTCTCTGCCCGTGAGATGGGTTTCCTGAATACAGCACACTGATGGGTCTTGACTCTTTATCCAATTTGCCAGTCTGTGTCTTTTAATTGGAGCATTTAGTCCATTTACATTTAAAGTTAATATTGTTATGTGTGAATTTGATCCTGTCATTATGATGTTAGCTGATTATTTTGCTCGTTAGTTGATGCAGTTTCTTCCTAGTCTCGATGGCCTTTACATTTTGGCATGATTTTGCAATGGCTGGTACCAGTTGTTCCTTTCCATGTTTAGTGCTTCCTTCAGGAGCTCTTTTAGGACAGGCCTGGTAGAGACAAAATCTCTCAGCATTTGCTTGTCTGTAAAGGATTTTATTTCTCCTTCGCGTATGAAGCTTAGTTTGGCTGGATAAGAAATTCTGGGTTGAAAATTCTTTTCTTTAAGAATGTTCAATATTGGTCCCCACTCTCTTCTGGCTTGTAGGGTTTCTGCTGAGAGATCAGCTGTTAGTCTGATGGGCTTCCCTTTGAGGGTAACCTGACCTTTCTCTCTGGCTGCCCTTAACAATTTTTCCTTCATTTCAACTTTGGTGAATCTGACAATTATGTGTCTTGGAGTTGCTCTTCTTGAAGAGTATCTTTGTGGCATTCTCTGTATTTCCTGAATCTGAACGTTGGCCTGCCTTGCTAGATTGGGGAAGTTCTCCTGGATAATATCCTGCAGAGTGTTTTCCAACTTGGTTCCATTCTCCCCATCACTTTCAGGTACACCAATCAGACGTAGATTTGGTCTTTTCACATATTCCCATATTTCTTGGAGGCTTTGCTCATTTCTTTTTATTCATTTTCTCTAAACTTCCCATCTTGCTTCATTTCATTCATTTCATCTTCCATTGCTGATACCCTTTCTTCCAGTTGATTGCATCGGCTCCTGAGGCTTCTGCATTCTTCACATAGTTCTTGAGCCTTGGTTTTCAGCTCCATCAGCTCCTTTAAGCACTTCTCTGTATTGGTTATTCTAGTTATACATTCTTCTAAATTTTTTTCAAAGTTTTCGACTTGTTTGCCTTTGGTTTGAATGTCCTCCTGTAGCTCAGAATAATTTGATCATCTGAAGCCTTCTTCTCTCAGCTCGTCAAAGTCATTCTCCATCAAGCTTCATTCCATTGCTGGTGAGGAACTGCGTTCCTTTGGAGGAGGAGAGGCACTCTGCGTTTTAGAGTTTCCTGTTTTTCTGTTCTGTTTTTTCCCCATTTTGTGGTTTTATCTACTTTTGGCCTTTGATGATGGTGATGTACAGATGGGTTTTTAGTGTGGATGTCCTTTCTGTTTGTTAGTTTTCCTTCTAAAAGAGAGGACCCTCAGCTGCAGGTCTGTTGGAATACCCTGCGGTGTGAGGTGTCAGTGTGCCCCTGCTGGGGGGTGCCTCCCAGTTAGGCAGCTCGGGGGTCAGGGGTCAGGGACCCACTTGAGGAGGCAGTCTGCCCATTCTCAGATCTCCAGCTGTTTTCTGGGAGAACCACTGCTCTCTTCAAATCTGTCAGACAGGGACATTTAAGTCTGCAGATGTTACTGCTGTCTTTTTGTTTGTCTGTGCCCTGCCCCCAGAGGTGGAGCCTACAGAGGCAGGCAGGACTCCTTGAGCTGTGGTGGGCTCCACCCAGTTCGAGCTTCCAGGCTGCTTTGTTTACTTAAGAAATGCTGGGCAATGGCGGGCGCCCCTCCCCCAGCCTCGCTGCCACCTTGCAGTTCGATCTCAGACAGCTGTGCTAGCAATCAGCAAGACTCCATGGGCGTAGGGCCCTCAGAGCCAGGTGCGGCATATAATCTCGTGGTGCACCGTTTTTTAAGCCAGTCCTAAAAGCACAATATTCGGGTGGGAGTGACCCGATTTTCCAGGTGCGTCCATCACCCCTTTCTTTGACTCGGAAAGGGAACTCCCTGACCGCTTGTGCTTCCCAAGTGAGGCAATGCCTCACCCTGCTTTGGCTCGCACAAGGTGCGTGCACCCACTGACCTGCGCCCACTGTCTGGCACTCCCTAGTGAGATGAACCCGGTACCTCAGATGGAAAAGCAGAAATCACCCGTCCTCTGCGCCACTCACGCTGGGAGCTGTAGACTGGAGCTGTTCCTATTCGGCCATCTTGGCTCCTCCCCTCTGAGACACACTTTTAGTAATATCTGGAAGTGGACAGTTGGTGTGCTTTGAGGCCTACGGTGAAAAAGGAAATATCTTCACATAAAAACTAGACAGAAGCATTCTCAGAAACTAATTTATGATATGTGTACTCAACTCACAGTGTTCAACCTTTCTTTTGATACAGCAGTTTTGAAACACTCTTTTTGTGGAATCTGCAAGTGGATATTTGGATAGATTTGAGGATTTCGTTGGAAACGGGAATATCTTCACATAAAAACTAGACAGAAGCATTCTCAGAAACTTCTTCGAGATGCTTGCATTCAACTCACAGAGTTGAACATTCCTTTCCATAGAGCAGTTTTGAAAAACTCTTTTTGTTGAATCTGTAAGTGGAAAATTGGAGCGCTTTGAAGCCTGTGGTGAAAAAGGATATATCTTCCCATAAAAACTAGACAGAAGAATTCTCAGAAACTTCTTTGTGTTGTGTGTTCTCAACTCACAGAGTTGAGCTTTTCTTTTGATAGAGCAGTTTTGAAACCCTCTTTTTGTAGAGTCTGCAAGTGGATATTTGTATAGCTTTGAGGGTTTCATTGGAAACGGGAATATCTTCACATAAAAACTAGACAGAAACATTCTCAGGAACTTCTTTATGATGTTTGCTTTCAACTCACAGGGTTGCACATTCCCTCATAGGGCAGTTTTGAAACACTCTTTTTCTACTATTCCGAAGTGGACATTTGGAGCACATTGAGGCCTATGGTGAAAAAGGGAATATCTTCACATAAAAACTAGACAGAAACATTCTCAGAAACTTCTTTGTGATGTGTGTACTTAACTCACAGGGTTGAACATTTCTTTTGATACAGCAGTTTTGAAACTCTCTTTTTGTAGAATCTGCAAGTTGATATTTGGATAGCTTTGAGGCTTTCGTAGGAAACGGGAATATCTTCACATAAAAACTAGACAGAAGCATTCTCAGAAACTTCTTTGTGACGCTTGCATTCAATTCACAGAGTTGAACATTCCTTTTCATAGAGCAGTTTTGAAACACTGTTTTTGAAGAAACTGTAAGTGGAAATTTTATCACTTTGAGGCCTATGGTGAAAAAGAAATATCTTCCCATAAGAACTAGACAGAAGAATTCTCAGAAACTTCTTTGTGAAGTGTGTACTCCACTCACAGAATTGAACTTTTCCTTTGATAGAGCAGTTTTGAAACACTCTTTTTGTAGAGTCTGCAAGTGGATATTTGAATAGCTTTCAGGATTTCATTGGAAATGTGATATCTTCACATAAAAACTAGACAGAAGCAATCTCAGGACCTTCTTTATGATGTTTGCTTTCAACTCACAGAGTTGAACATTCCCTTTCACAGGGCAGTTTTGAAACACACTTTTTGAACTATCTGTAAGTGGACATTTGGAGGGCTTTGATTCCTATGGTGAAAAAGTAAACATCTTCACATAAAAACTAGACAGAAGCATTCTCAGAAACTTCTTTCTGATGTGTTTACTCAACTCACAGAGTTGAACATTTCTTTTGATACAGCGGTTTTGAAACTCTCTTTTTGTAGAATCTGCAAGTTGATATTTGTATAGCTTTGAGGCTTTCATTGGAAACGGGAATATCTTCACATAAAAACTAGACAGAAGCATTCTCAGAGACTTCTTTGTGATGCTTCCATTCAACAAACGGTGTTGAACAGTCCTTTTCACAGAGCAGTTTTGAAACACTCTTTTTGAAGAATCTGTAAGTGGAAAATTTAGAGCTTTGAGGCCTATGGTGAAAAAAAAATATCTTCCCGTAAAAATTAGACAGAAGAATTCTCAGAAACTTCTTTGTGATGTGCGTACCCACTAACAGAGTTGAAGTTTTCCTTTGATGAGCAGTTTTGAGACACACTTTTTGCAGAGTCTGCTAGTGGATATTTGGATAGCTTTGAGGATTTCATTGGAAACGGGCATATCTTCACAGAAAAACTAGACAGAAGCATTTTCAGAAACTTCTATGTGATGTTTGCCTTCAGCTCACAGAGTTGAACATTCTCTATCATAGAACAGTTTTGAAACACTCTTTTTGTAGTATCTGGAAGTGGACATTTGGAGCGCTTTGAGGCCTATGGTGAAAAAGGAAATATCTTCACATAAAAACTAGACAGAATCATTCTCAGAAACTACTTTTTGATGTGTGTACTCAAGTCACATTGTTGAACCTTTCTTTTGATAGAGCAGTTTTGAGACACTCTTTTTGTAGAATCTGCAAGTGGATATTTGGATAGCATTGAGGCTTTCATTGGAAACGGGAATATCTTCATATAAAAACTAGACAGAAGCATTCTCAGAAACTTCTTTGTGACACTTGCATTGAAATCACAGATTTGAACATTCCTTTTAATAGAGCACCTTTGAAACTCACTTTTTGTAGAATCTGTAAGTGGAAACTTGGAGAGATTTGAGATCTATGGTGAAAAAGGAAATATCTTCCCATAAATACTAGAGAGAAAAATTCTCACAAACTTCTTTGTCTTGTGTGTTCTCATCTCACAGAGTTGAGCTTTCCTTTTGATAGAGCAGTTTTGAAACACTTTTTGTAGAGTCTGCAAGTGGATATTTGTGTAGATTTGAGGATTTCGTTGGAAACAAGAATATCTTCACAAAAAAACCAGACAGAAGCATTCTCAGGAACTTCTTTATGATATTTGCTTTCATGTCAAGGAGTTGAACATTCCCTTTCACAGGGCAGTTTTGAAACACTCTTTTTCTACTATCTGGATGTGGACATTTGGAGCATTTTGAGGCTTATGGTGAAAAAGGAATTATCTTCACATAAAAACTAGACAGAAGCATTCTCAGGAACTTAATTGTGATGTGTGTACTCAACTCTCAGAATTGAACATTGCTTTTGATACAGTGGTTTTGAAACTCACTTTTTGTAGAATCTGCAAGTTGATATTAGGATGACTTTGAGGCTTTCGTTGGAAACGGGAATATCTTCATATAAAAACTAGACAGAAGTATTCTCTGAAACTTCTTTGTGATGTTTGGATTCAATTCACAGAGTTGAACATGCCCTTACATAGAGCAGTTCTAAAACACTCTTTTTGTAGTATCTGGAAGGGGACAATTGGTGCGATTTTGGGCCTAAGGTGAAAAACGAAATATCTTCACGTAATAACTAGGCAGACACATTCTCAGAAACTTCTTTGTGATGTGTGTACTCAATTCACGGAGTTGAAACTTTCATTGATGCAGCAGTTTTGGAACACTTTTTATAGTATGTGCAAGTGGATATTATGTTAGCTTTGAGAATTTCGTTGGAAACGGGAATATCTTACATAAAAACTAGACAGAAGCATTCTCAGAAACTTCTTTGTGATGCTTGCATTCAACTCGCAGATTTCAACATTCCTTTTAGTAGTGCAGCTTTGAAACACTCTTTTATAGAATCTGTAAGTGGAAACTTGGAGAGCTTTGAGACCTATGGTGAAAAAGGAAATATCTTCCCATAAAAACTAGACAGAAGCATTCTCAGAAACTGGTTTTTGATGTGTGTATTCAACTAACAGAGTTGAACCTTTCTTTTGATAGAACAGTTTTGAAACACTCTTTTTGTAGAATCAGCAAGTGGATATTTGGATATCTTCAAGGATTTTGTTGGAAACGGGAATATCGTCGTGTAAAAAGTAGACAGAGAACTTCTCAGAAACTTCTTTGTGATGTTTGCATTCAAGTCCCAGAGTTGAACATTCCCTTTCATAGAGCAGGTTTGAGACACTATTTTTGTAGTATCTAGAAGTGGACATTTGGAGCGCTTTGAGGCTTATGGGGAAAAAGGAAATAATCTTCCCATAAAAACTAGACAGAAGCATTCTCAGAAACTTGTTTGTGATTTGTGTACTTAACTAACAGAGTTGAACATTTCTTTTCATGGAGCAGTTCTGAGATACTCTTCTTGTAGAATCTGCACTTGGATATTTTGAAAGCTTTTTGGATTTCATTGGAAACGGGAATATCTTCATATAGAAACTAGACAGAAGCCTTCTCAGAAACTTGTTTGTGATTTGTGTACTCAACTAACAGAGTTGAACATTTCTTTTCATAGAGCAGTTCTGAGATACTCTTCTTGTAGAATCTGCACGTGGATATTTTGAAAGCTTTTTGGATTTCATTGGAAACGGGAATATCTTCATATAGAAACTAGACAGAAGCATTCTCAGAAACTTGTTTGTCATGTGTGTACTCAACTAACAGAGTTGAACTTTCATTTGGATAGAGCAGATCTGAAACACTCTGTTTGTAGAATCTGCAAGTGGATATTTGGATAGCTTTGAGGATTTCGTTGGAAACGGTAATATCATCATGTAAAATCTAGACAGAAGGATTCTCAGAAACTTCTTTATGATGATTGCATTCAACTCACAGAGTTGAACATTGCCTTTCACAGAGCAGGTTTGAAACATTCTTTTTGTAGTATCCGGAAATGGACATTTGGAGCGCTTTGTGGCCTAAGGTGAAAAAGGAAGTATCTTCCCATTAAAACGGGACGGAAGCATTCTCTGAAACTTGTTTGTAATGTGTGTACTCTACTAACAGTGTTGAACCTTTCTTTTGATAGAGCAGTTTTGAAACACTCTTGTTGTAGAATATGCAGGTGGATATTTGGATAGCCTTGAGTATTTCGTTGGAAACGGGAATATCTTCATATGAAAAGTAGATAGAAGCCTTCTCAGAAACTTCTTTATGATGTTTGCATTCAAGTCACAGTGTTGAACATTTCCTTTAACAGAGCAGGTTTCACACAGTGTTTTTGCAGTATCTGGGAGTTGACATTTGGAGCGCTTTGAGGCCTGTGGTGAAAAAGGTAATATCTTCCCATAAAAACTGGACAGGAGCATTCTCAGAAACTTGTTTGTGATGTGTGTACTCAACTAACAGAGTTGAACATTTATTTTGATAGAGCAGTTTTGAAACACTCTTTGTAGAATCTGCAAGTGGATATTTGGATAGCTTTGAGGATTTTGGTGGAAAAGGGAATATCTTCATATAAAAAGTAGACAGAAGCATTTTCACAAACTTCTTTGTGATGTTTCCATTCAAGTCACAGAGTTGAACATTCCCTTTCATAGAGCAGGTTTGAAACACTCTTTTTACAGTATCTGGATGTGGACATTTGGAGCACTTTGTGGCCTATGGTGAAAAAGGAAACATCTTCCCATAAAAACTAGACAGAAGCATTCCCAGACACTTGTTTCTGATGTTTGTACTCAATTAACAGTTTTGAAACTTTCCTTTAATAGAGCAGTTTTCAAACTCTCTTTTTGTAGTATCTGCAAGTGGATATTTGGATAGCTTTGAGGATTTCTTTGGAAACGGGAATACCTTCATGTAAAATCTAGACAGAAGCATTCTCAGAAACTACTTTGGGATGTTTGCATTCAAGTCACAGAGTTTAACATTCCCTTTCATAGAGCAGGTTTGAAACACTCTTTTTGTAGTATCTGAAAGTGGACATTTCGAGCGCTTAGAGGCCTATGGTGAAATAGGGAATATCTTCCCATAAAAGCTAGACTGAAGTATTCTCAGAAACATGTTTGTGATGTGAGTACTGAAATAACAGAAGAGAACCTTTCTTTTGATAGAGCAGTTCTGAAAAACTCTTTTTGTTGAATCTAAACGTGGATATTTGGATTGCTTTGAGGATTTCGTTGGAAACGGGAATATCTCCATATAAAAAGAAGAAGGATTCTCAGAAACTTCTTTGTGATTTTTGCATTCAAGTCACAGAGTTGAGCATTCACTTTCACAGAGCAGGTTTGAAGCAATCTTTTTGTAATGTCTGGAAGTGGACATTTGGAATGCTTTGAGGCCTAAGGTGAAAAAGGTAACATCTTCCCATAAAAACTAGACAGAAGCATTCTCAGAAAGTTGTTTGTGATGTGTTTACTCAACTAACAGTGTTGAACCTTTCTTTTGATATAAGAGTTTTCAAACACTCTAGCTGTAAAATCTGCAAGTAGATATTTGGACAGCTTTGAGGATTTCATTGGAAACGGGAATATCTTCATATAAAAAGTAGACAGAAGCCTTCTCAGAAACTTCTTTGTGATGTTTGCCTTCAAGTCACAGAGTTGAACATACCTTTTCATAGAGGAGGTTCGAAACACTCTTTTTGTAGTATCTAGAAGTGGATATTTGGAGCGCTTTGACACCTACGGTGAAAAATGAAATATCTTCCAATAAAAACTACACAGAAGCATTCTCAGAAAATTTTTTGTGATGTGTGTACTCAACTAACAGAGTTGAAACTTTCTTTTGATAGAGCAGTTTTGAAACACTTTTTGTAGAATCTGCAAGTGGATATTTGGATAGATTTGAGGATTTCGGTGGTAACGGGAATATCTTCATATTAAAAGTAGACAGAAGCATTTACAGAAACTTCTTTGTGATGTTTACAGTCAAGTCCCAGAGTTGAACATTCCCTTTCATACAGCAGGTTTGAACCAATCTTTTTGTAGTATCTGGAAGTGGACATTAGGAGCGCTTTGAGGCCTATGGTGGAAAAGAAAAATTCTTCCCATAAAAACTAGACTGAAGCATTCTCAGAAACTAGTTTCTGATGTGTGCACTCAACTAACAAGAGTTGAACCTTTCTTTTGATAGAGCAGTTTTGAAACACCCTTTTTGTGGAATCGGCAAGTGGATATTTGGATTGCTTTGAGGATTTCGTTGGAAACGGGAATATCTCTATATAAAAAGAAGAAGCATTCTCAGAAACTTCTTTCTGATGTTTGCATTCAAGTTACAGAGTTGAACATTCGCTTTCACAGAGCAGGTTTGAAACAGTCTTTCTGTAGTAACTGCAAGTGGACATTTGGAGCGCTTTGAGGCCTATGGTGAAAAAGGAAATATCTTCCCATAAAAACTGGACAGAAGGATTCACAGAAACTTGTTTGTGATGTGTGTAATCAACTAACAGTGTCGAAACTTTCTTTTGATAGAGCAGTTTTCCAACACTCTTTTTGTAAAATCTGCAAGTGGATATTTGGATAGCTTTGAGGATTTCGGTGGAAACGGGATTATCTTCATATAAAAGTAGACGGAAGCCTTCTCAGAAATGTCTTTGTGATGTTTGCATTCAAGTCACAGAGTTGAACATTCTCTTTCATAGAGCAGGTTTGAAACACTCTTTTTGTAGTATCTGGAAGTGGACATTCCGAAAGCTTTGAGGCCTGTGGTGGAATAGGAAAACTCTTCCCATAAAAACTAGACAGAAGCATTCTCAGAAACTTGTTTGTCATGTGTGTACTCAAGTAACATAGTTGAACATTTCTTTTGATAGAGCAGTTTTGAAACACTCTTTTTTTAGAGACTGCAAGTGGATACTTGGATAGCTTTGAGGATTTTGGAGGAAACGGGAATATCTTCATATAAAAGGTAGACAGAAGCATTTTCAGAAACTTCTTTGTGATGTATGCATTCAAGGTCCAGAGTTTAACATTCCCTTTCATAGAGCAGGTTTGAAACACTCTTTATAGTATCTGGAAGTGGACATTTGTAGCGCTTTGAGTCCTACGGTGAAAAACAAAAATTCTTCCTATAAAAACTAGACTGAAGCATTCTCAGAAACTTGTTTCTGGTGTGTGTACTCAACTAACAGAGTTGAACCTTTCTTTTGATAGAGCAGTTTTGAAACACCCTTTTTGTGGAATCTGCAAGTGGATATTTGGATAGCTTTGAGGGTTTCGTTGGAAACGGGAATATCATCATATAAAATCTAGACAGATGCATTCTCAGAAACTACTTTATGATGATTGCATTCAAGTCCCAGAGTTCAACATTCCCTGTCATAGAGCAGGTTTAAAACATTCTTTTTGTACCATCTGGAAGTGGACATTTGGAGCGCTGTGAGGCCAAAGGTGAAAAATGGAATCTCTTCCCATAAAAACGAGACAGAAGCATTCTCAGAAACTTGTTTGTGATGTGTGTACTCAACTAACAGAGTTGAACCTTTCTTTTGATAGAGCAGTTTTGAAACACACTTGTTATAGAAACTGCAAGTGGATATTTGGATAGCTTTGAGGATTTCGTTGGAAACGGGATTACCTTCATATAAAAAGTAGACGGAAGCCTTCTCAGAAATGTCTCTGTGATGTTTGCATTCAGTTCCGGGTTGAACAATCGCTTTCATAGAGCAGGTGTGAAACACTGTTTTTGTAGTATCTGGAAGTGGACATTTGGAGCGCTTTGAGGCCTATGGTGGAATAGGAAATCTCCTCCCATAAAATCTAGACTGAAGCATTCTCAGAAACTTGTTTGTCATGCATTGACTCAACTAACAGAGTTGAACCTTTCGTTTGATAGAGGAGATCTGAAACAATCTGTTTGTAGAATGTGCAAGTGGATATTTGGATAGCTTTGAGGGTTTCGTTGGAAACGGGAATATCATCATATAATATCTAGACAGATACATTCTCAGAAACTTCTTTAAGATGACTGCATTCAAGTCACAGAGTTGAACATTCCCTCTCGTAGAGCAGGATTGAAACACTATTTTTGTAGAATCTGGAAGTGGACATTTGGAGTGCTTTGAGGCCTGTGATGAAAAACAAAAATTCTTCCCATAAAAACTAGACTGTAGCATTCTCAGAAACGTGTTTCTGATGTGTGTACTCAACTAACAGAGTTGAACCTTTCACTTGATAGAGCAGTTTTGAAACACCCTTTTTGTGGAATCTGCAGGTGGATATTTGGATTGCTTTGAGGATTTCTTTGGAAACGGGAATATCTCTATATGAAAAGAAGAAGCATTCTCAGAAATGTCTTTGTGATGTTTGCATTCAAGTCCCGGAGTTGAACATTCCCTTTCATAGAGCAGGTTTGAAACACTCTTTTTGTAGTATCTTGAAGTGGACATTTGGAGCGCTTTGAGGCCTATGGTGGGATAGGAAACATCTTCCCATAAAAACTAGACAGAAGCATTCTCAGAAACTAGTTTGTCATGTGTGTACTCAACTAACAGTGTTGAAGCTTTCTTTTAATAGAGCAGTTTTCACCCTCTCTTTTAGAAGAATCTGCAAGTGGATATTTGGATAGCTTTGAGGATTTCGTAGGAAACGCGAATACCTTCATATAAAATCTAGACAGAAGCATTCTCAGAAACTACTTTGTGATGTTTGCATTCAAGTCACAGAGTTTAACATTACCTTTCATAGAGCAGGTTTGAAACACTCTTTTTATAGTATCTGGAAGTGGACATTTGGAGTGCTTTGAGGCCCATGGTGAAAAAGAAAAATTCTTCCCATAAAAACTAGACTGAAGCATTCTCAGAAACTTGTTTCTGATGTGTGTACTCAACTAAGAGAGTTGAACCTTTCTTTTGACAGAGCAGTTTTGAAACACCCTTTTTGTGGAATCTGCAAGTGGATATTTGGATTACTTTGAGGATTTCGTTGGGAACGGGAATATCTCTATAGAAAAAGAAGAAGCATTCTCAGAATCTTCTTTCCGATCTTTGCATTCAAGTCACAGAGTTGAACATTCCCTTTCACAGAGCATATTTGAAACAGTCTTTTTTTTACTATCAGGAAGTGGACATTTGGAGCGCTTTGAGGCCTATGGTGAAATAGGAAATATCTTCCCATAAAAACTAGACAGAAGGATTCTCAGAAACTTGTTTGTGATGTGTGTACTCAACTAACAGTGTCGAACCTTTCTTTTGATAGGGCAGTTTTCAAACACTCTTTTTCTAAAATCTGCAAGTGCATATTTGGATAGCTTTGAGGATTTCGTTGGAAACGGGATTATCTTCATATAAAAAGTAGACGGAAGCCTTCTCAGAAACGTATTTGTGATGTTTGCAATCGAGTCCCAGAGTTGAACATTCCCTTTCATAGAACAGGTATGAAACATTCTTTTTGTAGGATCTGGAATTGGACAGTTGGAGTACTTTGAGGCCTATAGTGGAATAGGAAATCTCTTCCCATAAAAAATAGACAGAAGCATTCTCAGAAACTTGGTTGTCATGTGTCTACCCAACTAACAGAGTTGAACCTTTCTTTTGATAGAGCAGATCTGAAACACTCTGTAGAATCTGCAAGTGGATATTTGGATACCTTTGTGGATTTCGTTGGAAATGGGAATATCATTATATAAAATCTAGACAGATGCATTCCCAGAAACTTCTTTAGGATGATTGCATTCAAGTCACAGAGTTGAACATTCCCTTTCATAGAGCAGGTATGAAACACTCTTTTTGTAGAATCTGGAAGTGGACATTTAGAGCGCTTTGTGGCCTATGGTGAAAAAGGGAATCTCTTCCCATGAAAACTAGACAGAAGCGTTCTCAGAAACTTGTTTGTGATGTGTGTACTCAACTAACAGAGTTGAACCTTTCTTTTGATAGAGCAGTTTTGAAACACACTTGTTATAGAATCTGCAAGTGGATATTTGGATAGCTTTGAGGATTTCGTTGGAAACTGGATTACCTTCATATAAAAAGTAGACGGAAGCCTTCTCAGAAATGTCTCTGTGATGTTTGCATTCAGTTCCGGGTTGAACAATCGCTTTCATAGAGCAGGTGTGAAACACTGTTTTTGTAGTATCTGGAAGTGGACATTTGGAGCGCTTTGAGGCCTATGGTGGAATAGGAAATCTCCTCCCATAAAAACTAGACTGAAGCATTCTCAGAAACTTGTTTGTCATGCGTTGACTCAACTAACAGAGTTGAACCTTTCTTTTGATAGAGGAGATCTGAAACAATCTGTTTGTAGAATGTGCAAGTGGATATTTGGATAGCTTTGAGGGTTTCGTTGGAAACGGGAATATCATCATATAAAATCTAGACAGATACATTCTCAGAAACTTCTTTAAGATCATTGCATTCAAGTCACAGAGTTGAACATTCCCTCTCGTAGAGCAGGTTTGAAACACTATTTTTGTAGAATCTGGAAGTGGACATTTGGAGTGCTTTGAGGCCTGTGATGAAAAACAAAAATTCTTCCCATAAAAACTAGACTGTAGCATTCTCAGAAACGTGTTTCTGATGTGTGTACTCAACTAAGAGAGTTGAACCTTTCTTTTGATAGAGCAGTTTTGAAACACCCTTTTTGTGGAATCTGCAGGTGGATATTTGGATTGCTTTGAGGATTTCTTTGGAAACGGGAATATCTCTATATAAAAAGAAGAAGCATTCTCAGAAATGTCTTTGTGATGTTTGCATTCAAGTCCCGGAGTTGAACATTCCCTTTCATAGAGCAAGTTTGAAACACTCTTTTTGTAGTATCTTGAAGTGGACATTTGGAGCGCTTTGAGGCCTATGGTGGGATAGGAAACATCTTCCCATAAAAACTAGACAGAAGGATTCTCAGAAACTTGTTTGTGATGTGTGTAATCAACTAACAGTGTCGAACCTTTCTTTTGATAGGGCAGTTTTCAAACACTCTTTTTCTAAAATCTGCAAGTGCATATTTGGATAGCTTTGAGGATTTCGTTGGAAACGGGATTATCTTCATATAAAAAGTAGACGGAAGCCTTCTCAGAAACGTATTTGTGATGTTTGCAATCGAGTCCCAGAGTTGAACATTCCCTTTCATAGAACAGGTATGAAACATTCTTTTTGTAGGATCTGGAATTGGACAGTTGGAGTACTTTGAGGCCTATAGTGGAATAGGAAATCTCTTCCCATAAAAAATAGACAGAAGCATTCTCAGAAACTTGTTTGTCATGTGTCTACCCAACTAACAGAGTTGAACCTTTCTTTTGATAGAGCAGATCTGAAACACTCTGTAGAATCTGCAAGTGGATATTTGAATAGCTTTGAGGATTTCGTTGGAAACGGGATTACCTTCATATAAAAAGTAGACGGAAGCCTTCTCAGAAATGTCTCTGTGATGTTTGCATTCAGTTCCGGGTTGAACAATCGCTTTCATAGAGCAGGTGTGAAACACTGTTTTTGTAGTATCTGGAAGTGGACATTTGGAGCGCTTTGAGGCCTATGGTGGAATAGGAAATCTCCTCCCATAAAAACTAGACTGAAGCATTCTCAGAAACTTGTTTGTCATGCGTTGACTCAACTAACAGAGTTGAACCTTTCTTTTGATAGAGGAAATCTGAAACAATCTGTTTGTAGAATGTGCAAGTGGATATTTGGATAGCTTTGAGGGTTTCGTTGGAAACGGGAATATCATCATATAAAATCTAGACAGATACATTCTCAGAAACTTCTTTAAGATCATTGCATTCAAGTCACAGAGTTGAACATTCCCTCTCGTAGAGCAGGCTTGAAACACTATTTTTGTAGAATCTGGAAGTGGACATTTGGAGTGCTTTGAGGCCTGTGATGAAAAACAAAAATTCTTCCCATAAAAACTAGACTGTAGCATTCTCAGAAACGTGTTTCTGATGTGTGTACTCAACTAAGAGAGTTGAACCTTTCTTTTGATAGAGCAGTTTTGAAACACCCTTTTTGTGGAATCTGCAGGTGGATATTTGGATTGCTTTGAGGATTTCTTTGGAAACGGGAATATCTCTATATAAAAAGAAGAAGCATTCTCAGAAATGTCTTTGTGATGTTTGCATTCAAGTCCCGGAGTTGAACATTCCCTTTCATAGAGCAAGTTTGAAACAGTCTTTTTGTAGTATCTTGAAGTGGACATTTGGAGCGCTTTGAGGCCTATGGTGGGATAGGAAACATCTTCCCATAAAAACTAGACAGAAGCATTCTCAGAAACTAGTTTGTCATGTGTGTACTCAACTAACAGTGTTGAAGCTTTCTTTTAATAGAGCAGTTTTCACCCTCTCTTTTAGAAGAATCTGCAAGTGGATATTTGGATAGCTTTGAGGATTTCGTTGGAAACGGGAATACCTTCATATAAAATCTAGACAGAAGCATTCTCAGAAACTACTTTGTGATGTTTGCATTCAAGTCACAGAGTTAAACATTCCCTTTCATAGAGCAGGTATGAAACACTCTTTTTATAGTATCTGGAAGTGGACATTTGGAGCGCTTTGAGGCCTATGGTGGGATAGGAAACATCTTCCCATAAAAACTAGACAAAAGCATTCTCTGAAACTAGCTTGTCATGTGTGTACTCAACTAAGAGAGTTGAACCTTTCTTTTGACAGAGCAGTTTTGAAACACCCTTTTTGTGGAATCTGCAAGTGGATATTTGGATTACTTTGAGGATTTCGTTGGAAACGGGAATATCTCTATAGAAAAAGAAGAAGCATTCTCAGAATCTTCTTTCTGATGTTTGCATTCAAGTCACAGAGTTGAACATTCCCTTTCACAGAGCAGATTTGAAACAGTCTTTTTTTTACTATCAGGAAGTGGACATTTGGAGCGCTTTGAGGCCTATGGTGAAATAGGAAATATCTTTCCATAAAAACTGGACAGAAGGATTCTCAGAAACTTGTTTGTGATGTGTGTACTCAACTAACAGTGTCGAACCTTTCTTTTGATAGAGCAGTTTTCAAACACTCTTTTTCAAAAATCTGCAAGTGCATATTTGGATAGCTTTGAGGATTTCATTGGAAAAGGGATTATCTTCATATAAAAAGAAGAAGCATTCTCAGAATCTTCTTTGTTATGTTTGCATTCAAGTCACAGAGTTGAGCATTCCCTTTTACAGAGCAGGTTTGAAACAGTCTTTTTGTAGTACCTGGAAGTGGACATTCCCAATGCTTTGAGGCCTATGGTGGAAAAGGAAATCTCCTCCCTTAAAAACTAGACAGAAGCATTCTCAGAAACTTGTTTGTCATGTGTGTACTCAAGTAACAGAGTTGAACCTTTCTATTGATAGAGAAGTTTTGAAACACGCTTTTTGTAGAATCTGCAAGTGGATATTTGGATAGCTTTGAGGATTTCAGAGGAAACGGCAATATCTTCATATAAAAAGTAGACAGAAACATTTTCAGAAACTTCTTTGTGATGTATGCATTCAAGTCGCAGAGTTCAACATTCCCTTTCATAGAGCAGGTTTGAAACACTCTTTTTGTAGTATCTGGAAGTGGACATTTGGAGCTCTTTGAGGCCTATTGTGGAATAGGAAATCTCTTCCCATAAGAAGTAGACAGAAGCATTCTCAGAAGCTTGTTTGCCATGTGTCTACTCAACTCACAGAGTTGAACCTTTCTTTTGATAGAGCAGATCTGAAACACTCTGTTTGTAGAATCTGCATGTGGATATTTGGACAGCTTTGAGGATTTTGTTGGAAACGGAATATCATCATATAAAATCTAGACAGATGCATTCCCAGAAACTTCTTTATGGTGATTGCATTGAAGTCACAGAGTTGAACATTCCCTTTCATAGAGCAGGTTTGAAACACTGTTTTGGTTGTATCTGTAAGTGGACATTTGATGCGCTTTGAGGCCTATGGTGAAAAAGTAAACATCTTCCCATAAAAACTAGACAGAAGCATTCTCAGAAACTAGTTTTTCATGTGTGTACTCAACTAACAGAGTTGAACCTTTCTTTTGATAGAGCAGTTTTGAAACACTCTTGTTATAGAATCTGCAAGTGGATATTTAGATTGCTTTGAGGATTCCGTTGGAAACGGGATTATCTCCATAGAAAAAGAAGAAGCATTCTCAGAAACTTCTTTGTGATGTTCGCATTAAAGTCACACCGCTGAGCATTCCCTTTTACAGAGCAGGTTTGAAACAGACTTTTTGTGGAATCTGGAAGTAGACATTCTGAACACTTTGAGGCTTATGGTGGAAAATGAAATATCTTTCCATAAAAACTAGACAGAAGCCTTCTCAGAAACTTGTTTCTGATGTGTGTACTAAACTAACAGAGTTGAACCTTTCTTTGATAGAGCAGTTTTGAAACACCCTTTTTGTGGAATCTGCAAGTGGATATTTGGATTGCTTTGAGGATTTCATTGGAAATGGGAATATATCTATATAAAAAGAAGAAGCGTTCTCAGAAACATCTTTCTGATGTTTGCATTGATGTCACAGAGATGAACATTCCCTTTCACAGAGCAGGTTTGAAACAGTCTTTTTGTAGTATCTGGAAGTGGACATTTGGAGTGCTTTGAGGCCTGTGGTGAAAAAGGAAACATCTTCCCATAAAAACTAGTCAGAAGCATTCTCAGAAACGAGTTTGTCATGTGTGTACTCAACTAACAGTGTTGAAGCTTTCTTTTAATAGAGCAGTATTCAAACTCTCTTTTAGAAGAATCTGCAAGTGGATATTTGGATAGCTTTGAGGATTTTGTTGGAAACGGGAATACCTTCCTACAAAATCTAGACAGAATTTAATGGCCTTCTTTGTCTCTTTTGATCTTTGTTGTTGTAAAGTCTGTTTTATCAGAGACTAGGATTGCAACCCCTGCCTTTTTTTGTTTTCCATTTGCTTGGTAGATCTTCCTCCATCCTTTTATTTTGAGCCTATGTGAGTCTCTGCATGTGAGATGGGTTTCCTGAATACAGCACACTGATGGGTCTTGACTCTTTATCCAATTTGCCAGTCTGTGTCTTTTAATTAGAGAATTTAGTGCATTTACACTTAAAGTTAATATTGTTATGTGTGAATTTGATCCTGTCATTATGATGTTAGCTGGTGATTTTGCTCGTTCGTTGATGCAGTTTCTTCCTAGTCTCGATGGTCTTCACATTTTGGCATGATTTTGCAGCAGCTGGTACCGGTTGTTCCTTTCCATGTTTAGCGCTTCCTTCAGGAGCTCTTTTAGGGCAGGCCTGGTGGTGACAAAATCTCTCAGCATTTGCTTGTCTGTAAAGTATTTTATTTCTCCTTCACTTATGAAGCTTAGTTTGGCTGGATATGAAATTCTGGGTTGAAAATTCTTTTCTTTAATAATGTTGAATATTGGTCCCCACTCTCTTCTGGCTTGTAGGGTTTCTGCCGAGAGATCCGCTGTTAGTCTGATGGGCTTCCCTTTGAGGGTAAACCGACCTTTCTCTCTGGCTGCCCTTAACAATTTTTCCTTCATTTCAACTTTCGTGAAACTGACAATTATGTGTCTTGGAGTTGCTCTTCTCGAGGAGTATCTTTGTGGCGTTCTCTGTATTTCCTGAATCTGAATGTTGGCCTGCCTTGCTAGATTGGGGAAGTTCTCCTGGATAATATCCTGCAGAGTGTTTTCGAACTTGGTTCCATTCTCCCCATCACTTTCAGGTACACCAATCAGACATAGATTTGGTCTTTTCACATATTCCCATGCTTCTTGGAGGCTTTGCTCATTTCTTTTTATTCTTTTTTCTCTAAACTTCCCTTCTTGCTTCATTTCATTCATTTCATCTTCCATTGTTGATACCCTTTCTTCCAGTTGATTGCATCGGCTCCTGAGGCTTCTGCATTCTTCACGTAGTTCTCGAGCCTTGGTTTTCAGCTCCATCAGCTCCTTTAAGCAGTTCTCTGTGTTGGTTATTCTAGTTATACATTCTTCTAAATTTTTAGGGGTCAATTCAACAAGAAGAGCTAACTATCCTAAATATATATGAACCCAATACAGGAGCACACAGATTCATAAAGCAAGTCCTGAGTGACCTACAAGGAGACTTAGACTAGCACACATTAATAATGGGAGAGTTTAACACCCCACTGTCAACATTAGACAGATCAACGAGACAGAAAGTCAACAACGATACCCCGGAATTGAACTCAGCTCTGCACCAAGTGGACCTAATAGACATCTACTGAACTCTCCACCCCAAATCAACAGAATATACATTTTTTTCAGCATCACACCACACCTATTCCAAAATTGACCACATAGTAGGAAGTAAAGCTCTCCTCAGCAAATGTAAAAAAACAGAAGTTATAACAAACTATCTCTCAGACCACAGTGCAATCAAACTAGAACTCGGGATTAAGAATCTCACTCAAAGCCACTCAACTACATGGAAACTGAACAACCTGCTCCTGAATGACTACTGGGTACATAACAAAATGAAGGCAGAAATAAAGATGTTCTTTGAAACCAACGAGAACAAAGACACAACATACCAGAATCTCTGGGATGCATTCAAAGCAGTGTGTAGAGGGAAATTTATAGCATTAAATGCCCACAAGAGAAAGCAGGAAAGATCCAAAATTGACACCCTAACATCACAATTAAAAGAACTAGAAAAGCAAGAGCAAACACATTCAAAAGCTAGCAGAAGGTGAGAAATAACTAAAATCAGAGCAGAACTGAAGGAAATAGAGACACAAAAAACCCTTCAAAAAATCAATGAATCCAGGAGCTGGTTTTTTGAAAGGATGAACAAAATTGATAGACTGCTAGCAAGACTAATAAAGAAAAAAAGAGAGAAGAATCAAATAGATGCAATAAAAAATGATAAAGGGGATATCACCACTGATACCACAGAAATACAAACTACCATCAGAGAATACTACAAACACCTCTATGCAAATAAACTAGAAAATCAAGAATAAATGGATACATTCCTCGACACATACACTCTCCCAAGACTAAACCAGGAATAAGTTGAATCTCTGAATAGACCAATAACAGGAGCTGAAATCGTTGCAATAATCAATAGTTTACCAACCAAAAAGAGTCCAGGACCAGATGGATTCACAGCCGAATTCTACCAGAGGTACAAGGAGGAACTGGTACCATTCCTTCTGAAACTATTCCAATCAAAAGAAAAAGAGGGAATCCTCCCTAACTCATTTTATGAGGCCAGCATCATTCTGATACCAAAGCCGGGCAGAGACACAACCAAAAAAGAGAATTTTAGACCAATATCCTTGATGAACATTGATGCAAAAATCCTCAATAAAATACTGGCAAACCGAATCCAGCAGCACATCAAAAAGCTTATCCGCAATGATCAAGTGGGCTTCATACCTGGTATGCAAGTCTGGTTCAGTATACACAAATCAATAAATGTAATCCAGCATATAAACAGAGCCAAAGACAAAAACCACATGATTATCTCAATAGATGCAGAAAAAGCCATTGACAAAATTCAACAACCCTTCATGCTAAAAACTCTCAATAAATTAGGTATTGATGGGACGTATTTCAAAATAATAAGAGCTATCTATGACAAACCCACAGCCAGTATCATACTGAATGGGCAAAGACTGGAAGCATTCCCTTTGAAAAGTGGCACAAGACAGGGATGTCCTCTCTCACCTCTCCTATGCAACATAGTGTTGGAAGTTCTGGCCAGGGCAATTAGGCAGGAGAAGGAAATAAAGGGTATTCTATTAGGAAAAGAGGAAGTCAAATTGTCCCTGTTTGCAGACGACATGATTGTATATCTAGAAAACCCCATTGTCTCAGCCCAAAATCTCCTTAAGCTCATAAGCAACTTCAGCAAAGTCTCAGGATACAAAATCAATGTACAAAAATCACAAGCATTCTTATACACCAACAACAGACAAACAGAGAGCCAAATCATGAGTGAACTCCCATTCACAATTGCTTCAAAGATAATAAAGTACCTAGGAATCCAACTTACAAGGGATGTGAAGGACCTCTTCAAGTAGAACTACAAACCGCTGCTCAAGGAAATAAAAGAGGATACAAACAAATGGAAGAACATTCCATGCTCATGGGTAGGAAGAATCAATATCGTGAAAATGGCCATACTGCCCAAGGTAATTTACAGATTCAATGCCATCCCCATCAAGCTACCAATGACTTTCTTCACAGAATTGGAAAAACCTACTTTAAAGTTCATGTGGAACCAAAAAAGAGCCCGCATTGCCAAGTCAATCCTAAGCCAAAAGAACAAACCTGGAGGCATCACACTACCTGACTTCAAACTATACTACAAGGCTACAGTAACCAAAACAGCATGGTACTGGTACCAAAACAGAGATATAGATCAATGGAACAGAACAGAGCCGTCAGAAATAACACCGCATACCTACAACTATCTGATCTTTGACAAACCTGAGAAAAACAAGCAATGGGGAAATGATTCCCTATTTAATAAATGGTGCTGGGAAAACTGGCTAGCCATATGTAGGAAGCTGTAACTGGATCCCTTCCTTACACCTTATACAAAAATCAATTCAAGATGGATTAAAGATTTAAACGTTAGACCTAAAACCATAAAAACCCTAGAAGAAATCCTAGGCTTTACCATTCAGGACATAGGCATGGGCAAGGACTTCATGACCAAAACACCAAAAGCAATGGCAACAAAAGACAAAATTGACAAATGGGATCTAATTAAACTAAAGAGCTTCTGCACAGCAAAAGAAACTACCATCAGAGTGAACAGGCAACCTACAAAATGGGAGAAAATTTTCGCAACCTACCCATCTGACAAAGGGTTAATATCCAGAATCTACAATGAACCCAAAGAAATTTACAAGAAAAAAGCAAACAACCCCATCAAAAAGTGGGTGAAGGACATGAACAGACACATCTCAAAAGAAGACATTTATGCAGCCAAAAAACACATGAAAAAATGCTCATCATCACTGGCCATCAGAGAAATGCAAATCAGAACCACTATGAGATACCATCTCACACCCATTAGAATGGCAATCATTAAAAAGTCAGGAAACAACAGGTGCTGGAGAGGATGTGGAGAAATAGGAACACTTTTACACTGTTGGTGGGACTGAAAACTAGTTCAACCACTGTGGAGGTCAGTGTGGCGATTCCTCAGGGATCTAGAAATAGAAATACCATTTGACCCAGCCATCCCATTACTGGGTATATACCCAAAGGACTATAAATCATGCTGCTATAAAGACACATGCACAGGTATGTTTATTGTGGCATTATTCACAATAGCAAAGACTTGGAACCAACCCAAATATCCAACAATGATAGACTGGATTAAGAAAATGTGGCACATATACACCATGTAATACTATGCAGCCATAAATAATGATGAGTTCCTGTCCTTTGTAGGGACATGGATGAAATTGGAAATCATCATTCTCAGTAAACTATCACAAGAATAAAAAACCAAAGACCGCATATTCTCACTCATAGATGGGAATTGAACAATGAGATCACATGGACACAGGAAGGGGAATATCAAACTCTGGGGACTGTGGTGGGGTAGGGGGAAGGGGGAGCGATAGCATGGGGAGATATACCTAATGCTAGATGACGAGTTAGTGGGTGCAGCGCACCAGCATGGCACATGTATACATATGTAACTAACCTGCACAATGTGCACATGTACCCTAAAACTTAAAGTATAATAAAAAAAAAAGTTAGCAAGTGAAAATAAAATCTAGACAGAAGCATTCTCAGAAACTTGTTTCTGATGTGTGTGCTCAACTAACAGAGTTGAAATTTTCTTTTGATATAGCAGATCTGCAACACTCTTGTTATAGAATCTGCAAGTGGATATTTGGATTGCTTTGAAGATTTCGTTGGAAACGGGAACATCTCTATATAAAAAGAAGAAGCATTCTCAGAATCTTCTTTCTCATGTTTGCATTCAAGTCACAGAGTTGAGCATTCCCTTTCACAGAGCAGGTTTGAAACAGTCTTTTTGTAGTATCTGGAAGTGGACATTTGGAGCGCTTTGAGGCCTATGGTGAAAAAGGAAATATCTTCCCATAAAAACTAGACAGAAGGATTCTCAGAAACTTGTTTGTGATGTGTGTACTCCACTAACAGTGTGGAACCTTTCTTTTGATAGAGCAGTTTTCAAACACTGTTTTTGTAAATCCACAAGTGGATATTTGGATAGCTTTGAGGATTTCGTTGTAAACGGGATTATCTTCATACAAAAAGTAGACGGAAGCATTCTCAGAAACGTCTTTCTGATGTTTGCATTCAAGTCCCAGAATTTAACATTCCCTTCCATAGAGCAGGTTTGAAACACTCTTTTTGTAGTATCTGGAAGTGGACATTTGGAGCGCTTTGAAGCCTATGGTGGAATAGGAAATCTCTTCCCATAAAAACTAGACAGAAGCATTTTCAGAAACATGTTTCTGATGTGTCTACTCAACTAACAGAGTTGAACCTTTCTTTTGATAGAGCAGATCTGAAACACTCTGTTTGTAGAATCTACAAGTGGATATTTGGATAGCTTTGAGGATTTCGTTGGAAATGGGAATATCATCATATAAAATCTAGACAGATGCATTCCCAGAAACTTCTTTAGGATGATTGCACTCAAGTCACAGATTTGAGCATTCCCTTTTACAGAGCAGGTTTGAAACAGTCTTTTTGTAGTGTCTGGAAGTGGACATTCCGAATGCTTTGAGGCCTTTGGTGGAAAAGGAAATCTCTTCCCATAAAAACCAGACAGAAGCATTCTCAGAGACTTGTTTGTCATGTGTGTACGCAAGTAACATTGTTGAACCTCTCTTTTGATAGAGCAGTTTTGAAACACTCTTTTTGTAGAATCTGAAAGTGGATGTTTGGATAGCTTTGAAAATTTCGGAGGAAACGGGAATATCTTCATATAAAAAGTAGACAGAAGCATTTTCAGAAACTTCTTTCTGATGTATATTCAAGTCCCAGAGTTGAACATTCCCTTTCATAGAGCAGGTTTGAAACACTCTTTTTGTTGTATCTGGAAGTGTACATTTGGAGCGCTTTGAGGCCTATGGTGAAAAAGGAAACATCTTCCCATAAAAACTAGACAGAAGAATTCTCAGAAACTAGTTTGTCATGTCTGCACTCAACAAACAGTGTTGAAGCATTCTTTTAATAGAGAAGTTTTCAAACTCCCTTTTAGAATAATCTGCAAGTGCATATTTGGATAGCTTTGAGGATTTCGTTGGAAATGGGAATATCTTCATATGAAATTAACACAGAAGCATTCTCAGAAACTACTTTGTGATGTTTGCATTCAAGTCACAGAGTTTAACATTCCCTTTGATAGAGCGGTTTGGAAACACTCTATCTGTAGAATCTGCAAATGGAGATTTGGACCGCTTTGAGGCCCATGGTAATAGAGGAAACAACTTCATATAAAAACTAGACAGTAGCATTCACAGAAAACATTTTGTGACGACTGTGTTCAACTTACAGAGCTGAACATTCCACAGTTTTTCTAGAATCTGCAAGTGCACATTTGGAGGGCTTTGAGGCCTGTGGTGGAAAAGGAAATATGTTCTCATAAAAGCTAGATAGCAGCATTCTCAGAAACTACTTTGTGATGATTGCATTCAAGTCACAGAGTTGAACACTCTCTTTGATAGAGCGGTTTGGAAGCACTCTTTCTGTAGAATCTGCAAATGGAGATTTGGACCACTTTGAGGCCCATGGCAGTAGAGGAAGTAACTTCATATAAAAACTAGACAGCAGCCTTCCCAGAAAACACCTTGTGACGATTGAGTTCAACTCACAGAGCTGAACATTCCTTTTGATGGAGCAGTTTCGAAACACACTTTTTGTAGAATCTGCAAGTGGATATTTGGTCCTCCGTGAGGATTTCGTTGGAAACGGGACAAACCTCACATAACTAAACAGAAGAATTCTCAGAACCTTCTTCGTGATGCTTGCATTCAACTCACAGGGTTGAACCTTTCTCTGAGGGATCAGGTTTGAAACACTCTTTTTGCAGAATCAGCAATTGGATATTTGGATCTCTTTGAGGCCTATCGCAGTAAAGGAAATAACTTCATATAAAAACAAGACAGAAGCATTTTCAGAAAACTCTTTGTGACGACTGAGTTCAACTCAAAGAGCTGAACATTCCTTACGATGGAGCATTTTCGAAACACACTATTTGTAGAATCAACAACTGGATATTTGGACCTGTCCGAGGATATCATTGGAAACGGGATAAACCTCACATAACTAAAAAGAAGAACTCTCAGAACATTCTTCGTGATGTTTGCATTCAAATCACAGTGTAGAACCTTCTTCTGAGAGTTCAGGTTTGAAACACTCTTTTTTTAGAATCTGCAAGTGGATATTTGGAACTCTTTGAGGCCTATCACAGTAAAGGAAATAACTTCATATAAAAACAAGACAGAAGCATTTTCAGAAAATTCTTCGTGACAATTGAGTTCAACTCACAGAGCTGAACATTCCTTATGATGGGGCAGTTTCTGAACACGCTTTTTGTAAAATCTGCAAGTGGATATTTGGACCAGTCTGAGGATTTCGCTGGAAACGGGATAAACACCACATAACTAAACGGAAGCATTTTCAGAACCTTCTCCGTGATGTTTGCATTCAACCCCCAGTGTTGAATCTTCCTCTGAGAGTTCAGGTTTGAAACACACTTTTTTTAGAATCTGCAAGTGGATATTTGGAGCTCTTTGGGGCCCATCGTAGTAAAGGAAATAACTTCACATAAAAACAAGACAGAAGCATTCTCAGAAATTTCTTTGTGTCAATTGAGTTCAACTCACAGAGCTGAACATTCCTTATGATGGAGCAGTTTCGAAACACGCTTTTTGTAGAATCTGCAAGTGGATATTTGGACCTGTCTGAGGATTTCGTTGAAAACGGGATAAACCCCACATAACTAAACAGAAGCATTCTCAGAACCTTCTTCGTGATGTTTGCATTCAGCTCACGGTGTTGAACCCTCCTCTGAGAGTTCAGGTTTGAAACACTCTTTTTTTAGAATCTGCAAGTGGATATTTGGAACTCTTTGGGGCCTATCGTAGTAAAGGAAATAACTTCATATAAAAACATTGCAGAAGCATTCTCAGAAAATTCTTTGTGACAATTGAGTTCAACTCACAGATCTGAACTTTCCTTACGATGGAGCGCTTTCGAAACACAATTTTTGTAGAATCTGCAAGTGGATATTTGGACCTCTCTGAGGATTTCGTTGGAAACGGGATAACTTCACCTAACTAAACAGAAGATTTCGCAGGAACTTCTTTGTGATATTTGCATTCAAATCCCAGAGTTGAACCTTCCTTTGATAGTTCAGGTTTCAAACACTCTTTTTGTAGGATCTGCAAGTGGTTATTTGGACCACTTTGTGGCCTTCGTTCGAAACGGGTATATCTTCACATAAAATCTAGACAGAAGCCTTCTCAGAAACTTTTCTGTGATGATTGCATTCAACTCACAGAGTTGAACACTCCTTTTGATAGAGCAGTTTTGAAACTCTCTTTTTGTAGAATCTGCAAGGGCATATGTGGATCTCTTTGACGATTTCTTTGGAAACAGGAATATCTTCACATAAAAAGTGAACAGAAGCATTCTCAGAAACCTCTTTGTGATGTCTGTGTTCAACTCACAGAGTTTCACGTTGCTTTTCATAGAGTAGTTTTGAAACATTCTTTTTGTAGAATCTGCAAGTGGACATTTGGAGCGCTTTCAGGCCTGTGGTGGAAAAGGTAATATCTTCACATAAATACTAGAGAGAAGCATTGTCAGAAACTTCTTTGGGATGATTGCATTCAACTCACAGAGTTGAAGACTCCTTTTGAAACCTCAGTTTCGAAACACTCTTTCTGTGGAATCTGCAAGTGGATATTTGCAACTCTTTGGAGATTTGGTTGTAAAAGGAGAATCTTCACGTAAAAGCTAAACAGAAGCATTCTCAGAAACTTCTTTGTGATGTTTGCATTCAACTCACAGAGTTGTACTTTCCTTTTGATAGAGCAGCTTTGAAACACTGTTTTTCTAGAATCGGCAAGTGGACATTTGGAGGGCTTTGAGGCCTGTGGTGGAAAAGGAAATATGTTCTCATAAAAGCTAGATAGCAGCATTCTCAGAAACTACTTTGTGATGATTGCATTCAAGTCACAGAGTTGAACACTCTCTTTGATAGAGCGGTTTGGAAGCACTCTTTCTGTAGAATCTGCAAATGGAGATTTGGACCACTTTGAGGCCCATGGCAGTAGAGGAAGTAACTTCATATAAAAACTAGACAGCAGCCTTCCCAGAAAACACCTTGTGACGACTGAGTTCAACTCACAGAGCTGAACATTCCTTTTGATGGAGCAGTTTAGAAACACACTTTTTGTAGAATCTGCAAGTGGAAATTTGGACCTGTCTGAGGATTTCGTTGAAAACGGGATAATCCCCACGTAACTAAACAGAAGCATTCACAGAACCTTCTTCGTGACGTTTGCGTTCAGCTCACGGTGTTGAACCTTCCTCTGAGAGTTCAGGTTTGAAACACTCTTTTTTTAGAGTCTGCAAGTGGATATTTGGAACTCTTTGGGGCCTATCGTAGTAAAGGAAATAACTTCATATAAAAACATTACAGAAGCATTCTCAGAAAATTCTTTGTGACAATTGAGTTCAACTCACAGATCTGAACTTTCCTTACGATGGAGCGCTTTCGAAACACAATTTTTGTAGAATCTGCAAGTGGATATTTGGACCTCTCTGAGGATTTCGTTGGAAACGGGATAACTTCACCTAACTAAACAGAAGATTTCGCAGGAACTTCTTTGTGATATTTGCATTCAAATCCCAGAGTTGAACCTTCCTTTGATAGTTCAGGTTTCAAACACTCTTTTTGTAGGATCTGCAAGTGGTTATTTGGACCACTTTGTGGCCTTCGTTCGAAACGGGTATATCTTCACATAAAATCTAGACAGAAGCCTTCTCAGAAACTTTTCTGTGATGATTGCATTCAACTCACAGAGTTGAACACTCCTTTTGATAGAGCAGTTTTGAAACTCTCTTTTTGTAGAATCTGCAAGGGCATATGTGGATCTCTTTGACGATTTCTTTGGAAACAGGAATATCTTCACATAAAAAGTGAACAGAAGCATTCTCAGAAACCTCTTTGTGATGTCTGTGTTCAACTCACAGAGTTTCACGTTGCTTTTCATAGAGTAGTTTTGAAACATTCTTTTTGTAGAATCTGCAAGTGGACATTTGGAGCGCTTTCAGGCCTGTGGTGGAAAAGGTAATATCTTCACATAAATACTAGAGAGAAGCATTGTCAGAAACTTCTTTGGGATGATTGCATTCAACTCACAGAGTTGAAGACTCCTTTTGAAACCTCAGTTTCGAAACACTCTTTCTGTGGAATCTGCAAGTGGATATTTGCAACTCTTTGGAGATTTGGTTGTAAAAGGAGAATCTTCACGTAAAAGCTAAACAGAAGCATTCTCAGAAACTTCTTTGTGATGTTTGCATTCAACTCACAGAGTTGTACTTTCCTTTTGATAGAGCAGCTTTGAAACACTGTTTTTCTAGAATCGGCAAGTGGACATTTGGAGGGCTTTGAGGCCTGTGGTGGAAAAGGAAATATGTTCTCATAAAAGCTAGATAGCAGCATTCTCAGAAACTACTTTGTGATGATTGCATTCAAGTCACAGAGTTGAACACTCTCTTTGATAGAGCGGTTTGGAAGCACTCTTTCTGTAGAATCTGCAAATGGAGATTTGGACCACTTTGAGGCCCATGGCAGTAGAGGAAGTAACTTCATATAAAAACTAGACAGCAGCCTTCCCAGAAAACACCTTGTGACGACTGAGTTCAACTCACAGAGCTGAACATTCCTTTTGATGGAGCAGTTTAGAAACACACTTTTTGTAGAATCTGCAAGTGGAAATTTGGACCTGTCTGAGGATTTCGTTGAAAACGGGATAATCCCCACGTAACTAAACAGAAGCATTCACAGAACCTTCTTCGTGACGTTTGCGTTCAGCTCACGGTGTTGAACCTTCCTCTGAGAGTTCAGGTTTGAAACACTCTTTTTTTAGAGTCTGCAAGTGGATATTTGGAACTCTTTGGGGCCTATCGTAGTAAAGGAAATAACTTCATATAAAAACATTACAGAAGCATTCTCAGAAAATTCTTTGTGACAATTGAGTTCAACTCACAGATCTGAACTTTCCTTACGATGGAGCGCTTTCGAAACACAATTTTTGTAGAATCTGCAAGTGGATATTTGGACCTCTCTGAGGATTTCGTTGGAAACGGGATAACTTCACCTAACTAAACAGAAGATTTCGCAGGAACTTCTTTGTGATATTTGCATTCAAATCCCAGAGTTGAACCTTCCTTTGATAGTTCAGGTTTCAAACACTCTTTTTGTAGGATCTGCAAGTGGTTATTTGGACCACTTTGTGGCCTTCGTTCGAAACGGGTATATCTTCACATAAAATCTAGACAGAAGCCTTCTCAGAAACTTTTCTGTGATGATTGCATTCAACTCACAGAGTTGAACACTCCTTTTGATAGAGCAGTTTTGAAACTCTCTTTTTGTAGAATCTGCAAGGGCATATGTGGATCTCTTTGACGATTTCTTTGGAAACAGGAATATCTTCACATAAAAAGTGAACAGAAGCATTCTCAGAAACCTCTTTGTGATGTCTGTGTTCAACTCACAGAGTTTCACGTTGCTTTTCATAGAGTAGTTTTGAAACATTCTTTTTGTAGAATCTGCAAGTGGACATTTGGAGCGCTTTCAGGCCTGTGGTGGAAAAGGTAATATCTTCACATAAATACTAGAGAGAAGCATTGTCAGAAACTTCTTTGGGATGATTGCATTCAACTCACAGAGTTGAAGACTCCTTTTGAAACCTCAGTTTCGAAACACTCTTTCTGTGGAATCTGCAAGTGGATATTTGCAACTCTTTGGAGATTTGGTTGTAAAAGGAGAATCTTCACGTAAAAGCTAAACAGAAGCATTCTCAGAAACTTCTTTGTGATGTTTGCATTCAACTCACAGAGTTGTACTTTCCTTTTGATAGAGCAGCTTTGAAACACTGTTTTTCTAGAATCGGCAAGTGGACATTTGGAGGGCTTTGAGGCCTGTGGTGGAAAAGGAAATATGTTCTCATAAAAGCTAGATAGCAGCATTCTCAGAAACTACTTTGTGATGATTGCATTCAAGTCACAGAGTTGAACACTCTCTTTGATAGAGCGGTTTGGAAGCACTCTTTCTGTAGAATCTGCAAATGGAGATTTGGACCACTTTGAGGCCCATGGCAGTAGAGGAAGTAACTTCATATAAAAACTAGACAGCAGCCTTCCCAGAAAACACCTTGTGACGACTGAGTTCAACTCACAGAGCTGAACATTCCTTTTGATGGAGCAGTTTAGAAACACACTTTTTGTAGAATCTGCAAGTGGAAATTTGGACCTGTCTGAGGATTTCGTTGAAAACGGGATAATCCCCACGTAACTAAACAGAAGCATTCACAGAACCTTCTTCGTGACGTTTGCGTTCAGCTCACGGTGTTGAACCTTCCTCTGAGAGTTCAGGTTTGAAACACTCTTTTTTTAGAGTCTGCAAGTGGATATTTGGAACTCTTTGGGGCCTATCGTAGTAAAGGAAATAACTTCATATAAAAACATTACAGAAGCATTCTCAGAAAATTCTTTGTGACAATTGAGTTCAACTCACAGATCTGAACTTTCCTTACGATGGAGCGCTTTCGAAACACAATTTTTGTAGAATCTGCAAGTGGATATTTGGACCTCTCTGAGGATTTCGTTGGAAACGGGATAACTTCACCTAACTAAACAGAAGATTTCGCAGGAACTTCTTTGTGATATTTGCATTCAAATCCCAGAGTTGAACCTTCCTTTGATAGTTCAGGTTTCAAACACTCTTTTTGTAGGATCTGCAAGTGGTTATTTGGACCACTTTGTGGCCTTCGTTCGAAACGGGTATATCTTCACATAAAATCTAGACAGAAGCCTTCTCAGAAACTTTTCTGTGATGATTGCATTCAACTCACAGAGTTGAACACTCCTTTTGATAGAGCAGTTTTGAAACTCTCTTTTTGTAGAATCTGCAAGGGCATATGTGGATCTCTTTGACGATTTCTTTGGAAACAGGAATATCTTCACATAAAAAGTGAACAGAAGCATTCTCAGAAACCTCTTTGTGATGTCTGTGTTCAACTCACAGAGTTTCACGTTGCTTTTCATAGAGTAGTTTTGAAACATTCTTTTTGTAGAATCTGCAAGTGGACATTTGGAGCGCTTTCAGGCCTGTGGTGGAAAAGGTAATATCTTCACATAAATACTAGAGAGAAGCATTGTCAGAAACTTCTTTGGGATGATTGCATTCAACTCACAGAGTTGAAGACTCCTTTTGAAACCTCAGTTTCGAAACACTCTTTCTGTGGAATCTGCAAGTGGATATTTGCAACTCTTTGGAGATTTGGTTGTAAAAGGAGAATCTTCACGTAAAAGCTAAACAGAAGCATTCTCAGAAACTTCTTTGTGATGTTTGCATTCAACTCACAGAGTTGTACTTTCCTTTTGATAGAGCAGCTTTGAAACACTGTTTTTCTAGAATCGGCAAGTGGACATTTGGAGGGCTTTGAGGCCTGTGGTGGAAAAGGAAATATGTTCTCATAAAAGCTAGATAGCAGCATTCTCAGAAACTACTTTGTGATGATTGCATTCAAGTCACAGAGTTGAACACTCTCTTTGATAGAGCGGTTTGGAAGCACTCTTTCTGTAGAATCTGCAAATGGAGATTTGGACCACTTTGAGGCCCATGGCAGTAGAGGAAGTAACTTCATATAAAAACTAGACAGCAGCCTTCCCAGAAAACACCTTGTGACGACTGAGTTCAACTCACAGAGCTGAACATTCCTTTTGATGGAGCAGTTTAGAAACACACTTTTTGTAGAATCTGCAAGTGGAAATTTGGACCTGTCTGAGGATTTCGTTGAAAACGGGATAATCCCCACGTAACTAAACAGAAGCATTCACAGAACCTTCTTCGTGACGTTTGCGTTCAGCTCACGGTGTTGAACCTTCCTCTGAGAGTTCAGGTTTGAAACACTCTTTTTTTAGAGTCTGCAAGTGGATATTTGGAACTCTTTGGGGCCTATCGTAGTAAAGGAAATAACTTCATATAAAAACATTACAGAAGCATTCTCAGAAAATTCTTTGTGACAATTGAGTTCAACTCACAGATCTGAACTTTCCTTACGATGGAGCGCTTTCGAAACACAATTTTTGTAGAATCTGCAAGTGGATATTTGGACCTCTCTGAGGATTTCGTTGGAAACGGGATAACTTCACCTAACTAAACAGAAGATTTCGCAGGAACTTCTTTGTGATATTTGCATTCAAATCCCAGAGTTGAACCTTCCTTTGATAGTTCAGGTTTCAAACACTCTTTTTGTAGGATCTGCAAGTGGTTATTTGGACCACTTTGTGGCCTTCGTTCGAAACGGGTATATCTTCACATAAAATCTAGACAGAAGCCTTCTCAGAAACTTTTCTGTGATGATTGCATTCAACTCACAGAGTTGAACACTCCTTTTGATAGAGCAGTTTTGAAACTCTCTTTTTGTAGAATCTGCAAGGGCATATGTGGATCTCTTTGACGATTTCTTTGGAAACAGGAATATCTTCACATAAAAAGTGAACAGAAGCATTCTCAGAAACCTCTTTGTGATGTCTGTGTTCAACTCACAGAGTTTCACGTTGCTTTTCATAGAGTAGTTTTGAAACATTCTTTTTGTAGAATCTGCAAGTGGACATTTGGAGCGCTTTCAGGCCTGTGGTGGAAAAGGTAATATCTTCACATAAATACTAGAGAGAAGCATTGTCAGAAACTTCTTTGGGATGATTGCATTCAACTCACAGAGTTGAAGACTCCTTTTGAAACCTCAGTTTCGAAACACTCTTTCTGTGGAATCTGCAAGTGGATATTTGCAACTCTTTGGAGATTTGGTTGTAAAAGGAGAATCTTCACGTAAAAGCTAAACAGAAGCATTCTCAGAAACTTCTTTGTGATGTTTGCATTCAACTCACAGAGTTGTACTTTCCTTTTGATAGAGCAGCTTTGAAACACTGTTTTTCTAGAATCGGCAAGTGGACATTTGGAGGGCTTTGAGGCCTGTGGTGGAAAAGGAAATATGTTCTCATAAAAGCTAGATAGCAGCATTCTCAGAAACTACTTTGTGATGATTGCATTCAAGTCACAGAGTTGAACACTCTCTTTGATAGAGCGGTTTGGAAGCACTCTTTCTGTAGAATCTGCAAATGGAGATTTGGACCACTTTGAGGCCCATGGCAGTAGAGGAAGTAACTTCATATAAAAACTAGACAGCAGCCTTCCCAGAAAACACCTTGTGACGACTGAGTTCAACTCACAGAGCTGAACATTCCTTTTGATGGAGCAGTTTAGAAACACACTTTTTGTAGAATCTGCAAGTGGAAATTTGGACCTGTCTGAGGATTTCGTTGAAAACGGGATAATCCCCACGTAACTAAACAGAAGCATTCACAGAACCTTCTTCGTGACGTTTGCGTTCAGCTCACGGTGTTGAACCTTCCTCTGAGAGTTCAGGTTTGAAACACTCTTTTTTTAGAGTCTGCAAGTGGATATTTGGAACTCTTTGGGGCCTATCGTAGTAAAGGAAATAACTTCATATAAAAACATTACAGAAGCATTCTCAGAAAATTCTTTGTGACAATTGAGTTCAACTCACAGATCTGAACTTTCCTTACGATGGAGCGCTTTCGAAACACAATTTTTGTAGAATCTGCAAGTGGATATTTGGACCTCTCTGAGGATTTCGTTGGAAACGGGATAACTTCACCTAACTAAACAGAAGATTTCGCAGGAACTTCTTTGTGATATTTGCATTCAAATCCCAGAGTTGAACCTTCCTTTGATAGTTCAGGTTTCAAACACTCTTTTTGTAGGATCTGCAAGTGGTTATTTGGACCACTTTGTGGCCTTCGTTCGAAACGGGTATATCTTCACATAAAATCTAGACAGAAGCCTTCTCAGAAACTTTTCTGTGATGATTGCATTCAACTCACAGAGTTGAACACTCCTTTTGATAGAGCAGTTTTGAAACTCTCTTTTTGTAGAATCTGCAAGGGCATATGTGGATCTCTTTGACGATTTCTTTGGAAACAGGAATATCTTCACATAAAAAGTGAACAGAAGCATTCTCAGAAACCTCTTTGTGATGTCTGTGTTCAACTCACAGAGTTTCACGTTGCTTTTCATAGAGTAGTTTTGAAACATTCTTTTTGTAGAATCTGCAAGTGGACATTTGGAGCGCTTTCAGGCCTGTGGTGGAAAAGGTAATATCTTCACATAAATACTAGAGAGAAGCATTGTCAGAAACTTCTTTGGGATGATTGCATTCAACTCACAGAGTTGAAGACTCCTTTTGAAACCTCAGTTTCGAAACACTCTTTCTGTGGAATCTGCAAGTGGATATTTGCAACTCTTTGGAGATTTGGTTGTAAAAGGAGAATCTTCACGTAAAAGCTAAACAGAAGCATTCTCAGAAACTTCTTTGTGATGTTTGCATTCAACTCACAGAGTTGTACTTTCCTTTTGATAGAGCAGCTTTGAAACACTGTTTTTCTAGAATCGGCAAGTGGACATTTGGAGGGCTTTGAGGCCTGTGGTGGAAAAGGAAATATGTTCTCATAAAAGCTAGATAGCAGCATTCTCAGAAACTACTTTGTGATGATTGCATTCAAGTCACAGAGTTGAACACTCTCTTTGATAGAGCGGTTTGGAAGCACTCTTTCTGTAGAATCTGCAAATGGAGATTTGGACCACTTTGAGGCCCATGGCAGTAGAGGAAGTAACTTCATATAAAAACTAGACAGCAGCCTTCCCAGAAAACACCTTGTGACGACTGAGTTCAACTCACAGAGCTGAACATTCCTTTTGATGGAGCAGTTTAGAAACACACTTTTTGTAGAATCTGCAAGTGGAAATTTGGACCTGTCTGAGGATTTCGTTGAAAACGGGATAATCCCCACGTAACTAAACAGAAGCATTCACAGAACCTTCTTCGTGACGTTTGCGTTCAGCTCACGGTGTTGAACCTTCCTCTGAGAGTTCAGGTTTGAAACACTCTTTTTTTAGAGTCTGCAAGTGGATATTTGGAACTCTTTGGGGCCTATCGTAGTAAAGGAAATAACTTCATATAAAAACATTACAGAAGCATTCTCAGAAAATTCTTTGTGACAATTGAGTTCAACTCACAGATCTGAACTTTCCTTACGATGGAGCGCTTTCGAAACACAATTTTTGTAGAATCTGCAAGTGGATATTTGGACCTCTCTGAGGATTTCGTTGGAAACGGGATAACTTCACCTAACTAAACAGAAGATTTCGCAGGAACTTCTTTGTGATATTTGCATTCAAATCCCAGAGTTGAACCTTCCTTTGATAGTTCAGGTTTCAAACACTCTTTTTGTAGGATCTGCAAGTGGTTATTTGGACCACTTTGTGGCCTTCGTTCGAAACGGGTATATCTTCACATAAAATCTAGACAGAAGCCTTCTCAGAAACTTTTCTGTGATGATTGCATTCAACTCACAGAGTTGAACACTCCTTTTGATAGAGCAGTTTTGAAACTCTCTTTTTGTAGAATCTGCAAGGGCATATGTGGATCTCTTTGACGATTTCTTTGGAAACAGGAATATCTTCACATAAAAAGTGAACAGAAGCATTCTCAGAAACCTCTTTGTGATGTCTGTGTTCAACTCACAGAGTTTCACGTTGCTTTTCATAGAGTAGTTTTGAAACATTCTTTTTGTAGAATCTGCAAGTGGACATTTGGAGCGCTTTCAGGCCTGTGGTGGAAAAGGTAATATCTTCACATAAATACTAGAGAGAAGCATTGTCAGAAACTTCTTTGGGATGATTGCATTCAACTCACAGAGTTGAAGACTCCTTTTGAAACCTCAGTTTCGAAACACTCTTTCTGTGGAATCTGCAAGTGGATATTTGCAACTCTTTGGAGATTTGGTTGTAAAAGGAGAATCTTCACGTAAAAGCTAAACAGAAGCATTCTCAGAAACTTCTTTGTGATGTTTGCATTCAACTCACAGAGTTGTACTTTCCTTTTGATAGAGCAGCTTTGAAACACTGTTTTTCTAGAATCGGCAAGTGGACATTTGGAGGGCTTTGAGGCCTGTGGTGGAAAAGGAAATATGTTCTCATAAAAGCTAGATAGCAGCATTCTCAGAAACTACTTTGTGATGATTGCATTCAAGTCACAGAGTTGAACACTCTCTTTGATAGAGCGGTTTGGAAGCACTCTTTCTGTAGAATCTGCAAATGGAGATTTGGACCACTTTGAGGCCCATGGCAGTAGAGGAAGTAACTTCATATAAAAACTAGACAGCAGCCTTCCCAGAAAACACCTTGTGACGACTGAGTTCAACTCACAGAGCTGAACATTCCTTTTGATGGAGCAGTTTAGAAACACACTTTTTGTAGAATCTGCAAGTGGAAATTTGGACCTGTCTGAGGATTTCGTTGAAAACGGGATAATCCCCACGTAACTAAACAGAAGCATTCACAGAACCTTCTTCGTGACGTTTGCGTTCAGCTCACGGTGTTGAACCTTCCTCTGAGAGTTCAGGTTTGAAACACTCTTTTTTTAGAGTCTGCAAGTGGATATTTGGAACTCTTTGGGGCCTATCGTAGTAAAGGAAATAACTTCATATAAAAACATTACAGAAGCATTCTCAGAAAATTCTTTGTGACAATTGAGTTCAACTCACAGATCTGAACTTTCCTTACGATGGAGCGCTTTCGAAACACAATTTTTGTAGAATCTGCAAGTGGATATTTGGACCTCTCTGAGGATTTCGTTGGAAACGGGATAACTTCACCTAACTAAACAGAAGATTTCGCAGGAACTTCTTTGTGATATTTGCATTCAAATCCCAGAGTTGAACCTTCCTTTGATAGTTCAGGTTTCAAACACTCTTTTTGTAGGATCTGCAAGTGGTTATTTGGACCACTTTGTGGCCTTCGTTCGAAACGGGTATATCTTCACATAAAATCTAGACAGAAGCCTTCTCAGAAACTTTTCTGTGATGATTGCATTCAACTCACAGAGTTGAACACTCCTTTTGATAGAGCAGTTTTGAAACTCTCTTTTTGTAGAATCTGCAAGGGCATATGTGGATCTCTTTGACGATTTCTTTGGAAACAGGAATATCTTCACATAAAAAGTGAACAGAAGCATTCTCAGAAACCTCTTTGTGATGTCTGTGTTCAACTCACAGAGTTTCACGTTGCTTTTCATAGAGTAGTTTTGAAACATTCTTTTTGTAGAATCTGCAAGTGGACATTTGGAGCGCTTTCAGGCCTGTGGTGGAAAAGGTAATATCTTCACATAAATACTAGAGAGAAGCATTGTCAGAAACTTCTTTGGGATGATTGCATTCAACTCACAGAGTTGAAGACTCCTTTTGAAACCTCAGTTTCGAAACACTCTTTCTGTGGAATCTGCAAGTGGATATTTGCAACTCTTTGGAGATTTGGTTGTAAAAGGAGAATCTTCACGTAAAAGCTAAACAGAAGCATTCTCAGAAACTTCTTTGTGATGTTTGCATTCAACTCACAGAGTTGTACTTTCCTTTTGATAGAGCAGCTTTGAAACACTGTTTTTCTAGAATCGGCAAGTGGACATTTGGAGGGCTTTGAGGCCTGTGGTGGAAAAGGAAATATGTTCTCATAAAAGCTAGATAGCAGCATTCTCAGAAACTACTTTGTGATGATTGCATTCAAGTCACAGAGTTGAACACTCTCTTTGATAGAGCGGTTTGGAAGCACTCTTTCTGTAGAATCTGCAAATGGAGATTTGGACCACTTTGAGGCCCATGGCAGTAGAGGAAGTAACTTCATATAAAAACTAGACAGCAGCCTTCCCAGAAAACACCTTGTGACGACTGAGTTCAACTCACAGAGCTGAACATTCCTTTTGATGGAGCAGTTTAGAAACACACTTTTTGTAGAATCTGCAAGTGGAAATTTGGACCTGTCTGAGGATTTCGTTGAAAACGGGATAATCCCCACGTAACTAAACAGAAGCATTCACAGAACCTTCTTCGTGACGTTTGCGTTCAGCTCACGGTGTTGAACCTTCCTCTGAGAGTTCAGGTTTGAAACACTCTTTTTTTAGAGTCTGCAAGTGGATATTTGGAACTCTTTGGGGCCTATCGTAGTAAAGGAAATAACTTCATATAAAAACATTACAGAAGCATTCTCAGAAAATTCTTTGTGACAATTGAGTTCAACTCACAGATCTGAACTTTCCTTACGATGGAGCGCTTTCGAAACACAATTTTTGTAGAATCTGCAAGTGGATATTTGGACCTCTCTGAGGATTTCGTTGGAAACGGGATAACTTCACCTAACTAAACAGAAGATTTCGCAGGAACTTCTTTGTGATATTTGCATTCAAATCCCAGAGTTGAACCTTCCTTTGATAGTTCAGGTTTCAAACACTCTTTTTGTAGGATCTGCAAGTGGTTATTTGGACCACTTTGTGGCCTTCGTTCGAAACGGGTATATCTTCACATAAAATCTAGACAGAAGCCTTCTCAGAAACTTTTCTGTGATGATTGCATTCAACTCACAGAGTTGAACACTCCTTTTGATAGAGCAGTTTTGAAACTCTCTTTTTGTAGAATCTGCAAGGGCATATGTGGATCTCTTTGACGATTTCTTTGGAAACAGGAATATCTTCACATAAAAAGTGAACAGAAGCATTCTCAGAAACCTCTTTGTGATGTCTGTGTTCAACTCACAGAGTTTCACGTTGCTTTTCATAGAGTAGTTTTGAAACATTCTTTTTGTAGAATCTGCAAGTGGACATTTGGAGCGCTTTCAGGCCTGTGGTGGAAAAGGTAATATCTTCACATAAATACTAGAGAGAAGCATTGTCAGAAACTTCTTTGGGATGATTGCATTCAACTCACAGAGTTGAAGACTCCTTTTGAAACCTCAGTTTCGAAACACTCTTTCTGTGGAATCTGCAAGTGGATATTTGCAACTCTTTGGAGATTTGGTTGTAAAAGGAGAATCTTCACGTAAAAGCTAAACAGAAGCATTCTCAGAAACTTCTTTGTGATGTTTGCATTCAACTCACAGAGTTGTACTTTCCTTTTGATAGAGCAGCTTTGAAACACTGTTTTTCTAGAATCTGCAAGTGGACATTTGGAGGGCTTTGAGGCCTGTGGTGGAAAAGGAAATATGTTCTCATAAAAGCTAGATAGCAGCATTCTCAGAAACTACTTTGTGATGATTGCATTCAAGTCACAGAGTTGAACACTCTCTTTGATAGAGCGGTTTGGAAGCACTCTTTCTGTAGAATCTGCAAATGGAGATTTGGACCACTTTGAGGCCCATGGCAGTAGAGGAAGTAACTTCATATAAAAACTAGACAGCAGCCTTCCCAGAAAACACCTTGTGACGACTGAGTTCAACTCACAGAGCTGAACATTCCTTTTGATGGAGCAGTTTAGAAACACACTTTTTGTAGAATCTGCAAGTGGAAATTTGGACCTGTCTGAGGATTTCGTTGAAAACGGGATAATCCCCACGTAACTAAACAGAAGCATTCACAGAACCTTCTTCGTGACGTTTGCGTTCAGCTCACGGTGTTGAACCTTCCTCTGAGAGTTCAGGTTTGAAACACTCTTTTTTTAGAGTCTGCAAGTGGATATTTGGAACTCTTTGGGGCCTATCGTAGTAAAGGAAATAACTTCATATAAAAACATTACAGAAGCATTCTCAGAAAATTCTTTGTGACAATTGAGTTCAACTCACAGATCTGAACTTTCCTTACGATGGAGCGCTTTCGAAACACAATTTTTGTAGAATCTGCAAGTGGATATTTGGACCTCTCTGAGGATTTCGTTGGAAACGGGATAACTTCACCTAACTAAACAGAAGATTTCGCAGGAACTTCTTTGTGATATTTGCATTCAAATCCCAGAGTTGAACCTTCCTTTGATAGTTCAGGTTTCAAACACTCTTTTTGTAGGATCTGCAAGTGGTTATTTGGACCACTTTGTGGCCTTCGTTCGAAACGGGTATATCTTCACATAAAATCTAGACAGAAGCCTTCTCAGAAACTTTTCTGTGATGATTGCATTCAACTCACAGAGTTGAACACTCCTTTTGATAGAGCAGTTTTGAAACTCTCTTTTTGTAGAATCTGCAAGGGCATATGTGGATCTCTTTGACGATTTCTTTGGAAACAGGAATATCTTCACATAAAAAGTGAACAGAAGCATTCTCAGAAACCTCTTTGTGATGTCTGTGTTCAACTCACAGAGTTTCACGTTGCTTTTCATAGAGTAGTTTTGAAACATTCTTTTTGTAGAATCTGCAAGTGGACATTTGGAGCGCTTTCAGGCCTGTGGTGGAAAAGGTAATATCTTCACATAAATACTAGAGAGAAGCATTGTCAGAAACTTCTTTGGGATGATTGCATTCAACTCACAGAGTTGAAGACTCCTTTTGAAACCTCAGTTTCGAAACACTCTTTCTGTGGAATCTGCAAGTGGATATTTGCAACTCTTTGGAGATTTGGTTGTAAAAGGAGAATCTTCACGTAAAAGCTAAACAGAAGCATTCTCAGAAACTTCTTTGTGATGTTTGCATTCAACTCACAGAGTTGTACTTTCCTTTTGATAGAGCAGCTTTGAAACACTGTTTTTCTAGAATCTGCAAGTGGACATTTGGAGGGCTTTGAGGCCTGTGGTGGAAAAGGAAATATGTTCTCATAAAAGCTAGATAGCAGCATTCTCAGAAACTACTTTGTGATGATTGCATTCAAGTCACAGAGTTGAACACTCTCTTTGATAGAGCGGTTTGGAAGCACTCTTTCTGTAGAATCTGCAAATGGAGATTTGGACCACTTTGAGGCCCATGGCAGTAGAGGAAGTAACTTCATATAAAAACTAGACAGCAGCCTTCCCAGAAAACACCTTGTGACGACTGAGTTCAACTCACAGAGCTGAACATTCCTTTTGATGGAGCAGTTTAGAAACACACTTTTTGTAGAATCTGCAAGTGGAAATTTGGACCTGTCTGAGGATTTCGTTGAAAACGGGATAATCCCCACGTAACTAAACAGAAGCATTCACAGAACCTTCTTCGTGACGTTTGCGTTCAGCTCACGGTGTTGAACCTTCCTCTGAGAGTTCAGGTTTGAAACACTCTTTTTTTAGAGTCTGCAAGTGGATATTTGGAACTCTTTGGGGCCTATCGTAGTAAAGGAAATAACTTCATATAAAAACATTACAGAAGCATTCTCAGAAAATTCTTTGTGACAATTGAGTTCAACTCACAGATCTGAACTTTCCTTACGATGGAGCGCTTTCGAAACACAATTTTTGTAGAATCTGCAAGTGGATATTTGGACCTCTCTGAGGATTTCGTTGGAAACGGGATAACTTCACCTAACTAAACAGAAGATTTCGCAGGAACTTCTTTGTGATATTTGCATTCAAATCCCAGAGTTGAACCTTCCTTTGATAGTTCAGGTTTCAAACACTCTTTTTGTAGGATCTGCAAGTGGTTATTTGGACCACTTTGTGGCCTTCGTTCGAAACGGGTATATCTTCACATAAAATCTAGACAGAAGCCTTCTCAGAAACTTTTCTGTGATGATTGCATTCAACTCACAGAGTTGAACACTCCTTTTGATAGAGCAGTTTTGAAACTCTCTTTTTGTAGAATCTGCAAGGGCATATGTGGATCTCTTTGACGATTTCTTTGGAAACAGGAATATCTTCACATAAAAAGTGAACAGAAGCATTCTCAGAAACCTCTTTGTGATGTCTGTGTTCAACTCACAGAGTTTCACGTTGCTTTTCATAGAGTAGTTTTGAAACATTCTTTTTGTAGAATCTGCAAGTGGACATTTGGAGCGCTTTCAGGCCTGTGGTGGAAAAGGTAATATCTTCACATAAATACTAGAGAGAAGCATTGTCAGAAACTTCTTTGGGATGATTGCATTCAACTCACAGAGTTGAAGACTCCTTTTGAAACCTCAGTTTCGAAACACTCTTTCTGTGGAATCTGCAAGTGGATATTTGCAACTCTTTGGAGATTTGGTTGTAAAAGGAGAATCTTCACGTAAAAGCTAAACAGAAGCATTCTCAGAAACTTCTTTGTGATGTTTGCATTCAACTCACAGAGTTGTACTTTCCTTTTGATAGAGCAGCTTTGAAACACTGTTTTTCTAGAATCTGCAAGTGGACATTTGGAGGGCTTTGAGGCCTGTGGTGGAAAAGGAAATATGTTCTCATAAAAGCTAGATAGCAGCATTCTCAGAAACTACTTTGTGATGATTGCATTCAAGTCACAGAGTTGAACACTCTCTTTGATAGAGCGGTTTGGAAGCACTCTTTCTGTAGAATCTGCAAATGGAGATTTGGACCACTTTGAGGCCCATGGCAGTAGAGGAAGTAACTTCATATAAAAACTAGACAGCAGCCTTCCCAGAAAACACCTTGTGACGACTGAGTTCAACTCACAGAGCTGAACATTCCTTTTGATGGAGCAGTTTAGAAACACACTTTTTGTAGAATCTGCAAGTGGAAATTTGGACCTGTCTGAGGATTTCGTTGAAAACGGGATAATCCCCACGTAACTAAACAGAAGCATTCACAGAACCTTCTTCGTGACGTTTGCGTTCAGCTCACGGTGTTGAACCTTCCTCTGAGAGTTCAGGTTTGAAACACTCTTTTTTTAGAGTCTGCAAGTGGATATTTGGAACTCTTTGGGGCCTATCGTAGTAAAGGAAATAACTTCATATAAAAACATTACAGAAGCATTCTCAGAAAATTCTTTGTGACAATTGAGTTCAACTCACAGATCTGAACTTTCCTTACGATGGAGCGCTTTCGAAACACAATTTTTGTAGAATCTGCAAGTGGATATTTGGACCTCTCTGAGGATTTCGTTGGAAACGGGATAACTTCACCTAACTAAACAGAAGATTTCGCAGGAACTTCTTTGTGATATTTGCATTCAAATCCCAGAGTTGAACCTTCCTTTGATAGTTCAGGTTTCAAACACTCTTTTTGTAGGATCTGCAAGTGGTTATTTGGACCACTTTGTGGCCTTCGTTCGAAACGGGTATATCTTCACATAAAATCTAGACAGAAGCCTTCTCAGAAACTTTTCTGTGATGATTGCATTCAACTCACAGAGTTGAACACTCCTTTTGATAGAGCAGTTTTGAAACTCTCTTTTTGTAGAATCTGCAAGGGCATATGTGGATCTCTTTGACGATTTCTTTGGAAACAGGAATATCTTCACATAAAAAGTGAACAGAAGCATTCTCAGAAACCTCTTTGTGATGTCTGTGTTCAACTCACAGAGTTTCACGTTGCTTTTCATAGAGTAGTTTTGAAACATTCTTTTTGTAGAATCTGCAAGTGGACATTTGGAGCGCTTTCAGGCCTGTGGTGGAAAAGGTAATATCTTCACATAAATACTAGAGAGAAGCATTGTCAGAAACTTCTTTGGGATGATTGCATTCAACTCACAGAGTTGAAGACTCCTTTTGAAACCTCAGTTTCGAAACACTCTTTCTGTGGAATCTGCAAGTGGATATTTGCAACTCTTTGGAGATTTGGTTGTAAAAGGAGAATCTTCACGTAAAAGCTAAACAGAAGCATTCTCAGAAACTTCTTTGTGATGTTTGCATTCAACTCACAGAGTTGTACTTTCCTTTTGATAGAGCAGCTTTGAAACACTGTTTTTCTAGAATCGGCAAGTGGACATTTGGAGGGCTTTGAGGCCTGTGGTGGAAAAGGAAATATGTTCTCATAAAAGCTAGATAGCAGCATTCTCAGAAACTACTTTGTGATGATTGCATTCAAGTCACAGAGTTGAACACTCTCTTTGATAGAGCGGTTTGGAAGCACTCTTTCTGTAGAATCTGCAAATGGAGATTTGGACCACTTTGAGGCCCATGGCAGTAGAGGAAGTAACTTCATATAAAAACTAGACAGCAGCCTTCCCAGAAAACACCTTGTGACGACTGAGTTCAACTCACAGAGCTGAACATTCCTTTTGATGGAGCAGTTTAGAAACACACTTTTTGTAGAATCTGCAAGTGGAAATTTGGACCTGTCTGAGGATTTCGTTGAAAACGGGATAATCCCCACGTAACTAAACAGAAGCATTCACAGAACCTTCTTCGTGACGTTTGCGTTCAGCTCACGGTGTTGAACCTTCCTCTGAGAGTTCAGGTTTGAAACACTCTTTTTTTAGAGTCTGCAAGTGGATATTTGGAACTCTTTGGGGCCTATCGTAGTAAAGGAAATAACTTCATATAAAAACATTACAGAAGCATTCTCAGAAAATTCTTTGTGACAATTGAGTTCAACTCACAGATCTGAACTTTCCTTACGATGGAGCGCTTTCGAAACACAATTTTTGTAGAATCTGCAAGTGGATATTTGGACCTCTCTGAGGATTTCGTTGGAAACGGGATAACTTCACCTAACTAAACAGAAGATTTCGCAGGAACTTCTTTGTGATATTTGCATTCAAATCCCAGAGTTGAACCTTCCTTTGATAGTTCAGGTTTCAAACACTCTTTTTGTAGGATCTGCAAGTGGTTATTTGGACCACTTTGTGGCCTTCGTTCGAAACGGGTATATCTTCACATAAAATCTAGACAGAAGCCTTCTCAGAAACTTTTCTGTGATGATTGCATTCAACTCACAGAGTTGAACACTCCTTTTGATAGAGCAGTTTTGAAACTCTCTTTTTGTAGAATCTGCAAGGGCATATGTGGATCTCTTTGACGATTTCTTTGGAAACAGGAATATCTTCACATAAAAAGTGAACAGAAGCATTCTCAGAAACCTCTTTGTGATGTCTGTGTTCAACTCACAGAGTTTCACGTTGCTTTTCATAGAGTAGTTTTGAAACATTCTTTTTGTAGAATCTGCAAGTGGACATTTGGAGCGCTTTCAGGCCTGTGGTGGAAAAGGTAATATCTTCACATAAATACTAGAGAGAAGCATTGTCAGAAACTTCTTTGGGATGATTGCATTCAACTCACAGAGTTGAAGACTCCTTTTGAAACCTCAGTTTCGAAACACTCTTTCTGTGGAATCTGCAAGTGGATATTTGCAACTCTTTGGAGATTTGGTTGTAAAAGGAGAATCTTCACGTAAAAGCTAAACAGAAGCATTCTCAGAAACTTCTTTGTGATGTTTGCATTCAACTCACAGAGTTGTACTTTCCTTTTGATAGAGCAGCTTTGAAACACTGTTTTTCTAGAATCGGCAAGTGGACATTTGGAGGGCTTTGAGGCCTGTGGTGGAAAAGGAAATATGTTCTCATAAAAGCTAGATAGCAGCATTCTCAGAAACTACTTTGTGATGATTGCATTCAAGTCACAGAGTTGAACACTCTCTTTGATAGAGCGGTTTGGAAGCACTCTTTCTGTAGAATCTGCAAATGGAGATTTGGACCACTTTGAGGCCCATGGCAGTAGAGGAAGTAACTTCATATAAAAACTAGACAGCAGCCTTCCCAGAAAACACCTTGTGACGACTGAGTTCAACTCACAGAGCTGAACATTCCTTTTGATGGAGCAGTTTAGAAACACACTTTTTGTAGAATCTGCAAGTGGAAATTTGGACCTGTCTGAGGATTTCGTTGAAAACGGGATAATCCCCACGTAACTAAACAGAAGCATTCACAGAACCTTCTTCGTGACGTTTGCGTTCAGCTCACGGTGTTGAACCTTCCTCTGAGAGTTCAGGTTTGAAACACTCTTTTTTTAGAGTCTGCAAGTGGATATTTGGAACTCTTTGGGGCCTATCGTAGTAAAGGAAATAACTTCATATAAAAACATTACAGAAGCATTCTCAGAAAATTCTTTGTGACAATTGAGTTCAACTCACAGATCTGAACTTTCCTTACGATGGAGCGCTTTCGAAACACAATTTTTGTAGAATCTGCAAGTGGATATTTGGACCTCTCTGAGGATTTCGTTGGAAACGGGATAACTTCACCTAACTAAACAGAAGATTTCGCAGGAACTTCTTTGTGATATTTGCATTCAAATCCCAGAGTTGAACCTTCCTTTGATAGTTCAGGTTTCAAACACTCTTTTTGTAGGATCTGCAAGTGGTTATTTGGACCACTTTGTGGCCTTCGTTCGAAACGGGTATATCTTCACATAAAATCTAGACAGAAGCCTTCTCAGAAACTTTTCTGTGATGATTGCATTCAACTCACAGAGTTGAACACTCCTTTTGATAGAGCAGTTTTGAAACTCTCTTTTTGTAGAATCTGCAAGGGCATATGTGGATCTCTTTGACGATTTCTTTGGAAACAGGAATATCTTCACATAAAAAGTGAACAGAAGCATTCTCAGAAACCTCTTTGTGATGTCTGTGTTCAACTCACAGAGTTTCACGTTGCTTTTCATAGAGTAGTTTTGAAACATTCTTTTTGTAGAATCTGCAAGTGGACATTTGGAGCGCTTTCAGGCCTGTGGTGGAAAAGGTAATATCTTCACATAAATACTAGAGAGAAGCATTGTCAGAAACTTCTTTGGGATGATTGCATTCAACTCACAGAGTTGAAGACTCCTTTTGAAACCTCAGTTTCGAAACACTCTTTCTGTGGAATCTGCAAGTGGATATTTGCAACTCTTTGGAGATTTGGTTGTAAAAGGAGAATCTTCACGTAAAAGCTAAACAGAAGCATTCTCAGAAACTTCTTTGTGATGTTTGCATTCAACTCACAGAGTTGTACTTTCCTTTTGATAGAGCAGCTTTGAAACACTGTTTTTCTAGAATCGGCAAGTGGACATTTGGAGGGCTTTGAGGCCTGTGGTGGAAAAGGAAATATGTTCTCATAAAAGCTAGATAGCAGCATTCTCAGAAACTACTTTGTGATGATTGCATTCAAGTCACAGAGTTGAACACTCTCTTTGATAGAGCGGTTTGGAAGCACTCTTTCTGTAGAATCTGCAAATGGAGATTTGGACCACTTTGAGGCCCATGGCAGTAGAGGAAGTAACTTCATATAAAAACTAGACAGCAGCCTTCCCAGAAAACACCTTGTGACGACTGAGTTCAACTCACAGAGCTGAACATTCCTTTTGATGGAGCAGTTTAGAAACACACTTTTTGTAGAATCTGCAAGTGGAAATTTGGACCTGTCTGAGGATTTCGTTGAAAACGGGATAATCCCCACGTAACTAAACAGAAGCATTCACAGAACCTTCTTCGTGACGTTTGCGTTCAGCTCACGGTGTTGAACCTTCCTCTGAGAGTTCAGGTTTGAAACACTCTTTTTTTAGAGTCTGCAAGTGGATATTTGGAACTCTTTGGGGCCTATCGTAGTAAAGGAAATAACTTCATATAAAAACATTACAGAAGCATTCTCAGAAAATTCTTTGTGACAATTGAGTTCAACTCACAGATCTGAACTTTCCTTACGATGGAGCGCTTTCGAAACACAATTTTTGTAGAATCTGCAAGTGGATATTTGGACCTCTCTGAGGATTTCGTTGGAAACGGGATAACTTCACCTAACTAAACAGAAGATTTCGCAGGAACTTCTTTGTGATATTTGCATTCAAATCCCAGAGTTGAACCTTCCTTTGATAGTTCAGGTTTCAAACACTCTTTTTGTAGGATCTGCAAGTGGTTATTTGGACCACTTTGTGGCCTTCGTTCGAAACGGGTATATCTTCACATAAAATCTAGACAGAAGCCTTCTCAGAAACTTTTCTGTGATGATTGCATTCAACTCACAGAGTTGAACACTCCTTTTGATAGAGCAGTTTTGAAACTCTCTTTTTGTAGAATCTGCAAGGGCATATGTGGATCTCTTTGACGATTTCTTTGGAAACAGGAATATCTTCACATAAAAAGTGAACAGAAGCATTCTCAGAAACCTCTTTGTGATGTCTGTGTTCAACTCACAGAGTTTCACGTTGCTTTTCATAGAGTAGTTTTGAAACATTCTTTTTGTAGAATCTGCAAGTGGACATTTGGAGCGCTTTCAGGCCTGTGGTGGAAAAGGTAATATCTTCACATAAATACTAGAGAGAAGCATTGTCAGAAACTTCTTTGGGATGATTGCATTCAACTCACAGAGTTGAAGACTCCTTTTGAAACCTCAGTTTCGAAACACTCTTTCTGTGGAATCTGCAAGTGGATATTTGCAACTCTTTGGAGATTTGGTTGTAAAAGGAGAATCTTCACGTAAAAGCTAAACAGAAGCATTCTCAGAAACTTCTTTGTGATGTTTGCATTCAACTCACAGAGTTGTACTTTCCTTTTGATAGAGCAGCTTTGAAACACTGTTTTTCTAGAATCGGCAAGTGGACATTTGGAGGGCTTTGAGGCCTGTGGTGGAAAAGGAAATATGTTCTCATAAAAGCTAGATAGCAGCATTCTCAGAAACTACTTTGTGATGATTGCATTCAAGTCACAGAGTTGAACACTCTCTTTGATAGAGCGGTTTGGAAGCACTCTTTCTGTAGAATCTGCAAATGGAGATTTGGACCACTTTGAGGCCCATGGCAGTAGAGGAAGTAACTTCATATAAAAACTAGACAGCAGCCTTCCCAGAAAACACCTTGTGACGACTGAGTTCAACTCACAGAGCTGAACATTCCTTTTGATGGAGCAGTTTAGAAACACACTTTTTGTAGAATCTGCAAGTGGAAATTTGGACCTGTCTGAGGATTTCGTTGAAAACGGGATAATCCCCACGTAACTAAACAGAAGCATTCACAGAACCTTCTTCGTGACGTTTGCGTTCAGCTCACGGTGTTGAACCTTCCTCTGAGAGTTCAGGTTTGAAACACTCTTTTTTTAGAGTCTGCAAGTGGATATTTGGAACTCTTTGGGGCCTATCGTAGTAAAGGAAATAACTTCATATAAAAACATTACAGAAGCATTCTCAGAAAATTCTTTGTGACAATTGAGTTCAACTCACAGATCTGAACTTTCCTTACGATGGAGCGCTTTCGAAACACAATTTTTGTAGAATCTGCAAGTGGATATTTGGACCTCTCTGAGGATTTCGTTGGAAACGGGATAACTTCACCTAACTAAACAGAAGATTTCGCAGGAACTTCTTTGTGATATTTGCATTCAAATCCCAGAGTTGAACCTTCCTTTGATAGTTCAGGTTTCAAACACTCTTTTTGTAGGATCTGCAAGTGGTTATTTGGACCACTTTGTGGCCTTCGTTCGAAACGGGTATATCTTCACATAAAATCTAGACAGAAGCCTTCTCAGAAACTTTTCTGTGATGATTGCATTCAACTCACAGAGTTGAACACTCCTTTTGATAGAGCAGTTTTGAAACTCTCTTTTTGTAGAATCTGCAAGGGCATATGTGGATCTCTTTGACGATTTCTTTGGAAACAGGAATATCTTCACATAAAAAGTGAACAGAAGCATTCTCAGAAACCTCTTTGTGATGTCTGTGTTCAACTCACAGAGTTTCACGTTGCTTTTCATAGAGTAGTTTTGAAACATTCTTTTTGTAGAATCTGCAAGTGGACATTTGGAGCGCTTTCAGGCCTGTGGTGGAAAAGGTAATATCTTCACATAAATACTAGAGAGAAGCATTGTCAGAAACTTCTTTGGGATGATTGCATTCAACTCACAGAGTTGAAGACTCCTTTTGAAACCTCAGTTTCGAAACACTCTTTCTGTGGAATCTGCAAGTGGATATTTGCAACTCTTTGGAGATTTGGTTGTAAAAGGAGAATCTTCACGTAAAAGCTAAACAGAAGCATTCTCAGAAACTTCTTTGTGATGTTTGCATTCAACTCACAGAGTTGTACTTTCCTTTTGATAGAGCAGCTTTGAAACACTGTTTTTCTAGAATCGGCAAGTGGACATTTGGAGGGCTTTGAGGCCTGTGGTGGAAAAGGAAATATGTTCTCATAAAAGCTAGATAGCAGCATTCTCAGAAACTACTTTGTGATGATTGCATTCAAGTCACAGAGTTGAACACTCTCTTTGATAGAGCGGTTTGGAAGCACTCTTTCTGTAGAATCTGCAAATGGAGATTTGGACCACTTTGAGGCCCATGGCAGTAGAGGAAGTAACTTCATATAAAAACTAGACAGCAGCCTTCCCAGAAAACACCTTGTGACGACTGAGTTCAACTCACAGAGCTGAACATTCCTTTTGATGGAGCAGTTTAGAAACACACTTTTTGTAGAATCTGCAAGTGGAAATTTGGACCTGTCTGAGGATTTCGTTGAAAACGGGATAATCCCCACGTAACTAAACAGAAGCATTCACAGAACCTTCTTCGTGACGTTTGCGTTCAGCTCACGGTGTTGAACCTTCCTCTGAGAGTTCAGGTTTGAAACACTCTTTTTTTAGAGTCTGCAAGTGGATATTTGGAACTCTTTGGGGCCTATCGTAGTAAAGGAAATAACTTCATATAAAAACATTACAGAAGCATTCTCAGAAAATTCTTTGTGACAATTGAGTTCAACTCACAGATCTGAACTTTCCTTACGATGGAGCGCTTTCGAAACACAATTTTTGTAGAATCTGCAAGTGGATATTTGGACCTCTCTGAGGATTTCGTTGGAAACGGGATAACTTCACCTAACTAAACAGAAGATTTCGCAGGAACTTCTTTGTGATATTTGCATTCAAATCCCAGAGTTGAACCTTCCTTTGATAGTTCAGGTTTCAAACACTCTTTTTGTAGGATCTGCAAGTGGTTATTTGGACCACTTTGTGGCCTTCGTTCGAAACGGGTATATCTTCACATAAAATCTAGACAGAAGCCTTCTCAGAAACTTTTCTGTGATGATTGCATTCAACTCACAGAGTTGAACACTCCTTTTGATAGAGCAGTTTTGAAACTCTCTTTTTGTAGAATCTGCAAGGGCATATGTGGATCTCTTTGACGATTTCTTTGGAAACAGGAATATCTTCACATAAAAAGTGAACAGAAGCATTCTCAGAAACCTCTTTGTGATGTCTGTGTTCAACTCACAGAGTTTCACGTTGCTTTTCATAGAGTAGTTTTGAAACATTCTTTTTGTAGAATCTGCAAGTGGACATTTGGAGCGCTTTCAGGCCTGTGGTGGAAAAGGTAATATCTTCACATAAATACTAGAGAGAAGCATTGTCAGAAACTTCTTTGGGATGATTGCATTCAACTCACAGAGTTGAAGACTCCTTTTGAAACCTCAGTTTCGAAACACTCTTTCTGTGGAATCTGCAAGTGGATATTTGCAACTCTTTGGAGATTTGGTTGTAAAAGGAGAATCTTCACGTAAAAGCTAAACAGAAGCATTCTCAGAAACTTCTTTGTGATGTTTGCATTCAACTCACAGAGTTGTACTTTCCTTTTGATAGAGCAGCTTTGAAACACTGTTTTTCTAGAATCGGCAAGTGGACATTTGGAGGGCTTTGAGGCCTGTGGTGGAAAAGGAAATATGTTCTCATAAAAGCTAGATAGCAGCATTCTCAGAAACTACTTTGTGATGATTGCATTCAAGTCACAGAGTTGAACACTCTCTTTGATAGAGCGGTTTGGAAGCACTCTTTCTGTAGAATCTGCAAATGGAGATTTGGACCACTTTGAGGCCCATGGCAGTAGAGGAAGTAACTTCATATAAAAACTAGACAGCAGCCTTCCCAGAAAACACCTTGTGACGACTGAGTTCAACTCACAGAGCTGAACATTCCTTTTGATGGAGCAGTTTAGAAACACACTTTTTGTAGAATCTGCAAGTGGAAATTTGGACCTGTCTGAGGATTTCGTTGAAAACGGGATAATCCCCACGTAACTAAACAGAAGCATTCACAGAACCTTCTTCGTGACGTTTGCGTTCAGCTCACGGTGTTGAACCTTCCTCTGAGAGTTCAGGTTTGAAACACTCTTTTTTTAGAGTCTGCAAGTGGATATTTGGAACTCTTTGGGGCCTATCGTAGTAAAGGAAATAACTTCATATAAAAACATTACAGAAGCATTCTCAGAAAATTCTTTGTGACAATTGAGTTCAACTCACAGATCTGAACTTTCCTTACGATGGAGCGCTTTCGAAACACAATTTTTGTAGAATCTGCAAGTGGATATTTGGACCTCTCTGAGGATTTCGTTGGAAACGGGATAACTTCACCTAACTAAACAGAAGATTTCGCAGGAACTTCTTTGTGATATTTGCATTCAAATCCCAGAGTTGAACCTTCCTTTGATAGTTCAGGTTTCAAACACTCTTTTTGTAGGATCTGCAAGTGGTTATTTGGACCACTTTGTGGCCTTCGTTCGAAACGGGTATATCTTCACATAAAATCTAGACAGAAGCCTTCTCAGAAACTTTTCTGTGATGATTGCATTCAACTCACAGAGTTGAACACTCCTTTTGATAGAGCAGTTTTGAAACTCTCTTTTTGTAGAATCTGCAAGGGCATATGTGGATCTCTTTGACGATTTCTTTGGAAACAGGAATATCTTCACATAAAAAGTGAACAGAAGCATTCTCAGAAACCTCTTTGTGATGTCTGTGTTCAACTCACAGAGTTTCACGTTGCTTTTCATAGAGTAGTTTTGAAACATTCTTTTTGTAGAATCTGCAAGTGGACATTTGGAGCGCTTTCAGGCCTGTGGTGGAAAAGGTAATATCTTCACATAAATACTAGAGAGAAGCATTGTCAGAAACTTCTTTGGGATGATTGCATTCAACTCACAGAGTTGAAGACTCCTTTTGAAACCTCAGTTTCGAAACACTCTTTCTGTGGAATCTGCAAGTGGATATTTGCAACTCTTTGGAGATTTGGTTGTAAAAGGAGAATCTTCACGTAAAAGCTAAACAGAAGCATTCTCAGAAACTTCTTTGTGATGTTTGCATTCAACTCACAGAGTTGTACTTTCCTTTTGATAGAGCAGCTTTGAAACACTGTTTTTCTAGAATCGGCAAGTGGACATTTGGAGGGCTTTGAGGCCTGTGGTGGAAAAGGAAATATGTTCTCATAAAAGCTAGATAGCAGCATTCTCAGAAACTACTTTGTGATGATTGCATTCAAGTCACAGAGTTGAACACTCTCTTTGATAGAGCGGTTTGGAAGCACTCTTTCTGTAGAATCTGCAAATGGAGATTTGGACCACTTTGAGGCCCATGGCAGTAGAGGAAGTAACTTCATATAAAAACTAGACAGCAGCCTTCCCAGAAAACACCTTGTGACGACTGAGTTCAACTCACAGAGCTGAACATTCCTTTTGATGGAGCAGTTTAGAAACACACTTTTTGTAGAATCTGCAAGTGGAAATTTGGACCTGTCTGAGGATTTCGTTGAAAACGGGATAATCCCCACGTAACTAAACAGAAGCATTCACAGAACCTTCTTCGTGACGTTTGCGTTCAGCTCACGGTGTTGAACCTTCCTCTGAGAGTTCAGGTTTGAAACACTCTTTTTTTAGAGTCTGCAAGTGGATATTTGGAACTCTTTGGGGCCTATCGTAGTAAAGGAAATAACTTCATATAAAAACATTACAGAAGCATTCTCAGAAAATTCTTTGTGACAATTGAGTTCAACTCACAGATCTGAACTTTCCTTACGATGGAGCGCTTTCGAAACACAATTTTTGTAGAATCTGCAAGTGGATATTTGGACCTCTCTGAGGATTTCGTTGGAAACGGGATAACTTCACCTAACTAAACAGAAGATTTCGCAGGAACTTCTTTGTGATATTTGCATTCAAATCCCAGAGTTGAACCTTCCTTTGATAGTTCAGGTTTCAAACACTCTTTTTGTAGGATCTGCAAGTGGTTATTTGGACCACTTTGTGGCCTTCGTTCGAAACGGGTATATCTTCACATAAAATCTAGACAGAAGCCTTCTCAGAAACTTTTCTGTGATGATTGCATTCAACTCACAGAGTTGAACACTCCTTTTGATAGAGCAGTTTTGAAACTCTCTTTTTGTAGAATCTGCAAGGGCATATGTGGATCTCTTTGACGATTTCTTTGGAAACAGGAATATCTTCACATAAAAAGTGAACAGAAGCATTCTCAGAAACCTCTTTGTGATGTCTGTGTTCAACTCACAGAGTTTCACGTTGCTTTTCATAGAGTAGTTTTGAAACATTCTTTTTGTAGAATCTGCAAGTGGACATTTGGAGCGCTTTCAGGCCTGTGGTGGAAAAGGTAATATCTTCACATAAATACTAGAGAGAAGCATTGTCAGAAACTTCTTTGGGATGATTGCATTCAACTCACAGAGTTGAAGACTCCTTTTGAAACCTCAGTTTCGAAACACTCTTTCTGTGGAATCTGCAAGTGGATATTTGCAACTCTTTGGAGATTTGGTTGTAAAAGGAGAATCTTCACGTAAAAGCTAAACAGAAGCATTCTCAGAAACTTCTTTGTGATGTTTGCATTCAACTCACAGAGTTGTACTTTCCTTTTGATAGAGCAGCTTTGAAACACTGTTTTTCTAGAATCGGCAAGTGGACATTTGGAGGGCTTTGAGGCCTGTGGTGGAAAAGGAAATATGTTCTCATAAAAGCTAGATAGCAGCATTCTCAGAAACTACTTTGTGATGATTGCATTCAAGTCACAGAGTTGAACACTCTCTTTGATAGAGCGGTTTGGAAGCACTCTTTCTGTAGAATCTGCAAATGGAGATTTGGACCACTTTGAGGCCCATGGCAGTAGAGGAAGTAACTTCATATAAAAACTAGACAGCAGCCTTCCCAGAAAACACCTTGTGACGACTGAGTTCAACTCACAGAGCTGAACATTCCTTTTGATGGAGCAGTTTAGAAACACACTTTTTGTAGAATCTGCAAGTGGAAATTTGGACCTGTCTGAGGATTTCGTTGAAAACGGGATAATCCCCACGTAACTAAACAGAAGCATTCACAGAACCTTCTTCGTGACGTTTGCGTTCAGCTCACGGTGTTGAACCTTCCTCTGAGAGTTCAGGTTTGAAACACTCTTTTTTTAGAGTCTGCAAGTGGATATTTGGAACTCTTTGGGGCCTATCGTAGTAAAGGAAATAACTTCATATAAAAACATTACAGAAGCATTCTCAGAAAATTCTTTGTGACAATTGAGTTCAACTCACAGATCTGAACTTTCCTTACGATGGAGCGCTTTCGAAACACAATTTTTGTAGAATCTGCAAGTGGATATTTGGACCTCTCTGAGGATTTCGTTGGAAACGGGATAACTTCACCTAACTAAACAGAAGATTTCGCAGGAACTTCTTTGTGATATTTGCATTCAAATCCCAGAGTTGAACCTTCCTTTGATAGTTCAGGTTTCAAACACTCTTTTTGTAGGATCTGCAAGTGGTTATTTGGACCACTTTGTGGCCTTCGTTCGAAACGGGTATATCTTCACATAAAATCTAGACAGAAGCCTTCTCAGAAACTTTTCTGTGATGATTGCATTCAACTCACAGAGTTGAACACTCCTTTTGATAGAGCAGTTTTGAAACTCTCTTTTTGTAGAATCTGCAAGGGCATATGTGGATCTCTTTGACGATTTCTTTGGAAACAGGAATATCTTCACATAAAAAGTGAACAGAAGCATTCTCAGAAACCTCTTTGTGATGTCTGTGTTCAACTCACAGAGTTTCACGTTGCTTTTCATAGAGTAGTTTTGAAACATTCTTTTTGTAGAATCTGCAAGTGGACATTTGGAGCGCTTTCAGGCCTGTGGTGGAAAAGGTAATATCTTCACATAAATACTAGAGAGAAGCATTGTCAGAAACTTCTTTGGGATGATTGCATTCAACTCACAGAGTTGAAGACTCCTTTTGAAACCTCAGTTTCGAAACACTCTTTCTGTGGAATCTGCAAGTGGATATTTGCAACTCTTTGGAGATTTGGTTGTAAAAGGAGAATCTTCACGTAAAAGCTAAACAGAAGCATTCTCAGAAACTTCTTTGTGATGTTTGCATTCAACTCACAGAGTTGTACTTTCCTTTTGATAGAGCAGCTTTGAAACACTGTTTTTCTAGAATCTGCAAGTGGACATTTGGAGGGCTTTGAGGCCTGTGGTGGAAAAGGAAATATGTTCTCATAAAAGCTAGATAGCAGCATTCTCAGAAACTACTTTGTGATGATTGCATTCAAGTCACAGAGTTGAACACTCTCTTTGATAGAGCGGTTTGGAAGCACTCTTTCTGTAGAATCTGCAAATGGAGATTTGGACCACTTTGAGGCCCATGGCAGTAGAGGAAGTAACTTCATATAAAAACTAGACAGCAGCCTTCCCAGAAAACACCTTGTGACGACTGAGTTCAACTCACAGAGCTGAACATTCCTTTTGATGGAGCAGTTTAGAAACACACTTTTTGTAGAATCTGCAAGTGGAAATTTGGACCTGTCTGAGGATTTCGTTGAAAACGGGATAATCCCCACGTAACTAAACAGAAGCATTCACAGAACCTTCTTCGTGACGTTTGCGTTCAGCTCACGGTGTTGAACCTTCCTCTGAGAGTTCAGGTTTGAAACACTCTTTTTTTAGAGTCTGCAAGTGGATATTTGGAACTCTTTGGGGCCTATCGTAGTAAAGGAAATAACTTCATATAAAAACATTACAGAAGCATTCTCAGAAAATTCTTTGTGACAATTGAGTTCAACTCACAGATCTGAACTTTCCTTACGATGGAGCGCTTTCGAAACACAATTTTTGTAGAATCTGCAAGTGGATATTTGGACCTCTCTGAGGATTTCGTTGGAAACGGGATAACTTCACCTAACTAAACAGAAGATTTCGCAGGAACTTCTTTGTGATATTTGCATTCAAATCCCAGAGTTGAACCTTCCTTTGATAGTTCAGGTTTCAAACACTCTTTTTGTAGGATCTGCAAGTGGTTATTTGGACCACTTTGTGGCCTTCGTTCGAAACGGGTATATCTTCACATAAAATCTAGACAGAAGCCTTCTCAGAAACTTTTCTGTGATGATTGCATTCAACTCACAGAGTTGAACACTCCTTTTGATAGAGCAGTTTTGAAACTCTCTTTTTGTAGAATCTGCAAGGGCATATGTGGATCTCTTTGACGATTTCTTTGGAAACAGGAATATCTTCACATAAAAAGTGAACAGAAGCATTCTCAGAAACCTCTTTGTGATGTCTGTGTTCAACTCACAGAGTTTCACGTTGCTTTTCATAGAGTAGTTTTGAAACATTCTTTTTGTAGAATCTGCAAGTGGACATTTGGAGCGCTTTCAGGCCTGTGGTGGAAAAGGTAATATCTTCACATAAATACTAGAGAGAAGCATTGTCAGAAACTTCTTTGGGATGATTGCATTCAACTCACAGAGTTGAAGACTCCTTTTGAAACCTCAGTTTCGAAACACTCTTTCTGTGGAATCTGCAAGTGGATATTTGCAACTCTTTGGAGATTTGGTTGTAAAAGGAGAATCTTCACGTAAAAGCTAAACAGAAGCATTCTCAGAAACTTCTTTGTGATGTTTGCATTCAACTCACAGAGTTGTACTTTCCTTTTGATAGAGCAGCTTTGAAACACTGTTTTTCTAGAATCGGCAAGTGGACATTTGGAGGGCTTTGAGGCCTGTGGTGGAAAAGGAAATATGTTCTCATAAAAGCTAGATAGCAGCATTCTCAGAAACTACTTTGTGATGATTGCATTCAAGTCACAGAGTTGAACACTCTCTTTGATAGAGCGGTTTGGAAGCACTCTTTCTGTAGAATCTGCAAATGGAGATTTGGACCACTTTGAGGCCCATGGCAGTAGAGGAAGTAACTTCATATAAAAACTAGACAGCAGCCTTCCCAGAAAACACCTTGTGACGACTGAGTTCAACTCACAGAGCTGAACATTCCTTTTGATGGAGCAGTTTAGAAACACACTTTTTGTAGAATCTGCAAGTGGAAATTTGGACCTGTCTGAGGATTTCGTTGAAAACGGGATAATCCCCACGTAACTAAACAGAAGCATTCACAGAACCTTCTTCGTGACGTTTGCGTTCAGCTCACGGTGTTGAACCTTCCTCTGAGAGTTCAGGTTTGAAACACTCTTTTTTTAGAGTCTGCAAGTGGATATTTGGAACTCTTTGGGGCCTATCGTAGTAAAGGAAATAACTTCATATAAAAACATTACAGAAGCATTCTCAGAAAATTCTTTGTGACAATTGAGTTCAACTCACAGATCTGAACTTTCCTTACGATGGAGCGCTTTCGAAACACAATTTTTGTAGAATCTGCAAGTGGATATTTGGACCTCTCTGAGGATTTCGTTGGAAACGGGATAACTTCACCTAACTAAACAGAAGATTTCGCAGGAACTTCTTTGTGATATTTGCATTCAAATCCCAGAGTTGAACCTTCCTTTGATAGTTCAGGTTTCAAACACTCTTTTTGTAGGATCTGCAAGTGGTTATTTGGACCACTTTGTGGCCTTCGTTCGAAACGGGTATATCTTCACATAAAATCTAGACAGAAGCCTTCTCAGAAACTTTTCTGTGATGATTGCATTCAACTCACAGAGTTGAACACTCCTTTTGATAGAGCAGTTTTGAAACTCTCTTTTTGTAGAATCTGCAAGGGCATATGTGGATCTCTTTGACGATTTCTTTGGAAACAGGAATATCTTCACATAAAAAGTGAACAGAAGCATTCTCAGAAACCTCTTTGTGATGTCTGTGTTCAACTCACAGAGTTTCACGTTGCTTTTCATAGAGTAGTTTTGAAACATTCTTTTTGTAGAATCTGCAAGTGGACATTTGGAGCGCTTTCAGGCCTGTGGTGGAAAAGGTAATATCTTCACATAAATACTAGAGAGAAGCATTGTCAGAAACTTCTTTGGGATGATTGCATTCAACTCACAGAGTTGAAGACTCCTTTTGAAACCTCAGTTTCGAAACACTCTTTCTGTGGAATCTGCAAGTGGATATTTGCAACTCTTTGGAGATTTGGTTGTAAAAGGAGAATCTTCACGTAAAAGCTAAACAGAAGCATTCTCAGAAACTTCTTTGTGATGTTTGCATTCAACTCACAGAGTTGTACTTTCCTTTTGATAGAGCAGCTTTGAAACACTGTTTTTCTAGAATCTGCAAGTGGACATTTGGAGGGCTTTGAGGCCTGTGGTGGAAAAGGAAATATGTTCTCATAAAAGCTAGATAGCAGCATTCTCAGAAACTACTTTGTGATGATTGCATTCAAGTCACAGAGTTGAACACTCTCTTTGATAGAGCGGTTTGGAAGCACTCTTTCTGTAGAATCTGCAAATGGAGATTTGGACCACTTTGAGGCCCATGGCAGTAGAGGAAGTAACTTCATATAAAAACTAGACAGCAGCCTTCCCAGAAAACACCTTGTGACGACTGAGTTCAACTCACAGAGCTGAACATTCCTTTTGATGGAGCAGTTTAGAAACACACTTTTTGTAGAATCTGCAAGTGGAAATTTGGACCTGTCTGAGGATTTCGTTGAAAACGGGATAATCCCCACGTAACTAAACAGAAGCATTCACAGAACCTTCTTCGTGACGTTTGCGTTCAGCTCACGGTGTTGAACCTTCCTCTGAGAGTTCAGGTTTGAAACACTCTTTTTTTAGAGTCTGCAAGTGGATATTTGGAACTCTTTGGGGCCTATCGTAGTAAAGGAAATAACTTCATATAAAAACATTACAGAAGCATTCTCAGAAAATTCTTTGTGACAATTGAGTTCAACTCACAGATCTGAACTTTCCTTACGATGGAGCGCTTTCGAAACACAATTTTTGTAGAATCTGCAAGTGGATATTTGGACCTCTCTGAGGATTTCGTTGGAAACGGGATAACTTCACCTAACTAAACAGAAGATTTCGCAGGAACTTCTTTGTGATATTTGCATTCAAATCCCAGAGTTGAACCTTCCTTTGATAGTTCAGGTTTCAAACACTCTTTTTGTAGGATCTGCAAGTGGTTATTTGGACCACTTTGTGGCCTTCGTTCGAAACGGGTATATCTTCACATAAAATCTAGACAGAAGCCTTCTCAGAAACTTTTCTGTGATGATTGCATTCAACTCACAGAGTTGAACACTCCTTTTGATAGAGCAGTTTTGAAACTCTCTTTTTGTAGAATCTGCAAGGGCATATGTGGATCTCTTTGACGATTTCTTTGGAAACAGGAATATCTTCACATAAAAAGTGAACAGAAGCATTCTCAGAAACCTCTTTGTGATGTCTGTGTTCAACTCACAGAGTTTCACGTTGCTTTTCATAGAGTAGTTTTGAAACATTCTTTTTGTAGAATCTGCAAGTGGACATTTGGAGCGCTTTCAGGCCTGTGGTGGAAAAGGTAATATCTTCACATAAATACTAGAGAGAAGCATTGTCAGAAACTTCTTTGGGATGATTGCATTCAACTCACAGAGTTGAAGACTCCTTTTGAAACCTCAGTTTCGAAACACTCTTTCTGTGGAATCTGCAAGTGGATATTTGCAACTCTTTGGAGATTTGGTTGTAAAAGGAGAATCTTCACGTAAAAGCTAAACAGAAGCATTCTCAGAAACTTCTTTGTGATGTTTGCATTCAACTCACAGAGTTGTACTTTCCTTTTGATAGAGCAGCTTTGAAACACTGTTTTTCTAGAATCGGCAAGTGGACATTTGGAGGGCTTTGAGGCCTGTGGTGGAAAAGGAAATATGTTCTCATAAAAGCTAGATAGCAGCATTCTCAGAAACTACTTTGTGATGATTGCATTCAAGTCACAGAGTTGAACACTCTCTTTGATAGAGCGGTTTGGAAGCACTCTTTCTGTAGAATCTGCAAATGGAGATTTGGACCACTTTGAGGCCCATGGCAGTAGAGGAAGTAACTTCATATAAAAACTAGACAGCAGCCTTCCCAGAAAACACCTTGTGACGACTGAGTTCAACTCACAGAGCTGAACATTCCTTTTGATGGAGCAGTTTAGAAACACACTTTTTGTAGAATCTGCAAGTGGAAATTTGGACCTGTCTGAGGATTTCGTTGAAAACGGGATAATCCCCACGTAACTAAACAGAAGCATTCACAGAACCTTCTTCGTGACGTTTGCGTTCAGCTCACGGTGTTGAACCTTCCTCTGAGAGTTCAGGTTTGAAACACTCTTTTTTTAGAGTCTGCAAGTGGATATTTGGAACTCTTTGGGGCCTATCGTAGTAAAGGAAATAACTTCATATAAAAACATTACAGAAGCATTCTCAGAAAATTCTTTGTGACAATTGAGTTCAACTCACAGATCTGAACTTTCCTTACGATGGAGCGCTTTCGAAACACAATTTTTGTAGAATCTGCAAGTGGATATTTGGACCTCTCTGAGGATTTCGTTGGAAACGGGATAACTTCACCTAACTAAACAGAAGATTTCGCAGGAACTTCTTTGTGATATTTGCATTCAAATCCCAGAGTTGAACCTTCCTTTGATAGTTCAGGTTTCAAACACTCTTTTTGTAGGATCTGCAAGTGGTTATTTGGACCACTTTGTGGCCTTCGTTCGAAACGGGTATATCTTCACATAAAATCTAGACAGAAGCCTTCTCAGAAACTTTTCTGTGATGATTGCATTCAACTCACAGAGTTGAACACTCCTTTTGATAGAGCAGTTTTGAAACTCTCTTTTTGTAGAATCTGCAAGGGCATATGTGGATCTCTTTGACGATTTCTTTGGAAACAGGAATATCTTCACATAAAAAGTGAACAGAAGCATTCTCAGAAACCTCTTTGTGATGTCTGTGTTCAACTCACAGAGTTTCACGTTGCTTTTCATAGAGTAGTTTTGAAACATTCTTTTTGTAGAATCTGCAAGTGGACATTTGGAGCGCTTTCAGGCCTGTGGTGGAAAAGGTAATATCTTCACATAAATACTAGAGAGAAGCATTGTCAGAAACTTCTTTGGGATGATTGCATTCAACTCACAGAGTTGAAGACTCCTTTTGAAACCTCAGTTTCGAAACACTCTTTCTGTGGAATCTGCAAGTGGATATTTGCAACTCTTTGGAGATTTGGTTGTAAAAGGAGAATCTTCACGTAAAAGCTAAACAGAAGCATTCTCAGAAACTTCTTTGTGATGTTTGCATTCAACTCACAGAGTTGTACTTTCCTTTTGATAGAGCAGCTTTGAAACACTGTTTTTCTAGAATCTGCAAGTGGACATTTGGAGGGCTTTGAGGCCTGTGGTGGAAAAGGAAATATGTTCTCATAAAAGCTAGATAGCAGCATTCTCAGAAACTACTTTGTGATGATTGCATTCAAGTCACAGAGTTGAACACTCTCTTTGATAGAGCGGTTTGGAAGCACTCTTTCTGTAGAATCTGCAAATGGAGATTTGGACCACTTTGAGGCCCATGGCAGTAGAGGAAGTAACTTCATATAAAAACTAGACAGCAGCCTTCCCAGAAAACACCTTGTGACGACTGAGTTCAACTCACAGAGCTGAACATTCCTTTTGATGGAGCAGTTTAGAAACACACTTTTTGTAGAATCTGCAAGTGGAAATTTGGACCTGTCTGAGGATTTCGTTGAAAACGGGATAATCCCCACGTAACTAAACAGAAGCATTCACAGAACCTTCTTCGTGACGTTTGCGTTCAGCTCACGGTGTTGAACCTTCCTCTGAGAGTTCAGGTTTGAAACACTCTTTTTTTAGAGTCTGCAAGTGGATATTTGGAACTCTTTGGGGCCTATCGTAGTAAAGGAAATAACTTCATATAAAAACATTACAGAAGCATTCTCAGAAAATTCTTTGTGACAATTGAGTTCAACTCACAGATCTGAACTTTCCTTACGATGGAGCGCTTTCGAAACACAATTTTTGTAGAATCTGCAAGTGGATATTTGGACCTCTCTGAGGATTTCGTTGGAAACGGGATAACTTCACCTAACTAAACAGAAGATTTCGCAGGAACTTCTTTGTGATATTTGCATTCAAATCCCAGAGTTGAACCTTCCTTTGATAGTTCAGGTTTCAAACACTCTTTTTGTAGGATCTGCAAGTGGTTATTTGGACCACTTTGTGGCCTTCGTTCGAAACGGGTATATCTTCACATAAAATCTAGACAGAAGCCTTCTCAGAAACTTTTCTGTGATGATTGCATTCAACTCACAGAGTTGAACACTCCTTTTGATAGAGCAGTTTTGAAACTCTCTTTTTGTAGAATCTGCAAGGGCATATGTGGATCTCTTTGACGATTTCTTTGGAAACAGGAATATCTTCACATAAAAAGTGAACAGAAGCATTCTCAGAAACCTCTTTGTGATGTCTGTGTTCAACTCACAGAGTTTCACGTTGCTTTTCATAGAGTAGTTTTGAAACATTCTTTTTGTAGAATCTGCAAGTGGACATTTGGAGCGCTTTCAGGCCTGTGGTGGAAAAGGTAATATCTTCACATAAATACTAGAGAGAAGCATTGTCAGAAACTTCTTTGGGATGATTGCATTCAACTCACAGAGTTGAAGACTCCTTTTGAAACCTCAGTTTCGAAACACTCTTTCTGTGGAATCTGCAAGTGGATATTTGCAACTCTTTGGAGATTTGGTTGTAAAAGGAGAATCTTCACGTAAAAGCTAAACAGAAGCATTCTCAGAAACTTCTTTGTGATGTTTGCATTCAACTCACAGAGTTGTACTTTCCTTTTGATAGAGCAGCTTTGAAACACTGTTTTTCTAGAATCTGCAAGTGGACATTTGGAGGGCTTTGAGGCCTGTGGTGGAAAAGGAAATATGTTCTCATAAAAGCTAGATAGCAGCATTCTCAGAAACTACTTTGTGATGATTGCATTCAAGTCACAGAGTTGAACACTCTCTTTGATAGAGCGGTTTGGAAGCACTCTTTCTGTAGAATCTGCAAATGGAGATTTGGACCACTTTGAGGCCCATGGCAGTAGAGGAAGTAACTTCATATAAAAACTAGACAGCAGCCTTCCCAGAAAACACCTTGTGACGACTGAGTTCAACTCACAGAGCTGAACATTCCTTTTGATGGAGCAGTTTAGAAACACACTTTTTGTAGAATCTGCAAGTGGAAATTTGGACCTGTCTGAGGATTTCGTTGAAAACGGGATAATCCCCACGTAACTAAACAGAAGCATTCACAGAACCTTCTTCGTGACGTTTGCGTTCAGCTCACGGTGTTGAACCTTCCTCTGAGAGTTCAGGTTTGAAACACTCTTTTTTTAGAGTCTGCAAGTGGATATTTGGAACTCTTTGGGGCCTATCGTAGTAAAGGAAATAACTTCATATAAAAACATTACAGAAGCATTCTCAGAAAATTCTTTGTGACAATTGAGTTCAACTCACAGATCTGAACTTTCCTTACGATGGAGCGCTTTCGAAACACAATTTTTGTAGAATCTGCAAGTGGATATTTGGACCTCTCTGAGGATTTCGTTGGAAACGGGATAACTTCACCTAACTAAACAGAAGATTTCGCAGGAACTTCTTTGTGATATTTGCATTCAAATCCCAGAGTTGAACCTTCCTTTGATAGTTCAGGTTTCAAACACTCTTTTTGTAGGATCTGCAAGTGGTTATTTGGACCACTTTGTGGCCTTCGTTCGAAACGGGTATATCTTCACATAAAATCTAGACAGAAGCCTTCTCAGAAACTTTTCTGTGATGATTGCATTCAACTCACAGAGTTGAACACTCCTTTTGATAGAGCAGTTTTGAAACTCTCTTTTTGTAGAATCTGCAAGGGCATATGTGGATCTCTTTGATGATTTCTTTGGAAACAGGAATATCTTCACATAAAAAGTGAACAGAAGCATTCTCAGAAACCTCTTTGTGATGTCTGTGTTCAACTCACAGAGTTTCACGTTGCTTTTCATAGAGTAGTTTTGAAACATTCTTTTTGTAGAATCTGCAAGTGGACATTTGGAGCGCTTTCAGGCCTGTGGTGGAAAAGGTAATATCTTCACATAAATACTAGAGAGAAGCATTGTCAGAAACTTCTTTGGGATGATTGCATTCAACTCACAGAGTTGAAGACTCCTTTTGAAACCTCAGTTTCGAAACACTCTTTCTGTGGAATCTGCAAGTGGATATTTGCAACTCTTTGGAGATTTGGTTGTAAAAGGAGAATCTTCACGTAAAAGCTAAACAGAAGCATTCTCAGAAACTTCTTTGTGATGTTTGCATTCAACTCACAGAGTTGTACTTTCCTTTTGATAGAGCAGCTTTGAAACACTGTTTTTCTAGAATCGGCAAGTGGACATTTGGAGGGCTTTGAGGCCTGTGGTGGAAAAGGAAATATGTTCTCATAAAAGCTAGATAGCAGCATTCTCAGAAACTACTTTGTGATGATTGCATTCAAGTCACAGAGTTGAACACTCTCTTTGATAGAGCGGTTTGGAAGCACTCTTTCTGTAGAATCTGCAAATGGAGATTTGGACCACTTTGAGGCCCATGGCAGTAGAGGAAGTAACTTCATATAAAAACTAGACAGCAGCCTTCCCAGAAAACACCTTGTGACGACTGAGTTCAACTCACAGAGCTGAACATTCCTTTTGATGGAGCAGTTTAGAAACACACTTTTTGTAGAATCTGCAAGTGGAAATTTGGACCTGTCTGAGGATTTCGTTGAAAACGGGATAATCCCCACGTAACTAAACAGAAGCATTCACAGAACCTTCTTCGTGACGTTTGCGTTCAGCTCACGGTGTTGAACCTTCCTCTGAGAGTTCAGGTTTGAAACACTCTTTTTTTAGAGTCTGCAAGTGGATATTTGGAACTCTTTGGGGCCTATCGTAGTAAAGGAAATAACTTCATATAAAAACATTACAGAAGCATTCTCAGAAAATTCTTTGTGACAATTGAGTTCAACTCACAGATCTGAACTTTCCTTACGATGGAGCGCTTTCGAAACACAATTTTTGTAGAATCTGCAAGTGGATATTTGGACCTCTCTGAGGATTTCGTTGGAAACGGGATAACTTCACCTAACTAAACAGAAGATTTCGCAGGAACTTCTTTGTGATATTTGCATTCAAATCCCAGAGTTGAACCTTCCTTTGATAGTTCAGGTTTCAAACACTCTTTTTGTAGGATCTGCAAGTGGTTATTTGGACCACTTTGTGGCCTTCGTTCGAAACGGGTATATCTTCACATAAAATCTAGACAGAAGCCTTCTCAGAAACTTTTCTGTGATGATTGCATTCAACTCACAGAGTTGAACACTCCTTTTGATAGAGCAGTTTTGAAACTCTCTTTTTGTAGAATCTGCAAGGGCATATGTGGATCTCTTTGACGATTTCTTTGGAAACAGGAATATCTTCACATAAAAAGTGAACAGAAGCATTCTCAGAAACCTCTTTGTGATGTCTGTGTTCAACTCACAGAGTTTCACGTTGCTTTTCATAGAGTAGTTTTGAAACATTCTTTTTGTAGAATCTGCAAGTGGACATTTGGAGCGCTTTCAGGCCTGTGGTGGAAAAGGTAATATCTTCACATAAATACTAGAGAGAAGCATTGTCAGAAACTTCTTTGGGATGATTGCATTCAACTCACAGAGTTGAAGACTCCTTTTGAAACCTCAGTTTCGAAACACTCTTTCTGTGGAATCTGCAAGTGGATATTTGCAACTCTTTGGAGATTTGGTTGTAAAAGGAGAATCTTCACGTAAAAGCTAAACAGAAGCATTCTCAGAAACTTCTTTGTGATGTTTGCATTCAACTCACAGAGTTGTACTTTCCTTTTGATAGAGCAGCTTTGAAACACTGTTTTTCTAGAATCGGCAAGTGGACATTTGGAGGGCTTTGAGGCCTGTGGTGGAAAAGGAAATATGTTCTCATAAAAGCTAGATAGCAGCATTCTCAGAAACTACTTTGTGATGATTGCATTCAAGTCACAGAGTTGAACACTCTCTTTGATAGAGCGGTTTGGAAGCACTCTTTCTGTAGAATCTGCAAATGGAGATTTGGACCACTTTGAGGCCCATGGCAGTAGAGGAAGTAACTTCATATAAAAACTAGACAGCAGCCTTCCCAGAAAACACCTTGTGACGACTGAGTTCAACTCACAGAGCTGAACATTCCTTTTGATGGAGCAGTTTAGAAACACACTTTTTGTAGAATCTGCAAGTGGAAATTTGGACCTGTCTGAGGATTTCGTTGAAAACGGGATAATCCCCACGTAACTAAACAGAAGCATTCACAGAACCTTCTTCGTGACGTTTGCGTTCAGCTCACGGTGTTGAACCTTCCTCTGAGAGTTCAGGTTTGAAACACTCTTTTTTTAGAGTCTGCAAGTGGATATTTGGAACTCTTTGGGGCCTATCGTAGTAAAGGAAATAACTTCATATAAAAACATTACAGAAGCATTCTCAGAAAATTCTTTGTGACAATTGAGTTCAACTCACAGATCTGAACTTTCCTTACGATGGAGCGCTTTCGAAACACAATTTTTGTAGAATCTGCAAGTGGATATTTGGACCTCTCTGAGGATTTCGTTGGAAACGGGATAACTTCACCTAACTAAACAGAAGATTTCGCAGGAACTTCTTTGTGATATTTGCATTCAAATCCCAGAGTTGAACCTTCCTTTGATAGTTCAGGTTTCAAACACTCTTTTTGTAGGATCTGCAAGTGGTTATTTGGACCACTTTGTGGCCTTCGTTCGAAACGGGTATATCTTCACATAAAATCTAGACAGAAGCCTTCTCAGAAACTTTTCTGTGATGATTGCATTCAACTCACAGAGTTGAACACTCCTTTTGATAGAGCAGTTTTGAAACTCTCTTTTTGTAGAATCTGCAAGGGCATATGTGGATCTCTTTGACGATTTCTTTGGAAACAGGAATATCTTCACATAAAAAGTGAACAGAAGCATTCTCAGAAACCTCTTTGTGATGTCTGTGTTCAACTCACAGAGTTTCACGTTGCTTTTCATAGAGTAGTTTTGAAACATTCTTTTTGTAGAATCTGCAAGTGGACATTTGGAGCGCTTTCAGGCCTGTGGTGGAAAAGGTAATATCTTCACATAAATACTAGAGAGAAGCATTGTCAGAAACTTCTTTGGGATGATTGCATTCAACTCACAGAGTTGAAGACTCCTTTTGAAACCTCAGTTTCGAAACACTCTTTCTGTGGAATCTGCAAGTGGATATTTGCAACTCTTTGGAGATTTGGTTGTAAAAGGAGAATCTTCACGTAAAAGCTAAACAGAAGCATTCTCAGAAACTTCTTTGTGATGTTTGCATTCAACTCACAGAGTTGTACTTTCCTTTTGATAGAGCAGCTTTGAAACACTGTTTTTCTAGAATCTGCAAGTGGACATTTGGAGGGCTTTGAGGCCTGTGGTGGAAAAGGAAATATGTTCTCATAAAAGCTAGATAGCAGCATTCTCAGAAACTACTTTGTGATGATTGCATTCAAGTCACAGAGTTGAACACTCTCTTTGATAGAGCGGTTTGGAAGCACTCTTTCTGTAGAATCTGCAAATGGAGATTTGGACCACTTTGAGGCCCATGGCAGTAGAGGAAGTAACTTCATATAAAAACTAGACAGCAGCCTTCCCAGAAAACACCTTGTGACGACTGAGTTCAACTCACAGAGCTGAACATTCCTTTTGATGGAGCAGTTTAGAAACACACTTTTTGTAGAATCTGCAAGTGGAAATTTGGACCTGTCTGAGGATTTCGTTGAAAACGGGATAATCCCCACGTAACTAAACAGAAGCATTCACAGAACCTTCTTCGTGACGTTTGCGTTCAGCTCACGGTGTTGAACCTTCCTCTGAGAGTTCAGGTTTGAAACACTCTTTTTTTAGAGTCTGCAAGTGGATATTTGGAACTCTTTGGGGCCTATCGTAGTAAAGGAAATAACTTCATATAAAAACATTACAGAAGCATTCTCAGAAAATTCTTTGTGACAATTGAGTTCAACTCACAGATCTGAACTTTCCTTACGATGGAGCGCTTTCGAAACACAATTTTTGTAGAATCTGCAAGTGGATATTTGGACCTCTCTGAGGATTTCGTTGGAAACGGGATAACTTCACCTAACTAAACAGAAGATTTCGCAGGAACTTCTTTGTGATATTTGCATTCAAATCCCAGAGTTGAACCTTCCTTTGATAGTTCAGGTTTCAAACACTCTTTTTGTAGGATCTGCAAGTGGTTATTTGGACCACTTTGTGGCCTTCGTTCGAAACGGGTATATCTTCACATAAAATCTAGACAGAAGCCTTCTCAGAAACTTTTCTGTGATGATTGCATTCAACTCACAGAGTTGAACACTCCTTTTGATAGAGCAGTTTTGAAACTCTCTTTTTGTAGAATCTGCAAGGGCATATGTGGATCTCTTTGACGATTTCTTTGGAAACAGGAATATCTTCACATAAAAAGTGAACAGAAGCATTCTCAGAAACCTCTTTGTGATGTCTGTGTTCAACTCACAGAGTTTCACGTTGCTTTTCATAGAGTAGTTTTGAAACATTCTTTTTGTAGAATCTGCAAGTGGACATTTGGAGCGCTTTCAGGCCTGTGGTGGAAAAGGTAATATCTTCACATAAATACTAGAGAGAAGCATTGTCAGAAACTTCTTTGGGATGATTGCATTCAACTCACAGAGTTGAAGACTCCTTTTGAAACCTCAGTTTCGAAACACTCTTTCTGTGGAATCTGCAAGTGGATATTTGCAACTCTTTGGAGATTTGGTTGTAAAAGGAGAATCTTCACGTAAAAGCTAAACAGAAGCATTCTCAGAAACTTCTTTGTGATGTTTGCATTCAACTCACAGAGTTGTACTTTCCTTTTGATAGAGCAGCTTTGAAACACTGTTTTTCTAGAATCTGCAAGTGGACATTTGGAGGGCTTTGAGGCCTGTGGTGGAAAAGGAAATATGTTCTCATAAAAGCTAGATAGCAGCATTCTCAGAAACTACTTTGTGATGATTGCATTCAAGTCACAGAGTTGAACACTCTCTTTGATAGAGCGGTTTGGAAGCACTCTTTCTGTAGAATCTGCAAATGGAGATTTGGACCACTTTGAGGCCCATGGCAGTAGAGGAAGTAACTTCATATAAAAACTAGACAGCAGCCTTCCCAGAAAACACCTTGTGACGACTGAGTTCAACTCACAGAGCTGAACATTCCTTTTGATGGAGCAGTTTAGAAACACACTTTTTGTAGAATCTGCAAGTGGAAATTTGGACCTGTCTGAGGATTTCGTTGAAAACGGGATAATCCCCACGTAACTAAACAGAAGCATTCACAGAACCTTCTTTGTGACGTTTGCGTTCAGCTCACGGTGTTGAACCTTCCTCTGAGAGTTCAGGTTTGAAACACTCTTTTTTTAGAGTCTGCAAGTGGATATTTGGAACTCTTTGGGGCCTATCATAGTAAAGGAAATAACTTCATATAAAAACATTACAGAAGCATTCTCAGAAAATTCTTTGTGACAATTGAGTTCAACTCACAGATCTGAACTTTCCTTACGATGGAGCGCTTTCGAAACACAATTTTTGTAGAATCTGCAAGTGGATATTTGGACCTCTCTGAGGATTTCGTTGGAAACGGGATAACTTCACCTAACTAAACAGAAGATTTCGCAGGAACTTCTTTGTGATATTTGCATTCAAATCCCAGAGTTGAACCTTCCTTTGATAGTTCAGGTTTCAAACACTCTTTTTGTAGGATCTGCAAGTGGTTATTTGGACCACTTTGTGGCCTTCGTTCGAAACGGGTATATCTTCACATAAAATCTAGACAGAAGCCTTCTCAGAAACTTTTCTGTGATGATTGCATTCAACTCACAGAGTTGAACACTCCTTTTGATAGAGCAGTTTTGAAACTCTCTTTTTGTAGAATCTGCAAGGGCATATGTGGATCTCTTTGACGATTTCTTTGGAAACAGGAATATCTTCACATAAAAAGTGAACAGAAGCATTCTCAGAAACCTCTTTGTGATGTCTGTGTTCAACTCACAGAGTTTCACGTTGCTTTTCATAGAGTAGTTTTGAAACATTCTTTTTGTAGAATCTGCAAGTGGACATTTGGAGCGCTTTCAGGCCTGTGGTGGAAAAGGTAATATCTTCACATAAATACTAGAGAGAAGCATTGTCAGAAACTTCTTTGGGATGATTGCATTCAACTCACAGAGTTGAAGACTCCTTTTGAAACCTCAGTTTCGAAACACTCTTTCTGTGGAATCTGCAAGTGGATATTTGCAACTCTTTGGAGATTTGGTTGTAAAAGGAGAATCTTCACGTAAAAGCTAAACAGAAGCATTCTCAGAAACTTCTTTGTGATGTTTGCATTCAACTCACAGAGTTGTACTTTCCTTTTGATAGAGCAGCTTTGAAACACTGTTTTTCTAGAATCTGCAAGTGGACATTTGGAGGGCTTTGAGGCCTGTGGTGGAAAAGGAAATATGTTCTCATAAAAGCTAGATAGCAGCATTCTCAGAAACTACTTTGTGATGATTGCATTCAAGTCACAGAGTTGAACACTCTCTTTGATAGAGCGGTTTGGAAGCACTCTTTCTGTAGAATCTGCAAATGGAGATTTGGACCACTTTGAGGCCCATGGCAGTAGAGGAAGTAACTTCATATAAAAACTAGACAGCAGCCTTCCCAGAAAACACCTTGTGACGACTGAGTTCAACTCACAGAGCTGAACATTCCTTTTGATGGAGCAGTTTAGAAACACACTTTTTGTAGAATCTGCAAGTGGAAATTTGGACCTGTCTGAGGATTTCGTTGAAAACGGGATAATCCCCACGTAACTAAACAGAAGCATTCACAGAACCTTCTTCGTGACGTTTGCGTTCAACTCACGGTGTTGAACCTTCCTCTGAGAGTTCAGGTTTGAAACACTCTTTTTTTAGAGTCTGCAAGTGGATATTTGGAACTCTTTGGGGCCTATCGTAGTAAAGGAAATAACTTCATATAAAAACATTACAGAAGCATTCTCAGAAAATTCTTTGTGACAATTGAGTTCAACTCACAGATCTGAACTTTCCTTACGATGGAGCGCTTTCGAAACACAATTTTTGTAGAATCTGCAAGTGGATATTTGGACCTCTCTGAGGATTTCGTTGGAAACGGGATAACTTCACCTAACTAAACAGAAGATTTTGCAGGAACTTCTTTGTGATATTTGCATTCAAATCCCAGAGTTGAACCTTCCTTTGATAGTTCAGGTTTCAAACACTCTTTTTGTAGGATCTGCAAGTGGTTATTTGGACCACTTTGTGGCCTTCGTTCGAAACGGGTATATCTTCACATAAAATCTAGACAGAAGCCTTCTCAGAAACTTTTCTGTGATGATTGCATTCAACTCACAGAGTTGAACACTCCTTTTGATAGAGCAGTTTTGAAACTCTCTTTTTGTAGAATCTGCAAGGGCATATGTGGATCTCTTTGACGATTTCTTTGGAAACAGGAATATCTTCACATAAAAAGTGAACAGAAGCATTCTCAGAAACCTCTTTGTGATGTCTGTGTTCAACTCACAGAGTTTCACGTTGCTTTTCATAGAGTAGTTTTGAAACATTCTTTTTGTAGAATCTGCAAGTGGACATTTGGAGCGCTTTCAGGCCTGTGGTGGAAAAGGTAATATCTTCACATAAATACTAGAGAGAAGCATTGTCAGAAACTTCTTTGGGATGATTGCATTCAACTCACAGAGTTGAAGACTCCTTTTGAAACCTCAGTTTCGAAACACTCTTTCTGTGGAATCTGCAAGTGGATATTTGCAACTCTTTGGAGATTTGGTTGTAAAAGGAGAATCTTCACGTAAAAGCTAAACAGAAGCATTCTCAGAAACTTCTTTGTGATGTTTGCATTCAACTCACAGAGTTGTACTTTCCTTTTGATAGAGCAGCTTTGAAACACTGTTTTTCTAGAATCTGCAAGTGGACATTTGGAGGGCTTTGAGGCCTGTGGTGGAAAAGGAAATATGTTCTCATAAAAGCTAGATAGCAGCATTCTCAGAAACTACTTTGTGATGATTGCATTCAAGTCACAGAGTTGAACACTCTCTTTGATAGAGCGGTTTGGAAGCACTCTTTCTGTAGAATCTGCAAATGGAGATTTGGACCACTTTGAGGCCCATGGCAGTAGAGGAAGTAACTTCATATAAAAACTAGACAGCAGCCTTCCCAGAAAACACCTTGTGACGACTGAGTTCAACTCACAGAGCTGAACATTCCTTTTGATGGAGCAGTTTAGAAACACACTTTTTGTAGAATCTGCAAGTGGAAATTTGGACCTGTCTGAGGATTTCGTTGAAAACGGGATAATCCCCACGTAACTAAACAGAAGCATTCACAGAACCTTCTTCGTGACGTTTGCGTTCAGCTCACGGTGTTGAACCTTCCTCTGAGAGTTCAGGTTTGAAACACTCTTTTTTTAGAGTCTGCAAGTGGATATTTGGAACTCTTTGGGGCCTATCGTAGTAAAGGAAATAACTTCATATAAAAACATTACAGAAGCATTCTCAGAAAATTCTTTGTGACAATTGAGTTCAACTCACAGATCTGAACTTTCCTTACGATGGAGCGCTTTCGAAACACAATTTTTGTAGAATCTGCAAGTGGATATTTGGACCTCTCTGAGGATTTCGTTGGAAACGGGATAACTTCACCTAACTAAACAGAAGATTTCGCAGGAACTTCTTTGTGATATTTGCATTCAAATCCCAGAGTTGAACCTTCCTTTGATAGTTCAGGTTTCAAACACTCTTTTTGTAGGATCTGCAAGTGGTTATTTGGACCACTTTGTGGCCTTCGTTCGAAACGGGTATATCTTCACATAAAATCTAGACAGAAGCCTTCTCAGAAACTTTTCTGTGATGATTGCATTCAACTCACAGAGTTGAACACTCCTTTTGATAGAGCAGTTTTGAAACTCTCTTTTTGTAGAATCTGCAAGGGCATATGTGGATCTCTTTGACGATTTCTTTGGAAACAGGAATATCTTCACATAAAAAGTGAACAGAAGCATTCTCAGAAACCTCTTTGTGATGTCTGTGTTCAACTCACAGAGTTTCACGTTGCTTTTCATAGAGTAGTTTTGAAACATTCTTTTTGTAGAATCTGCAAGTGGACATTTGGAGCGCTTTCAGGCCTGTGGTGGAAAAGGTAATATCTTCACATAAATACTAGAGAGAAGCATTGTCAGAAACTTCTTTGGGATGATTGCATTCAACTCACAGAGTTGAAGACTCCTTTTGAAACCTCAGTTTCGAAACACTCTTTCTGTGGAATCTGCAAGTGGATATTTGCAACTCTTTGGAGATTTGGTTGTAAAAGGAGAATCTTCACGTAAAAGCTAAACAGAAGCATTCTCAGAAACTTCTTTGTGATGTTTGCATTCAACTCACAGAGTTGTACTTTCCTTTTGATAGAGCAGCTTTGAAACACTGTTTTTCTAGAATCTGCAAGTGGACATTTGGAGGGCTTTGAGGCCTGTGGTGGAAAAGGAAATATGTTCTCATAAAAGCTAGATAGCAGCATTCTCAGAAACTACTTTGTGATGATTGCATTCAAGTCACAGAGTTGAACACTCTCTTTGATAGAGCGGTTTGGAAGCACTCTTTCTGTAGAATCTGCAAATGGAGATTTGGACCACTTTGAGGCCCATGGCAGTAGAGGAAGTAACTTCATATAAAAACTAGACAGCAGCCTTCCCAGAAAACACCTTGTGACGACTGAGTTCAACTCACAGAGCTGAACATTCCTTTTGATGGAGCAGTTTAGAAACACACTTTTTGTAGAATCTGCAAGTGGAAATTTGGACCTGTCTGAGGATTTCGTTGAAAACGGGATAATCCCCACGTAACTAAACAGAAGCATTCACAGAACCTTCTTCGTGACGTTTGCGTTCAGCTCACGGTGTTGAACCTTCCTCTGAGAGTTCAGGTTTGAAACACTCTTTTTTTAGAGTCTGCAAGTGGATATTTGGAACTCTTTGGGGCCTATCGTAGTAAAGGAAATAACTTCATATAAAAACATTACAGAAGCATTCTCAGAAAATTCTTTGTGACAATTGAGTTCAACTCACAGATCTGAACTTTCCTTACGATGGAGCGCTTTCGAAACACAATTTTTGTAGAATCTGCAAGTGGATATTTGGACCTCTCTGAGGATTTCGTTGGAAACGGGATAACTTCACCTAACTAAACAGAAGATTTCGCAGGAACTTCTTTGTGATATTTGCATTCAAATCCCAGAGTTGAACCTTCCTTTGATAGTTCAGGTTTCAAACACTCTTTTTGTAGGATCTGCAAGTGGTTATTTGGACCACTTTGTGGCCTTCGTTCGAAACGGGTATATCTTCACATAAAATCTAGACAGAAGCCTTCTCAGAAACTTTTCTGTGATGATTGCATTCAACTCACAGAGTTGAACACTCCTTTTGATAGAGCAGTTTTGAAACTCTCTTTTTGTAGAATCTGCAAGGGCATATGTGGATCTCTTTGACGATTTCTTTGGAAACAGGAATATCTTCACATAAAAAGTGAACAGAAGCATTCTCAGAAACCTCTTTGTGATGTCTGTGTTCAACTCACAGAGTTTCACGTTGCTTTTCATAGAGTAGTTTTGAAACATTCTTTTTGTAGAATCTGCAAGTGGACATTTGGAGCGCTTTCAGGCCTGTGGTGGAAAAGGTAATATCTTCACATAAATACTAGAGAGAAGCATTGTCAGAAACTTCTTTGGGATGATTGCATTCAACTCACAGAGTTGAAGACTCCTTTTGAAACCTCAGTTTCGAAACACTCTTTCTGTGGAATCTGCAAGTGGATATTTGCAACTCTTTGGAGATTTGGTTGTAAAAGGAGAATCTTCACGTAAAAGCTAAACAGAAGCATTCTCAGAAACTTCTTTGTGATGTTTGCATTCAACTCACAGAGTTGTACTTTCCTTTTGATAGAGCAGCTTTGAAACACTGTTTTTCTAGAATCTGCAAGTGGACATTTGGAGGGCTTTGAGGCCTGTGGTGGAAAAGGAAATATGTTCTCATAAAAGCTAGATAGCAGCATTCTCAGAAACTACTTTGTGATGATTGCATTCAAGTCACAGAGTTGAACACTCTCTTTGATAGAGCGGTTTGGAAGCACTCTTTCTGTAGAATCTGCAAATGGAGATTTGGACCACTTTGAGGCCCATGGCAGTAGAGGAAGTAACTTCATATAAAAACTAGACAGCAGCCTTCCCAGAAAACACCTTGTGACGACTGAGTTCAACTCACAGAGCTGAACATTCCTTTTGATGGAGCAGTTTAGAAACACACTTTTTGTAGAATCTGCAAGTGGAAATTTGGACCTGTCTGAGGATTTCGTTGAAAACGGGATAATCCCCACGTAACTAAACAGAAGCATTCACAGAACCTTCTTCGTGACGTTTGCGTTCAGCTCACGGTGTTGAACCTTCCTCTGAGAGTTCAGGTTTGAAACACTCTTTTTTTAGAGTCTGCAAGTGGATATTTGGAACTCTTTGGGGCCTATCGTAGTAAAGGAAATAACTTCATATAAAAACATTACAGAAGCATTCTCAGAAAATTCTTTGTGACAATTGAGTTCAACTCACAGATCTGAACTTTCCTTACGATGGAGCGCTTTCGAAACACAATTTTTGTAGAATCTGCAAGTGGATATTTGGACCTCTCTGAGGATTTCGTTGGAAACGGGATAACTTCACCTAACTAAACAGAAGATTTCGCAGGAACTTCTTTGTGATATTTGCATTCAAATCCCAGAGTTGAACCTTCCTTTGATAGTTCAGGTTTCAAACACTCTTTTTGTAGGATCTGCAAGTGGTTATTTGGACCACTTTGTGGCCTTCGTTCGAAACGGGTATATCTTCACATAAAATCTAGACAGAAGCCTTCTCAGAAACTTTTCTGTGATGATTGCATTCAACTCACAGAGTTGAACACTCCTTTTGATAGAGCAGTTTTGAAACTCTCTTTTTGTAGAATCTGCAAGGGCATATGTGGATCTCTTTGACGATTTCTTTGGAAACAGGAATATCTTCACATAAAAAGTGAACAGAAGCATTCTCAGAAACCTCTTTGTGATGTCTGTGTTCAACTCACAGAGTTTCACGTTGCTTTTCATAGAGTAGTTTTGAAACATTCTTTTTGTAGAATCTGCAAGTGGACATTTGGAGCGCTTTCAGGCCTGTGGTGGAAAAGGTAATATCTTCACATAAATACTAGAGAGAAGCATTGTCAGAAACTTCTTTGGGATGATTGCATTCAACTCACAGAGTTGAAGACTCCTTTTGAAACCTCAGTTTCGAAACACTCTTTCTGTGGAATCTGCAAGTGGATATTTGCAACTCTTTGGAGATTTGGTTGTAAAAGGAGAATCTTCACGTAAAAGCTAAACAGAAGCATTCTCAGAAACTTCTTTGTGATGTTTGCATTCAACTCACAGAGTTGTACTTTCCTTTTGATAGAGCAGCTTTGAAACACTGTTTTTCTAGAATCTGCAAGTGGACATTTGGAGGGCTTTGAGGCCTGTGGTGGAAAAGGAAATATGTTCTCATAAAAGCTAGATAGCAGCATTCTCAGAAACTACTTTGTGATGATTGCATTCAAGTCACAGAGTTGAACACTCTCTTTGATAGAGCGGTTTGGAAGCACTCTTTCTGTAGAATCTGCAAATGGAGATTTGGACCACTTTGAGGCCCATGGCAGTAGAGGAAGTAACTTCATATAAAAACTAGACAGCAGCCTTCCCAGAAAACACCTTGTGACGACTGAGTTCAACTCACAGAGCTGAACATTCCTTTTGATGGAGCAGTTTAGAAACACACTTTTTGTAGAATCTGCAAGTGGAAATTTGGACCTGTCTGAGGATTTCGTTGAAAACGGGATAATCCCCACGTAACTAAACAGAAGCATTCACAGAACCTTCTTCGTGACGTTTGCGTTCAACTCACGGTGTTGAACCTTCCTCTGAGAGTTCAGGTTTGAAACACTCTTTTTTTAGAGTCTGCAAGTGGATATTTGGAACTCTTTGGGGCCTATCGTAGTAAAGGAAATAACTTCATATAAAAACATTACAGAAGCATTCTCAGAAAATTCTTTGTGACAATTGAGTTCAACTCACAGATCTGAACTTTCCTTACGATGGAGCGCTTTCGAAACACAATTTTTGTAGAATCTGCAAGTGGATATTTGGACCTCTCTGAGGATTTCGTTGGAAACGGGATAACTTCACCTAACTAAACAGAAGATTTCGCAGGAACTTCTTTGTGATATTTGCATTCAAATCCCAGAGTTGAACCTTCCTTTGATAGTTCAGGTTTCAAACACTCTTTTTGTAGGATCTGCAAGTGGTTATTTGGACCACTTTGTGGCCTTCGTTCGAAACGGGTATATCTTCACATAAAATCTAGACAGAAGCCTTCTCAGAAACTTTTCTGTGATGATTGCATTCAACTCACAGAGTTGAACACTCCTTTTGATAGAGCAGTTTTGAAACTCTCTTTTTGTAGAATCTGCAAGGGCATATGTGGATCTCTTTGACGATTTCTTTGGAAACAGGAATATCTTCACATAAAAAGTGAACAGAAGCATTCTCAGAAACCTCTTTGTGATGTCTGTGTTCAACTCACAGAGTTTCACGTTGCTTTTCATAGAGTAGTTTTGAAACATTCTTTTTGTAGAATCTGCAAGTGGACATTTGGAGCGCTTTCAGGCCTGTGGTGGAAAAGGTAATATCTTCACATAAATACTAGAGAGAAGCATTGTCAGAAACTTCTTTGGGATGATTGCATTCAACTCACAGAGTTGAAGACTCCTTTTGAAACCTCAGTTTCGAAACACTCTTTCTGTGGAATCTGCAAGTGGATATTTGCAACTCTTTGGAGATTTGGTTGTAAAAGGAGAATCTTCACGTAAAAGCTAAACAGAAGCATTCTCAGAAACTTCTTTGTGATGTTTGCATTCAACTCACAGAGTTGTACTTTCCTTTTGATAGAGCAGCTTTGAAACACTGTTTTTCTAGAATCTGCAAGTGGACATTTGGAGGGCTTTGAGGCCTGTGGTGGAAAAGGAAATATGTTCTCATAAAAGCTAGATAGCGGCATTCTCAGAAACTACTTTGTGATGATTGCATTCAAGTCACAGAGTTGAACACTCTCTTTGATAGAGCGGTTTGGAAGCACTCTTTCTGTAGAATCTGCAAATGGAGATTTGGACCACTTTGAGGCCCATGGCAGTAGAGGAAGTAACTTCATATAAAAACTAGACAGCAGCCTTCCCAGAAAACACCTTGTGACGACTGAGTTCAACTCACAGAGCTGAACATTCCTTTTGATGGAGCAGTTTAGAAACACACTTTTTGTAGAATCTGCAAGTGGAAATTTGGACCTGTCTGAGGATTTCGTTGAAAACGGGATAATCCCCACGTAACTAAACAGAAGCATTCACAGAACCTTCTTCGTGACGTTTGCGTTCAACTCACGGTGTTGAACCTTCCTCTGAGAGTTCAGGTTTGAAACACTCTTTTTTTAGAGTCTGCAAGTGGATATTTGGAACTCTTTGGGGCCTATCGTAGTAAAGGAAATAACTTCATATAAAAACATTACAGAAGCATTCTCAGAAAATTCTTTGTGACAATTGAGTTCAACTCACAGATCTGAACTTTCCTTACGATGGAGCGCTTTCGAAACACAATTTTTGTAGAATCTGCAAGTGGATATTTGGACCTCTCTGAGGATTTCGTTGGAAACGGGATAACTTCACCTAACTAAACAGAAGATTTCGCAGGAACTTCTTTGTGATATTTGCATTCAAATCCCAGAGTTGAACCTTCCTTTGATAGTTCAGGTTTCAAACACTCTTTTTGTAGGATCTGCAAGTGGTTATTTGGACCACTTTGTGGCCTTCGTTCGAAACGGGTATATCTTCACATAAAATCTAGACAGAAGCCTTCTCAGAAACTTTTCTGTGATGATTGCATTCAACTCACAGAGTTGAACACTCCTTTTGATAGAGCAGTTTTGAAACTCTCTTTTTGTAGAATCTGCAAGGGCATATGTGGATCTCTTTGAAGATTTCTTTGGAAACAGGAATATCTTCACATAAAAAGTAAACAGAAGCATTCTCAGAGACTTCTTTGTGATGTTTGTGTTCAACTCACAGAGTTTCACATTGCTTTTCATAGAGTAGTTTTGAATCATTCTTTTCGTAGAATCTGCAAGTGGACATTTGGAGCGCTTTCAGGCCTGTGGTGGAAAAGGTAATATCTTTACATAAATACTAGAGAGAAGCATTGTCAGAAACTTCTTTGGGATGGTTGCATTCAACTCACAGAGTTGAAGACTCCTTTTGAAACATTAGTTTTGAAACACTCTTTCTGTGCAATCTGCAAGTGGATATTTGTTACTCTTTGAAGATTTGGTTGTAAAAGGAAGAATCTTCACGTAAAGCTAAACAGAAGCATTCTCTGAAACTACTTTGTGATGTTTCCATTCAACTCACAGAGTTGTACTTTCCTTTTGAAAGAGCAGCTTTGAAACACTGTTTTTCTAGAATCTGCAAGTGGACATTTGGAGGGCTTTGAGGTCTGAGGTGGAAAAGGAAATATGTTCTCATAAAAGCTAGATAGCGGCATTCTCAGAAACTACCTTGTGATGATTGCATTCAAGTCACAGAGTTGAACACTCTCTTTGATAGAGCGGTTTGGAAGCACTCTTTCTTTAGAATCTGCAAATGGAGATTTGGACCGCTTTGAGGCCTATGGTAGTAGAGGAAGTAACTTCATATAAAAACTAGACAGTAGCCTTCCCAGAAAACACCTTGTGACGATTGAGTTCAACTCACAGAGCTGAACATTCCTTTTGATGGAGCAGTTTCGAAGCACACTTTTTGTAGAATCTGCAAGTGGATATTTGGTCCTCTCTGAGGATTTCGTTGGATAAGTGATAAACCTCACATAAGTAAACAGAAGAATTCTCAGAACCTTCTTCATGATGTTTGCATTCAACTCACAGTGTTGAACTTTTCTCTGATAGTTCAGGTTTGAAACACCATTTTTGTAGATTCTGCAAGTGGATATTTAGACCTCTTTGAGGCCTATCGTAGTAAAGGAAATAACTTCGTATAAAAAAAGACAGAAGCATTTTCAGAAAACTCTTTGGACGATTAAGTTGAACTCACAGAGCTGCACATTCCTTATGATGGAGCAGTTTCGAAAAACACTTTTTGTAGAATCAACAAGTGGATATTTGGACCTCTCTGAAGTTTTAGTTGGTAACGGGTTAAACCTCACATAATTAAACAGAAGTATTCTCAGAATGTTCTTCGTGATGTTTGCATTCCACTCACAGTGTTGAACCTTCTTCTGCGAGTTCAGATTTGAAACACTCTTTATTTAGAATCTGCAAGTGGATATTTGGAGGTCTTTGGGGGCTATCGTAGTAAACGAAATAACTTCATATAAAAACAAGACAGAAGCATTCTCAGAAAGTTCTTTGTGACAATTGAGTTCAACTCACAGAGCTGAACATTCCTTATGATGGAGCAGTTTCGAAACACAATTTTGGTAGAATATGCAAGTAGATATTTGGAACTCTTTGAGGCCCTCGTTGGAAACGGGATTTCTTCATATAATGCTAAACAGAAGAATTCTCAAGAACTTGTTTGTGTTCTGTGTATTCAACTCACACAGTGGAAACTCATTTAGACAGAGCAGATTTGAAACACTCTTTTTGTGGGATTTACAGGTTGAGATTTCAAGGACTTCAGGGCCAATGTTATAAGAGGATATATCTTCGTATAAAATGTAGACAGAATCATTCTCACAAACTACTTTGTGATGTGTGCGTTCAACTCACAGAGTTTAATCTTCCCTTTCATAGACCAGTTTGGAAACACTCTGTAAAGTCTCCAAGTGGATATTTGGACTTCTTTGAGGCCTTCTTTGGAAACGGGATTTCTTCATATAATGCTAGACAGAAGAATTCTCAGCAACTTCTTCATGTTGTGTGTATTCCACTCACAGACTTGAACCTTCCTTTAGACAGAGCAAGTTTGAAACACTCTTTTTGTGGAATTTTCAGGTGGAGATTTAAAGCTCTTTGAGGTCAATGTCAGAAAAGGGAATATCTTCGTATAAAAACTAGGCAAAATCATGCTCAGAAACTACTCTGTGATGTGTGCATTCAACTCACAGAGTTTAACCTTTCTTTTCACAGAGCAGTTTGGAAACACTCTGTTTGTAAAATCTGTAATTGGATCTTTGGACCTCTTAGAGGCCTTCGTTGGAAACGGGATTTCTTCATATAATGCTAAACAGAAGAATTCTCAGTAACTTGTTTGTGTTGTGTGTATTCAACTCACAGAGTGGAAACTTCCTTTAGACAGAGCATATTTGAATCACTCTTTTTGTGGAATTTGCAGGTGGAGATTTCAAGTGCTTTGAGGCCAATGGTAGAAAAGGAAATATCTTCGTATAAAAACTAGACAGAATCATTCTCAGAAACTACTTTGTGATGTGTGCGTTCAACTCACAGAGTTTAACCTTTCTTTTCATAGAGCAGTTTGGAAACACTCTGTTTGTAAAGTCTGCATGTGGACATTTGGACCTCTTTGAGGCCTTAGTTGGAAACGGGGTTCTTCACATAATGCTGGAGTGAAGAATTCTCAGTAACTTCTTTGTTTTGTGTGTATTCCACTCACAGAGTTGAACCTTCCTTTAGACAGAGCAGATGTGATACACTCTTTTTGTGGAATTTGCAGGTGGAGATTTCAAGTGCTTTGAGGATAAGGGAAGAAAAGGAAATATCTTCGAAAAAAAACTAGACAGAATCATTCTCAGAAACCACTTTGTGATGTGTGCGTTCAACTCACAGAGTTTAATCTTTCTTTTCAAAGAGCAGTTTTTAAACACTCTGTTTGTAATGTCTGCAAGTTGATCTTTTGACGTCTTTGTGGCCTTCGTAGGAAACGGGTTTTCTTGACGTAATGTTAGACAGAAGAATTCTCAGTAACTTCTTTGCGTTGTGTGTATTCAACTCACAGAGTTGAACTTTCCTTTAGACAGAGCAGATATGAAACACTCTTTTTGTGCAATTTACAGGTGGAAATTTCAAGTGCTTTGGGGCCAATGGTAGAAAAGGAAATATCTTCGTATAAAAACAAGACAGAATCATTCTCAGAAACTACTTTGTGATGTGTGCGTTCATCTCACAGAGTTTAACCTTTCTTTCATAGAGCAGTTTGGAAGCACTGTTTGTAAAGTCTACAAGAGGATATTTGGACCTCTTTGAGGCCTTCGTTAGAAAAGGGATTTCTCCATATAGTGCTTGACAGAAGAATTCTCAGTAACTTCTTTGTGTTGTCTGTATTCAGCTCACAGAGTTGAACCTTCCTTTAGACAGAGGATATTGGAAACACTCTTTTTCTGGAATTTGCACGTGGAGATTTCAAGCGCTTTGAGGCCAATGGTAGAACAGCAAATATCTTCGTATAAAACTAGACAGAATCATTCTCAGAAACTATTGTGTGATGTGTGCACAGAACTCTCAGAGTTTAACCTTTCTTTTCATAGAGCAGTTGGAAACACTCTGTTTGTAAAGTCTGAAAGTGGATATTTCTACATTTTTGAGGCCTTCATTGGAAGCGGCGTTTCTTCATATAATGCTAGAGAGAAGAATTCTCAGTAACTTCTTTGTGTTGTGTCAATTCAACTCACAGAATTGAACCTTCTTTCAGACAGAGCAGATTTGAAACACTCTTTTTGTGGAATTTGCAGGTGGAGATTTCAGGCGCTTTGAGGCCAATGGAAGAAAAGGAAATATCTTTGTATAAAAACTAGACAGAATCATTCGCAGAAACTACTTTGTGATGTGTGGATTCAACTCTCAGAGTTTAACCTTTCCTTTCATAGAGCAGTTTGTTAATACTCTGTTTGTAAATTCTGCAAGTGGATATTTGGACCTCTTTGAGGCCTTTGTTGGAAACGTGATTTCTTCATATAGCGCTAGACAGAGGAATTCTCAATAACTTCTTTGGGTAGTGTGTATTCAACTCACAGAGTTCAACCTTCCTATAGACAGAGCATATTTGAAACACTCTTTTCCTGGAATTTGCAGGTGGAGCATTCAAGCGCTTTGAGGGAAATGGTAGAAAAGGAAATATCTTCGTATAAAAACTACACAGAAGCATTCTCAGAAACTCTTTTGTGATGTGTGCGTTACACTCACAGTTTAATCTTTCTTTTCACAGAGCAGTTTGGAAACACTGTGTTTGTCATATCTGCAAGTGGATATTCGGACCTTTTCAATTCCTTCGTTGGAAGCGGGATTTCTTCATATAATGCTAGACAGAAGAATTCTCAGTAACTTCTTTGTGTTGTGTCTATTCAACTCACAGAGTTGTAAATTCTTTTAGACAGAGCAGATTTGAAACACTCTTTTTGTGGAATTCGCATGTGGAGAATTCAAGCCCTTTCAGGGCAATGGTAGAAAAGGAAATATCTTCATATAAAAACTAGACAGAAGCATTCTCAGAAACCACTTTGTGATGTGTGCGTTCAACTCACAGAGTTTAACCTTTCTTTTCATAGAGCAGTTTGGAAACACTCTGTTTGTCAAGTCTGCAAGTGGACACATGGACGTCTTTGAGCCCTTCATTGGAAACGGGATTTCTTCATATAATGGTAGAGAAAATAATCCTCAGTAACTTCTTTGTGTTGTGTGTATTCAACTCACATATTTGAACCTTCCTTTAGACAGAGCAGATTTGAAAAACACTTTTTGTGGAATTTGGAAGCGGAGATTTCAAGCACTTTGAGGCCAATGGTAGAAAAGGAAATATCTTCGTATAAAAACTAGAGAGAATCATTCTCAGAAACTATTGTGTAATGTGTGCGTTCAACTCACAGAGTTTAACCTTTCTTTTCATAGAGCAGTTTGGAAACTCTCAGTGTGTGAAGTCTCTCAGTGGATATTTGGAACTTCTTGAGGCCTTCGTTGGAAGTGGGATTTCTTCATACAATGCTAGACAGAGGAATTCTCACTAACTTCTTTGTGTTGTGTCTATTCAACTCACAGAGTTGAACCCTCTTTTAGACAGAGCAAATTTGCAACACTCTTTTTGTGGAATTTGGAAGTGGAGCATTCAAGCGCTTTGAGGGCAAACGTAGAAAAAGAAATATCTTCGTATAAAAACTAGACAGAAGCATTCTCAGAAACTACTTTGTGATGTGTGCGTTCAACTCACAGAGTTTAACCTTTCTTTTCATAGAGCAGATTGGAAACACTCTGTTTATAATGTCTGCAAGTGGACATTTGGACCTGTTTGAGGCTTTCGTTGGAAACGGGATTTCTTCATGTAATGCTAGACAGAAGAATTCTCAGTAACTTCTTTCGGTTGTGTGTATTCAACTCACAGAGTTGAACCTTCCTTTAGACAGAGCAGATTTGAAACACTCTTTTTGTGGAATTTGCAGTTGGAGATTTCAAGCGCTTTGAGGCCAATGGAAGAAAAGGAAGTATCTTCGTATAAAAAGTAGACAGAATCGTTCTCAGAAACCACTTTGTGATGTGTGCGTTCAGCTCACAGAGTTTAGCCTTTCTTTTCATAGAGCAGTTTGGAAACACTCTGTTTGTAAAGTCTGCAAGTGGATATTTGGACCTCTTTGAGGCCTTCGTTGCAAACGGGATTTCTTCATATAGTGCTAGACAGAGGATTTCTCAGTAACTTCTTTGGGTTGTGTGTATTCAACTCACAGAGTTGAACCTTCCTTTAGACAGAGGATATTGGAAACACTCTTTTTCTGGAATTTGCAGGTGGAGATTTCAAGGGCTTTGAGGCCAAAGGTAGAAAAGCAAATATCTTCGTATGAAAACTAGACAGAATCATTCTCAGAAACTATTGTGTGGTGTGTGCGTTCCACTCGCAGATTTTAACCTTTCTTTTCATAAAGCAGTTTGGAAACACTCAGTTTTTTTTTTTATTTTACTTTAAATTTTAGGGTACATGTGCACATTGTGCAGGTTAGTTACATATGTATACAAGTGCCATGCTGGTGCGCTGCACCCAATAACTCGTCATCTAGCATTAGGTATATCTCCCAATGCTATCCCTCCCCCATCCCCCCACCCCACAACAGTCCCCAGAGTGTGATATTCCCCTTCCTGTGTCCATGTGATCTCATTGTTCAATTCCCACCTATGACTCAGAATATGTGGTGTTCGGTTTTTTGTTCTTGTGATAGTTTACTGAGAATGATGGTTTCCAATTTCATCCATGTCCCTACAAAGGCCATGAACTCATCATTTTTTATGGCTGCATAGTATTCTATGGTGTATATGTGCCACATTTGCTGAATCCAGTCTATCATTGTTGGACATTTGGGTTGGTTCCAAGTCTTTGCTATTGTGAATAATTCCACAATAAACATACATGTGCAAGTGTCTTTATAGCAGCATGATTTATAGTCCTTTGGGTATATACCCAGTAATGGGATGGCTGGGTCAAATGGTATTTCTATTTCTAGATCCCTGAGGAATCGCCACACTGACTTCCACAATGGTTGAACTAGTTTACAGTCCCAGCAACAGTGTAAAAGTGTTGCTATTTCTCCACATCCTCTCCAGCACCTGTTGTTTCCTGACTTTTTAATGATTGCCATTCTAACTGGTGTGAGATGATATCTCATAGTGGTTTTGATTTGCATTTCTCTGATGGCCAGTGATGATGAGCATTTTTTCATGTGTTTTTTGGCTGCATAAATGTCTTCTTTTGAGAAGTGTCTGTTCATGTCCTTCGCCCACTTTTTGATGGGTTGTTTGTTTTTTTCTTTTAAATTTGTTTGAGTTCATTGTAGATTCTGGATATTAGCCCTTTGTCAGATGAGTAGGTTGTGAAAATTTTCTCCCATGTTGTAGGTTGCCTGTTCACTCTGATGGTAGTTTCTTTTGCTGTGCAGAAGCTCTTTAGTTTAATTAGATCCCATTTGTCAATTTTGGCTTTTGTTGCCATTGCTTTTGGTGCTTTGGACATGAAGTCCTTGCCCACGCCTATGTCCTGAATGGTATTGCCTAGGTTTTCTTCTAGGGTTTTTATGGTTTTAGGTCTAACGTTTAAATCTTTAATCCATCTAGAATTGATTTTTGTATAAGGTGTAAGGAAGGGATCCAGTTACAGCTTTCTACATATGGCTAGCCAGTTTTCCCAGCACCATTTATTAAATAGGGAATCCTTTCCCCATTGCTTGTTTTTCACAGGTTTGTCAAAGATCAGATAGTTGTAGGTATGCTTCGTTATGTCTGAGGGCTCTTTTCCGTTCCATTGATCTATATCTCTGTTTTAGTACCAGTACCATGCTGTTTTGTTTACTGTAGCCTTGTAGTATAGTTTGAAGTCAGGTAGTGTGATGCCTCCAGGTTTGTTCTTTTGGCTTAGGATTGACTTGGCGATGTAGGCTCTTTTTTGGTTCCATATGAACTTTAAAGTAGTTTTTTCCAATTCTGTGAAGAAAGTCATTGGTAGCTTGATGGGGATGGCATTGAATCTGTAAATGACCTTGGGCAGTATGGCCATTTTCACGATATTGATTCTTCCTACACATGAGCATGGAATGTTCTTCCATTTGTTTGTATCCTCTTTTATTTCCTTGAGCAGTGGTTTGTAGTTCTCCTTGAAGAGGTCCTTCACATCCCTTGTAAGTTGGATTCCTAGGTATTTTATTCTCTTTGAAGCAATTGTGAATGGGAGTTCACTCATGATTTGGCTCTCTGTTTGTCTGTTGTTGGTGTATAAGAATGCTTGTGATTTTTGTACATTGATTTTGTATCCTGAGACTTTGCTGAAGTTGCTTATCAGCTTAAGGAGATTTTGGGCTGAGACAATGGGGTTTTCTAGATAAACAATCGTTTCGTCGGCAAACAGGGACAATTTGACTTCCTCTTTTCCTAATTGAATACCCTTTATTTCCTTCTCCTGCCTGATTGCCCTGGCCAGAACTTCCAACACTATGTTGAATAGGAGAGGTGAGAGAGGGCATCCCTGTCTTGTGCCAGTTTTCAAAGGGAATGCTTCCAGTTTTTGCCCATTCAGTATGATATTGGCTGTGGGTTTGTCATAGATAGCTCTTATTATTTTGAAATACGTCCCATCAATACCTAATTTATTGAGAGTTTTTAGCATGAAGGGTTGTTGAATTTTGTCAATGGCTTTTTCTGCATCTATTGAGATAATCATGTGGTTTTTGTCTTTGGCTCTGTTTATATGCTGGATTACATTTATTGATTTGTGTATATTGAACCAGCCTTGCATCCCAGGTATGAAGCCCAATTGATCATGGTGGATAAGCTTTTTGATGTGCTGCTGGATTCGGTTTGCCAGTATTTTATTGAGGATTTTTGCATCAATATTCATCAAGGATATTGGTCTAAAATTCTCTTTTTTGGTTGTGTCTCTGCCCAGCTTTGGTATCAGAATGATGCTGGCTTCATAAAATGAGTTAGGGAGGATTCCCTCTTTTTCTATTGATTGGAATAGTTTCAGAAGGAATGGTACCAGTTCCTCCTTGTACCTCTGGTAGAATTCGGCTGTGAATTCATCTGGTCCTGGACTCTTTTTGGTTGGTAAACTATTGATTATTGTCACAATTTCAGATCCTGTTATTGGTCTATTCAGAGATTCAGCTTCTTCCTGGTTTAGTCTTGGGAGAGTGTGCCGAGGAATGTATCCATTTCTTCTGGATTTTCTAGTTTATTTGCGTAGAGGTGTTTGTAGTATTCTCTGATGGTAGTTTGTATTTCTGTGGGATCGCTGATGATATCCCCTTTATCATTTTTTATTGTGTCTATTTGATTCTTCTCTTTTTCTTCATTAGTCTTGCTAGTGGTCTATCAGTTTTGTTGATCCTTTCAAAAAACCAGCTCCTGGATTCATTGATTTTTTGAAGGGTTTTTTGTGTCTCTATTTCCTTCAGTTCTGCTCTGATTTTAGTTATTTCTTGCCTTCTGCTAGCTTTTGAATGTGTTTGCTCTTGCTTTTCTAGTTCTTTTAATTGTGATGTTAGGGTGTCAATTTTGGATCTTTCCTGCTTTCTCTTGTGGGCATTTAGTGCTATAAATTTCCCTCTACACACTGCTTTGAATGCATCCCAGAGATTCTGGTATGTTGTGTCTTTGTTCTCGTTGTTTTCAAAGAGCATCTTTATTTCTGCCTTCATTTTGTTATGTACCCAGTAGTCATTCAGGAGCAGGTTGTTCAGTTTCCATGTAGTTGAGCGGTTTTGAGTGAGATTTTTAATCCTGAGTTCTAGTTTGATTGCACTGTGGTCCGAGAGATAGTTTGTTATAATTTCTGTTCTTTTACATTTGGTGAGGAGAGCTTTACTTCCCAGTATGTGGTCAACTTTGGAATAGGTGTGGTGTGGTGCTGAAAATAATGTATATTCTGTTGATTTGGGGTGGAGAGTTCTGTCGATGTCTATTAGGTCAGCTTGGTGCAGAGCTGAGTTCAATTCCTGGGTATCCTTGTTGACTTTCTGTCTCGTTGATCTGTCTAATGTTGACAGTGGGGTGTTAAAGTCTCCCATTGTTAATGTGTGGGAGTCTAAGTCTCTTTGTAGGTCACTCAGGACTTGCTTTATCAATCTGGGTGCTCCTGTATTGGGTGCATATATATTTACGATAGTTAGCTCCTCTTGTTGAATTGATCCCTTTACCATTATGTAATGGCCTTCTTTGTCTCTTTTGATCTTTGTTGGTTTAAATTCTGTTTTATCAGAGACTAGGATTGCAACCCCTGCATTTTTTTGTTTTCCATTTGCTTGGTAGATCTTCCTCCATCCTTTTATTTTGAGCCTATGTGTGTCTCTGCATGTGAAATGGGTTTCCTGAATACAGCACACTGATGGGTCCTGACTCTTTATCCAACTTGCCAGTCTGTGTCTTTTAATTGGAGCATTTAGTCCATTTACATTTAAAGTTAATATTGTTATGTATGAATTTGATCCTGTCATTATGATGTTAGCTGGTGATTTTGCTCATTAGTTGATGCAATTTCTTCCTAGTCTCGATGGTCTTTACATTTTGGCATGATTTTGCAGCGGCTTGTACCGGTTGTTCCTTTCCATGTTTAGCACTTCCTTCAGGAGCTCTTTTAGGGCAGGCCTGGTGGTGACAAAATCTCTCAGCATTTGCTTGTCTGTAAAGGATTTTATTTCTCCTTCACTTATGAAGCTTAGTTTGGCTGGATATGAAATTCTGGATTGAAAATTCTTTTCTTCAAGAATGTTGAATATTGGCCCCCACTCTCTTCTGGCTTGGAGGGTTTCTGCCGAGAAATCCGCTGTTAGTCTAATGGGCTTCCCTTTGAGGGTAACCCGACCTTTCTCTCTGGCTGCCCTTAACATTTTTTCCTTCATTTCAACTTTGGTGAATCTGACAATTATGTGTCTTGGAGTTGCTCTTCTCGAGGAGTATCTTTGTGGCGTTCTCTGTATTTCCTGAATCTGAATGTTGGCCTGCCTTGCTAGATTGGGGAAGTTCTCCTGGATAATATCCTGCAGAGTGTTTTCCAACTTGGTTCCATTCTCCGCATCACTTTCAGGTACACCAATCAGACGTAGATTTGGTCTTTTCACATAGTCCCATATTTCTTGGAGGCTTTGCTCATTTCTTTTTATTCTTTTTTCTCTAGACTTCCCTTCTCACTTCATTTCATTCATTTCATCTTCCATTGCTGATACCCTTTCTTCCAGTTGATCGCATCGGCTCCTGAGGCTTCTGCATTCTTCACATAGTTCTCGAGCCTTGGTTTTCAGCTCCATCAGCTCCTTTGAGCACTTCTCTGTATTGGTTATTCTAGTTATACATTCTTCTAAATTTTTTTCAAAGTTTTCAACTTCTTTGCCTTTGGTTTGAATGTCCTCCTGTAGCTCAGAGTAATTTGATCGTCTGAAGCCTTCTTCTCTCAGCTTGTCAAAATCATTCTCCATCCAGCTTTGTTCCGTTGCTGGTGAGGAACTGCGTTCCTTTGGATGAGGAGAGGTGCTCTGGGTTTTAGAGTTTCCAGTTTTTCTGTTCTGTTTTTTCCCCATCTTTCTGGTTTTATCTACTTTTGGTCTTTGAAGACGGTGATGAACAGATGGGTTTTCGGTGTGGATGTCCTTTCTGTTTGTTAGTTTTCCTTCTAACAGACAGGACCCTCAGCTGCAGGTCTGTTGGAATACCCTGCGGTGTGAGGTGTCACTGTGCCCCTGCCTGGGGGTGCCTCCCAGTTAGTCTGCTCGGGGGTCAGGGGTCAGGGACCCACTTGAGGAGGCAGTCTGCCCATTCTCAGATCTCCAGCTGCGTGCTGGGAGAACCACTGCTCTCCTCAAAGCTGTCAGACAGGGACATTTAAGTCTGCAGAGGTTACTGCTGTCTTTTTGTTTGTCTGTGCCCTGCCCCCAAAGGTGGAGCCTACAGAGGTAGGCAAGCCTCCTTGAGCTGTGGTGGGCTCCACCCAGTTCGAGCTTCCTGGCTGCTTTGTTTACCTAAACAAGCCTGGGCAATGGCGGGCGCCCCTCTCCCAGCCTCGCTGCCACCTTGCAGTTTGATCTCAGACTGCTGTGCTAGCAATCAGCGAGATTCTGTGGGGATAGGACCTTCCGAGCCAGGTGTGGGATATAGTCTCGTGGTGCGCCGTTTTTTAAGCCGGTCTGAAAAGCGCAATATTTGGGTGGGAGTGACCCAATTTTCCAGGTGCGTACATCACCACTTTCTTTGACTCAGAAAGGGAAATCCCTGACCCCTTGTGCTTCCCAGGTGAGGGAATGCCTCGCCCTGCTTCGGCTGGTGCACGGTGACGCACACACTGGCCTGCGACCACTGTTTGGCACTCACTAGTGAGATGAACCTGGTACCTCAGATGGAAATGCAGAAATCACCCATCTTCTGCATCGCTCACACTGGGAGCTGCAAACTGGAGCTGTTCCTATTCGGCCATCTTGGCTCCTCCCCTGTAGGTGGAGATTTCAAGCGCAATGAGGCCACTGGTAGAAAAGGAAATTTCTTTGCATAAAAACAAGACAGAATCATTCTCAGAAACTATTGTGTGATGTGTGCATTCAACTCACAGAGTTTAACCTTTCTTTTCATAGAGCAGTCTGGAAACACTCTGTTTGTAAGTCTGCAAGTGGATATTTAGACCTTTTTGAGGCCTTCGTTGGAAGCGGGATTTCTTCATATAATGCTACACAGAAGAATTCTCAGTAACTTCTTTCTGTTGTGTCTATTCAACTCAGAGAGTTGAACACTCTTTTAGACAGAGCATATTTGAAACACTCTTTTTGTGGAATTTGCAGGTGGAGAATTCAAGCGCTTTGAGGGCAAAGGTAGAAAAGGAAATATCTTCATATGAAACAAAGAGGGAAGCATTCTCAGAAACTACTTTGTGACGTGTGCGTTCAACTCACAGAGTTTAACCTTTCTTTTCATAGAGCAGTTTGGAAACTCTCAGTTTGTAAAGTCCGCAAGTAGATATTTGGACCTCTTTGAGGTCTTCGTTGGAAACGTGATTTCTTCATATAATGGTAGACAAAAGAATTCTCAGTAACTTCTTTGTGTTGCGTGTATTCAACTCACATATTTGAACCTTCCTTTAGACAGAGCAGATTTGAAACACTCTTTCTGTGGAATTTGGAAGTGGAGATTTCAAGCATATTGAGGCCAATGGTAGAAAAGGTAATATCTTCGTATAAAAACTAGACAGAATCATTCTCAGCAACCACTTTGTGATGTGTGCGTTCCACTCACAGAGTTTAACCTTTCCTTTCATACAGCAGTTTGGAAACACGCTGTTTGTAAAGTCTGCAAGTGGATATTTGGACCGCATTGAGGCCTTCATTGGAAACGGGATTTCTTCAGAAAGTGCTAGACAGAGGAATTCTCAGTAACTTCTTTGGGTTGTGTGTATTCAGCTCACAGAGTTGAACCTTCTTTTAGACAGAGCAGATTGGAAACACTCTTTTTGTGGAATTTGCAGGTGGAGCATTCAACCGCTTTGAGGGCAATGGTAGAAAAGCAAATATCTTCGTATAAAAACTACACAGAATCATTCTCAGAAACTATTGTGTGATGTGTGCGTTCAGCTCACAGAGTTTAACCTTTCTTTTCATAGAGCAGTTTGGAAACACTCAATTTGTAATGTCTGCAAGTGGATATTTGGAACTTTTAGAGGCCTTCGTTTGAAGCCGGATTTCTTCATATAATGCTAGACAGAGGAATTCTCAGTGACTTCTTTGTGTTTTGTCTATTCAATTCACAGAGTTCAACCTTCTTTTAGACAGAGCAGATTTGGAACACTCTTTTTGTGGAATTTGCAGTTGGAGAATTCAAGCATTTTGAGTGCAAGTGTAGAAAAGGAAATATCTTCGTATAAAAACTAGACAGAAGCATTCTCAGAAATTACTTTGTTATGTGGGCGTTCAACTCACAGAGTTTAACCTTTCTTTTCATAGAGCAGTTTGGTAACACTCTGATTGTAAAGTCTGCAAGTGGATACTTGGACCACTTTGAGGCTTTCTTTGGAAACAGGATTTCTTCATGTAATGCTAGACACAAGAATTCTCAGTAACTTCTTTTTGTTGTGTGTCTTCAACTCACACTGTTGAACCTTCCTTTAGACAGAGCAGATTTGAAACACTCTTTTTGCGGAATTTGGAAGTGGAGATTTCAAGCACTTTGAGGGCAATGGTAGAAAAGGAAATATCTTAATTTAAAAAATAGACAGAATAATTCTCAGAAACTACTTTGCGATGTGTGCGTTCAACTCACAGATTTTAACCTTTCTTTTCATAGAGCAGTTTGGAAACACTCTGTTTTTTAAAAATGCAAGTGGATATTTGGACCTCTTTGATGCCTTCGATGGAAACGGGATTACATCGTTTAGTGGTAGACAGAGGAATTCTCAGTAACTTCTTTGGGTTGTGTTTGTTCAACTCACAGAGCGGAACCTACTTGTAGACAGAGCAGATTTGAAACACACTTTTTGTGGAATTTGCAGGTGGAGCATTCAACTGCTTTGTGGGCAGTGGTAGAGAAGGAAATATCTTCGTATGAAAACTAGACAGAAGCAATCTCAGAAACTATTTTGTGATGTGTGCGTTCAACTCACAGAGTTTAACCTTTCTTTTCATAGAGCAGTTTGGAAACACTCTGATTGTAAAGAATGCAAGTGGATATTTGGACCTCTTTGAGGCTTTCGTTGGAAACGGGATTTTTTCATATAATGCTAGAGAGAAGAATTCCCAGTGACTTATTCGTGTTGCATGTATTCAACTCACAGAGTTGAACCTTCCTTAAGACATTGCAGATTTGAAACTTTCTTTTTGTGGAATTTGGAAGTGGAGATTTCAAGTGCTTTGAGGCCAATGGTAGAAAAGGACATATCTTCCTATAAAAACTAGACAGAATCATTCTCAGAAACTACTGTGTGATGTGTGTGTTCAATTCACAGAGTTTAACCTTTCCTTTCATAGAGCAGTTTGGAAATACTCTGTTTGTAAAGTCTGCAAGTGGATATTTGGACCTCTTTGAGGCCTTTGTTGGAAACGTGATTTCTTCATATAGCGCTAGACAGAGGAATTCTCAGTAACTTCTTCCGGTTGTGTGTATTCAACTCACAGAGTTGAACCTCCCTATAGAGAGAGCATATTTGAAAAACTCTTTTCCTGAAATTTGCAGGTGGATAATTCAAGCCCTTTGAGGCCATTGGCAGAAAAGGAAATATCTTCGTATAAAAACTACACAGAATCATTCTCAGAAACTACTTGGTGATGTTTGCATTCAACTCACAGAGTTTAACCTTTCTTTTCATACAACAGTTTGGAAACACTCAGTTTGTAAAGAATGCAAGTGGATATTTGGACATCTTTTGAGGATTTCGTTGGAAACGGGATTTCTTCATATAATGCTAGAGAGAAGTATTCCCAGTGACTTCTTTGTGTTGCTTGTATTCAACTCACAGAGTTGAACCTTCCTTCAGACAGAGCAGATTTGAAACACTCTTTTTGTGGAATTTGGAAGTGGAGATTTCAAGGACTTTGAGGCCAATGGTAGAAAAGGATATATCTTCGTATAAAAACTAGACAGAATGATTCTCAGAAACTACTGTGTGATGTGTGCGTTCCACTTACAGAGTTTAACCTTTCTTTTCATAAAGCAGTTTGGAAACACTCTGTTTGTGAAGTCTGCAAGTGGATATTTGGACCTCTTTGAGGCCTTCATTGGAAACAGTATTTCTTGATATATTGCTAGACAGAGGAATTCTCAGTAAATGCTTTGGGTTGTGTGTATTCACCTCACAGATTTGAACCTTCCTTTAGACAGAGGATATTTGAAACACTCCCTTTCTGTATTTTGCAGGTGGAGATTTCAAGCACTTTGAGGCCAATCGTAGAAATGTAAATAACTGAATTTAAAAACTAGACAGAATCACTCTCAGAAACTACTGTGTGATGTGTGCGTTCCACTCACAGAGTTTAACCTTTCTTGTCATAGAGCAGTTTGGAAACACTCTGTTTGTAAAGGCTGGAAGTAGATATATGGACCTCTGTGAGGTCTTCGTTGGAAAAGGGATTTCTTCATATAGTGCTAGACAGAGGAATTATGAGTAAATTCTTTGGGTTGTGTGTATTCAACTCACAGACTTGAACCTTACTTTAGACAGAGGTTATTTGAAACACTCTCTGGAGTTTGCAGGTGGAGATTTCAAGCACTTTGAGGACAATGGTAGAAAAGGAAATATCTTCGTATAAAAACTAGACAGAATGATTCTCAGAAACTATTGTGTGATGTGAGAGTTCCACTCACAGAGTTCAACCTTTCTTTTCAGAGAGCAGTTTGGAAACACTCTGTTTGTAAAGTCTGCAAGTGGATATTTGGAACTCTTTGAAGCTTTCATTGGAAACGGGATTTCTTCATATAATGCTAGACAGAAGAATTCTCAGTAACTTCTTTGGGTTGTGTGTATTCAACTCAGAGAGTTGAACCTTCTTTTACACAGAGCAGATTTGAAACAGTCTTTTTGTGGAATTTGCAGGTGGAGCATTCAAGCGCTTTGAGGGCAATTGTAGAAAAGGAAATATCTTTGTATAAAAACTAGACCGAAGCATTCTCAGAAACTATTTTGTGATGTGTGCGTTCAACTCACACAGTTTCACCTTTCTTTTCATAGAGTAGTTTGGAAACACTCTGTTTGTAAAGTCTACAAGTGGATATTTGGACCTCTTTGAGGCCTTCTTTGGAAATGGGATTTCTTCATGTAATGCTAGACAGAAGAATTCTCAGTAACTTCTTTGGGTTGTGTGTATTCAACTCATAGAGTTGAACTTTCGTATAGAGAGAGCAGATTTAAAACACTCTTTTTGTGGAATTTGCAGGTGGAGATTTCAAGCGCTTTGAGGCCAATGGCAGAAAAGGAAATATCTTCGTATAAAAACTAGACAGAATCATTCTCAGAAACCACTTTGTGATGTGTGCGTTCAACTCACAGATTTTAACCTTTCTTTTCATAGAGCAGTTTGGAAACACTCTGTTTGTAAAAAATGCAAGTGGATGTTTGGACCTATTTGAGGCTTTCGTTGGAAACGGGATTTCTTCATATAGTGCTAGATAGAGGAATTCTCACTAAATTCTATGGGTTGTGTGTATTCAACTCACAGAGTTGAACCATCCTTAACACAGAGCATAATTGAAACACTCTTTTTCTGGAATTTGCAGCTGGAGAGTTCAAGCGCTTTGAGTCCAATGGTAGAAAAGGAAATATCTTCGTATAAAAACTAGACAGAATCATTCTCAGAAACAATTGTGTGATATGTGCGTTCAACACACAGAGTTTAACCTTTCATTTCATAGAGCAGTTTGGAAACACTCTGTTTGTAAAGTCTGCAAGTGGATATTTGGACCTTTTTGAGGCCTTCGTTGGAAGCGGGATTTCTTCATACAATGCTAGACAGAAGAATTCTCAGTATCTTCTTTGTGTTGTGTCTATTCAACTCACGGAGTTGAACCTTCTTTTAAACAGAGCAGATTTGAAACATTCTTTTTGTGGAATTTGCAGGTGGAGCATTCAAGCGCTTTGAGGTCAATTGTAGAAAAGGAAATATCTTCGTATAAAAACTAGACAGAAGCATTCTCAGAAACTACTTTGTGATATGTGCATTCAACTCACAGAATTTAACCTTTCTTTTCGTAGAACAGTTTGGAAACACTCTGTTTGTAAAGACTGCAAGTGGATATTTGGACGTCTTTGAGGCTGGATATTTCGACCTCTTTGATGCTTTCGTTGGAAACACGTGTTCTTCATACAATGTTAGACAGAAGAATTCTCAGTAACTTCTTTGGGTTGTGTTTATTCAACTCACAGAGTTGAACCTTCCTATAGAGAGAGCATATTTGAAACACTCTTCCTGGAATTTGCAGATGAACATTTCAAGCGCTTTGAGGCTGTTGGCAGAAAAGGAAATATTTTCGTAAAAAAACTAGACGGAATCATTCTCAGGAACTACTTTGTGATATGTGCATTCAACTCACAGAATTTAACCTTTATTTTCCTAGAGCAGTTTGGAAACACTCTGTTTGTAAAGACTGCAAGTGGATATGTGGACCTCTTTGAGGCTGGATATTTGGACTTCTTTGAGGCTTTCGTTGGAAACAGGCGTTCTTCATATAAGGCTAGACAGGAGAATTCTCAGTAACTTCTTTGGGTTGTGTGTATTCAACTCACAGAGTAGAACCTACCTTTAGACAGAGCAGATTTGAAACACTCATTTTGTGGAATTTGCAGGTGGAGATTTCAAGCGCTTTGAGGCCAGTGGAAGAAAAGGAAATATCTTTGTATTAAAACTAGACAGAATCATTCTCAGAAACTTGTTTGTGATGTGTGCGTTCAACTAACAGAGTTTAACCTTTCCTTTCCTAGAGCAGTTTGAAAACACTCTCTCTGTAAAGTCTGCAAGTGGATATTTTCACCTCTTTGAGGGGTTCGTTGGAAAAGGGATTTTCTCATATAATGCTAGACAGAAGAATTCTCAGTAACATCTTTGTGGTGTGTCTACTCAACTCACAGAGTTGAACCTTCTTTTAGACAGGGCAGATTTGAAACACTCTTATTGTGGAATTTGGATGTGGAGATTACACGCACTATGAGGCCAAGGGTAGAAAAGGAAATATCTTCGTATAAAAACTAGACAGAAGCAATCTCAGAAACTACTTTGTGATGTGTGCATTCCACTCACAAAGTTTAACCTTTCTTTTCATAGAGCAGTTTGGACGCATTCTGTTCATAAAGTCTGCAAGTGGATATTTGGACCTCTTTGTGGTCTTCGTTGGAAACGGGATTTCTTCAAATAATGCTGGACAGAAGAATTCTCAGTAACTTCTTTGTGCTCTGTGTATTCAACTCACAGAGTTGAAACTTCCCTTAGACAGAGCATATTTGAAACACTCTTTTTGTGGAATTTGGAACTGGAGGTTTCAAGCACGTTGAGGCCATTGGTAGAAATGGAAATATCTTCGAATAAAAACTAGACAGAATCATTCTGAGAAACTACTTTGTGATTTGTGCGTTCAACTCACAGAGTTTAACCTTTCTTTTCATAGAGCAGTTTGGAAACACTCGGTCTGTAAAGTCCACAAGTGGATATTTGGACCTCTTTGAGGCTTTGGTTGGAAACGGGATTTCTTAATATAATGCTAGACAGAAGAATTCTCAGTAACTTCTTTGTGTTGCGTGTATTCAACTCACATATTTGAACTTTCCTTTAGACAGAGCAGATTTGAAACACACTTTTGGTGGAATTTGCAAGTGGAGATTTCAAGCGCTTTGAAGCAAATGGTAGAAAAGGGAATATCTTCATTTAAAAACTAGACAGAATCATTCTCAGAAACTACCTTGTGATGTGTGCGTTCAACTCACAGAGTTTAACCTTTCTTTTCATAGAGCAGTTTGGACACACTGTTTGTAAAGTCTGCAAGTGGATATTTGGACCTCTTTGAGGCCTTCGTTGGAAACGGGTCTTCTTCATATGCTAGACACAATAATTCTCACTAACTTCTTTGTGTTGTGAGTATTCAACTCACAGAGCTGAACCTTCCTTTAGACAGTCCATATTTCAAACACTCTTTTTGTGCAATTTGCAGGTGGAGATTTAAAGCGCTTTGAGGCCAACGGTAGAAAAGGAAATATCTTCCTATAAAAACTAGACAGAATCATTCTCAGAAACAACTTTGTGATGTGTGCGTTCAACTCACGGAGTTTAACCATTCTTTTCATAGAGCAGTTTGAAAACACTCTGTTTGTAAAGTCTGCAAGTGGATATTTTCACCTCTTTGAGGGGTTCTTTGGAAACCGGATTTTTTCTTATAATGCTAGACAGAAGAATTCTCAGTAACTTCTTTGTGTTGTGTCTATTCGACTCACAGACTTGAACCGTCTTTTAGAGAGAGCAGATTTGAAACACTATTTTTGTGGAATTTGGATGTGGAAATTTCAAGGGCTTTGAGGCCAATGGTAGAACAGGAAATATCTTCGTATAAAAACTAGACAGAATCATTCTCAAAAACTACTTTGTGATGTGTGCGTTCCACTCACAGAGTTTAATTTTTCTTTTCATCGAGCAGTTTGGAAACACTGTTTGTAATATCTTCAAGTGGATATTTGGACCTCTATTAGGCCTTCGTTGGAAACGGTATTCCTTCATATAGTGCTAGACAGAGGAATTCGCAGTAACTTCTTTGGGTTGTGTGTATTCAACTCACAGAGTTGAGCCTTCTTTTAGACAGAGCAGATTTGAAACACTCGTTTTGTGGAATTTGCAGGTGGATCATTCTAGTGCTTTGAGGGCAATGATAGAAAAGGAAATATCTTCGTATGAAAACTAGACAGAAGCATTCTCAGAAACTATTTTGTGAAGTGTGCGTTCAACTCACAGAGTTTAACCGTTCTTTCCATAGAGCAGTTTGGAAACACTCTGTTTGTAAAGTGTGCAAGTGGAAATTTGGACCTCTTTGAGGCTTTCGTTGGGAACGGGATTTCTTGATATAATGCTAGAGAGAAGAATTCCCAGTGACTTGTTTGTTTTGCGTGTACTCAACTCACAGAGTTGAACCTTCCTTTAGACAGAGCAGTTTTAAACACTCTTTTTGTGGAATTTGGAATTGGAAATTTCAAGCACTTTGAGGCCAAATGTAGAAAAGGAAATATCTTCATTTAAAAACTAGACAGAATCATTCCCAGAAAATACCTTGTGATGTGTGGGTTCAACTCACAGAGTTTAACCTTTCCTTTCATAGAGCAGTTTGGAAGTACTCTGTATGAAAAATCTGCAAGTGGATATTTGGACCTCTTTCAGGCCTTCGATGGAAACTGGATTTCTTCCTACAGTGCTAGACAGAGGAATTCTCAGTAACTTCTTTGGGTTGTGTGTATTCACCTCACAGAGTTGAACCTTCCTGTGGACAGAGCATATTTGAAACACTCTTTTCCTGGAATTTGCAGCTGGATATTTCAAGTGCTTTGAGGCCAATGGTAGAAAAGGAAATATCTTCGTGTAAAAACTAGACAGAATCATTCTCATAAACCACTTTGTGATATGTGCGTTCAACTCACAGAGTTTAAGCTCTCTTTTCATAGAGCAGTTTGGATACTCTCTCTTTGTAAAGTCTTCAAGTGGATATTTGGACCTCTTTCAGGCCTTCGTTGGAAACGTGATTTCTTCATATAGCGCTAGACAGAGGAATTCTCTGTAACTTCTTTGGGTTGTGTGTATTCTACTCGCAGGATTGTACCTTCCTTTAGACAGAGGATGTTTGAAACAGTGTTTTTCTGGAATTTACCGGTGGAGATTTCAAGCGCTTTGAGGCCAATGGTAGAAAAAGAAATATCTTCGTATAAACGCTAGACAGAATGATTCTCAGAAACTATTGTGTGATGCGTGCGTTCCACTCACAGAGTTTAACCTTTCTTTTCATAGAGCAGTTTGGAAACACTCAGTTTGTAAAGTCTGCAAGTGGATATTTGGACCTCTTTGAGGCTTTCATTGGAAACGGGGTTTCTTCATATAATGCTAGAGAGAAGAATTCCCTGTGACTTCTTTGTGTTGCGTGTATTCAATTCACAGAGTTGAACCTTCTATTAGACAGAGCAGATTTGAAACACTCTTTTTGTGGAATTTGCAGGTGGAGGTTTCAAGCGCTTTGTGGTGAATGGAAGAAAAGGAATATCTTTGTATAAAAACTAGACAGAATCATTCTCAGAAACCACTATGTGATGTGTGGGTTCAACTCACAGAGTTTAACCTTTGTTTTCATAGAGCCGTTTGGAAACACTGTGTTTGAAAAGTCTGCAAGTGGATATTTGGACCTCATTGGGGCGTTCATTGGAAACGGGATTTCTTCATATAATGCTAGACAGAAGAAATGTCAGTAACTTCTAAGTGTTGCATGTATTCAACTCACAGAGTTGAATCTTTAGTTAGACAGAGCAGATTTGAATCACCCTTTTTGTGGAATTTGGAAGTGGAGATTTCAAGCACTTTGTGGCCAGTGGTGGAAAAGGAAATATCTTCATTTAAAAACTAGACAGAATCATTCTCAGAAACTAATTTCTGATGTGTGCATTCAACTCACAGAGTTTAACCTTTCCTTTAATAGAGCAGTTTGGAAATACTCTGTTTGTAAAGTCAGAAAGTGGATTATTGGACCTCTTTGTGGCCTTTGTTGTAAACGGGATTTCTTCATATAGCACTAGACAGAGGAATTCTCAGTAAGTTCTTTCGGTAGTGTGTATTCAACTCACAGATTTGAACCTTCCTATAGACAGAGTATATTTGAAACACTCTTTTCCTGGAATTTGCAGGTGGATATTTCAAGCGCATTGAGGCCAATGGTAGAAAAGGAAATATCTTCGTATAAAAAGTAGACAGAAGCATTCTGAGAAACTGCTTTTGTGATGTGTACGTTGAACTCTCAGATTTTAACCTTTCTTTTCATAGACCGGTTTGGAAACACTCTGTTTGTAAATTCTGCAAGTGGATATTTGGGCCTCTTTGAGGCTTTCATTGGAAACGGGATTACTTCATACAATGCTAGACAGAAGAATACTCAGTAACTTCTTTGGGGTGTGTGTATTCAGCTCACAGAGTTGCACCTTCCTTTAGACAGAGGAGGTTTGAAACACTCTTTTTGTGGAATTTGCAGGTGGAGATTTCAAGCGATTTGAGGCCAATGGAAGAAAAGGTAATATCTTTGTATAAAAACTAGACAGAATCATTCTCAGAAAGTACCTCATGATTTGTGCGTTCAACTCACAGAGTTTAACCATTCTTTTCATAGAGCAGTTTGGAAACAATCTCCTTCTTAAGTCTGCAAGTGGATATTTGGACCTCTTTGAGGACTTCGTTGGATACGGGATTTCCTCATATAATGCTAGACAAAAGAAATCCCAGTAACTTCCCTGTGTTGTGTGTATTCACCTCAGAGAGTTGAACCTTCCTTTAGACACAGCAGTTTTGAAACACTCTTTTTATGGAATTTGCAACTGGAGATTTGAAGTGATTTGAGGCAAATCTTAGAAATGAAATTATCATCGTATAAAAACTACACAGAATCATTCTCAGAAACTACTTTGTGATGTGTGCATTCAACCCACAGAATTTAACGTTTCTATTTATAGAGCAGTGTGGAAACACTCTGTTTGTAAAGTCTGCAAGTGGATATTTGGACCGCTTTGAGGACTTCGTTGGAAACGGGATTTCTTCATATAATGCTAGACAGACGAATTCTCAGTAACTTCTTTGGGTTGTGTGTGTTCAACTCACATAGCTGAACATTCCTTTATACAGAGCAAATTTGAAACACTCTTTTTGTGGAATTTGGAAGTTGAGATTTCAAGCGATCTGAGGCCATTGGGAGAAAAGGAAATATCTTCGTATAAAAACTAGACAGAATCATTCTCAGAAACAACTTTGCAATTTGTGCGTTCAACTCACGGAGTTTAACTTTTTTTTTTTCATAGAGCAGTTTGGAAACACTCTCTTTGTTAAGTCTGCAAGTGGATATTTGGACATCTTTGACGACTTCTTTGGAAACGGGATTTCATCATATGAAGCTAGACAGAAGAATTCCCAGTAACTTCTCTGTGTTGTGTGTATTCAACTCAGAGAGTTGCAACTTCCATCAGACACAGCAGTTTTGAAAAACTCTTTTTGTGGAATTTGCCACTGGAGATTTCAAGCGATTTGAGGCCAATCTTAGAAAAGAAAATATCATCGTATAAAAACTAGACAGAATAATTCTCAGGAACTACTTTGGGATGTGTGCATTCAGCTCACCGAGTTTGACCTTTCTTTTCATAGAGCAGTTTGGAAACACTCCGTTTGTAAAGTCTGCAACTGGATATTTGGACCACTTTGAGGTCTTCGTTGGAAACAGGATTTCTTTATATAATGCTAGACAGATGAATTCACAGTAACTTCTTTGTGTTGTGTGAATTCAACTCAAAGACTTGAACCTTCCTTTAGACGCAGCAGATTTGAAACACTCTTTTTGTGGAATTTCCAACTGGAGGTTTCAAGCAATTTGAGGCCAATCTTAGAAATGAAAATATTATCATATAAAAACTAGACAGAACCATTCTCAGAAACTACTTTGGGATGGGTGCCTTCAACTCACCGAATTTGACGTTTCTTTTCATAGGGCAGTTTGGAAACACTCCGTTTGTAAAGTCTGCAACTGGATATTTGGACCACTTTGAGGCCTTCTTTGGAAACGCGATTTCTTTTTATAATGCTAGACAGATGAATTCTCAGTAACATCATTGTGTTGTGTGAATTCAACTCAAAGACTTGAATGTTCCTTTAGACGCAGCAGATTTGAAACACTCCTTTTGTGGAATTTCCAACTGGAGGTTTCAAGCTATTTGAGGCCAATCTCAGAAATGAAAATATCATTGTATAAAAACTAAACAGAATCATTCTCAGAAACTTCTTTGGGATGTGTGCGTTCAACTCACCGAGTTTGACCTTTCTTTTCATAGAGCAGTTTGGAAATACTCCGATGGTAAAGTCTGCAAGTGGATATTTGGACCACTTTGAGGCCTTCGTTGGAAGCTGTATTTCTTCATATAACGCTAGACAGAAGAATTCTCAGTAACTTCTTTGTGTTGTGTGTGTTCAACTCACAGAGTTGAACATTCCTTTAGACAGAGCAGATTTGAAACACTCTTTTTGTGGAATTTGGAAGTAGAGATATCAAGAGATTTGAGGCCATTGGGAGAAAAGGAAATAACTTCATATAAAAACTAGACAGAATCATTCTCTGAAAGTATTTTGTGATGTGTGTGTTCAACTCACAGTTTAACCATTCTTTTCATAGAGCAGTTTGGAAACACTCTGATTGTTAAGTCTGGAAGTGGATATTTGACCACTTCGAGTCCTTCTTTGGAAACGGGATTTCTTCATATAATGCTAGACAAAAGAATTCCTAGTAACTTCTCTGTGTTGTGTGTATTCACCTCAGAGAGTTGAAACTTCCATTAGACACAGCAGATTTGAAACACCCTTTTTGTGGAATTTGCATCTGGAGATTTCAAGCGATTTGAGGCCAATCTTAGAAACGAGAATATTATCATATAAAAACTAGACAGAATCATTCTCAGAAACTACTTTGTGATGTTAGCATTCAACTCATAGAGTTTGACTTTTCTTTTCATAGAGCAGTTTGGAAACACTCTGTTTGTAAAGTCTGCAAGTGGATATTTGGACCTCTTTGAGGCCTTCATTGGAAACGGGAATTCTTCATGTAATGCTAGACAGAAGAATTCTCAGTAACTTCTTTGTGTTGTGTGTGTTCAACTCACAGAGTTGAACTTTCCTTTAGACAGAGCAGATTTGAAACAGTCTTTTTGTGGAATTTGGAAATGGAGATTTCAAGCGATTTGAGGCCATTGGGAGAAAAGGAAATATCTTCGTACAAAAACTAGACAGAATCATTCTCAGAAACTACTTTGTTATGAGCACGTTCAACTCACAGAGTTTAACCTTTTTTTTCAAAGGGCACTTTGGAAACACTCTCTTTGTTAAGTCTGCAAGTGTATATTTGGACATCTTTGAGGACTTCGTTGGAAACGGGATTTCATCATATGATGCTAGACAGAAGAATTAACAGTAACTTCTCTGTGTTGTGTGTATTCAACTCAGAGAGTTGCACCTTCCATCAGACACAGCAGTTTTGAAAAACTGGTTTTGTGGAATTTGCATCTGGAGATTTCAAGGATTTGAGGCCAATCTTAGAAATGAAAATATCATCGTATAAAAATTAGACAGAATCATAGTCAGAAACTACTTTCTGATGTGTGCTTTCAACACCCAGAGTTTAACCTTTCTTTTCATAGGGCAGCTTGGAAACACTCTGTTTGTCAAGTCTGCATGTGGATATTTGGACCTCTTTGAGGACTTCGTTGGAAACGGGATTTCTTCATATAATGCTAGACAGACGAATTCTCAGTAACTTCTTTGTGTTTTGTGTGTTCAAGTCACAGAGTTGAACATTCCTTTAGACAGAGCAGATTTGAAACACTCTTTTTGTGGATCTTGGAAGTGGAGATTTCAAGCGATTTGACGCCATTGGGAGAAAAGGAAATAGCTTCGTATAAAAACTAGACAGAATAATTCTCAGAAACTGCTTTGTGATGTGTGCGTTCAACTTACCGAGTTTGACCTTTCTTTTCATAGAACAGTTTGGAAACACTCCGTTTGTAAAGTCTGCAAGTGGATATTTGACCACTTCGAGTCCTTCTTTGGAAACGAGATTTCCTGATATAATGCTAGACAGAAGAATTCTCAGTAACTTCTCAGTGTTGTGTGAATTCAACTCAAAGATTTGAACCTTCCATTAGACAGAGCAGATTTGAAACTCTCTTTTTGTGGAATTTCCAACAGGAGATATCAAGCGATTTTAGGCCAATCTTAGGTATGAAAATATCATCATATAAAAACTAGACAGAATCACTCTCAGAACTACGTTGTGATGAGTGCATTCAACTCACAGAGTTTGACCTTTCTTTTCATAGAGCAGTTTGGAAACACTCTGTTTGTAAAGTCTGCAAGTGGATATGTGGACCTCTTTGAGGACTTCGTTGGAAACGGGATTTCTTTATATAGTGCTAGACAGAATAATTCTCAGTAACTTCTTTGTGTTGTGTGTGTTCAACTCACAGAGTTGAACATTCCTTTAGACAGAGGAGATTTGAAACACTCGTTTTGTGGAATTTGCAAGTGGAGATTTCAAGCGGTTTGAGGCCATTGGGAGAAAAGGAAATATCTTCATATGAACACTAGGCAGAATCATTCTCAGAAAGTACTTTGTGATGTGGGCATTCAACTCACAGAGTTTGACCTTCCTTTTCATAGAGAAGTTTGGAAACACTCTCTTTGTTAAGTCTGCAAGTGGATATTTGGACCTCTATGAGGACTTCGTTGGACACGGGATTTCATCATATAATGCTAGACAGAAGAATTCCCAGTAACTTCTTTGTGTTGTGTGTGTTCAACTCACAGAGTTGAACTTTCCTTTATACAGAGCAGATTTGAAACACTCTTTTTGCAGAATTTGGAAGTTGAGATTTCAAGAGATTTGAGGCCATTGGGAGAAAAGTATGTATCTTCGTATAAAAACTAGACAGAATCATTCTCAGAAACTACTTTGTGAAGTGTGCACTCAACTCACAGAGTTTAACCTTTTTTTTCATAGAGCAGTTTGGAAACACTCTGTTTGTAAAGTCTGCAAGTGGATATTTGGACCTCTTTGAGGCCTTCATTGGAAACGGGAATTCTTCATGTAATGCTAGACAGAAGAATTCTCAGTAACTTCTTTGTGTTGTGTGTGTTCAACTCACAGAGTTGAACTTTCCTTTAGACAGAGCAGATTTGAAACAGTCTTTTTGTGGAATTTGGAAATGGAGATTTCAAGCGATTTGAGGCCATTGGGAGAAAAGGAAATATCTTCGTACAAAAACTAGACAGAATCATTCTCAGAAACTACTTTGTTATGAGCACGTTCAACTCACAGAGTTTAACCTTTTTTTTCAAAGGGCACTTTGGAAACACTCTCTTTGTTAAGTCTGCAAGTGTATATTTGGACATCTTTGAGGACTTCGTTGGAAACGGGATTTCATCATATGATGCTAGACAGAAGAATTAACAGTAACTTCTCTGTGTTGTGTGTATTCAACTCAGAGAGTTGCACCTTCCATCAGACACAGCAGTTTTGAAAAACTGGTTTTGTGGAATTTGCATCTGGAGATTTCAAGGATTTGAGGCCAATCTTAGAAATGAAAATATCATCGTATAAAAATTAGACAGAATCATAGTCAGAAACTACTTTCTGATGTGTGCTTTCAACACCCAGAGTTTAACCTTTCTTTTCATAGGGCAGCTTGGAAACACTCTGTTTGTCAAGTCTGCATGTGGATATTTGGACCTCTTTGAGGACTTCGTTGGAAACGGGATTTCTTCATATAATGCTAGACAGACGAATTCTCAGTAACTTCTTTGTGTTTTGTGTGTTCAAGTCACAGAGTTGAACATTCCTTTAGACAGAGCAGATTTGAAACACTCTTTTTGTGGATCTTGGAAGTGGAGATTTCAAGCGATTTGACGCCATTGGGAGAAAAGGAAATAGCTTCGTATAAAAACTAGACAGAATAATTCTCAGAAACTGCTTTGTGATGTGTGCGTTCAACTTACCGAGTTTGACCTTTCTTTTCATAGAACAGTTTGGAAACACTCCGTTTGTAAAGTCTGCAAGTGGATATTTGACCACTTCGAGTCCTTCTTTGGAAACGAGATTTCCTGATATAATGCTAGACAGAAGAATTCTCAGTAACTTCTCAGTGTTGTGTGAATTCAACTCAAAGATTTGAACCTTCCGTTAGACAGAGCAGATTTGAAACTCTCTTTTTGTGGAATTTCCAACAGGAGATATCAAGCGATTTTAGGCCAATCTTAGGTATGAAAATATCATCATATAAAAACTAGACAGAATCACTCTCAGAACTACGTTGTGATGAGTGCATTCAACTCACAGAGTTTGACCTTTCTTTTCATAGAGCAGTTTGGAAACACTCTGTTTGTAAAGTCTGCAAGTGGATATGTGGACCTCTTTGAGGACTTCGTTGGAAACGGGATTTCTTTATATAGTGCTAGACAGAATAATTCTCAGTAACTTCTTTGTGTTGTGTGTGTTCAACTCACAGAGTTGAACATTCCTTTAGACAGAGGAGATTTGAAACACTCGTTTTGTGGAATTTGCAAGTGGAGATTTCAAGCGGTTTGAGGCCATTGGGAGAAAAGGAAATATCTTCATATGAACACTAGGCAGAATCATTCTCAGAAAGTACTTTGTGATGTGGGCATTCAACTCACAGAGTTTGACCTTCCTTTTCATAGAGAAGTTTGGAAACACTCTCTTTGTTAAGTCTGCAAGTGGATATTTGGACCTCTATGAGGACTTCGTTGGACACGGGATTGCATCATATAATGCTAGACAGAAGAATTCCCAGTAACTTCTTTGTGTTGTGTGTGTTCAACTCACAGAGTTGAACTTTCCTTTATACAGAGCAGATTTGAAACACTCTTTTTGCAGAATTTGGAAGTTGAGATTTCAAGAGATTTGAGGCCATTGGGAGAAAAGTATGTATCTTCGTATAAAAACTAGACAGAATCATTCTCAGAAACTACTTTGTGAAGTGTGCACTCAACTCACAGAGTTTAACCTTTTTTTTCATAGAGCAGTTTGGAAACACTCTGTTTGTAAAGTCTGCAAGTGGATATTTGGACCTCTTTGAGGCCTTCATTGGAAACGGGAATTCTTCATGTAATGCTAGACAGAAGAATTCTCAGTAACTTCTTTGTGTTGTGTGTGTTCAACTCACAGAGTTGAACTTTCCTTTAGACAGAGCAGATTTGAAACAGTCTTTTTGTGGAATTTGGAAATGGAGATTTCAAGCGATTTGAGGCCATTGGGAGAAAAGGAAATATCTTCGTACAAAAACTAGACAGAATCATTCTCAGAAACTACTTTGTTATGAGCACGTTCAACTCACAGAGTTTAACCTTTTTTTTCAAAGGGCACTTTGGAAACACTCTCTTTGTTAAGTCTGCAAGTGTATATTTGGACATCTTTGAGGACTTCGTTGGAAACGGGATTTCATCATATGATGCTAGACAGAAGAATTAACAGTAACTTCTCTGTGTTGTGTGTATTCAACTCAGAGAGTTGCACCTTCCATCAGACACAGCAGTTTTGAAAAACTGGTTTTGTGGAATTTGCATCTGGAGATTTCAAGGATTTGAGGCCAATCTTAGAAATGAAAATATCATCGTATAAAAATTAGACAGAATCATAGTCAGAAACTACTTTCTGATGTGTGCTTTCAACACCCAGAGTTTAACCTTTCTTTTCATAGGGCAGCTTGGAAACACTCTGTTTGTCAAGTCTGCATGTGGATATTTGGACCTCTTTGAGGACTTCGTTGGAAACGGGATTTCTTCATATAATGCTAGACAGACGAATTCTCAGTAACTTCTTTGTGTTTTGTGTGTTCAAGTCACAGAGTTGAACATTCCTTTAGACAGAGCAGATTTGAAACACTCTTTTTGTGGATCTTGGAAGTGGAGATTTCAAGCGATTTGACGCCATTGGGAGAAAAGGAAATAGCTTCGTATAAAAACTAGACAGAATAATTCTCAGAAACTGCTTTGTGATGTGTGCGTTCAACTTACCGAGTTTGACCTTTCTTTTCATAGAACAGTTTGGAAACACTCCGTTTGTAAAGTCTGCAAGTGGATATTTGACCACTTCGAGTCCTTCTTTGGAAACGAGATTTCCTGATATAATGCTAGACAGAAGAATTCTCAGTAACTTCTCAGTGTTGTGTGAATTCAACTCAAAGATTTGAACCTTCCGTTAGACAGAGCAGATTTGAAACTCTCTTTTTGTGGAATTTCCAACAGGAGATATCAAGCGATTTTAGGCCAATCTTAGGTATGAAAATATCATCATATAAAAACTAGACAGAATCACTCTCAGAACTACGTTGTGATGAGTGCATTCAACTCACAGAGTTTGACCTTTCTTTTCATAGAGCAGTTTGGAAACACTCTGTTTGTAAAGTCTGCAAGTGGATATGTGGACCTCTTTGAGGACTTCGTTGGAAACGGGATTTCTTTATATAGTGCTAGACAGAATAATTCTCAGTAACTTCTTTGTGTTGTGTGTGTTCAACTCACAGAGTTGAACATTCCTTTAGACAGAGGAGATTTGAAACACTCGTTTTGTGGAATTTGCAAGTGGAGATTTCAAGCGGTTTGAGGCCATTGGGAGAAAAGGAAATATCTTCATATGAACACTAGGCAGAATCATTCTCAGAAAGTACTTTGTGATGTGTGCATTCAACTCACAGAGTTTGACCTTCCTTTTCATAGAGAAGTTTGGAAACACTCTCTTTGTTAAGTCTGCAAGTGGATATTTGGACCTCTATGAGGACTTCGTTGGACACGGGATTTCATCATATAATGCTAGACAGAAGAATTCCCAGTAACTTCTTTGTGTTGTGTGTGTTCAACTCACAGAGTTGAACTTTCCTTTATACAGAGCAGATTTGAAACACTCTTTTTGCAGAATTTGGAAGTTGAGATTTCAAGAGATTTGAGGCCATTGGGAGAAAAGTATGTATCTTCGTATAAAAACTAGACAGAATCATTCTCAGAAACTACTTTGTGAAGTGTGCACTCAACTCACAGAGTTTAACCTTTTTTTTCATAGAGCAGTTTGGAAACACTCTGTTTGTAAAGTCTGCAAGTGGATATTTGGACCTCTTTGAGGCCTTCATTGGAAACGGGAATTCTTCATGTAATGCTAGACAGAAGAATTCTCAGTAACTTCTTTGTGTTGTGTGTGTTCAACTCACAGAGTTGAACTTTCCTTTAGACAGAGCAGATTTGAAACAGTCTTTTTGTGGAATTTGGAAATGGAGATTTCAAGCGATTTGAGGCCATTGGGAGAAAAGGAAATATCTTCGTACAAAAACTAGACAGAATCATTCTCAGAAACTACTTTGTTATGAGCACGTTCAACTCACAGAGTTTAACCTTTTTTTTCAAAGGGCACTTTGGAAACACTCTCTTTGTTAAGTCTGCAAGTGTATATTTGGACATCTTTGAGGACTTCGTTGGAAACGGGATTTCATCATATGATGCTAGACAGAAGAATTAACAGTAACTTCTCTGTGTTGTGTGTATTCAACTCAGAGAGTTGCACCTTCCATCAGACACAGCAGTTTTGAAAAACTGGTTTTGTGGAATTTGCATCTGGAGATTTCAAGGATTTGAGGCCAATCTTAGAAATGAAAATATCATCGTATAAAAATTAGACAGAATCATAGTCAGAAACTACTTTCTGATGTGTGCTTTCAACACCCAGAGTTTAACCTTTCTTTTCATAGGGCAGCTTGGAAACACTCTGTTTGTCAAGTCTGCATGTGGATATTTGGACCTCTTTGAGGACTTCGTTGGAAACGGGATTTCTTCATATAATGCTAGACAGACGAATTCTCAGTAACTTCTTTGTGTTTTGTGTGTTCAAGTCACAGAGTTGAACATTCCTTTAGACAGAGCAGATTTGAAACACTCTTTTTGTGGATCTTGGAAGTGGAGATTTCAAGCGATTTGACGCCATTGGGAGAAAAGGAAATAGCTTCGTATAAAAACTAGACAGAATAATTCTCAGAAACTGCTTTGTGATGTGTGCGTTCAACTTACCGAGTTTGACCTTTCTTTTCATAGAACAGTTTGGAAACACTCCGTTTGTAAAGTCTGCAAGTGGATATTTGACCACTTCGAGTCCTTCTTTGGAAACGAGATTTCCTGATATAATGCTAGACAGAAGAATTCTCAGTAACTTCTCAGTGTTGTGTGAATTCAACTCAAAGATTTGAACCTTCCGTTAGACAGAGCAGATTTGAAACTCTCTTTTTGTGGAATTTCCAACAGGAGATATCAAGCGATTTTAGGCCAATCTTAGGTATGAAAATATCATCATATAAAAACTAGACAGAATCACTCTCAGAACTACGTTGTGATGAGTGCATTCAACTCACAGAGTTTGACCTTTCTTTTCATAGAGCAGTTTGGAAACACTCTGTTTGTAAAGTCTGCAAGTGGATATGTGGACCTCTTTGAGGACTTCGTTGGAAACGGGATTTCTTTATATAGTGCTAGACAGAATAATTCTCAGTAACTTCTTTGTGTTGTGTGTGTTCAACTCACAGAGTTGAACATTCCTTTAGACAGAGGAGATTTGAAACACTCGTTTTGTGGAATTTGCAAGTGGAGATTTCAAGCGGTTTGAGGCCATTGGGAGAAAAGGAAATATCTTCATATGAACACTAGGCAGAATCATTCTCAGAAAGTACTTTGTGATGTGTGCATTCAACTCACAGAGTTTGACCTTCCTTTTCATAGAGAAGTTTGGAAACACTCTCTTTGTTAAGTCTGCAAGTGGATATTTGGACCTCTATGAGGACTTCGTTGGACACGGGATTTCATCATATAATGCTAGACAGAAGAATTCCCAGTAACTTCTTTGTGTTGTGTGTGTTCAACTCACAGAGTTGAACTTTCCTTTATACAGAGCAGATTTGAAACACTCTTTTTGCAGAATTTGGAAGTTGAGATTTCAAGAGATTTGAGGCCATTGGGAGAAAAGTATGTATCTTCGTATAAAAACTAGACAGAATCATTCTCAGAAACTACTTTGTGAAGTGTGCACTCAACTCACAGAGTTTAACCTTTTTTTTCATAGAGCAGTTTGGAAACACTCTGTTTGTAAAGTCTGCAAGTGGATATTTGGACCTCTTTGAGGCCTTCATTGGAAACGGGAATTCTTCATGTAATGCTAGACAGAAGAATTCTCAGTAACTTCTTTGTGTTGTGTGTGTTCAACTCACAGAGTTGAACTTTCCTTTAGACAGAGCAGATTTGAAACAGTCTTTTTGTGGAATTTGGAAATGGAGATTTCAAGCGATTTGAGGCCATTGGGAGAAAAGGAAATATCTTCGTACAAAAACTAGACAGAATCATTCTCAGAAACTACTTTGTTATGAGCACGTTCAACTCACAGAGTTTAACCTTTTTTTTCAAAGGGCACTTTGGAAACACTCTCTTTGTTAAGTCTGCAAGTGTATATTTGGACATCTTTGAGGACTTCGTTGGAAACGGGATTTCATCATATGATGCTAGACAGAAGAATTAACAGTAACTTCTCTGTGTTGTGTGTATTCAACTCAGAGAGTTGCACCTTCCATCAGACACAGCAGTTTTGAAAAACTGGTTTTGTGGAATTTGCATCTGGAGATTTCAAGGATTTGAGGCCAATCTTAGAAATGAAAATATCATCGTATAAAAATTAGACAGAATCATAATCAGAAACTACTTTCTGATGTGTGCTTTCAACACCCAGAGTTTAACCTTTCTTTTCATAGGGCAGCTTGGAAACACTCTGTTTGTCAAGTCTGCATGTGGATATTTGGACCTCTTTGAGGACTTCGTTGGAAACGGGATTTCTTCATATAATGCTAGACAGACGAATTCTCAGTAACTTCTTTGTGTTTTGTGTGTTCAAGTCACAGAGTTGAACATTCCTTTAGACAGAGCAGATTTGAAACACTCTTTTTGTGGATCTTGGAAGTGGAGATTTCAAGCGATTTGACGCCATTGGGAGAAAAGGAAATAGCTTCGTATAAAAACTAGACAGAATAATTCTCAGAAACTGCTTTGTGATGTGTGCGTTCAACTTACCGAGTTTGACCTTTCTTTTCATAGAACAGTTTGGAAACACTCCGTTTGTAAAGTCTGCAAGTGGATATTTGACCACTTCGAGTCCTTCTTTGGAAACGAGATTTCCTGATATAATGCTAGACAGAAGAATTCTCAGTAACTTCTCAGTGTTGTGTGAATTCAACTCAAAGATTTGAACCTTCCATTAGACAGAGCAGATTTGAAACTCTCTTTTTGTGGAATTTCCAACAGGAGATATCAAGCGATTTTAGGCCAATCTTAGGTATGAAAATATCATCATATAAAAACTAGACAGAATCACTCTCAGAACTACGTTGTGATGAGTGCATTCAACTCACAGAGTTTGACCTTTCTTTTCATAGAGCAGTTTGGAAACACTCTGTTTGTAAAGTCTGCAAGTGGATATGTGGACCTCTTTGAGGACTTCGTTGGAAACGGGATTTCTTTATATAGTGCTAGACAGAATAATTCTCAGTAACTTCTTTGTGTTGTGTGTGTTCAACTCACAGAGTTGAACATTCCTTTAGACAGAGGAGATTTGAAACACTCGTTTTGTGGAATTTGCAAGTGGAGATTTCAAGCGGTTTGAGGCCATTGGGAGAAAAGGAAATATCTTCATATGAACACTAGGCAGAATCATTCTCAGAAAGTACTTTGTGATGTGGGCATTCAACTCACAGAGTTTGACCTTCCTTTTCATAGAGAAGTTTGGAAACACTCTCTTTGTTAAGTCTGCAAGTGGATATTTGGACCTCTATGAGGACTTCGTTGGACACGGGATTTCATCATATAATGCTAGACAGAAGAATTCCCAGTAACTTCTTTGTGTTGTGTGTGTTCAACTCACAGAGTTGAACTTTCCTTTATACAGAGCAGATTTGAAACACTCTTTTTGCAGAATTTGGAAGTTGAGATTTCAAGAGATTTGAGGCCATTGGGAGAAAAGTATGTATCTTCGTATAAAAACTAGACAGAATCATTCTCAGAAACTACTTTGTGAAGTGTGCACTCAACTCACAGAGTTTAACCTTTTTTTTCATAGAGCAGTTTGGAAACACTCTGTTTGTAAAGTCTGCAAGTGGATATTTGGACCTCTTTGAGGCCTTCATTGGAAACGGGAATTCTTCATGTAATGCTAGACAGAAGAATTCTCAGTAACTTCTTTGTGTTGTGTGTGTTCAACTCACAGAGTTGAACTTTCCTTTAGACAGAGCAGATTTGAAACAGTCTTTTTGTGGAATTTGGAAATGGAGATTTCAAGCGATTTGAGGCCATTGGGAGAAAAGGAAATATCTTCGTACAAAAACTAGACAGAATCATTCTCAGAAACTACTTTGTTATGAGCACGTTCAACTCACAGAGTTTAACCTTTTTTTTCAAAGGGCACTTTGGAAACACTCTCTTTGTTAAGTCTGCAAGTGTATATTTGGACATCTTTGAGGACTTCGTTGGAAACGGGATTTCATCATATGATGCTAGACAGAAGAATTAACAGTAACTTCTCTGTGTTGTGTGTATTCAACTCAGAGAGTTGCACCTTCCATCAGACACAGCAGTTTTGAAAAACTGGTTTTGTGGAATTTGCATCTGGAGATTTCAAGGATTTGAGGCCAATCTTAGAAATGAAAATATCATCGTATAAAAATTAGACAGAATCATAATCAGAAACTACTTTCTGATGTGTGCTTTCAACACCCAGAGTTTAACCTTTCTTTTCATAGGGCAGCTTGGAAACACTCTGTTTGTCAAGTCTGCATGTGGATATTTGGACCTCTTTGAGGACTTCGTTGGAAACGGGATTTCTTCATATAATGCTAGACAGACGAATTCTCAGTAACTTCTTTGTGTTTTGTGTGTTCAAGTCACAGAGTTGAACATTCCTTTAGACAGAGCAGATTTGAAACACTCTTTTTGTGGATCTTGGAAGTGGAGATTTCAAGCGATTTGACGCCATTGGGAGAAAAGGAAATAGCTTCGTATAAAAACTAGACAGAATAATTCTCAGAAACTGCTTTGTGATGTGTGCGTTCAACTTACCGAGTTTGACCTTTCTTTTCATAGAACAGTTTGGAAACACTCCGTTTGTAAAGTCTGCAAGTGGATATTTGACCACTTCGAGTCCTTCTTTGGAAACGAGATTTCCTGATATAATGCTAGACAGAAGAATTCTCAGTAACTTCTCAGTGTTGTGTGAATTCAACTCAAAGATTTGAACCTTCCGTTAGACAGAGCAGATTTGAAACTCTCTTTTTGTGGAATTTCCAACAGGAGATATCAAGCGATTTTAGGCCAATCTTAGGTATGAAAATATCATCATATAAAAACTAGACAGAATCACTCTCAGAACTACGTTGTGATGAGTGCATTCAACTCACAGAGTTTGACCTTTCTTTTCATAGAGCAGTTTGGAAACACTCTGTTTGTAAAGTCTGCAAGTGGATATGTGGACCTCTTTGAGGACTTCGTTGGAAACGGGATTTCTTTATATAGTGCTAGACAGAATAATTCTCAGTAACTTCTTTGTGTTGTGTGTGTTCAACTCACAGAGTTGAACATTCCTTTAGACAGAGGAGATTTGAAACACTCGTTTTGTGGAATTTGCAAGTGGAGATTTCAAGCGGTTTGAGGCCATTGGGAGAAAAGGAAATATCTTCATATGAACACTAGGCAGAATCATTCTCAGAAAGTACTTTGTGATGTGGGCATTCAACTCACAGAGTTTGACCTTCCTTTTCATAGAGAAGTTTGGAAACACTCTCTTTGTTAAGTCTGCAAGTGGATATTTGGACCTCTATGAGGACTTCGTTGGACACGGGATTTCATCATATAATGCTAGACAGAAGAATTCCCAGTAACTTCTTTGTGTTGTGTGTGTTCAACTCACAGAGTTGAACTTTCCTTTATACAGAGCAGATTTGAAACACTCTTTTTGCAGAATTTGGAAGTTGAGATTTCAAGAGATTTGAGGCCATTGGGAGAAAAGTATGTATCTTCGTATAAAAACTAGACAGAATCATTCTCAGAAACTACTTTGTGAAGTGTGCACTCAACTCACAGAGTTTAACCTTTTTTTTCATAGAGCAGTTTGGAAACACTCTGTTTGTAAAGTCTGCAAGTGGATATTTGGACCTCTTTGAGGCCTTCATTGGAAACGGGAATTCTTCATGTAATGCTAGACAGAAGAATTCTCAGTAACTTCTTTGTGTTGTGTGTGTTCAACTCACAGAGTTGAACTTTCCTTTAGACAGAGCAGATTTGAAACAGTCTTTTTGTGGAATTTGGAAATGGAGATTTCAAGCGATTTGAGGCCATTGGGAGAAAAGGAAATATCTTCGTACAAAAACTAGACAGAATCATTCTCAGAAACTACTTTGTTATGAGCACGTTCAACTCACAGAGTTTAACCTTTTTTTTCAAAGGGCACTTTGGAAACACTCTCTTTGTTAAGTCTGCAAGTGTATATTTGGACATCTTTGAGGACTTCGTTGGAAACGGGATTTCATCATATGATGCTAGACAGAAGAATTAACAGTAACTTCTCTGTGTTGTGTGTATTCAACTCAGAGAGTTGCACCTTCCATCAGACACAGCAGTTTTGAAAAACTGGTTTTGTGGAATTTGCATCTGGAGATTTCAAGGATTTGAGGCCAATCTTAGAAATGAAAATATCATCGTATAAAAATTAGACAGAATCATAATCAGAAACTACTTTCTGATGTGTGCTTTCAACACCCAGAGTTTAACCTTTCTTTTCATAGGGCAGCTTGGAAACACTCTGTTTGTCAAGTCTGCATGTGGATATTTGGACCTCTTTGAGGACTTCGTTGGAAACGGGATTTCTTCATATAATGCTAGACAGACGAATTCTCAGTAACTTCTTTGTGTTTTGTGTGTTCAAGTCACAGAGTTGAACATTCCTTTAGACAGAGCAGATTTGAAACACTCTTTTTGTGGATCTTGGAAGTGGAGATTTCAAGCGATTTGACGCCATTGGGAGAAAAGGAAATAGCTTCGTATAAAAACTAGACAGAATAATTCTCAGAAACTGCTTTGTGATGTGTGCGTTCAACTTACCGAGTTTGACCTTTCTTTTCATAGAACAGTTTGGAAACACTCCGTTTGTAAAGTCTGCAAGTGGATATTTGACCACTTCGAGTCCTTCTTTGGAAACGAGATTTCCTGATATAATGCTAGACAGAAGAATTCTCAGTAACTTCTCAGTGTTGTGTGAATTCAACTCAAAGATTTGAACCTTCCATTAGACAGAGCAGATTTGAAACTCTCTTTTTGTGGAATTTCCAACAGGAGATATCAAGCGATTTTAGGCCAATCTTAGGTATGAAAATATCATCATATAAAAACTAGACAGAATCACTCTCAGAACTACGTTGTGATGAGTGCATTCAACTCACAGAGTTTGACCTTTCTTTTCATAGAGCAGTTTGGAAACACTCTGTTTGTAAAGTCTGCAAGTGGATATGTGGACCTCTTTGAGGACTTCGTTGGAAACGGGATTTCTTTATATAGTGCTAGACAGAATAATTCTCAGTAACTTCTTTGTGTTGTGTGTGTTCAACTCACAGAGTTGAACATTCCTTTAGACAGAGGAGATTTGAAACACTCGTTTTGTGGAATTTGCAAGTGGAGATTTCAAGCGGTTTGAGGCCATTGGGAGAAAAGGAAATATCTTCATATGAACACTAGGCAGAATCATTCTCAGAAAGTACTTTGTGATGTGTGCATTCAACTCACAGAGTTTGACCTTCCTTTTCATAGAGAAGTTTGGAAACACTCTCTTTGTTAAGTCTGCAAGTGGATATTTGGACCTCTATGAGGACTTCGTTGGACACGGGATTTCATCATATAATGCTAGACAGAAGAATTCCCAGTAACTTCTCTGTGTTGTGTGTATTCAACTAAGAGAGTTGAACCTTCCTGCAGACATAGCAGTTTTGAAACACTCTTTTTGTGGAATTTGCAACTGGAGATTTCAAGCGATTTGAGGCCAAACTTAGAAATGAAAATATCATCGTATAAAAACTAGACAGAATCATTCTGAGAAACTACTTTGTGATATGTGCGTTCAACTCACAGAGTTTGACCTTTCTTTTCATAGAGCAGTTTGGAAACACTCTGCTCGTAAAGTCTGCAAGTGGATATTTTGTCCTCTTTGAGGCCTTCGTAGAAAATGGTAATTCTTCATGTAATGCCAGACAGAAGAATTCTCAGTAACTTCTTTGTGTTGTGTGTGTTCAACTCACAGAGTTGAACTTTCCTTTATACAGAGCAGATTTGAAACACTCTTTTTGCAGAATTTGGAAGTTGAGATTTCAAGAGATTTGAGGCCATTGGGAGAAAAGTATGTATCTTCGTATAAAAACTAGACAGAATCATTCTCAGAAACTACTTTGTGAAGTGTGCACTCAACTCACAGAGTTTAACCTTTTTTTTCATAGAGCAGTTTGGAAACACTCTGTTTGTAAAGTCTGCAAGTGGATATTTGGACCTCTTTGAGGCCTTCATTGGAAACGGGAATTCTTCATGTAATGCTAGACAGAAGAATTCTCAGTAACTTCTTTGTGTTGTGTGTGTTCAACTCACAGAGTTGAACTTTCCTTTAGACAGAGCAGATTTGAAACAGTCTTTTTGTGGAATTTGGAAATGGAGATTTCAAGCGATTTGAGGCCATTGGGAGAAAAGGAAATATCTTCGTACAAAAACTAGACAGAATCATTCTCAGAAACTACTTTGTTATGAGCACGTTCAACTCACAGAGTTTAACCTTTTTTTTCAAAGGGCACTTTGGAAACACTCTCTTTGTTAAGTCTGCAAGTGTATATTTGGACATCTTTGAGGACTTCGTTGGAAACGGGATTTCATCATATGATGCTAGACAGAAGAATTAACAGTAACTTCTCTGTGTTGTGTGTATTCAACTCAGAGAGTTGCACCTTCCATCAGACACAGCAGTTTTGAAAAACTGGTTTTGTGGAATTTGCATCTGGAGATTTCAAGGATTTGAGGCCAATCTTAGAAATGAAAATATCATCGTATAAAAATTAGACAGAATCATAATCAGAAACTACTTTCTGATGTGTGCTTTCAACACCCAGAGTTTAACCTTTCTTTTCATAGGGCAGCTTGGAAACACTCTGTTTGTCAAGTCTGCATGTGGATATTTGGACCTCTTTGAGGACTTCGTTGGAAACGGGATTTCTTCATATAATGCTAGACAGACGAATTCTCAGTAACTTCTTTGTGTTTTGTGTGTTCAAGTCACAGAGTTGAACATTCCTTTAGACAGAGCAGATTTGAAACACTCTTTTTGTGGATCTTGGAAGTGGAGATTTCAAGCGATTTGACGCCATTGGGAGAAAAGGAAATAGCTTCGTATAAAAACTAGACAGAATAATTCTCAGAAACTGCTTTGTGATGTGTGCGTTCAACTTACCGAGTTTGACCTTTCTTTTCATAGAACAGTTTGGAAACACTCCGTTTGTAAAGTCTGCAAGTGGATATTTGACCACTTCGAGTCCTTCTTTGGAAACGAGATTTCCTGATATAATGCTAGACAGAAGAATTCTCAGTAACTTCTCAGTGTTGTGTGAATTCAACTCAAAGATTTGAACCTTCCATTAGACAGAGCAGATTTGAAACTCTCTTTTTGTGGAATTTCCAACAGGAGATATCAAGCGATTTTAGGCCAATCTTAGGTATGAAAATATCATCATATAAAAACTAGACAGAATCACTCTCAGAACTACGTTGTGATGAGTGCATTCAACTCACAGAGTTTGACCTTTCTTTTCATAGAGCAGTTTGGAAACACTCTGTTTGTAAAGTCTGCAAGTGGATATGTGGACCTCTTTGAGGACTTCGTTGGAAACGGGATTTCTTTATATAGTGCTAGACAGAATAATTCTCAGTAACTTCTTTGTGTTGTGTGTGTTCAACTCACAGAGTTGAACATTCCTTTAGACAGAGGAGATTTGAAACACTCGTTTTGTGGAATTTGCAAGTGGAGATTTCAAGCGGTTTGAGGCCATTGGGAGAAAAGGAAATATCTTCATATGAACACTAGGCAGAATCATTCTCAGAAAGTACTTTGTGATGTGTGCATTCAACTCACAGAGTTTGACCTTCCTTTTCATAGAGAAGTTTGGAAACACTCTCTTTGTTAAGTCTGCAAGTGGATATTTGGACCTCTATGAGGACTTCGTTGGACACGGGATTTCATCATATAATGCTAGACAGAAGAATTCCCAGTAACTTCTCTGTGTTGTGTGTATTCAACTAAGAGAGTTGAACCTTCCTGCAGACATAGCAGTTTTGAAACACTCTTTTTGTGGAATTTGCAACTGGAGATTTCAAGCGATTTGAGGCCAAACTTAGAAATGAAAATATCATCGTATAAAAACTAGACAGAATCATTCTGAGAAACTACTTTGTGATATGTGCGTTCAACTCACAGAGTTTGACCTTTCTTTTCATAGAGCAGTTTGGAAACACTCTGCTCGTAAAGTCTGCAAGTGGATATTTTGTCCTCTTTGAGGCCTTCGTAGAAAATGGTAATTCTTCATGTAATGCCAGACAGAAGAATTCTCAGTAACTTCTTTGTGTTGTGTGTGTTCAACTCACAGAGTTGAACTTTCCTTTATACAGAGCAGATTTGAAACACTCTTTTTGCAGAATTTGGAAGTTGAGATTTCAAGAGATTTGAGGCCATTGGGAGAAAAGTATGTATCTTCGTATAAAAACTAGACAGAATCATTCTCAGAAACTACTTTGTGAAGTGTGCACTCAACTCACAGAGTTTAACCTTTTTTTTCATAGAGCAGTTTGGAAACACTCTGTTTGTAAAGTCTGCAAGTGGATATTTGGACCTCTTTGAGGCCTTCATTGGAAACGGGAATTCTTCATGTAATGCTAGACAGAAGAATTCTCAGTAACTTCTTTGTGTTGTGTGTGTTCAACTCACAGAGTTGAACTTTCCTTTAGACAGAGCAGATTTGAAACAGTCTTTTTGTGGAATTTGGAAATGGAGATTTCAAGCGATTTGAGGCCATTGGGAGAAAAGGAAATATCTTCGTACAAAAACTAGACAGAATCATTCTCAGAAACTACTTTGTTATGAGCACGTTCAACTCACAGAGTTTAACCTTTTTTTTCAAAGGGCACTTTGGAAACACTCTCTTTGTTAAGTCTGCAAGTGTATATTTGGACATCTTTGAGGACTTCGTTGGAAACGGGATTTCATCATATGATGCTAGACAGAAGAATTAACAGTAACTTCTCTGTGTTGTGTGTATTCAACTCAGAGAGTTGCACCTTCCATCAGACACAGCAGTTTTGAAAAACTGGTTTTGTGGAATTTGCATCTGGAGATTTCAAGGATTTGAGGCCAATCTTAGAAATGAAAATATCATCGTATAAAAATTAGACAGAATCATAATCAGAAACTACTTTCTGATGTGTGCTTTCAACACCCAGAGTTTAACCTTTCTTTTCATAGGGCAGCTTGGAAACACTCTGTTTGTCAAGTCTGCATGTGGATATTTGGACCTCTTTGAGGACTTCGTTGGAAACGGGATTTCTTCATATAATGCTAGACAGACGAATTCTCAGTAACTTCTTTGTGTTTTGTGTGTTCAAGTCACAGAGTTGAACATTCCTTTAGACAGAGCAGATTTGAAACACTCTTTTTGTGGATCTTGGAAGTGGAGATTTCAAGCGATTTGACGCCATTGGGAGAAAAGGAAATAGCTTCGTATAAAAACTAGACAGAATAATTCTCAGAAACTGCTTTGTGATGTGTGCGTTCAACTTACCGAGTTTGACCTTTCTTTTCATAGAACAGTTTGGAAACACTCCGTTTGTAAAGTCTGCAAGTGGATATTTGACCACTTCGAGTCCTTCTTTGGAAACGAGATTTCCTGATATAATGCTAGACAGAAGAATTCTCAGTAACTTCTCAGTGTTGTGTGAATTCAACTCAAAGATTTGAACCTTCCATTAGACAGAGCAGATTTGAAACTCTCTTTTTGTGGAATTTCCAACAGGAGATATCAAGCGATTTTAGGCCAATCTTAGGTATGAAAATATCATCATATAAAAACTAGACAGAATCACTCTCAGAACTACGTTGTGATGAGTGCATTCAACTCACAGAGTTTGACCTTTCTTTTCATAGAGCAGTTTGGAAACACTCTGTTTGTAAAGTCTGCAAGTGGATATGTGGACCTCTTTGAGGACTTCGTTGGAAACGGGATTTCTTTATATAGTGCTAGACAGAATAATTCTCAGTAACTTCTTTGTGTTGTGTGTGTTCAACTCACAGAGTTGAACATTCCTTTAGACAGAGGAGATTTGAAACACTCGTTTTGTGGAATTTGCAAGTGGAGATTTCAAGCGGTTTGAGGCCATTGGGAGAAAAGGAAATATCTTCATATGAACACTAGGCAGAATCATTCTCAGAAAGTACTTTGTGATGTGTGCATTCAACTCACAGAGTTTGACCTTCCTTTTCATAGAGAAGTTTGGAAACACTCTCTTTGTTAAGTCTGCAAGTGGATATTTGGACCTCTATGAGGACTTCGTTGGACACGGGATTTCATCATATAATGCTAGACAGAAGAATTCCCAGTAACTTCTCTGTGTTGTGTGTATTCAACTAAGAGAGTTGAACCTTCCTGCAGACATAGCAGTTTTGAAACACTCTTTTTGTGGAATTTGCAACTGGAGATTTCAAGCGATTTGAGGCCAAACTTAGAAATGAAAATATCATCGTATTAAAACTAGACAGAATCATTCTGAGAAACTACTTTGTGATATGTGCGTTCAACTCACAGAGTTTGACCTTTCTTTTCATAGAGCAGTTTGGAAACACTCTGCTCGTAAAGTCTGCAAGTGGATATTTTGTCCTCTTTGAGGCCTTCGTAGAAAACGGTAATTCTTCATGTAATGCCAGACAGAAGAATTCTCAGTAACTTCTTTGTGTTGTGTGTGTTCAACTCACAGAGTTGAACTTTCCTTTATACAGAGCAGATTTGAAACACTCTTTTTGCAGAATTTGGAAGTTGAGATTTCAAGAGATTTGAGGCCATTGGGAGAAAAGTATGTATCTTCGTATAAAAACTAGACAGAATCATTCTCAGAAACTACTTTGTGAAGTGTGCACTCAACTCACAGAGTTTAACCTTTTTTTTTCATAGAGCAGTTTGGAAACACTCTGTTTGTAAAGTCTGCAAGTGGATATTTGGACCTCTTTGAGGCCTTCTTTGGAAATGGGAATTCTTCATGTAATGCTAGACAGAAGAATTCTCAGTAACTTCTTTGTGTTGTGTGTGTTCAACTCACAGAGTTGAACTTTCCTTTAGACAGAGCAGATTTGAAACAGTCTTTTTGTGGAATTTGGAAATGGAGATTTCAAGCGATTTGAGGCCATTGGGAGAAAAGGAAATATCTTCGTACAAAAACTAGACAGAATCATTCTCAGAAACTACTTTGTTATGAGCACGTTCAACTCACAGAGTTTAACCTTTTTTTTCAAAGGGCACTTTGGAAACACTCTCTTTGTTAAGTCTGCAAGTGTATATTTGGACATCTTTGAGGACTTCGTTGGAAACGGGATTTCATCATATGATGCTAGACAGAAGAATTAACAGTAACTTCTCTGTGTTGTGTGTATTCAACTCAGAGAGTTGCACCTTCCATCAGACACAGCAGTTTTGAAAAACTGGTTTTGTGGAATTTGCATCTGGAGATTTCAAGGATTTGAGGCCAATCTTAGAAATGAAAATATCATCGTATAAAAATTAGACAGAATCATAGTCAGAAACTACTTTCTGATGTGTGCTTTCAACACCCAGAGTTTAACCTTTCTTTTCATAGGGCAGCTTGGAAACACTCTGTTTGTCAAGTCTGCATGTGGATATTTGGACCTCTTTGAGGACTTCTTTGGAAACGGGATTTCTTCATATAATGCTAGACAGACGAATTCTCAGTAACTTCTTTGTGTTTTGTGTGTTCAAGTCACAGAGTTGAACATTCCTTTAGACAGAGCAGATTTGAAACACTCTTTTTGTGGATCTTGGAAGTGGAGATTTCAAGCGATTTGACGCCATTGGGAGAAAAGGAAATAGCTTCGTATAAAAACTAGACAGAATAATTCTCAGAAACTGCTTTGTGATGTGTGCGTTCAACTTACCGAGTTTGACCTTTCTTTTCATAGAACAGTTTGGAAACACTCCGTTTGTAAAGTCTGCAAGTGGATATTTGACCACTTCGAGTCCTTCTTTGGAAACGAGATTTCCTGATATAATGCTAGACAGAAGAATTCTCAGTAACTTCTCAGTGTTGTGTGAATTCAACTCAAAGATTTGAACCTTCCATTAGACAGAGCAGATTTGAAACTCTCTTTTTGTGGAATTTCCAACAGGAGATATCAAGCGATTTTAGGCCAATCTTAGGTATGAAAATATCATCATATAAAAACTAGACAGAATCACTCTCAGAACTACGTTGTGATGAGTGCATTCAACTCACAGAGTTTGACCTTTCTTTTCATAGAGCAGTTTGGAAACACTCTGTTTGTAAAGTCTGCAAGTGGATATGTGGACTTCTTTGAGGACTTCGTTGGAAACGGGATTTCTTTATATAGTGCTAGACAGAATAATTCTCAGTAACTTCTTTGTGTTGTGTGTGTTCAACTCACAGAGTTGAACATTCCTTTAGACAGAGGAGATTTGAAACACTCGTTTTGTGGAATTTGCAAGTGGAGATTTCAAGCGGTTTGAGGCCATTGGGAGAAAAGGAAATATCTTCATATGAACACTAGGCAGAATCATTCTCAGAAAGTACTTTGTGATGTGGGCATTCAACTCACAGAGTTTGACCTTCCTTTTCATAGAGAAGTTTGGAAGCACTCTCTTTGTTAAGTCTGCAAGTGGATATTTGGACCTCTATGAGGACTTCGTTGGACACGGGATTTCATCATATAATGCTAGACAGAAGAATTCCCAGTAACTTCTTTGTGTTGTGTGTGTTCAACTCACAGAGTTGAACTTTCCTTTATACAGAGCAGATTTGAAACACTCTTTTTGCAGAATTTGGAAGTTGAGATTTCAAGAGATTTGAGGCCATTGGGAGAAAAGTATGTATCTTCGTATAAAAACTAGACAGAATCATTCTCAGAAACTACTTTGTGAAGTGTGCACTCAACTCACAGAGTTTAACCTTTTTTTTCATAGAGCAGTTTGGAAACACTCTGTTTGTAAAGTCTGCAAGTGGATATTTGGACCTCTTTGAGGCCTTCATTGGAAACGGGAATTCTTCATGTAATGCTAGACAGAAGAATTCTCAGTAACTTCTTTGTGTTGTGTGTGTTCAACTCACAGAGTTGAACTTTCCTTTAGACAGAGCAGATTTGAAACAGTCTTTTTGTGGAATTTGGAAATGGAGATTTCAAGCGATTTGAGGCCATTGGGAGAAAAGGAAATATCTTCGTACAAAAACTAGACAGAATCATTCTCAGAAACTACTTTGTTATGAGCACGTTCAACTCACAGAGTTTAACCTTTTTTTTCAAAGGGCACTTTGGAAACACTCTCTTTGTTAAGTCTGCAAGTGTATATTTGGACATCTTTGAGGACTTCGTTGGAAACGGGATTTCATCATATGATGCTAGACAGAAGAATTAACAGTAACTTCTCTGTGTTGTGTGTATTCAACTCAGAGAGTTGCACCTTCCATCAGACACAGCAGTTTTGAAAAACTGGTTTTGTGGAATTTGCATCTGGAGATTTCAAGGATTTGAGGCCAATCTTAGAAATGAAAATATCATCGTATAAAAATTAGACAGAATCATAATCAGAAACTACTTTCTGATGTGTGCTTTCAACACCCAGAGTTTAACCTTTCTTTTCATAGGGCAGCTTGGAAACACTCTGTTTGTCAAGTCTGCATGTGGATATTTGGACCTCTTTGAGGACTTCGTTGGAAACGGGATTTCTTCATATAATGCTAGACAGACGAATTCTCAGTAACTTCTTTGTGTTTTGTGTGTTCAAGTCACAGAGTTGAACATTCCTTTAGACAGAGCAGATTTGAAACACTCTTTTTGTGGATCTTGGAAGTGGAGATTTCAAGCGATTTGACGCCATTGGGAGAAAAGGAAATAGCTTCGTATAAAAACTAGACAGAATAATTCTCAGAAACTGCTTTGTGATGTGTGCGTTCAACTTACCGAGTTTGACCTTTCTTTTCATAGAACAGTTTGGAAACACTCCGTTTGTAAAGTCTGCAAGTGGATATTTGACCACTTCGAGTCCTTCTTTGGAAACGAGATTTCCTGATATAATGCTAGACAGAAGAATTCTCAGTAACTTCTCAGTGTTGTGTGAATTCAACTCAAAGATTTGAACCTTCCATTAGACAGAGCAGATTTGAAACTCTCTTTTTGTGGAATTTCCAACAGGAGATATCAAGCGATTTTAGGCCAATCTTAGGTATGAAAATATCATCATATAAAAACTAGACAGAATCACTCTCAGAACTACGTTGTGATGAGTGCATTCAACTCACAGAGTTTGACCTTTCTTTTCATAGAGCAGTTTGGAAACACTCTGTTTGTAAAGTCTGCAAGTGGATATGTGGACCTCTTTGAGGACTTCGTTGGAAACGGGATTTCTTTATATAGTGCTAGACAGAATAATTCTCAGTAACTTCTTTGTGTTGTGTGTGTTCAACTTACAGAGTTGAACATTCCTTTAGACAGAGGAGATTTGAAACACTCGTTTTGTGGAATTTGCAAGTGGAGATTTCAAGCGGTTTGAGGCCATTGGGAGAAAAGGAAATATCTTCATATGAACACTAGGCAGAATCATTCTCAGAAAGTACTTTGTGATGTGGGCATTCAACTCACAGAGTTTGACCTTCCTTTTCATAGAGAAGTTTGGAAACACTCTCTTTGTTAAGTCTGCAAGTGGATATTTGGACCTCTATGAGGACTTCGTTGGACACGGGATTTCATCATATAATGCTAGACAGAAGAATTCCCAGTAACTTCTTTGTGTTGTGTGTGTTCAACTCACAGAGTTGAACTTTCCTTTATACAGAGCAGATTTGAAACACTCTTTTTGCAGAATTTGGAAGTTGAGATTTCAAGAGATTTGAGGCCATTGGGAGAAAAGTATGTATCTTCGTATAAAAACTAGACAGAATCATTCTCAGAAACTACTTTGTGAAGTGTGCACTCAACTCACAGAGTTTAACCTTTTTTTTCATAGAGCAGTTTGGAAACACTCTGTTTGTAAAGTCTGCAAGTGGATATTTGGACCTCTTTGAGGCCTTCATTGGAAACGGGAATTCTTCATGTAATGCTAGACAGAAGAATTCTCAGTAACTTCTTTGTGTTGTGTGTGTTCAACTCACAGAGTTGAACTTTCCTTTAGACAGAGCAGATTTGAAACAGTCTTTTTGTGGAATTTGGAAATGGAGATTTCAAGCGATTTGAGGCCATTGGGAGAAAAGGAAATATCTTCGTACAAAAACTAGACAGAATCATTCTCAGAAACTACTTTGTTATGAGCACGTTCAACTCACAGAGTTTAACCTTTTTTTTCAAAGGGCACTTTGGAAACACTCTCTTTGTTAAGTCTGCAAGTGTATATTTGGACATCTTTGAGGACTTCGTTGGAAACGGGATTTCATCATATGATGCTAGACAGAAGAATTAACAGTAACTTCTCTGTGTTGTGTGTATTCAACTCAGAGAGTTGCACCTTCCATCAGACACAGCAGTTTTGAAAAACTGGTTTTGTGGAATTTGCATCTGGAGATTTCAAGGATTTGAGGCCAATCTTAGAAATGAAAATATCATCGTATAAAAATTAGACAGAATCATAGTCAGAAACTACTTTCTGATGTGTGCTTTCAACACCCAGAGTTTAACCTTTCTTTTCATAGGGCAGCTTGGAAACACTCTGTTTGTCAAGTCTGCATGTGGATATTTGGACCTCTTTGAGGACTTCGTTGGAAATGGGATTTCTTCATATAATGCTAGACAGACGAATTCTCAGTAACTTCTTTGTGTTTTGTGTGTTCAAGTCACAGAGTTGAACATTCCTTTAGACAGAGCAGATTTGAAACACTCTTTTTGTGGATCTTGGAAGTGGAGATTTCAAGCGATTTGACGCCATTGGGAGAAAAGGAAATAGCTTCGTATAAAAACTAGACAGAATAATTCTCAGAAACTGCTTTGTGATGTGTGCGTTCAACTTACCGAGTTTGACCTTTCTTTTCATAGAACAGTTTGGAAACACTCCGTTTGTAAAGTCTGCAAGTGGATATTTGACCACTTCGAGTCCTTCTTTGGAAACGAGATTTCCTGATATAATGCTAGACAGAAGAATTCTCAGTAACTTCTCAGTGTTGTGTGAATTCAACTCAAAGATTTGAACCTTCCATTAGACAGAGCAGATTTGAAACTCTCTTTTTGTGGAATTTCCAACAGGAGATATCAAGCGATTTTAGGCCAATCTTAGGTATGAAAATATCATCATATAAAAACTAGACAGAATCACTCTCAGAACTACGTTGTGATGAGTGCATTCAACTCACAGAGTTTGACCTTTCTTTTCATAGAGCAGTTTGGAAACACTCTGTTTGTAAAGTCTGCAAGTGGATATGTGGACCTCTTTGAGGACTTCGTTGGAAACGGGATTTCTTTATATAGTGCTAGACAGAATAATTCTCAGTAACTTCTTTGTGTTGTGTGTGTTCAACTCACAGAGTTGAACATTCCTTTAGACAGAGGAGATTTGAAACACTCGTTTTGTGGAATTTGCAAGTGGAGATTTCAAGCGGTTTGAGGCCATTTGGAGAAAAGGAAATATCTTCATATGAACACTAGGCAGAATCATTCTCAGAAAGTACTTTGTGATGTGGGCATTCAACTCACAGAGTTTGACCTTCCTTTTCATAGAGAAGTTTGGAAACACTCTCTTTGTTAAGTCTGCAAGTGGATATTTGGACCTCTATGAGGACTTCGTTGGACACGGGATTTCATCATATAATGCTAGACAGAAGAATTCCCAGTAACTTCTTTGTGTTGTGTGTGTTCAACTCACAGAGTTGAACTTTCCTTTATACAGAGCAGATTTGAAACACTCTTTTTGCAGAATTTGGAAGTTGAGATTTCAAGAGATTTGAGGCCATTGGGAGAAAAGTATGTATCTTCGTATAAAAACTAGACAGAATCATTCTCAGAAACTACTTTGTGAAGTGTGCACTCAACTCACAGAGTTTAACCTTTTTTTTCATAGAGCAGTTTGGAAACACTCTGTTTGTAAAGTCTGCAAGTGGATATTTGGACCTCTTTGAGGCCTTCATTGGAAACGGGAATTCTTCATGTAATGCTAGACAGAAGAATTCTCAGTAACTTCTTTGTGTTGTGTGTGTTCAACTCACAGAGTTGAACTTTCCTTTAGACAGAGCAGATTTGAAACAGTCTTTTTGTGGAATTTGGAAATGGAGATTTCAAGCGATTTGAGGCCATTGGGAGAAAAGGAAATATCTTCGTACAAAAACTAGACAGAATCATTCTCAGAAACTACTTTGTTATGAGCACGTTCAACTCACAGAGTTTAACCTTTTTTTTCAAAGGGCACTTTGGAAACACTCTCTTTGTTAAGTCTGCAAGTGTATATTTGGACATCTTTGAGGACTTCGTTGGAAACGGGATTTCATCATATGATGCTAGACAGAAGAATTAACAGTAACTTCTCTGTGTTGTGTGTATTCAACTCAGAGAGTTGCACCTTCCATCAGACACAGCAGTTTTGAAAAACTGGTTTTGTGGAATTTGCATCTGGAGATTTCAAGGATTTGAGGCCAATCTTAGAAATGAAAATATCATCGTATAAAAATTAGACAGAATCATAATCAGAAACTACTTTCTGATGTGTGCTTTCAACACCCAGAGTTTAACCTTTCTTTTCATAGGGCAGCTTGGAAACACTCTGTTTGTCAAGTCTGCATGTGGATATTTGGACCTCTTTGAGGACTTCGTTGGAAACGGGATTTCTTCATATAATGCTAGACAGACGAATTCTCAGTAACTTCTTTGTGTTTTGTGTGTTCAAGTCACAGAGTTGAACATTCCTTTAGACAGAGCAGATTTGAAACACTCTTTTTGTGGATCTTGGAAGTGGAGATTTCAAGCGATTTGACGCCATTGGGAGAAAAGGAAATAGCTTCGTATAAAAACTAGACAGAATAATTCTCAGAAACTGCTTTGTGATGTGTGCGTTCAACTTACCGAGTTTGACCTTTCTTTTCATAGAACAGTTTGGAAACACTCCGTTTGTAAAGTCTGCAAGTGGATATTTGACCACTTCGAGTCCTTCTTTGGAAACGAGATTTCCTGATATAATGCTAGACAGAAGAATTCTCAGTAACTTCTCAGTGTTGTGTGAATTCAACTCAAAGATTTGAACCTTCCATTAGACAGAGCAGATTTGAAACTCTCTTTTTGTGGAATTTCCAACAGGAGATATCAAGCGATTTTAGGCCAATCTTAGGTATGAAAATATCATCATATAAAAACTAGACAGAATCACTCTCAGAACTACGTTGTGATGAGTGCATTCAACTCACAGAGTTTGACCTTTCTTTTCATAGAGCAGTTTGGAAACACTCTGTTTGTAAAGTCTGCAAGTGGATATGTGGACCTCTTTGAGGACTTCGTTGGAAACGGGATTTCTTTATATAGTGCTAGACAGAATAATTCTCAGTAACTTCTTTGTGTTGTGTGTGTTCAACTCACAGAGTTGAACATTCCTTTAGACAGAGGAGATTTGAAACACTCGTTTTGTGGAATTTGCAAGTGGAGATTTCAAGCGGTTTGAGGCCATTGGGAGAAAAGGAAATATCTTCATATGAACACTAGGCAGAATCATTCTCAGAAAGTACTTTGTGATGTGTGCATTCAACTCACAGAGTTTGACCTTCCTTTTCATAGAGAAGTTTGGAAACACTCTCTTTGTTAAGTCTGCAAGTGGATATTTGGACCTCTATGAGGACTTCGTTGGACACGGGATTTCATCATATAATGCTAGACAGAAGAATTCCCAGTAACTTCTCTGTGTTGTGTGTATTCAACTAAGAGAGTTGAACCTTCCTGCAGACATAGCAGTTTTGAAACACTCTTTTTGTGGAATTTGCAACTGGAGATTTCAAGCGATTTGAGGCCAAACTTAGAAATGAAAATATCATCGTATAAAAACTAGACAGAATCATTCTGAGAAACTACTTTGTGATATGTGCGTTCAACTCACAGAGTTTGACCTTTCTTTTCATAGAGCAGTTTGGAAACACTCTGCTCGTAAAGTCTGCAAGTGGATATTTTGTCCTCTTTGAGGCCTTCGTAGAAAATGGTAATTCTTCATGTAATGCCAGACAGAAGAATTCTCAGTAACTTCTTTGTGTTGTGTGTGTTCAACTCACAGAGTTGAACTTTCCTTTATACAGAGCAGATTTGAAACACTCTTTTTGCAGAATTTGGAAGTTGAGATTTCAAGAGATTTGAGGCCATTGGGAGAAAAGTATGTATCTTCGTATAAAAACTAGACAGAATCATTCTCAGAAACTACTTTGTGAAGTGTGCACTCAACTCACAGAGTTTAACCTTTTTTTTCATAGAGCAGTTTGGAAACACTCTGTTTGTAAAGTCTGCAAGTGGATATTTGGACCTCTTTGAGGCCTTCATTGGAAACGGGAATTCTTCATGTAATGCTAGACAGAAGAATTCTCAGTAACTTCTTTGTGTTGTGTGTGTTCAACTCACAGAGTTGAACTTTCCTTTAGACAGAGCAGATTTGAAACAGTCTTTTTGTGGAATTTGGAAATGGAGATTTCAAGCGATTTGAGGCCATTGGGAGAAAAGGAAATATCTTCGTACAAAAACTAGACAGAATCATTCTCAGAAACTACTTTGTTATGAGCACGTTCAACTCACAGAGTTTAACCTTTTTTTTCAAAGGGCACTTTGGAAACACTCTCTTTGTTAAGTCTGCAAGTGTATATTTGGACATCTTTGAGGACTTCGTTGGAAACGGGATTTCATCATATGATGCTAGACAGAAGAATTAACAGTAACTTCTCTGTGTTGTGTGTATTCAACTCAGAGAGTTGCACCTTCCATCAGACACAGCAGTTTTGAAAAACTGGTTTTGTGGAATTTGCATCTGGAGATTTCAAGGATTTGAGGCCAATCTTAGAAATGAAAATATCATCGTATAAAAATTAGACAGAATCATAATCAGAAACTACTTTCTGATGTGTGCTTTCAACACCCAGAGTTTAACCTTTCTTTTCATAGGGCAGCTTGGAAACACTCTGTTTGTCAAGTCTGCATGTGGATATTTGGACCTCTTTGAGGACTTCGTTGGAAACGGGATTTCTTCATATAATGCTAGACAGACGAATTCTCAGTAACTTCTTTGTGTTTTGTGTGTTCAAGTCACAGAGTTGAACATTCCTTTAGACAGAGCAGATTTGAAACACTCTTTTTGTGGATCTTGGAAGTGGAGATTTCAAGCGATTTGACGCCATTGGGAGAAAAGGAAATAGCTTCGTATAAAAACTAGACAGAATAATTCTCAGAAACTGCTTTGTGATGTGTGCGTTCAACTTACCGAGTTTGACCTTTCTTTTCATAGAACAGTTTGGAAACACTCCGTTTGTAAAGTCTGCAAGTGGATATTTGACCACTTCGAGTCCTTCTTTGGAAACGAGATTTCCTGATATAATGCTAGACAGAAGAATTCTCAGTAACTTCTCAGTGTTGTGTGAATTCAACTCAAAGATTTGAACCTTCCATTAGACAGAGCAGATTTGAAACTCTCTTTTTGTGGAATTTCCAACAGGAGATATCAAGCGATTTTAGGCCAATCTTAGGTATGAAAATATCATCATATAAAAACTAGACAGAATCACTCTCAGAACTACGTTGTGATGAGTGCATTCAACTCACAGAGTTTGACCTTTCTTTTCATAGAGCAGTTTGGAAACACTCTGTTTGTAAAGTCTGCAAGTGGATATGTGGACCTCTTTGAGGACTTCGTTGGAAACGGGATTTCTTTATATAGTGCTAGACAGAATAATTCTCAGTAACTTCTTTGTGTTGTGTGTGTTCAACTTACAGAGTTGAACATTCCTTTAGACAGAGGAGATTTGAAACACTCGTTTTGTGGAATTTGCAAGTGGAGATTTCAAGCGGTTTGAGGCCATTGGGAGAAAAGGAAATATCTTCATATGAACACTAGGCAGAATCATTCTCAGAAAGTACTTTGTGATGTGGGCATTCAACTCACAGAGTTTGACCTTCCTTTTCATAGAGAAGTTTGGAAACACTCTCTTTGTTAAGTCTGCAAGTGGATATTTGGACCTCTATGAGGACTTCGTTGGACACGGGATTTCATCATATAATGCTAGACAGAAGAATTCCCAGTAACTTCTTTGTGTTGTGTGTGTTCAACTCACAGAGTTGAACTTTCCTTTATACAGAGCAGATTTGAAACACTCTTTTTGCAGAATTTGGAAGTTGAGATTTCAAGAGATTTGAGGCCATTGGGAGAAAAGTATGTATCTTCGTATAAAAACTAGACAGAATCATTCTCAGAAACTACTTTGTGAAGTGTGCACTCAACTCACAGAGTTTAACCTTTTTTTTCATAGAGCAGTTTGGAAACACTCTGTTTGTAAAGTCTGCAAGTGGATATTTGGACCTCTTTGAGGCCTTCATTGGAAACGGGAATTCTTCATGTAATGCTAGACAGAAGAATTCTCAGTAACTTCTTTGTGTTGTGTGTGTTCAACTCACAGAGTTGAACTTTCCTTTAGACAGAGCAGATTTGAAACAGTCTTTTTGTGGAATTTGGAAATGGAGATTTCAAGCGATTTGAGGCCATTGGGAGAAAAGGAAATATCTTCGTACAAAAACTAGACAGAATCATTCTCAGAAACTACTTTGTTATGAGCACGTTCAACTCACAGAGTTTAACCTTTTTTTTCAAAGGGCACTTTGGAAACACTCTCTTTGTTAAGTCTGCAAGTGTATATTTGGACATCTTTGAGGACTTCGTTGGAAACGGGATTTCATCATATGATGCTAGACAGAAGAATTAACAGTAACTTCTCTGTGTTGTGTGTATTCAACTCAGAGAGTTGCACCTTCCATCAGACACAGCAGTTTTGAAAAACTGGTTTTGTGGAATTTGCATCTGGAGATTTCAAGGATTTGAGGCCAATCTTAGAAATGAAAATATCATCGTATAAAAATTAGACAGAATCATAGTCAGAAACTACTTTCTGATGTGTGCTTTCAACACCCAGAGTTTAACCTTTCTTTTCATAGGGCAGCTTGGAAACACTCTGTTTGTCAAGTCTGCATGTGGATATTTGGACCTCTTTGAGGACTTCGTTGGAAACGGGATTTCTTCATATAATGCTAGACAGACGAATTCTCAGTAACTTCTTTGTGTTTTGTGTGTTCAAGTCACAGAGTTGAACATTCCTTTAGACAGAGCAGATTTGAAACACTCTTTTTGTGGATCTTGGAAGTGGAGATTTCAAGCGATTTGACGCCATTGGGAGAAAAGGAAATAGCTTCGTATAAAAACTAGACAGAATAATTCTCAGAAACTGCTTTGTGATGTGTGCGTTCAACTTACCGAGTTTGACCTTTCTTTTCATAGAACAGTTTGGAAACACTCCGTTTGTAAAGTCTGCAAGTGGATATTTGACCACTTCGAGTCCTTCTTTGGAAACGAGATTTCCTGATATAATGCTAGACAGAAGAATTCTCAGTAACTTCTCAGTGTTGTGTGAATTCAACTCAAAGATTTGAACCTTCCATTAGACAGAGAAGATTTGAAACTCTCTTTTTGTGGAATTTCCAACAGGAGATATCAAGCGATTTTAGGCCAATCTTAGGTATGAAAATATCATCATATAAAAACTAGACAGAATCACTCTCAGAACTACGTTGTGATGAGTGCATTCAACTCACAGAGTTTGACCTTTCTTTTCATAGAGCAGTTTGGAAACACTCTGTTTGTAAAGTCTGCAAGTGGATATGTGGACCTCTTTGAGGACTTCGTTGGAAACGGGATTTCTTTATACAGTGCTAGACAGAATAATTCTCAGTAACTTCTTTGTGTTGTGTGTGTTCAACTCACAGAGTTGAACATTCCTTTAGACAGAGGAGATTTGAAACACTCGTTTTGTGGAATTTGCAAGTGGAGATTTCAAGCGGTTTGAGGCCATTGGGAGAAAAGGAAATATCTTCATATGAACACTAGGCAGAATCATTCTCAGAAAGTACTTTGTGATGTGTGCATTCAACTCACAGAGTTTGACCTTCCTTTTCATAGAGAAGTTTGGAAACACTCTCTTTGTTAAGTCTGCAAGTGGATATTTGGACCTCTATGAGGACTTCGTTGGACACGGGATTTCATCATATAATGCTAGACAGAAGAATTCCCAGTAACTTCTTTGTGTTGTGTGTGTTCAACTCACAGAGTTGAACTTTCCTTTATACAGAGCAGATTTGAAACACTCTTTTTGCAGAATTTGGAAGTTGAGATTTCAAGAGATTTCAGGCCATTGGGAGAAAAGTATGTATCTTCATATAAAAACTAGACAGAATCATTCTCAGAAACTACTTTGTGAAGTGTGCACTCAACTCACAGAGTTTAACCTTTTTTTTCATAGAGCAGTTTGGAAACACTCTGTTTGTAAAGTCTGCAAGTGGATATTTGGACCTCTTTGAGGCCTTCATTGGAAACGGGAATTCTTCATGTAATGCTAGACAGAAGAATTCTCAGTAACTTCTTTGTGTTGTGTGTGTTCAACTCACAGAGTTGAACTTTCCTTTAGACAGAGCAGATTTGAAACAGTCTTTTTGTGGAATTTGGAAATGGAGATTTCAAGCGATTTGAGGCCATTGGGAGAAAAGGAAATATCTTCGTACAAAAACTAGACAGAATCATTCTCAGAAACTACTTTGTTATGAGCACGTTCAACTCACAGAGTTTAACCTTTTTTTTCAAAGGGCACTTTGGAAACACTCTCTTTGTTAAGTCTGCAAGTGTATATTTGGACATCTTTGAGGACTTCGTTGGAAACGGGATTTCATCATATGATGCTAGACAGAAGAATTAACAGTAACTTCTCTGTGTTGTGTGTATTCAACTCAGAGAGTTGCACCTTCCATCAGACACAGCAGTTTTGAAAAACTGGTTTTGTGGAATTTGCATCTGGAGATTTCAAGGATTTGAGGCCAATCTTAGAAATGAAAATATCATCGTATAAAAATTAGACAGAATCATAGTCAGAAACTACTTTCTGATGTGTGCTTTCAACACCCAGAGTTTAACCTTTCTTTTCATAGGGCAGCTTGGAAACACTCTGTTTGTCAAGTCTGCATGTGGATATTTGGACCTCTTTGAGGACTTCTTTGGAAACGGGATTTCTTCATATAATGCTAGACAGACGAATTCTCAGTAACTTCTTTGTGTTTTGTGTGTTCAAGTCACAGAGTTGAACATTCCTTTAGACAGAGCAGATTTGAAACACTCTTTTTGTGGATCTTGGAAGTGGAGATTTCAAGCGATTTGACGCCATTGGGAGAAAAGGAAATAGCTTCGTATAAAAACTAGACAGAATAATTCTCAGAAACTGCTTTGTGATGTGTGCGTTCAACTTACCGAGTTTGACCTTTCTTTTCATAGAACAGTTTGGAAACACTCCGTTTGTAAAGTCTGCAAGTGGATATTTGACCACTTCGAGTCCTTCTTTGGAAACGAGATTTCCTGATATAATGCTAGACAGAAGAATTCTCAGTAACTTCTCAGTGTTGTGTGAATTCAACTCAAAGATTTGAACCTTCCATTAGACAGAGCAGATTTGAAACTCTCTTTTTGTGGAATTTCCAACAGGAGATATCAAGCGATTTTAGGCCAATCTTAGGTATGAAAATATCATCATATAAAAACTAGACAGAATCACTCTCAGAACTACGTTGTGATGAGTGCATTCAACTCACAGAGTTTGACCTTTCTTTTCATAGAGCAGTTTGGAAACACTCTGTTTGTAAAGTCTGCAAGTGGATATGTGGACTTCTTTGAGGACTTCGTTGGAAACGGGATTTCTTTATATAGTGCTAGACAGAATAATTCTCAGTAACTTCTTTGTGTTGTGTGTGTTCAACTCACAGAGTTGAACATTCCTTTAGACAGAGGAGATTTGAAACACTCGTTTTGTGGAATTTGCAAGTGGAGATTTCAAGCGGTTTGAGGCCATTGGGAGAAAAGGAAATATCTTCATATGAACACTAGGCAGAATCATTCTCAGAAAGTACTTTGTGATGTGGGCATTCAACTCACAGAGTTTGACCTTCCTTTTCATAGAGAAGTTTGGAAACACTCTCTTTGTTAAGTCTGCAAGTGGATATTTGGACCTCTATGAGGACTTCGTTGGACACGGGATTTCATCATATAATGCTAGACAGAAGAATTCCCAGTAACTTCTTTGTGTTGTGTGTGTTCAACTCACAGAGTTGAACTTTCCTTTATACAGAGCAGATTTGAAACACTCTTTTTGCAGAATTTGGAAGTTGAGATTTCAAGAGATTTGAGGCCATTGGGAGAAAAGTATGTATCTTCGTATAAAAACTAGACAGAATCATTCTCAGAAACTACTTTGTGAAGTGTGCACTCAACTCACAGAGTTTAACCTTTTTTTTCATAGAGCAGTTTGGAAACACTCTGTTTGTAAAGTCTGCAAGTGGATATTTGGACCTCTTTGAGGCCTTCATTGGAAACGGGAATTCTTCATGTAATGCTAGACAGAAGAATTCTCAGTAACTTCTTTGTGTTGTGTGTGTTCAACTCACAGAGTTGAACTTTCCTTTAGACAGAGCAGATTTGAAACAGTCTTTTTGTGGAATTTGGAAATGGAGATTTCAAGCGATTTGAGGCCATTGGGAGAAAAGGAAATATCTTCGTACAAAAACTAGACAGAATCATTCTCAGAAACTACTTTGTTATGAGCACGTTCAACTCACAGAGTTTAACCTTTTTTTTCAAAGGGCACTTTGGAAACACTCTCTTTGTTAAGTCTGCAAGTGTATATTTGGACATCTTTGAGGACTTCGTTGGAAACGGGATTTCATCATATGATGCTAGACAGAAGAATTAACAGTAACTTCTCTGTGTTGTGTGTATTCAACTCAGAGAGTTGCACCTTCCATCAGACACAGCAGTTTTGAAAAACTGGTTTTGTGGAATTTGCATCTGGAGATTTCAAGGATTTGAGGCCAATCTTAGAAATGAAAATATCATCGTATAAAAATTAGACAGAATCATAGTCAGAAACTACTTTCTGATGTGTGCTTTCAACACCCAGAGTTTAACCTTTCTTTTCATAGGGCAGCTTGGAAACACTCTGTTTGTCAAGTCTGCATGTGGATATTTGGACCTCTTTGAGGACTTCGTTGGAAACGGGATTTCTTCATATAATGCTAGACAGACGAATTCTCAGTAACTTCTTTGTGTTTTGTGTGTTCAAGTCACAGAGTTGAACATTCCTTTAGACAGAGCAGATTTGAAACACTCTTTTTGTGGATCTTGGAAGTGGAGATTTCAAGCGATTTGACGCCATTGGGAGAAAAGGAAATAGCTTCGTATAAAAACTAGACAGAATAATTCTCAGAAACTGCTTTGTGATGTGTGCGTTCAACTTACCGAGTTTGACCTTTCTTTTCATAGAACAGTTTGGAAACACTCCGTTTGTAAAGTCTGCAAGTGGATATTTGACCACTTCGAGTCCTTCTTTGGAAACGAGATTTCCTGATATAATGCTAGACAGAAGAATTCTCAGTAACTTCTCAGTGTTGTGTGAATTCAACTCAAAGATTTGAACCTTCCATTAGACAGAGCAGATTTGAAACTCTCTTTTTGTGGAATTTCCAACAGGAGATATCAAGCGATTTTAGGCCAATCTTAGGTATGAAAATATCATCATATAAAAACTAGACAGAATCACTCTCAGAACTACGTTGTGATGAGTGCATTCAACTCACAGAGTTTGACCTTTCTTTTCATAGAGCAGTTTGGAAACACTCTGTTTGTAAAGTCTGCAAGTGGATATGTGGACCTCTTTGAGGACTTCGTTGGAAACGGGATTTCTTTATATAGTGCTAGACAGAATAATTCTCAGTAACTTCTTTGTGTTGTGTGTGTTCAACTTACAGAGTTGAACATTCCTTTAGACAGAGGAGATTTGAAACACTCGTTTTGTGGAATTTGCAAGTGGAGATTTCAAGCGGTTTGAGGCCATTGGGAGAAAAGGAAATATCTTCATATGAACACTAGGCAGAATCATTCTCAGAAAGTACTTTGTGATGTGGGCATTCAACTCACAGAGTTTGACCTTCCTTTTCATAGAGAAGTTTGGAAACACTCTCTTTGTTAAGTCTGCAAGTGGATATTTGGACCTCTATGAGGACTTCGTTGGACACGGGATTTCATCATATAATGCTAGACAGAAGAATTCCCAGTAACTTCTTTGTGTTGTGTGTGTTCAACTCACAGAGTTGAACTTTCCTTTATACAGAGCAGATTTGAAACACTCTTTTTGCAGAATTTGGAAGTTGAGATTTCAAGAGATTTGAGGCCATTGGGAGAAAAGTATGTATCTTCGTATAAAAACTAGACAGAATCATTCTCAGAAACTACTTTGTGAAGTGTGCACTCAACTCACAGAGTTTAACCTTTTTTTTCATAGAGCAGTTTGGAAACACTCTGTTTGTAAAGTCTGCAAGTGGATATTTGGACCTCTTTGAGGCCTTCATTGGAAACGGGAATTCTTCATGTAATGCTAGACAGAAGAATTCTCAGTAACTTCTTTGTGTTGTGTGTGTTCAACTCACAGAGTTGAACTTTCCTTTAGACAGAGCAGATTTGAAACAGTCTTTTTGTGGAATTTGGAAATGGAGATTTCAAGCGATTTGAGGCCATTGGGAGAAAAGGAAATATCTTCGTACAAAAACTAGACAGAATCATTCTCAGAAACTACTTTGTTATGAGCACGTTCAACTCACAGAGTTTAACCTTTTTTTTCAAAGGGCACTTTGGAAACACTCTCTTTGTTAAGTCTGCAAGTGTATATTTGGACATCTTTGAGGACTTCGTTGGAAACGGGATTTCATCATATGATGCTAGACAGAAGAATTAACAGTAACTTCTCTGTGTTGTGTGTATTCAACTCAGAGAGTTGCACCTTCCATCAGACACAGCAGTTTTGAAAAACTGGTTTTGTGGAATTTGCATCTGGAGATTTCAAGGATTTGAGGCCAATCTTAGAAATGAAAATATCATCGTATAAAAATTAGACAGAATCATAGTCAGAAACTACTTTCTGATGTGTGCTTTCAACACCCAGAGTTTAACCTTTCTTTTCATAGGGCAGCTTGGAAACACTCTGTTTGTCAAGTCTGCATGTGGATATTTGGACCTCTTTGAGGACTTCGTTGGAAACGGGATTTCTTCATATAATGCTAGACAGACAAATTCTCAGTAACTTCTTTGTGTTTTGTGTGTTCAAGTCACAGAGTTGAACATTCCTTTAGACAGAGCAGATTTGAAACACTCTTTTTGTGGATCTTGGAAGTGGAGATTTCAAGCGATTTGACGCCATTGGGAGAAAAGGAAATAGCTTCGTATAAAAACTAGACAGAATAATTCTCAGAAACTGCTTTGTGATGTGTGCGTTCAACTTACCGAGTTTGACCTTTCTTTTCATAGAACAGTTTGGAAACACTCCGTTTGTAAAGTCTGCAAGTGGATATTTGACCACTTCGAGTCCTTCTTTGGAAACGAGATTTCCTGATATAATGCTAGACAGAAGAATTCTCAGTAACTTCTCAGTGTTGTGTGAATTCAACTCAAAGATTTGAACCTTCCATTAGACAGAGAAGATTTGAAACTCTCTTTTTGTGGAATTTCCAACAGGAGATATCAAGCGATTTTAGGCCAATCTTAGGTATGAAAATATCATCATATAAAAACTAGACAGAATCACTCTCAGAACTACGTTGTGATGAGTGCATTCAACTCACAGAGTTTGACCTTTCTTTTCATAGAGCAGTTTGGAAACACTCTGTTTGTAAAGTCTGCAAGTGGATATGTGGACCTCTTTGAGGACTTCGTTGGAAACGGGATTTCTTTATACAGTGCTAGACAGAATAATTCTCAGTAACTTCTTTGTGTTGTGTGTGTTCAACTCACAGAGTTGAACATTCCTTTAGACAGAGGAGATTTGAAACACTCGTTTTGTGGAATTTGCAAGTGGAGATTTCAAGCGGTTTGAGGCCATTGGGAGAAAAGGAAATATCTTCATATGAACACTAGGCAGAATCATTCTCAGAAAGTACTTTGTGATGTGTGCATTCAACTCACAGAGTTTGACCTTCCTTTTCATAGGGAAGTTTGGAAACACTCTCTTTGTTAAGTCTGCAAGTGGATATTTGGACCTCTATGAGGACTTCGTTGGACACGGGATTTCATCATATAATGCTAGACAGAAGAATTCCCAGTAACTTCTTTGTGTTGTGTGTGTTCAACTCACAGAGTTGAACTTTCCTTTATACAGAGCAGATTTGAAACACTCTTTTTGCAGAATTTGGAAGTTGAGATTTCAAGAGATTTCAGGCCATTGGGAGAAAAGTATGTATCTTCATATAAAAACTAGACAGAATCATTCTCAGAAACTACTTTGTGAAGTGTGCACTCAACTCACAGAGTTTAACCTTTTTTTTTCATAGAGCAGTTTGGAAACACTCTGTTTGTAAAGTCTGCAAGTGGATATTTGGACCTCTTTGAGGCCTTCATTGGAAACGGGAATTCTTCATGTAATGCTAGACAGAAGAATTCTCAGTAACTTCTTTGTGTTGTGTGTGTTCAACTCACAGAGTTGAACTTTCCTTTAGACAGAGCAGATTTGAAACAGTCTTTTTGTGGAATTTGGAAATGGAGATTTCAAGCGATTTGAGGCCATTGGGAGAAAAGGAAATATCTTCGTACAAAAACTAGACAGAATCATTCTCAGAAACTACTTTGTTATGAGCACGTTCAACTCACAGAGTTTAACCTTTTTTTTCAAAGGGCACTTTGGAAACACTCTCTTTGTTAAGTCTGCAAGTGTATATTTGGACATCTTTGAGGACTTCGTTGGAAACGGGATTTCATCATATGATGCTAGACAGAAGAATTAACAGTAACTTCTCTGTGTTGTGTGTATTCAACTCAGAGAGTTGCACCTTCCATCAGACACAGCAGTTTTGAAAAACTGGTTTTGTGGAATTTGCATCTGGAGATTTCAAGGATTTGAGGCCAATCTTAGAAATGAAAATATCATCGTATAAAAATTAGACAGAATCATAGTCAGAAACTACTTTCTGATGTGTGCTTTCAACACCCAGAGTTTAACCTTTCTTTTCATAGGGCAGCTTGGAAACACTCTGTTTGTCAAGTCTGCATGTGGATATTTGGACCTCTTTGAGGACTTCGTTGGAAACGGGATTTCTTCATATAATGCTAGACAGACGAATTCTCAGTAACTTCTTTGTGTTTTGTGTGTTCAAGTCACAGAGTTGAACATTCCTTTAGACAGAGCAGATTTGAAACACTCTTTTTGTGGATCTTGGAAGTGGAGATTTCAAGCGATTTGACGCCATTGGGAGAAAAGGAAATAGCTTCGTATAAAAACTAGACAGAATAATTCTCAGAAACTGCTTTGTGATGTGTGCGTTCAACTTACCGAGTTTGACCTTTCTTTTCATAGAACAGTTTGGAAACACTCCGTTTGTAAAGTCTGCAAGTGGATATTTGACCACTTCGAGTCCTTCTTTGGAAACGAGATTTCCTGATATAATGCTAGACAGAAGAATTCTCAGTAACTTCTCAGTGTTGTGTGAATTCAACTCAAAGATTTGAACCTTCCATTAGACAGAGAAGATTTGAAACTCTCTTTTTGTGGAATTTCCAACAGGAGATATCAAGCGATTTTAGGCCAATCTTAGGTATGAAAATATCATCATATAAAAACTAGACAGAATCACTCTCAGAACTACGTTGTGATGAGTGCATTCAACTCACAGAGTTTGACCTTTCTTTTCATAGAGCAGTTTGGAAACACTCTGTTTGTAAAGTCTGCAAGTGGATATGTGGACCTCTTTGAGGACTTCGTTGGAAACGGGATTTCTTTATACAGTGCTAGACAGAATAATTCTCAGTAACTTCTTTGTGTTGTGTGTGTTCAACTCACAGAGTTGAACATTCCTTTAGACAGAGGAGATTTGAAACACTCGTTTTGTGGAATTTGCAAGTGGAGATTTCAAGCGGTTTGAGGCCATTGGGAGAAAAGGAAATATCTTCATATGAACACTAGGCAGAATCATTCTCAGAAAGTACTTTGTGATGTGTGCATTCAACTCACAGAGTTTGACCTTCCTTTTCATAGAGAAGTTTGGAAACACTCTCTTTGTTAAGTCTGCAAGTGGATATTTGGACCTCTATGAGGACTTCGTTGGACACGGGATTTCATCATATAATGCTAGACAGAAGAATTCCCAGTAACTTCTCTGTGTTGTGTGTATTCAACTAAGAGAGTTGAACCTTCCTGCAGACATAGCAGTTTTGAAACACTCTTTTTGTGGAATTTGCAACTGGAGATTTCAAGCGATTTGAGGCCAAACTTAGAAATGAAAATATCATCGTATAAAAACTAGACAGAATCATTCTGAGAAACTACTTTGTGATATGTGCGTTCAACTCACAGAGTTTGACCTTTCTTTTCATAGAGCAGTTTGGAAACACTCTGCTTGTAAAGTCTGCAAGTGGATATTTTGTCCTCTTTGAGGCCTTCGTAGAAAACGGTAATTCTTCATGTAATGCCAGACAGAAGAATTCTCAGTAACTTCTTTGTGTTGTGTGTGTTCAACTCACAGAGTTGAACTTTCCTTTAGACAGAGCAGATTTGAAACAGTCTTTTTGTGGAATTTGGAAATGGAGATTTCAAGCGATTTGAGGCCATTGGGAGAAAAGGAAATATCTTCGTACAAAAACTAGACAGAATCATTCTCAGAAACTACTTTGTTATGAGCACGTTCAACTCACAGAGTTTAACCTTTTTTTTCAAAGGGCACTTTGGAAACACTCTCTTTGTTAAGTCTGCAAGTGTATATTTGGACATCTTTGAGGACTTCGTTGGAAACGGGATTTCATCATATGATGCTAGACAGAAGAATTAACAGTAACTTCTCTGTGTTGTGTGTATTCAACTCAGAGAGTTGCACCTTCCATCAGACACAGCAGTTTTGAAAAACTGGTTTTGTGGAATTTGCATCTGGAGATTTCAAGGATTTGAGGCCAATCTTAGAAATGAAAATATCATCGTATAAAAATTAGACAGAATCATAATCAGAAACTACTTTCTGATGTGTGCTTTCAACACCCAGACTTTAACCTTTCTTTTCATAGGGCAGCTTGGAAACACTCTGTTTGTCAAGTCTGCATGTGGATATTTGGACCTCTTTGAGGACTTCGTTGGAAACGGGATTTCTTCATATAATGCTAGACAGACGAATTCTCAGTAACTTCTTTGTGTTTTGTGTGTTCAAGTCACAGAGTTGAACATTCCTTTAGACAGAGCAGATTTGAAACACTCTTTTTGTGGATCTTGGAAGTGGAGATTTCAAGCGATTTGACGCCATTGGGAGAAAAGGAAATAGCTTCGTATAAAAACTAGACAGAATAATTCTCAGAAACTGCTTTGTGATGTGTGCGTTCAACTTACCGAGTTTGACCTTTCTTTTCATAGAACAGTTTGGAAACACTCCGTTTGTAAAGTCTGCAAGTGGATATTTGACCACTTCGAGTCCTTCTTTGGAAACGAGATTTCCTGATATAATGCTAGACAGAAGAATTCTCAGTAACTTCTCAGTGTTGTGTGAATTCAACTCAAAGATTTGAACCTTCCATTAGACAGAGCAGATTTGAAACTCTCTTTTTGTGGAATTTCCAACAGGAGATATCAAGCGATTTTAGGCCAATCTTAGGTATGAAAATATCATCATATAAAAACTAGACAGAATCACTCTCAGAACTACGTTGTGATGAGTGCATTCAACTCACAGAGTTTGACCTTTCTTTTCATAGAGCAGTTTGGAAACACTCTGTTTGTAAAGTCTGCAAGTGGATATGTGGACCTCTTTGAGGACTTCGTTGGAAACGGGATTTCTTTATATAGTGCTAGACAGAATAATTCTCAGTAACTTCTTTGTGTTGTGTGTGTTCAACTCACAGAGTTGAACATTCCTTTAGACAGAGGAGATTTGAAACACTCGTTTTGTGGAATTTGCAAGTGGAGATTTCAAGCGGTTTGAGGCCATTGGGAGAAAAGGAAATATCTTCATATGAACACTAGGCAGAATCATTCTCAGAAAGTACTTTGTGATGTGGGCATTCAACTCACAGAGTTTGACCTTCCTTTTCATAGAGAAGTTTGGAAACACTCTCTTTGTTAAGTCTGCAAGTGGATATTTGGACCTCTATGAGGACTTCGTTGGACACGGGATTTCATCATATAATGCTAGACAGAAGAATTCCCAGTAACTTCTTTGTGTTGTGTGTGTTCAACTCACAGAGTTGAACTTTCCTTTATACAGAGCAGATTTGAAACACTCTTTTTGCAGAATTTGGAAGTTGAGATTTCAAGAGATTTGAGGCCATTGGGAGAAAAGTATGTATCTTCGTATAAAAACTAGACAGAATCATTCTCAGAAACTACTTTGTGAAGTGTGCACTCAACTCACAGAGTTTAACCTTTTTTTTCATAGAGCAGTTTGGAAACACTCTGTTTGTAAAGTCTGCAAGTGGATATTTGGACCTCTTTGAGGCCTTCATTGGAAACGGGAATTCTTCATGTAATGCTAGACAGAAGAATTCTCAGTAACTTCTTTGTGTTGTGTGTGTTCAACTCACAGAGTTGAACTTTCCTTTAGACAGAGCAGATTTGAAACAGTCTTTTTGTGGAATTTGGAAATGGAGATTTCAAGCGATTTGAGGCCATTGGGAGAAAAGGAAATATCTTCGTACAAAAACTAGACAGAATCATTCTCAGAAACTACTTTGTTATGAGCACGTTCAACTCACAGAGTTTAACCTTTTTTTTCAAAGGGCACTTTGGAAACACTCTCTTTGTTAAGTCTGCAAGTGTATATTTGGACATCTTTGAGGACTTCGTTGGAAACGGGATTTCATCATATGATGCTAGACAGAAGAATTAACAGTAACTTCTCTGTGTTGTGTGTATTCAACTCAGAGAGTTGCACCTTCCATCAGACACAGCAGTTTTGAAAAACTGGTTTTGTGGAATTTGCATCTGGAGATTTCAAGGATTTGAGGCCAATCTTAGAAATGAAAATATCATCGTATAAAAATTAGACAGAATCATAATCAGAAACTACTTTCTGATGTGTGCTTTCAACACCCAGAGTTTAACCTTTCTTTTCATAGGGCAGCTTGGAAACACTCTGTTTGTCGAGTCTGCATGTGGATATTTGGACCTCTTTGAGGACTTCGTTGGAAACGGGATTTCTTCATATAATGCTAGACAGACGAATTCTCAGTAACTTCTTTGTGTTTTGTGTGTTCAAGTCACAGAATTGAACATTCCTTTAGACAGAGCAGATTTGAAACACTCTTTTTGTGGATCTTGGAAGTGGAGATTTCAAGCGATTTGACGCCATTGGGAGAAAAGGAAATAGCTTCGTATAAAAACTAGACAGAATAATTCTCAGAAACTGCTTTGTGATGTGTGCGTTCAACTTACCGAGTTTGACCTTTCTTTTCATAGAACAGTTTGGAAACACTCCGTTTGTAAAGTCTGCAAGTGGATATTTGACCACTTCGAGTCCTTCTTTGGAAACGAGATTTCCTGATATAATGCTAGACAGAAGAATTCTCAGTAACTTCTCAGTGTTGTGTGAATTCAACTCAAAGATTTGAACCTTCCATTAGACAGAGCAGATTTGAAACTCTCTTTTTGTGGAATTTCCAACAGGAGATATCAAGCGATTTTAGGCCAATCTTAGGTATGAAAATATCATCATATAAAAACTAGACAGAATCACTCTCAGAACTACGTTGTGATGAGTGCATTCAACTCACAGAGTTTGACCTTTCTTTTCATAGAGCAGTTTGGAAACACTCTGTTTGTAAAGTCTGCAAGTGGATATGTGGACCTCTTTGAGGACTTCGTTGGAAACGGGATTTCTTTATATAGTGCTAGACAGAATAATTCTCAGTAACTTCTTTGTGTTGTGTGTGTTCAACTCACAGAGTTGAACATTCCTTTAGACAGAGGAGATTTGAAACACTCGTTTTGTGGAATTTGCAAGTGGAGATTTCAAGCGGTTTGAGGCCATTGGGAGAAAAGGAAATATCTTCATATGAACACTAGGCAGAATCATTCTCAGAAAGTACTTTGTGATGTGTGCATTCAACTCACAGAGTTTGACCTTCCTTTTCATAGAGAAGTTTGGAAACACTCTCTTTGTTAAGTCTGCAAGTGGATATTTGGACCTCTATGAGGACTTCGTTGGACACGGGATTTCATCATATAATGCTAGACAGAAGAATTCCCAGTAACTTCTCTGTGTTGTGTGTATTCAACTAAGAGAGTTGAACCTTCCTGCAGACATAGCAGTTTTGAAACACTCTTTTTGTGGAATTTGCAACTGGAGATTTCAAGCGATTTGAGGCCAAACTTAGAAATGAAAATATCATCGTATAAAAACTAGACAGAATCATTCTGAGAAACTACTTTGTGATATGTGCGTTCAACTCACAGAGTTTGACCTTTCTTTTCATAGAGCAGTTTGGAAACACTCTGCTCGTAAAGTCTGCAAGTGGATATTTTGTCCTCTTTGAGGCCTTCGTAGAAAACGGTAATTCTTCATGTAATGCCAGACAGAAGAATTCTCAGTAACTTCTTTGTGTTGTGTGTGTTCAACTCACAGAGTTGAACTTTCCTTTATACAGAGCAGATTTGAAACACTCTTTTTGCAGAATTTGGAAGTTGAGATTTCAAGAGATTTGAGGCCATTGGGAGAAAAGTATGTATCTTCGTATAAAAACTAGACAGAATCATTCTCAGAAACTACTTTGTGAAGTGTGCACTCAACTCACAGAGTTTAACCTTTTTTTTCATAGAGCAGTTTGGAAACACTCTGTTTGTAAAGTCTGCAAGTGGATATTTGGACCTCTTTGAGGCCTTCATTGGAAACGGGAATTCTTCATGTAATGCTAGACAGAAGAATTCTCAGTAACTTCTTTGTGTTGTGTGTGTTCAACTCACAGAGTTGAACTTTCCTTTAGACAGAGCAGATTTGAAACAGTCTTTTTGTGGAATTTGGAAATGGAGATTTCAAGCGATTTGAGGCCATTGGGAGAAAAGGAAATATCTTCGTACAAAAACTAGACAGAATCATTCTCAGAAACTACTTTGTTATGAGCACGTTCAACTCACAGAGTTTAACCTTTTTTTTCAAAGGGCACTTTGGAAACACTCTCTTTGTTAAGTCTGCAAGTGTATATTTGGACATCTTTGAGGACTTCGTTGGAAACGGGATTTCATCATATGATGCTAGACAGAAGAATTAACAGTAACTTCTCTGTGTTGTGTGTATTCAACTCAGAGAGTTGCACCTTCCATCAGACACAGCAGTTTTGAAAAACTGGTTTTGTGGAATTTGCATCTGGAGATTTCAAGGATTTGAGGCCAATCTTAGAAATGAAAATATCATCGTATAAAAATTAGACAGAATCATAATCAGAAACTACTTTCTGATGTGTGCTTTCAACACCCAGAGTTTAACCTTTCTTTTCATAGGGCAGCTTGGAAACACTCTGTTTGTCAAGTCTGCATGTGGATATTTGGACCTCTTTGAGGACTTCGTTGGAAACGGGATTTCTTCATATAATGCTAGACAGACGAATTCTCAGTAACTTCTTTGTGTTTTGTGTGTTCAAGTCACAGAGTTGAACATTCCTTTAGACAGAGCAGATTTGAAACACTCTTTTTGTGGATCTTGGAAGTGGAGATTTCAAGCGATTTGACGCCATTGGGAGAAAAGGAAATAGCTTCGTATAAAAACTAGACAGAATAATTCTCAGAAACTGCTTTGTGATGTGTGCGTTCAACTTACCGAGTTTGACCTTTCTTTTCATAGAACAGTTTGGAAACACTCCGTTTGTAAAGTCTGCAAGTGGATATTTGACCACTTCGAGTCCTTCTTTGGAAACGAGATTTCCTGATATAATGCTAGACAGAAGAATTCTCAGTAACTTCTCAGTGTTGTGTGAATTCAACTCAAAGATTTGAACCTTCCATTAGACAGAGCAGATTTGAAACTCTCTTTTTGTGGAATTTCCAACAGGAGATATCAAGCGATTTTAGGCCAATCTTAGGTATGAAAATATCATCATATAAAAACTAGACAGAATCACTCTCAGAACTACGTTGTGATGAGTGCATTCAACTCACAGAGTTTGACCTTTCTTTTCATAGAGCAGTTTGGAAACACTCTGTTTGTAAAGTCTGCAAGTGGATATGTGGACCTCTTTGAGGACTTCGTTGGAAACGGGATTTCTTTATATAGTGCTAGACAGAATAATTCTCAGTAACTTCTTTGTGTTGTGTGTGTTCAACTCACAGAGTTGAACATTCCTTTAGACAGAGGAGATTTGAAACACTCGTTTTGTGGAATTTGCAAGTGGAGATTTCAAGCGGTTTGAGGCCATTGGGAGAAAAGGAAATATCTTCATATGAACACTAGGCAGAATCATTCTCAGAAAGTACTTTGTGATGTGGGCATTCAACTCACAGAGTTTGACCTTCCTTTTCATAGAGAAGTTTGGAAACACTCTCTTTGTTAAGTCTGCAAGTGGATATTTGGACCTCTATGAGGACTTCGTTGGACACGGGATTTCATCATATAATGCTAGACAGAAGAATTCCCAGTAACTTCTTTGTGTTGTGTGTGTTCAACTCACAGAGTTGAACTTTCCTTTATACAGAGCAGATTTGAAACACTCTTTTTGCAGAATTTGGAAGTTGAGATTTCAAGAGATTTGAGGCCATTGGGAGAAAAGTATGTATCTTCGTATAAAAACTAGACAGAATCATTCTCAGAAACTACTTTGTGAAGTGTGCACTCAACTCACAGAGTTTAACCTTTTTTTCATAGAGCAGTTTGGAAACACTCTGTTTGTAAAGTCTGCAAGTGGATATTTGGACCTCTTTGAGGCCTTCATTGGAAACGGGAATTCTTCATGTAATGCTAGACAGAAGAATTCTCAGTAACTTCTTTGTGTTGTGTGTGTTCAACTCACAGAGTTGAACTTTCCTTTAGACAGAGCAGATTTGAAACAGTCTTTTTGTGGAATTTGGAAATGGAGATTTCAAGCGATTTGAGGCCATTGGGAGAAAAGGAAATATCTTCGTACAAAAACTAGACAGAATCATTCTCAGAAACTACTTTGTTATGAGCACGTTCAACTCACAGAGTTTAACCTTTTTTTTCAAAGGGCACTTTGGAAACACTCTCTTTGTTAAGTCTGCAAGTGTATATTTGGACATCTTTGAGGACTTCGTTGGAAACGGGATTTCATCATATGATGCTAGACAGAAGAATTAACAGTAACTTCTCTGTGTTGTGTGTATTCAACTCAGAGAGTTGCACCTTCCATCAGACACAGCAGTTTTGAAAAACTGGTTTTGTGGAATTTGCATCTGGAGATTTCAAGGATTTGAGGCCAATCTTAGAAATGAAAATATCATCGTATAAAAATTAGACAGAATCATAGTCAGAAACTACTTTCTGATGTGTGCTTTCAACACCCAGAGTTTAACCTTTCTTTTCATAGGGCAGCTTGGAAACACTCTGTTTGTCGAGTCTGCATGTGGATATTTGGACCTCTTTGAGGACTTCGTTGGAAACGGGATTTCTTCATATAATGCTAGACAGACGAATTCTCAGTAACTTCTTTGTGTTTTGTGTGTTCAAGTCACAGAATTGAACATTCCTTTAGACAGAGCAGATTTGAAACACTCTTTTTGTGGATCTTGGAAGTGGAGATTTCAAGCGATTTGACGCCATTGGGAGAAAAGGAAATAGCTTCGTATAAAAACTAGACAGAATAATTCTCAGAAACTGCTTTGTGATGTGTGCGTTCAACTTACCGAGTTTGACCTTTCTTTTCATAGAACAGTTTGGAAACACTCCGTTTGTAAAGTCTGCAAGTGGATATTTGACCACTTCGAGTCCTTCTTTGGAAACGAGATTTCCTGATATAATGCTAGACAGAAGAATTCTCAGTAACTTCTCAGTGTTGTGTGAATTCAACTCAAAGATTTGAACCTTCCATTAGACAGAGCAGATTTGAAACTCTCTTTTTGTGGAATTTCCAACAGGAGATATCAAGCGATTTTAGGCCAATCTTAGGTATGAAAATATCATCATATAAAAACTAGACAGAATCACTCTCAGAACTACGTTGTGATGAGTGCATTCAACTCACAGAGTTTGACCTTTCTTTTCATAGAGCAGTTTGGAAACACTCTGTTTGTAAAGTCTGCAAGTGGATATGTGGACCTCTTTGAGGACTTCGTTGGAAACGGGATTTCTTTATATAGTGCTAGACAGAATAATTCTCAGTAACTTCTTTGTGTTGTGTGTGTTCAACTCACAGAGTTGAACATTCCTTTAGACAGAGGAGATTTGAAACACTCGTTTTGTGGAATTTGCAAGTGGAGATTTCAAGCGGTTTGAGGCCATTGGGAGAAAAGGAAATATCTTCATATGAACACTAGGCAGAATCATTCTCAGAAAGTACTTTGTGATGTGCGCATTCAACTCACAGAGTTTGACCTTCCTTTTCATAGAGAAGTTTGGAAACACTCTCTTTGTTAAGTCTGCAAGTGGATATTTGGACCTCTATGAGGACTTCGTTGGACACGGGATTTCATCATATAATGCTAGACAGAAGAATTCCCAGTAACTTCTCTGTGTTGTGTGTATTCAACTAAGAGAGTTGAACCTTCCTGCAGACATAGCAGTTTTGAAACACTCTTTTTGTGGAATTTGCAACTGGAGATTTCAAGCGATTTGAGGCCAAACTTAGAAATGAAAATATCATCGTATAAAAACTAGACAGAATCATTCTGAGAAACTACTTTGTGATATGTGCGTTCAACTCACAGAGTTTGACCTTTCTTTTCATAGAGCAGTTTGGAAACACTCTGCTCGTAAAGTCTGCAAGTGGATATTTTGTCCTCTTTGAGGCCTTCGTAGAAAACGGTAATTCTTCATGTAATGCCAGACAGAAGAATTCTCAGTAACTTCTTTGTGTTGTGTGTGTTCAACTCACAGAGTTGAACTTTCCTTTATACAGAGCAGATTTGAAACACTCTTTTTGCAGAATTTGGAAGTTGAGATTTCAAGAGATTTGAGGCCATTGGGAGAAAAGTATGTATCTTCGTATAAAAACTAGACAGAATCATTCTCAGAAACTACTTTGTGAAGTGTGCACTCAACTCACAGAGTTTAACCTTTTTTTTCATAGAGCAGTTTGGAAACACTCTGTTTGTAAAGTCTGCAAGTGGATATTTGGACCTCTTTGAGGCCTTCATTGGAAACGGGAATTCTTCATGTAATGCTAGACAGAAGAATTCTCAGTAACTTCTTTGTGTTGTGTGTGTTCAACTCACAGAGTTGAACTTTCCTTTAGACAGAGCAGATTTGAAACAGTCTTTTTGTGGAATTTGGAAATGGAGATTTCAAGCGATTTGAGGCCATTGGGAGAAAAGGAAATATCTTCGTACAAAAACTAGACAGAATCATTCTCAGAAACTACTTTGTTATGAGCACGTTCAACTCACAGAGTTTAACCTTTTTTTTCAAAGGGCACTTTGGAAACACTCTCTTTGTTAAGTCTGCAAGTGTATATTTGGACATCTTTGAGGACTTCGTTGGAAACGGGATTTCATCATATGATGCTAGACAGAAGAATTAACAGTAACTTCTCTGTGTTGTGTGTATTCAACTCAGAGAGTTGCACCTTCCATCAGACACAGCAGTTTTGAAAAACTGGTTTTGTGGAATTTGCATCTGGAGATTTCAAGGATTTGAGGCCAATCTTAGAAATGAAAATATCATCGTATAAAAATTAGACAGAATCATAATCAGAAACTACTTTCTGATGTGTGCTTTCAACACCCAGAGTTTAACCTTTCTTTTCATAGGGCAGCTTGGAAACACTCTGTTTGTCAAGTCTGCATGTGGATATTTGGACCTCTTTGAGGACTTCGTTGGAAACGGGATTTCTTCATATAATGCTAGACAGACGAATTCTCAGTAACTTCTTTGTGTTTTGTGTGTTCAAGTCACAGAGTTGAACATTCCTTTAGACAGAGCAGATTTGAAACACTCTTTTTGTGGATCTTGGAAGTGGAGATTTCAAGCGATTTGACGCCATTGGGAGAAAAGGAAATAGCTTCGTATAAAAACTAGACAGAATAATTCTCAGAAACTGCTTTGTGATGTGTGCGTTCAACTTACCGAGTTTGACCTTTCTTTTCATAGAACAGTTTGGAAACACTCCGTTTGTAAAGTCTGCAAGTGGATATTTGACCACTTCGAGTCCTTCTTTGGAAACGAGATTTCCTGATATAATGCTAGACAGAAGAATTCTCAGTAACTTCTCAGTGTTGTGTGAATTCAACTCAAAGATTTGAACCTTCCATTAGACAGCAGATTTGAAACTCTCTTTTTGTGGAATTTCCAACAGGAGATATCAAGCGATTTTAGGCCAATCTTAGGTATGAAAATATCATCATATAAAAACTAGACAGAATCACTCTCAGAACTACGTTGTGATGAGTGCATTCAACTCACAGAGTTTGACCTTTCTTTTCATAGAGCAGTTTGGAAACACTCTGTTTGTAAAGTCTGCAAGTGGATATGTGGACCTCTTTGAGGACTTCGTTGGAAACGGGATTTCTTTATATAGTGCTAGACAGAATAATTCTCAGTAACTTCTTTGTGTTGTGTGTGTTCAACTCACAGAGTTGAACATTCCTTTAGACAGAGGAGATTTGAAACACTCGTTTTGTGGAATTTGCAAGTGGAGATTTCAAGCGGTTTGAGGCCATTGGGAGAAAAGGAAATATCTTCATATGAACACTAGGCAGAATCATTCTCAGAAAGTACTTTGTGATGTGTGCATTCAACTCACAGAGTTTGACCTTCCTTTTCATAGAGAAGTTTGGAAACACTCTCTTTGTTAAGTCTGCAAGTGGATATTTGGACCTCTATGAGGACTTCGTTGGACACGGGATTTCATCATATAATGCTAGACAGAAGAATTCCCAGTAACTTCTTTGTGTTGTGTGTGTTCAACTCACAGAGTTGAACTTTCCTTTATACAGAGCAGATTTGAAACACTCTTTTTGCAGAATTTGGAAGTTGAGATTTCAAGAGATTTGAGGCCATTGGGAGAAAAGTATGTATCTTCGTATAAAAACTAGACAGAATCATTCTCAGAAACTACTTTGTGAAGTGTGCACTCAACTCACAGAGTTTAACCTTTTTTTCATAGAGCAGTTTGGAAACACTCTGTTTGTAAAGTCTGCAAGTGGATATTTGGACCTCTTTGAGGCCTTCATTGGAAACGGGAATTCTTCATGTAATGCTAGACAGAAGAATTCTCAGTAACTTCTTTGTGTTGTGTGTGTTCAACTCACAGAGTTGAACTTTCCTTTAGACAGAGCAGATTTGAAACAGTCTTTTTGTGGAATTTGGAAATGGAGATTTCAAGCGATTTGAGGCCATTGGGAGAAAAGGAAATATCTTCGTACAAAAACTAGACAGAATCATTCTCAGAAACTACTTTGTTATGAGCACGTTCAACTCACAGAGTTTAACCTTTTTTTTCAAAGGGCACTTTGGAAACACTCTCTTTGTTAAGTCTGCAAGTGTATATTTGGACATCTTTGAGGACTTCGTTGGAAACGGGATTTCATCATATGATGCTAGACAGAAGAATTAACAGTAACTTCTCTGTGTTGTGTGTATTCAACTCAGAGAGTTGCACCTTCCATCAGACACAGCAGTTTTGAAAAACTGGTTTTGTGGAATTTGCATCTGGAGATTTCAAGGATTTGAGGCCAATCTTAGAAATGAAAATATCATCGTATAAAAATTAGACAGAATCATAGTCAGAAACTACTTTCTGATGTGTGCTTTCAACACCCAGAGTTTAACCTTTCTTTTCATAGGGCAGCTTGGAAACACTCTGTTTGTCAAGTCTGCATGTGGATATTTGGACCTCTTTGAGGACTTCGTTGGAAACGGGATTTCTTCATATAATGCTAGACAGACGAATTCTCAGTAACTTCTTTGTGTTTTGTGTGTTCAAGTCACAGAGTTGAACATTCCTTTAGACAGAGCAGATTTGAAACACTCTTTTTGTGGATCTTGGAAGTGGAGATTTCAAGCGATTTGACGCCATTGGGAGAAAAGGAAATAGCTTCGTATAAAAACTAGACAGAATAATTCTCAGAAACTGCTTTGTGATGTGTGCGTTCAACTTACCGAGTTTGACCTTTCTTTTCATAGAACAGTTTGGAAACACTCCGTTTGTAAAGTCTGCAAGTGGATATTTGACCACTTCGAGTCCTTCTTTGGAAACGAGATTTCCTGATATAATGCTAGACAGAAGAATTCTCAGTAACTTCTCAGTGTTGTGTGAATTCAACTCAAAGATTTGAACCTTCCATTAGACAGAGCAGATTTGAAACTCTCTTTTTGTGGAATTTCCAACAGGAGATATCAAGCGATTTTAGGCCAATCTTAGGTATGAAAATATCATCATATAAAAACTAGACAGAATCACTCTCAGAACTACGTTGTGATGAGTGCATTCAACTCACAGAGTTTGACCTTTCTTTTCATAGAGCAGTTTGGAAACACTCTGTTTGTAAAGTCTGCAAGTGGATATGTGGACCTCTTTGAGGACTTCGTTGGAAACGGGATTTCTTTATATAGTGCTAGACAGAATAATTCTCAGTAACTTCTTTGTGTTGTGTGTGTTCAACTCACAGAGTTGAACATTCCTTTAGACAGAGGAGATTTGAAACACTCGTTTTGTGGAATTTGCAAGTGGAGATTTCAAGCGGTTTGAGGCCATAGGGAGAAAAGGAAATATCTTCATATGAACACTAGGCAGAATCATTCTCAGAAAGTACTTTGTGATGTGTGCATTCAACTCACAGAGTTTGACCTTCCTTTTCATAGAGAAGTTTGGAAACACTCTCTTTGTTAAGTCTGCAAGTGGATATTTGGACCTCTATGAGGACTTCGTTGGACACGGGATTTCATCATATAATGCTAGACAGAAGAATTCCCAGTAACTTCTCTGTGTTGTGTGTATTCAACTAAGAGAGTTGAACCTTCCTGCAGACATAGCAGTTTTGAAACACTCTTTTTGTGGAATTTGCAACTGGAGATTTCAAGCGATTTGAGGCCAAACTTAGAAATGAAAATATCATCGTATAAAAACTAGACAGAATCATTCTGAGAAACTACTTTGTGATATGTGCGTTCAACTCACAGAGTTTGACCTTTCTTTTCATAGAGCAGTTTGGAAACACTCTGCTTGTAAAGTCTGCAAGTGGATATTTTGTCCTCTTTGAGGCCTTCGTAGAAAACGGTAATTCTTCATGTAATGCCAGACAGAAGAATTCTCAGTAACTTCTTTGTGTTGTGTGTGTTCAACTCACAGAGTTGAACTTTCCTTTATACAGAGCAGATTTGAAACACTCTTTTTGCAGAATTTGGAAGTTGAGATTTCAAGAGATGTGAGGCCATTGGGAGAAAAGTATGTATCTTCGTATAAAAACTAGACAGAATCATTCTCAGAAACTACTTTGTGAAGTGTGCACTCAACTCACAGAGTTTAACCTTTTTTTTCATAGAGCAGTTTGGAAACACTCTGTTTGTAAAGTCTGCAAGTGGATATTTGGACCTCTTTGAGGCCTTCATTGGAAACGGGAATTCTTCATGTAATGCTAGACAGAAGAATTCTCAGTAACTTCTTTGTGTTGTGTGTGTTCAACTCACAGAGTTGAACTTTCCTTTAGACAGAGCAGATTTGAAACAGTCTTTTTGTGGAATTTGGAAATGGAGATTTCAAGCGATTTGAGGCCATTGGGAGAAAAGGAAATATCTTCGTACAAAAACTAGACAGAATCATTCTCAGAAACTACTTTGTTATGAGCACGTTCAACTCACAGAGTTTAACCTTTTTTTTCAAAGGGCACTTTGGAAACACTCTCTTTGTTAAGTCTGCAAGTGTATATTTGGACATCTTTGAGGACTTCGTTGGAAACGGGATTTCATCATATGATGCTAGACAGAAGAATTAACAGTAACTTCTCTGTGTTGTGTGTATTCAACTCAGAGAGTTGCACCTTCCATCAGACACAGCAGTTTTGAAAAACTGGTTTTGTGGAATTTGCATCTGGAGATTTCAAGGATTTGAGGCCAATCTTAGAAATGAAAATATCATCGTATAAAAATTAGACAGAATCATAGTCAGAAACTACTTTCTGATGTGTGCTTTCAACACCCAGAGTTTAACCTTTCTTTTCATAGGGCAGCTTGGAAACACTCTGTTTGTCAAGTCTGCATGTGGATATTTGGACCTCTTTGAGGACTTCGTTGGAAACGGGATTTCTTCATATAATGCTAGACAGACGAATTCTCAGTAACTTCTTTGTGTTTTGTGTGTTCAAGTCACAGAGTTGAACATTCCTTTAGACAGAGCAGATTTGAAACACTCTTTTTGTGGATCTTGGAAGTGGAGATTTCAAGCGATTTGACGCCATTGGGAGAAAAGGAAATAGCTTCGTATAAAAACTAGACAGAATAATTCTCAGAAACTGCTTTGTGATGTGTGCGTTCAACTTACCGAGTTTGACCTTTCTTTTCATAGAACAGTTTGGAAACACTCCGTTTGTAAAGTCTGCAATTGGATATTTGACCACTTCGAGTCCTTCTTTGGAAACGAGATTTCCTGATATAATGCTAGACAGAAGAATTCTCAGTAACTTCTCAGTGTTGTGTGAATTCAACTCAAAGATTTGAACCTTCCATTAGACAGAGCAGATTTGAAACTCTCTTTTTGTGGAATTTCCAACAGGAGATATCAAGCGATTTTAGGCCAATCTTAGGTATGAAAATATCATCATATAAAAACTAGACAGAATCACTCTCAGAACTACGTTGTGATGAGTGCATTCAACTCACAGAGTTTGACCTTTCTTTTCATAGAGCAGTTTGGAAACACTCTGTTTGTAAAGTCTGCAAGTGGATATGTGGACCTCTTTGAGGACTTCGTTGGAAACGGGATTTCTTTATATAGTGCTAGACAGAATAATTCTCAGTAACTTCTTTGTGTTTTGTGTGTTCAAGTCACAGAGTTGAACATTCCTTTAGACAGAGCAGATTTGAAACACTCTTTTTGTGGATCTTGGAAGTGGAGATTTCAAGCGATTTGACGCCATTGGGAGAAAAGGAAATAGCTTCGTATAAAAACTAGACAGAATAATTCTCAGAAACTGCTTTGTGATGTGTGCGTTCAACTTACCGAGTTTGACCTTTCTTTTCATAGAACAGTTTGGAAACACTCCGTTTGTAAAGTCTGCAAGTGGATATTTGACCACTTCGAGTCCTTCTTTGGAAACGAGATTTCCTGATATAATGCTAGACAGAAGAATTCTCAGTAACTTCTCAGTGTTGTGTGAATTCAACTCAAAGATTTGAACCTTCCATTAGACAGAGCAGATTTGAAACTCTCTTTTTGTGGAATTTCCAACAGGAGATATCAAGCGATTTTAGGCCAATCTTAGGTATGAAAATATCATCATATAAAAACTAGACAGAATCACTCTCAGAACTACGTTGTGATGAGTGCATTCAACTCACAGAGTTTGACCTTTCTTTTCATAGAGCAGTTTGGAAACACTCTGTTTGTAAAGTCTGCAAGTGGATATGTGGACCTCTTTGAGGACTTCGTTGGAAACGGGATTTCTTTATATAGTGCTAGACAGAATAATTCTCAGTAACTTCTTTGTGTTGTGTGTGTTCAACTCACAGAGTTGAACATTCCTTTAGACAGAGGAGATTTGAAACACTCGTTTTGTGGAATTTGCAAGTGGAGATTTCAAGCGGTTTGAGGCCATTGGGAGAAAAGGAAATATCTTCATATGAACACTAGGCAGAATCATTCTCAGAAAGTACTTTGTGATGTGTGCATTCAACTCAGAGAGTTTGACCTTCCTTTTCATAGAGAAGTTTGGAAACACTCTCTTTGTTAAGTCTGCAAGTGGATATTTGGACCTCTATGAGGACTTCGTTGGACACGGGATTTCATCATATAATGCTAGACAGAAGAATTCCCAGTAACTTCTCTGTGTTGTGTGTATTCAACTAAGAGAGTTGAACCTTCCTGCAGACATAGCAGTTTTGAAACACTCTTTTTGTGGAATTTGCAACTGGAGATTTCAAGCGATTTGAGGCCAAACTTAGAAATGAAAATATCATCGTATAAAAACTAGACAGAATCATTCTGAGAAACTACTTTGTGATATGTGCGTTCAACTCACAGAGTTTGACCTTTCTTTTCATAGAGCAGTTTGGAAACACTCTGCTCGTAAAGTCTGCAAGTGGATATTTTGTCCTCTTTGAGGCCTTCGTAGAAAACGGTAATTCTTCATGTAATGCCAGACAGAAGAATTCTCAGTAACTTCTTTGTGTTGTGTGTGTTCAACTCACAGAGTTGAACTTTCCTTTATACAGAGCAGATTTGAAACACTCTTTTTGCAGAATTTGGAAGTTGAGATTTCAAGAGATTTGAGGCCATTGGGAGAAAAGTATGTATCTTCGTATAAAAACTAGACAGAATCATTCTCAGAAACTACTTTGTGAAGTGTGCACTCAACTCACAGAGTTTAACCTTTTTTTTCATAGAGCAGTTTGGAAACACTCTGTTTGTAAAGTCTGCAAGTGGATATTTGGACCTCTTTGAGGCCTTCATTGGAAACGGGAATTCTTCATGTAATGCTAGACAGAAGAATTCTCAGTAACTTCTTTGTGTTGTGTGTGTTCAACTCACAGAGTTGAACTTTCCTTTAGACAGAGCAGATTTGAAACAGTCTTTTTGTGGAATTTGGAAATGGAGATTTCAAGCGATTTGAGGCCATTGGGAGAAAAGGAAATATCTTCGTACAAAAACTAGACAGAATCATTCTCAGAAACTACTTTGTTATGAGCACGTTCAACTCACAGAGTTTAACCTTTTTTTTCAAAGGGCACTTTGGAAACACTCTCTTTGTTAAGTCTGCAAGTGTATATTTGGACATCTTTGAGGACTTCGTTGGAAACGGGATTTCATCATATGATGCTAGACAGAAGAATTAACAGTAACTTCTCTGTGTTGTGTGTATTCAACTCAGAGAGTTGCACCTTCCATCAGACACAGCAGTTTTGAAAAACTGGTTTTGTGGAATTTGCATCTGGAGATTTCAAGGATTTGAGGCCAATCTTAGAAATGAAAATATCATCGTATAAAAATTAGACAGAATCATAATCAGAAACTACTTTCTGATGTGTGCTTTCAACACCCAGAGTTTAACCTTTCTTTTCATAGGGCAGCTTGGAAACACTCTGTTTGTCGAGTCTGCATGTGGATATTTGGACCTCTTTGAGGACTTCGTTGGAAACGGGATTTCTTCATATAATGCTAGACAGACGAATTCTCAGTAACTTCTTTGTGTTTTGTGTGTTCAAGTCACAGAGTTGAACATTCCTTTAGACAGAGCAGATTTGAAACACTCTTTTTGTGGATCTTGGAAGTGGAGATTTCAAGCGATTTGACGCCATTGGGAGAAAAGGAAATAGCTTCGTATAAAAACTAGACAGAATAATTCTCAGAAACTGCTTTGTGATGTGTGCGTTCAACTTACCGAGTTTGACCTTTCTTTTCATAGAACAGTTTGGAAACACTCCGTTTGTAAAGTCTGCAAGTGGATATTTGACCACTTCGAGTCCTTCTTTGGAAACGAGATTTCCTGATATAATGCTAGACAGAAGAATTCTCAGTAACTTCTCAGTGTTGTGTGAATTCAACTCAAAGATTTGAACCTTCCATTAGACAGAGCAGATTTGAAACTCTCTTTTTGTGGAATTTCCAACAGGAGATATCAAGCGATTTTAGGCCAATCTTAGGTATGAAAATATCATCATATAAAAACTAGACAGAATCACTCTCAGAACTACGTTGTGATGAGTGCATTCAACTCACAGAGTTTGACCTTTCTTTTCATAGAGCAGTTTGGAAACACTCTGTTTGTAAAGTCTGCAAGTGGATATGTGGACCTCTTTGAGGACTTCGTTGGAAACGGGATTTCTTTATATAGTGCTAGACAGAATAATTCTCAGTAACTTCTTTGTGTTGTGTGTGTTCAACTCACAGAGTTGAACATTCCTTTAGACAGAGGAGATTTGAAACACTCGTTTTGTGGAATTTGCAAGTGGAGATTTCAAGCGGTTTGAGGCCATTGGGAGAAAAGGAAATATCTTCATATGAACACTAGGCAGAATCATTCTCAGAAAGTACTTTGTGATGTGTGCATTCAACTCAGAGAGTTTGACCTTCCTTTTCATAGAGAAGTTTGGAAACACTCTCTTTGTTAAGTCTGCAAGTGGATATTTGGACCTCTATGAGGACTTCGTTGGACACGGGATTTCATCATATAATGCTAGACAGAAGAATTCCCAGTAACTTCTCTGTGTTGTGTGTATTCAACTAAGAGAGTTGAACCTTCCTGCAGACATAGCAGTTTTGAAACACTCTTTTTGTGGAATTTGCAACTGGAGATTTCAAGCGATTTGAGGCCAAACTTAGAAATGAAAATATCATCGTATAAAAACTAGACAGAATCATTCTGAGAAACTACTTTGTGATATGTGCGTTCAACTCACAGAGTTTGACCTTTCTTTTCATAGAGCAGTTTGGAAACACTCTGCTCGTAAAGTCTGCAAGTGGATATTTTGTCCTCTTTGAGGCCTTCGTAGAAAACGGTAATTCTTCATGTAATGCCAGACAGAAGAATTCTCAGTAACTTCTTTGTGTTGTGTGTGTTCAACTCACAGAGTTGAACTTTCCTTTATACAGAGCAGATTTGAAACACTCTTTTTGCAGAATTTGGAAGTTGAGATTTCAAGAGATTTGAGGCCATTGGGAGAAAAGTATGTATCTTCGTATAAAAACTAGACAGAATCATTCTCAGAAACTACTTTGTGAAGTGTGCACTCAACTCACAGAGTTTAACCTTTTTTTTCATAGAGCAGTTTGGAAACACTCTGTTTGTAAAGTCTGCAAGTGGATATTTGGACCTCTTTGAGGCCTTCATTGGAAACGGGAATTCTTCATGTAATGCTAGACAGAAGAATTCTCAGTAACTTCTTTGTGTTGTGTGTGTTCAACTCACAGAGTTGAACTTTCCTTTAGACAGAGCAGATTTGAAACAGTCTTTTTGTGGAATTTGGAAATGGAGATTTCAAGCGATTTGAGGCCATTGGGAGAAAAGGAAATATCTTCGTACAAAAACTAGACAGAATCATTCTCAGAAACTACTTTGTTATGAGCACGTTCAACTCACAGAGTTTAACCTTTTTTTTCAAAGGGCACTTTGGAAACACTCTCTTTGTTAAGTCTGCAAGTGTATATTTGGACATCTTTGAGGACTTCGTTGGAAACGGGATTTCATCATATGATGCTAGACAGAAGAATTAACAGTAACTTCTCTGTGTTGTGTGTATTCAACTCAGAGAGTTGCACCTTCCATCAGACACAGCAGTTTTGAAAAACTGGTTTTGTGGAATTTGCATCTGGAGATTTCAAGGATTTGAGGCCAATCTTAGAAATGAAAATATCATCGTATAAAAATTAGACAGAATCATAATCAGAAACTACTTTCTGATGTGTGCTTTCAACACCCAGAGTTTAACCTTTCTTTTCATAGGGCAGCTTGGAAACACTCTGTTTGTCAAGTCTGCATGTGGATATTTGGACCTCTTTGAGGACTTCGTTGGAAACGGGATTTCTTCATATAATGCTAGACAGACGAATTCTCAGTAACTTCTTTGTGTTTTGTGTGTTCAAGTCACAGAGTTGAACATTCCTTTAGACAGAGCAGATTTGAAACACTCTTTTTGTGGATCTTGGAAGTGGAGATTTCAAGCGATTTGACGCCATTGGGAGAAAAGGAAATAGCTTCGTATAAAAACTAGACAGAATAATTCTCAGAAACTGCTTTGTGATGTGTGCGTTCAACTTACCGAGTTTGACCTTTCTTTTCATAGAACAGTTTGGAAACACTCCGTTTGTAAAGTCTGCAAGTGGATATTTGACCACTTCGAGTCCTTCTTTGGAAATGAGATTTCCTGATATAATGCTAGACAGAAGAATTCTCAGTAACTTCTCAGTGTTGTGTGAATTCAACTCAAAGATTTGAACCTCCCATTAGACAGAGCAGATTTGAAACTCTCTTTTTGTGGAATTTCCAACAGGAGATATCAAGCGATTTTAGGCCAATCTTAGGTATGAAAATATCATCATATAAAAACTAGACAGAATCACTCTCAGAACTACGTTGTGATGAGTGCATTCAACTCACAGAGTTTCACCTTTCTTTTCATAGAGCAGTTTGGAAACACTCTGTTTGTAAAGTCTGCAAGTGGATATGTGGACCTCTTTGAGGACTTCGTTGGAAACGGGATTTCTTTATATAGTGCTAGACAGAATAATTCTCAGTAACTTCTTTGTGTTGTGTGTGTTCAACTCACAGAGTTGAACATTCCTTTAGACAGAGGAGATTTGAAACACTCGTTTTGTGGAATTTGCAAGTGGAGATTTCAAGCGGTTTGAGGCCATAGGGAGAAAAGGAAATATCTTCATATGAACACTAGGCAGAATCATTCTCAGAAAGTACTTTGTGATGTGTGCATTCAACTCACAGAGTTTGACCTTCCTTTTCATAGAGAAGTTTGGAAACACTCTCTTTGTTAAGTCTGCAAGTGGATATTTGGACCTCTATGAGGACTTCGTTGGACACGGGATTTCATCATATAATGCTAGACAGAAGAATTCCCAGTAACTTCTCTGTGTTGTGTGTATTCAACTAAGAGAGTTGAACCTTCCTGCAGACATAGCAGTTTTGAAACACTCTTTTTGTGGAATTTGCAACTGGAGATTTCAAGCGATTTGAGGCCAAACTTAGAAATGAAAATATCATCGTATAAAAACTAGACAGAATCATTCTGAGAAACTACTTTGTGATATGTGCGTTCAACTCACAGAGTTTGACCTTTCTTTTCATAGAGCAGTTTGGAAACACTCTGCTTGTAAAGTCTGCAAGTGGATATTTTGTCCTCTTTGAGGCCTTCGTAGAAAACGGTAATTCTTCATGTAATGCCAGACAGAAGAATTCTCAGTAACTTCTTTGTGTTGTGTGTGTTCAACTCACAGAGTTGAACTTTCCTTTATACAGAGCAGATTTGAAACACTCTTATTGCAGAATTTGGAAGTTGAGATTTCAAGAGATTTGAGGCCATTGGGAGAAAAGTATGTATCTTCGTATAAAAACTAGACAGAATCATTCTCAGAAACTACTTTGTGAAGTGTGCACTCAACTCACAGAGTTTAACCTTTTTTTTCATAGAGCAGTTTGGAAACACTCTGTTTGTAAAGTCTGCAAGTGGATATTTGGACCTCTTTGAGGCCTTCTTTGGAAACGGGAATTCTTCATGTAATGCTAGACAGAAGAATTCTCAGTAACTTCTTTGTGTTGTGTGTGTTCAACTCACAGAGTTGAACTTTCCTTTAGACAGAGCAGATTTGAAACAGTCTTTTTGTGGAATTTGGAAATGGAGATTTCAAGCGATTTGAGGCCATTGGGAGAAAAGGAAATATCTTCGTACAAAAACTAGACAGAATCATTCTCAGAAACTACTTTGTTATGAGCACGTTCAACTCACAGAGTTTAACCTTTTTTTTCAAAGGGCACTTTGGAAACACTCTCTTTGTTAAGTCTGCAAGTGTATATTTGGACATCTTTGAGGACTTCGTTGGAAACGGGATTTCATCATATGATGCTAGACAGAAGAATTAACAGTAACTTCTCTGTGTTGTGTGTATTCAACTCAGAGAGTTGCACCTTCCATCAGACACAGCAGTTTTGAAAAACTGGTTTTGTGGAATTTGCATCTGGAGATTTCAAGGATTTGAGGCCAATCTTAGAAATGAAAATATCATCGTATAAAAATTAGACAGAATCATAATCAGAAACTACTTTCTGATGTGTGCTTTCAACACCCAGAGTTTAACCTTTCTTTTCATAGGGCAGCTTGGAAACACTCTGTTTGTCAAGTCTGCATGTGGATATTTGGACCTCTTTGAGGACTTCGTTGGAAACGGGATTTCTTCATATAATGCTAGACAGACGAATTCTCAGTAACTTCTTTGTGTTTTGTGTGTTCAAGTCACAGAGTTGAACATTCCTTTAGACAGAGCAGATTTGAAACACTCTTTTTGTGGATCTTGGAAGTGGAGATTTCAAGCGATTTGACGCCATTGGGAGAAAAGGAAATAGCTTCGTATAAAAACTAGACAGAATAATTCTCAGAAACTGCTTTGTGATGTGTGCGTTCAACTTACCGAGTTTGACCTTTCTTTTCATAGAACAGTTTGGAAACACTCCGTTTGTAAAGTCTGCAAGTGGATATTTGACCACTTCGAGTCCTTCTTTGGAAATGAGATTTCCTGATATAGTGCTAGACAGAAGAATTCTCAGTAACTTCTCAGTGTTGTGTGAATTCAACTCAAAGATTTGAACCTCCCATTAGACAGAGCAGATTTGAAACTCTCTTTTTGTGGAATTTCCAACAGGAGATATCAAGCGATTTTAGGCCAATCTTAGGTATGAAAATATCATCATATAAAAACTAGACAGAATCACTCTCAGAACTACGTTGTGATGAGTGCATTCAACTCACAGAGTTTGACCTTTCTTTTCATAGAGCAGTTTGGAAACACTCTGTTTGTAAAGTCTGCAAGTGGATATGTGGACCTCTTTGAGGACTTCGTTGGAAACGGGATTTCTTTATATAGTGCTAGACAGAATAATTCTCAGTAACTTCTTTGTGTTGTGTGTGTTCAACTCACAGAGTTGAACATTCCTTTAGACAGAGGAGATTTGAAACACTCGTTTTGTGGAATTTGCAAGTGGAGATTTCAAGCGGTTTGAGGCCATAGGGAGAAAAGGAAATATCTTCATATGAACACTAGGCAGAATCATTCTCAGAAAGTACTTTGTGATGTGTGCATTCAACTCAGAGAGTGTGACCTTCCTTTTCATAGAGAAGTTTGGAAACACTCTCTTTGTTAAGTCTGCAAGTGGATATTTGGACCTCTATGAGGACTTCGTTGGACACGGGATTTCATCATATAATGCTAGACAGAAGAATTCCCAGTAACTTCTCTGTGTTGTGTGTATTCAACTAAGAGAGTTGAACCTTCCTGCAGACATAGCAGTTTTGAAACACTCTTTTTGTGGAATTTGCAACTGGAGATTTCAAGCGATTTGAGGCCAAATTTAGAAATGAAAATATCATCGTATAAAAACTAGACAGAATCATTCTGAGAAACTACTTTGTGATATGTGCGTTCAACTCACAGAGTTTGACCTTTCTTTTCATAGAGCAGTTTGGAAACACTCTGCTCGTAAAGTCTGCAAGTGGATATTTTGTCCTCTTTGAGGCCTTCGTAGAAAACGGTAATTCTTCATGTAATGCCAGACAGAAGAATTCTAAGTAACTTCTTTGTGTTGTGTGTGTTCAACTCACAGAGTTGAACATTCCTTTAGACAGAGGAGATTTGAAACACTCGTTTTGTGGAATTTGCAAGTGGAGATTTCAAGCGGTTTGAGGCCATTGGGAGAAAAGGAAATATCTTCATATGAACACTAGGCAGAATCATTCTCAGAAAGTACTTTGTGATGTGGGCATTCAACTCACAGAGTTTGACCTTCCTTTTCATAGAGAAGTTTGGAAACACTCTCTTTGTTAAGTCTGCAAGTGGATATTTGGACCTCTATGAGGACTTCGTTGGACACGGGATTTCATCATATAATGCTAGACAGAAGAATTCCCAGTAACTTCTTTGTGTTGTGTGTGTTCAACTCACAGAGTTGAACTTTCCTTTATACAGAGCAGATTTGAAACACTCTTTTTGCAGAATTTGGAAGTTGAGATTTCAAGAGATTTGAGGCCATTGGGAGAAAAGTATGTATCTTCGTATAAAAACTAGACAGAATCATTCTCAGAAACTACTTTGTGAAGTGTGCACTCAACTCACAGAGTTTAACCTTTTTTTTCATAGAGCAGTTTGGAAACACTCTGTTTGTAAAGTCTGCAAGTGGATATTTGGACCTCTTTGAGGCCTTCATTGGAAACGGGAATTCTTCATGTAATGCTAGACAGAAGAATTCTCAGTAACTTCTTTGTGTTGTGTGTGTTCAACTCACAGAGTTGAACTTTCCTTTAGACAGAGCAGATTTGAAACAGTCTTTTTGTGGAATTTGGAAATGGAGATTTCAAGCGATTTGAGGCCATTGGGAGAAAAGGAAATATCTTCGTACAAAAACTAGACAGAATCATTCTCAGAAACTACTTTGTTATGAGCACGTTCAACTCACAGAGTTTAACCTTTTTTTTCAAAGGGCACTTTGGAAACACTCTCTTTGTTAAGTCTGCAAGTGTATATTTGGACATCTTTGAGGACTTCGTTGGAAACGGGATTTCATCATATGATGCTAGACAGAAGAATTAACAGTAACTTCTCTGTGTTGTGTGTATTCAACTCAGAGAGTTGCACCTTCCATCAGACACAGCAGTTTTGAAAAACTGGTTTTGTGGAATTTGCATCTGGAGATTTCAAGGATTTGAGGCCAATCTTAGAAATGAAAATATCATCGTATAAAAATTAGACAGAATCATAATCAGAAACTACTTTCTGATGTGTGCTTTCAACACCCAGAGTTTAACCTTTCTTTTCATAGGGCAGCTTGGAAACACTCTGTTTGTCAAGTCTGCATGTGGATATTTGGACCTCTTTGAGGACTTCGTTGGAAACGGGATTTCTTCATATAATGCTAGACAGACGAATTCTCAGTAACTTCTTTGTGTTTTGTGTGTTCAAGTCACAGAGTTGAACATTCCTTTAGACAGAGCAGATTTGAAACACTCTTTTTGTGGATCTTGGAAGTGGAGATTTCAAGCGATTTGACGCCATTGGGAGAAAAGGAAATAGCTTCGTATAAAAACTAGACAGAATAATTCTCAGAAACTGCTTTGTGATGTGTGCGTTCAACTTACCGAGTTTGACCTTTCTTTTCATAGAACAGTTTGGAAACACTCCGTTTGTAAAGTCTGCAAGGGGATATTTGACCACTTCGAGTCCTTCTTTGGAAACGAGATTTCCTGATATAATGCTAGACAGAAGAATTCTCAGTAACTTCTCAGTGTTGTGTGAATTCAACTCAAAGATTTGAACCTTCCATTAGACAGAGCAGATTTGAAACTCTCTTTTTGTGGAATTTCCAACAGGAGATATCAAGCGATTTTAGGCCAATCTTAGGTATGAAAATATCATCATATAAAAACTAGACAGAATCACTCTCAGAACTACGTTGTGATGAGTGCATTCAACTCACAGAGTTTGACCTTTCTTTTCATAGAGCAGTTTGGAAACACTCTGTTTGTAAAGTCTGCAAGTGGATATGTGGACCTCTTTGAGGACTTCGTTGGAAACGGGATTTCTTTATATAGTGCTAGACAGAATAATTCTCAGTAACTTCTTTGTGTTGTGTGTGTTCAACTCACAGAGTTGAACTTTCCTTTATACAGAGGAGATTTGAAACACTCGTTTTGTGGTATTTGCAAGTGGAGATTTCAAGCGGTTTGAGGCCATTGGGAGAAAAGGAAATATCTTCATATGAACACTAGGCAGAATCATTCTCAGAAAGTACTTTGTGATGTGTGCATTCAACTCACAGAGTTTGACCTTCCTTTTCATAGAGAAGTTTGGAAACACTCTCTTTGTTAAGTCTGCAAGTGGATATTTGGACCTCTATGAGGACTTCGTTGGACACGGGATTTCATCATATAATGCTAGACAGAAGAATTCCCAGTAACTTCTCTGTGTTGTGTGTATTCAACTAAGAGAGTTGAACCTTCCTGCAGACATAGCAGTTTTGAAACACTCTTTTTGTGGAATTTGCAACTGGAGATTTCAAGCGATTTGAGGCCAAACTTAGAAATGAAAATATCATCGTATAAAAACTAGACAGAATCATTCTGAGAAAGTACTTTGTGATATGTGCGTTCAACTCACAGAGTTTGACCTTTCTTTTCATAGAGCAGTTTGGAAACACTCTGCTCGTAAAGTCTGCAAGTGGATATTTTGTCCTCTTTGAGGCCTTCGTAGAAAACGGTAATTCTTCATGTAATGCCAGACAGAAGAATTCTCAGTAACTTCTTTGTGTTGTGTGTGTTCAACTCACAGAGTTGAACTTTCCTTTATACAGAGCAGATTTGAAACACTCTTTTTGCAGAATTTGGAAGTTGAGATTTCAAGAGATTTGAGGCCATTGGGAGAAAAGTATGTATCTTCGTATAAAAACTAGACAGAATCATTCTCAGAAACTACTTTGTGAAGTGTGCACTCAACTCACAGAGTTTAACCTTTTTTTTCATAGAGCAGTTTGGAAACACTCTGTTTGTAAAGTCTGCAAGTGGATATTTGGACCTCTTTGAGGCCTTCTTTGGAAACGGGAATTCTTCATGTAATGCTAGACAGAAGAATTCTCAGTAACTTCTTTGTGTTGTGTGTGTTCAACTCACAGAGTTGAACTTTCCTTTAGACAGAGCAGATTTGAAACAGTCTTTTTGTGGAATTTGGAAATGGAGATTTCAAGCGATTTGAGGCCATTGGGAGAAAAGGAAATATCTTCGTACAAAAACTAGACAGAATCATTCTCAGAAACTACTTTGTTATGAGCACGTTCAACTCACAGAGTTTAACCTTTTTTTTCAAAGGGCACTTTGGAAACACTCTCTTTGTTAAGTCTGCAAGTGTATATTTGGACATCTTTGAGGACTTCGTTGGAAACGGGATTTCATCATATGATGCTAGACAGAAGAATTAACAGTAACTTCTCTGTGTTGTGTGTATTCAACTCAGAGAGTTGCACCTTCCATCAGACACAGCAGTTTTGAAAAACTGGTTTTGTGGAATTTGCATCTGGAGATTTCAAGGATTTGAGGCCAATCTTAGAAATGAAAATATCATCGTATAAAAATTAGACAGAATCATAATCAGAAACTACTTTCTGATGTGTGCTTTCAACACCCAGAGTTTAACCTTTCTTTTCATAGGGCAGCTTGGAAACACTCTGTTTGTCAAGTCTGCATGTGGATATTTGGACCTCTTTGAGGACTTCGTTGGAAACGGGATTTCTTCATATAATGCTAGACAGACGAATTCTCAGTAACTTCTTTGTGTTTTGTGTGTTCAAGTCACAGAGTTGAACATTCCTTTAGACAGAGCAGATTTGAAACACTCTTTTTGTGGATCTTGGAAGTGGAGATTTCAAGCGATTTGACGCCATTGGGAGAAAAGGAAATAGCTTCGTATAAAAACTAGACAGAATAATTCTCAGAAACTGCTTTGTGATGTGTGCGTTCAACTTACCGAGTTTGACCTTTCTTTTCATAGAACAGTTTGGAAACACTCCGTTTGTAAAGTCTGCAAGGGGATATTTGACCACTTCGAGTCCTTCTTTGGAAACGAGATTTCCTGATATAATGCTAGACAGAAGAATTCTCAGTAACTTCTCAGTGTTGTGTGAATTCAACTCAAAGATTTGAACCTTCCATTAGACAGAGCAGATTTGAAACTCTCTTTTTGTGGAATTTCCAACAGGAGATATCAAGCGATTTTAGGCCAATCTTAGGTATGAAAATATCATCATATAAAAACTAGACAGAATCACTCTCAGAACTACGTTGTGATGAGTGCATTCAACTCACAGAGTTTGACCTTTCTTTTCATAGAGCAGTTTGGAAACACTCTGTTTGTAAAGTCTGCAAGTGGATATGTGGACCTCTTTGAGGACTTCGTTGGAAACGGGATTTCTTTATATAGTGCTAGACAGAATAATTCTCAGTAACTTCTTTGTGTTGTGTGTGTTCAACTCACAGAGTTGAACTTTCCTTTATACAGAGGAGATTTGAAACACTCGTTTTGTGGTATTTGCAAGTGGAGATTTCAAGCGGTTTGAGGCCATTGGGAGAAAAGGAAATATCTTCATATGAACACTAGGCAGAATCATTCTCAGAAAGTACTTTGTGATGTGTGCATTCAACTCACAGAGTTTGACCTTCCTTTTCATAGAGAAGTTTGGAAACACTCTCTTTGTTAAGTCTGCAAGTGGATATTTGGACCTCTATGAGGACTTCGTTGGACACGGGATTTCATCATATAATGCTAGACAGAAGAATTCCCAGTAACTTCTCTGTGTTGTGTGTATTCAACTAAGAGAGTTGAACCTTCCTGCAGACATAGCAGTTTTGAAACACTCTTTTTGTGGAATTTGCAACTGGAGATTTCAAGCGATTTGAGGCCAAACTTAGAAATGAAAATATCATCGTATAAAAACTAGACAGAATCATTCTGAGAAAGTACTTTGTGATATGTGCGTTCAACTCACAGAGTTTGACCTTTCTTTTCATAGAGCAGTTTGGAAACACTCTGCTCGTAAAGTCTGCAAGTGGATATTTTGTCCTCTTTGAGGCCTTCGTAGAAAACGGTAATTCTTCATGTAATGCCAGACAGAAGAATTCTCAGTAACTTCTTTGTGTTGTGTGTGTTCAACTCACAGAGTTGAACTTTCCTTTATACAGAGCAGATTTGAAACACTCTTTTTGCAGAATTTGGAAGTTGAGATTTCAAGAGATTTGAGGCCATTGGGAGAAAAGTATGTATCTTCGTATAAAAACTAGACAGAATCATTCTCAGAAACTACTTTGTGAAGTGTGCACTCAACTCACAGAGTTTAACCTTTTTTTTCATAGAGCAGTTTGGAAACACTCTGTTTGTAAAGTCTGCAAGTGGATATTTGGACCTCTTTGAGGCCTTCATTGGAAACGGGAATTCTTCATGTAATGCTAGACAGAAGAATTCTCAGTAACTTCTTTGTGTTGTGTGTGTTCAACTCACAGAGTTGAACTTTCCTTTAGACAGAGCAGATTTGAAACAGTCTTTTTGTGGAATTTGGAAATGGAGATTTCAAGCGATTTGAGGCCATTGGGAGAAAAGGAAATATCTTCGTACAAAAACTAGACAGAATCATTCTCAGAAACTACTTTGTTATGAGCACGTTCAACTCACAGAGTTTAACCTTTTTTTTCAAAGGGCACTTTGGAAACACTCTCTTTGTTAAGTCTGCAAGTGTATATTTGGACATCTTTGAGGACTTCGTTGGAAACGGGATTTCATCATATGATGCTAGACAGAAGAATTAACAGTAACTTCTCTGTGTTGTGTGTATTCAACTCAGAGAGTTGCACCTTCCATCAGACACAGCAGTTTTGAAAAACTGGTTTTGTGGAATTTGCATCTGGAGATTTCAAGGATTTGAGGCCAATCTTAGAAATGAAAATATCATCGTATAAAAATTAGACAGAATCATAATCAGAAACTACTTTCTGATGTGTGCTTTCAACACCCAGAGTTTAACCTTTCTTTTCATAGGGCAGCTTGGAAACACTCTGTTTGTCAAGTCTGCATGTGGATATTTGGACCTCTTTGAGGACTTCGTTGGAAACGGGATTTCTTCATATAATGCTAGACAGACGAATTCTCAGTAACTTCTTTGTGTTTTGTGTGTTCAAGTCACAGAGTTGAACATTCCTTTAGACAGAGCAGATTTGAAACACTCTTTTTGTGGATCTTGGAAGTGGAGATTTCAAGCGATTTGACGCCATTGGGAGAAAAGGAAATAGCTTCGTATAAAAACTAGACAGAATAATTCTCAGAAACTGCTTTGTGATGTGTGCGTTCAACTTACCGAGTTTGACCTTTCTTTTCATAGAACAGTTTGGAAACACTCCGTTTGTAAAGTCTGCAAGTGGATATTTGACCACTTCGAGTCCTTCTTTGGAAACGAGATTTCCTGATATAATGCTAGACAGAAGAATTCTCAGTAACTTCTCAGTGTTGTGTGAATTCAACTCAAAGATTTGAACCTTCCATTAGACAGAGCAGATTTGAAACTCTCTTTTTGTGGAATTTCCAACAGGAGATATCAAGCGATTTTAGGCCAATCTTAGGTATGAAAATATCATCATATAAAAACTAGACAGAATCACTCTCAGAACTACGTTGTGATGAGTGCATTCAACTCACAGAGTTTGACCTTTCTTTTCATAGAGCAGTTTGGAAACACTCTGTTTGTAAAGTCTGCAAGTGGATATGTGGACCTCTTTGAGGACTTCGTTGGAAACGGGATTTCTTTATATAGTGCTAGACAGAATAATTCTCAGTAACTTCTTTGTGTTGTGTGTGTTCAACTCACAGAGTTGAACTTTCCTTTATACAGAGCAGATTTGAAACACTCTTTTTGCAGAATTTGGAAGTTGAGATTTCAAGAGATTTGAGGCCATTGGGAGAAAAGTATGTATCTTCGTATAAAAACTAGACAGAATCATTCTCAGAAACTACTTTGTGAAGTGTGCACTCAACTCACAGAGTTTAACCTTTTTTTTCATAGAGCAGTTTGGAAACACTCTGTTTGTAAAGTCTGCAAGTGGATATTTGGACCTCTTTGAGGCCTTCTTTGGAAACGGGAATTCTTCATGTAATGCTAGACAGAAGAATTCTCAGTAACTTCTTTGTGTTGTGTGTGTTCAACTCACAGAGTTGAACTTTCCTTTAGACAGAGCAGATTTGAAACAGTCTTTTTGTGGAATTTGGAAATGGAGATTTCAAGCGATTTGAGGCCATTGGGAGAAAAGGAAATATCTTCGTACAAAAACTAGACAGAATCATTCTCAGAAACTACTTTGTTATGAGCACGTTCAACTCACAGAGTTTAACCTTTTTTTTCAAAGGGCACTTTGGAAACACTCTCTTTGTTAAGTCTGCAAGTGTATATTTGGACATCTTTGAGGACTTCGTTGGAAACGGGATTTCATCATATGATGCTAGACAGAAGAATTAACAGTAACTTCTCTGTGTTGTGTGTATTCAACTCAGAGAGTTGCACCTTCCATCAGACACAGCAGTTTTGAAAAACTGGTTTTGTGGAATTTGCATCTGGAGATTTCAAGGATTTGAGGCCAATCTTAGAAATGAAAATATCATCGTATAAAAATTAGACAGAATCATAATCAGAAACTACTTTCTGATGTGTGCTTTCAACACCCAGAGTTTAACCTTTCTTTTCATAGGGCAGCTTGGAAACACTCTGTTTGTCAAGTCTGCATGTGGATATTTGGACCTCTTTGAGGACTTCGTTGGAAACGGGATTTCTTCATATAATGCTAGACAGACGAATTCTCAGTAACTTCTTTGTGTTTTGTGTGTTCAAGTCACAGAGTTGAACATTCCTTTAGACAGAGCAGATTTGAAACACTCTTTTTGTGGATCTTGGAAGTGGAGATTTCAAGCGATTTGACGCCATTGGGAGAAAAGGAAATAGCTTCGTATAAAAACTAGACAGAATAATTCTCAGAAACTGCTTTGTGATGTGTGCGTTCAACTTACCGAGTTTGACCTTTCTTTTCATAGAACAGTTTGGAAACACTCCGTTTGTAAAGTCTGCAAGTGGATATTTGACCACTTCGAGTCCTTCTTTGGAAACGAGATTTCCTGATATAATGCTAGACAGAAGAATTCTCAGTAACTTCTCAGTGTTGTGTGAATTCAACTCAAAGATTTGAACCTTCCATTAGACAGAGCAGATTTGAAACTCTCTTTTTGTGGAATTTCCAACAGGAGATATCAAGCGATTTTAGGCCAATCTTAGGTATGAAAATATCATCATATAAAAACTAGACAGAATCACTCACAGAACTACGTTGTGATGAGTGCATTCAACTCACAGAGTTTGACCTTTCTTTTCATAGAGCAGTTTGGAAACACTCTGTTTGTAAAGTCTGCAAGTGGATATGTGGACCTCTTTGAGGACTTCGTTGGAAACGGGATTTCTTTATATAGTGCTAGACAGAATAATTCTCAGTAACTTCTTTGTGTTGTGTGTGTTCAACTCACAGAGTTGAACATTCCTTTAGACAGAGGAGATTTGAAACACTCGTTTTGTGGTATTTGCAAGTGGAGATTTCAAGCGGTTTGAGGCCATTGGGAGAAAAGGAAATATCTTCATATGAACACTAGGCAGAATCATTCTCAGAAAGTACTTTGTGATGTGTGCATTCAACTCACAGAGTTTGACCTTCCTTTTCATAGAGAAGTTTGGAAACACTCTCTTTGTTAAGTCTGCAAGTGGATATTTGGACCTCTATGAGGACTTCGTTGGACACGGGATTTCATCATATAATGCTAGACAGAAGAATTCCCAGTAACTTCTCTGTGTTGTGTGTATTCAACTAAGAGAGTTGAACCTTCCTGCAGACATAGCAGTTTTGAAACACTCTTTTTGTGGAATTTGCAACTGGAGATTTCAAGCGATTTGAGGCCAAACTTAGAAATGAAAATATCATCGTATAAAAACTAGACAGAATCATTCTGAGAAACTACTTTGTGATATGTGCGTTCAACTCACAGAGTTTGACCTTTCTTTTCATAGAGCAGTTTGGAAACACTCTGCTCGTAAAGTCTGCAAGTGGATATTTTGTCCTCTTTGAGGCCTTCGTAGAAAACGGTAATTCTTCATGTAATGCCAGACAGAAGAATTCTCAGTAACTTCTTTGTGTTGTGTGTGTTCAACTCACAGAGTTGAACTTTCCTTTATACAGAGCAGATTTGAAACACTCTTTTTGCAGAATTTGGAAGTTGAGATTTCAAGAGATTTGAGGCCATTGGGAGAAAAGTATGTATCTTCGTATAAAAACTAGACAGAATCATTCTCAGAAACTACTTTGTGAAGTGTGCACTCAACTCACAGAGTTTAACCTTTTTTTTCATAGAGCAGTTTGGAAACACTCTGTTTGTAAAGTCTGCAAGTGGATATTTGGACCTCTTTGAGGCCTTCTTTGGAAACGGGAATTCTTCATGTAATGCTAGACAGAAGAATTCTCAGTAACTTCTTTGTGTTGTGTGTGTTCAACTCACAGAGTTGAACTTTCCTTTAGACAGAGCAGATTTGAAACAGTCTTTTTGTGGAATTTGGAAATGGAGATTTCAAGCGATTTGAGGCCATTGGGAGAAAAGGAAATATCTTCGTACAAAAACTAGACAGAATCATTCTCAGAAACTACTTTGTTATGAGCACGTTCAACTCACAGAGTTTAACCTTTTTTTTCAAAGGGCACTTTGGAAACACTCTCTTTGTTAAGTCTGCAAGTGTATATTTGGACATCTTTGAGGACTTCGTTGGAAACGGGATTTCATCATATGATGCTAGACAGAAGAATTAACAGTAACTTCTCTGTGTTGTGTGTATTCAACTCAGAGAGTTGCACCTTCCATCAGACACAGCAGTTTTGAAAAACTGGTTTTGTGGAATTTGCATCTGGAGATTTCAAGGATTTGAGGCCAATCTTAGAAATGAAAATATCATCGTATAAAAATTAGACAGAATCATAATCAGAAACTACTTTCTGATGTGTGCTTTCAACACCCAGAGTTTAACCTTTCTTTTCATAGGGCAGCTTGGAAACACTCTGTTTGTCGAGTCTGCATGTGGATATTTGGACCTCTTTGAGGACTTCGTTGGAAACGGGATTTCTTCATATAATGCTAGACAGACGAATTCTCAGTAACTTCTTTGTGTTTTGTGTGTTCAAGTCACAGAGTTGAACATTCCTTTAGACAGAGCAGATTTGAAACACTCTTTTTGTGGATCTTGGAAGTGGAGATTTCAAGCGATTTGACGCCATTGGGAGAAAAGGAAATAGCTTCGTATAAAAACTAGACAGAATAATTCTCAGAAACTGCTTTGTGATGTGTGCGTTCAACTTACCGAGTTTGACCTTTCTTTTCATAGAACAGTTTGGAAACACTCCGTTTGTAAAGTCTGCAAGTGGATATTTGACCACTTCGAGTCCTTCTTTGGAAACGAGATTTCCTGATATAATGCTAGACAGAAGAATTCTCAGTAACTTCTCAGTGTTGTGTGAATTCAACTCAAAGATTTGAACCTTCCATTAGACAGAGCAGATTTGAAACTCTCTTTTTGTGGAATTTCCAACAGGAGATATCAAGCGATTTTAGGCCAATCTTAGGTATGAAAATATCATCATATAAAAACTAGACAGAATCACTCTCAGAACTACGTTGTGATGAGTGCATTCAACTCACAGAGTTTGACCTTTCTTTTCATAGAGCAGTTTGGAAACACTCTGTTTGTAAAGTCTGCAAGTGGATATGTGGACCTCTTTGAGGACTTCGTTGGAAACGGGATTTCTTTATATAGTGCTAGACAGAATAATTCTCAGTAACTTCTTTGTGTTGTGTGTGTTCAACTCACAGAGTTGAACATTCCTTTAGACAGAGGAGATTTGAAACACTCGTTTTGTGGTATTTGCAAGTGGAGATTTCAAGCGGTTTGAGGCCATTGGGAGAAAAGGAAATATCTTCATATGAACACTAGGCAGAATCATTCTCAGAAAGTACTTTGTGATGTGTGCATTCAACTCACAGAGTTTGACCTTCCTTTTCATAGAGAAGTTTGGAAACACTCTCTTTGTTAAGTCTGCAAGTGGATATTTGGACCTCTATGAGGACTTCGTTGGACACGGGATTTCATCATATAATGCTAGACAGAAGAATTCCCAGTAACTTCTCTGTGTTGTGTGTATTCAACTAAGAGAGTTGAACCTTCCTGCAGACATAGCAGTTTTGAAACACTCTTTTTGTGGAATTTGCAACTGGAGATTTCAAGCGATTTGAGGCCAAACTTAGAAATGAAAATATCATCGTATAAAAACTAGACAGAATCATTCTGAGAAACTACTTTGTGATATGTGCGTTCAACTCACAGAGTTTGACCTTTCTTTTCATAGAGCAGTTTGGAAACACTCTGCTCGTAAAGTCTGCAAGTGGATATTTTGTCCTCTTTGAGGCCTTCGTAGAAAACGGTAATTCTTCATGTAATGCCAGACAGAAGAATTCTCAGTAACTTCTTTGTGTTGTGTGTGTTCAACTCACAGAGTTGAACTTTCCTTTATACAGAGCAGATTTGAAACACTCTTTTTGCAGAATTTGGAAGTTGAGATTTCAAGAGATTTGAGGCCATTGGGAGAAAAGTATGTATCTTCGTATAAAAACTAGACAGAATCATTCTCAGAAACTACTTTGTGAAGTGTGCACTCAACTCACAGAGTTTAACCTTTTTTTTCATAGAGCAGTTTGGAAACACTCTGTTTGTAAAGTCTGCAAGTGGATATTTGGACCTCTTTGAGGCCTTCTTTGGAAACGGGAATTCTTCATGTAATGCTAGACAGAAGAATTCTCAGTAACTTCTTTGTGTTGTGTGTGTTCAACTCACAGAGTTGAACTTTCCTTTAGACAGAGCAGATTTGAAACAGTCTTTTTGTGGAATTTGGAAATGGAGATTTCAAGCGATTTGAGGCCATTGGGAGAAAAGGAAATATCTTCGTACAAAAACTAGACAGAATCATTCTCAGAAACTACTTTGTTATGAGCACGTTCAACTCACAGAGTTTAACCTTTTTTTTCAAAGGGCACTTTGGAAACACTCTCTTTGTTAAGTCTGCAAGTGTATATTTGGACATCTTTGAGGACTTCGTTGGAAACGGGATTTCATCATATGATGCTAGACAGAAGAATTAACAGTAACTTCTCTGTGTTGTGTGTATTCAACTCAGAGAGTTGCACCTTCCATCAGACACAGCAGTTTTGAAAAACTGGTTTTGTGGAATTTGCATCTGGAGATTTCAAGGATTTGAGGCCAATCTTAGAAATGAAAATATCATCGTATAAAAATTAGACAGAATCATAATCAGAAACTACTTTCTGATGTGTGCTTTCAACACCCAGAGTTTAACCTTTCTTTTCATAGGGCAGCTTGGAAACACTCTGTTTGTCGAGTCTGCATGTGGATATTTGGACCTCTTTGAGGACTTCGTTGGAAACGGGATTTCTTCATATAATGCTAGACAGACGAATTCTCAGTAACTTCTTTGTGTTTTGTGTGTTCAAGTCACAGAGTTGAACATTCCTTTAGACAGAGCAGATTTGAAACACTCTTTTTGTGGATCTTGGAAGTGGAGATTTCAAGCGATTTGACGCCATTGGGAGAAAAGGAAATAGCTTCGTATAAAAACTAGACAGAATAATTCTCAGAAACTGCTTTGTGATGTGTGCGTTCAACTTACCGAGTTTGACCTTTCTTTTCATAGAACAGTTTGGAAACACTCCGTTTGTAAAGTCTGCAAGTGGATATTTGACCACTTCGAGTCCTTCTTTGGAAACGAGATTTCCTGATATAATGCTAGACAGAAGAATTCTCAGTAACTTCTCAGTGTTGTGTGAATTCAACTCAAAGATTTGAACCTTCCATTAGACAGAGCAGATTTGAAACTCTCTTTTTGTGGAATTTCCAACAGGAGATATCAAGCGATTTTAGGCCAATCTTAGGTATGAATATCATCATATAAAAACTAGACAGAATCACTCTCAGAACTACGTTGTGATGAGTGCATTCAACTCACAGAGTTTGACCTTTCTTTTCATAGAGCAGTTTGGAAACACTCTGTTTGTAAAGTCTGCAAGTGGATATGTGGACCTCTTTGAGGACTTCGTTGGAAACGGGATTTCTTTATATAGTGCTAGACAGAATAATTCTCAGTAACTTCTTTGTGTTGTGTGTGTTCAACTCACAGAGTTGAACATTCCTTTAGACAGAGGAGATTTGAAACACTCGTTTTGTGGTATTTGCAAGTGGAGATTTCAAGCGGTTTGAGGCCATTGGGAGAAAAGGAAATATCTTCATATGAACACTAGGCAGAATCATTCTCAGAAAGTACTTTGTGATGTGTGCATTCAACTCACAGAGTTTGACCTTCCTTTTCATAGAGAAGTTTGGAAACACTCTCTTTGTTAAGTCTGCAAGTGGATATTTGGACCTCTATGAGGACTTCGTTGGACACGGGATTTCATCATATAATGCTAGACAGAAGAATTCCCAGTAACTTCTCTGTGTTGTGTGTATTCAACTAAGAGAGTTGAACCTTCCTGCAGACATAGCAGTTTTGAAACACTCTTTTTGTGGAATTTGCAACTGGAGATTTCAAGCGATTTGAGGCCAAACTTAGAAATGAAAATATCATCGTATAAAAACTAGACAGAATCATTCTGAGAAACTACTTTGTGATATGTGCGTTCAACTCACAGAGTTTGACCTTTCTTTTCATAGAGCAGTTTGGAAACACTCTGCTCGTAAAGTCTGCAAGTGGATATTTTGTCCTCTTTGAGGCCTTCGTAGAAAACGGTAATTCTTCATGTAATGCCAGACAGAAGAATTCTCAGTAACTTCTTTGTGTTGTGTGTGTTCAACTCACAGAGTTGAACTTTCCTTTATACAGAGCAGATTTGAAACACTCTTTTTGCAGAATTTGGAAGTTGAGATTTCAAGAGATTTGAGGCCATTGGGAGAAAAGTATGTATCTTCGTATAAAAACTAGACAGAATCATTCTCAGAAACTACTTTGTGAAGTGTGCACTCAACTCACAGAGTTTAACCTTTTTTTTCATAGAGCAGTTTGGAAACACTCTGTTTGTAAAGTCTGCAAGTGGATATTTGGACCTCTTTGAGGCCTTCTTTGGAAACGGGAATTCTTCATGTAATGCTAGACAGAAGAATTCTCAGTAACTTCTTTGTGTTGTGTGTGTTCAACTCACAGAGTTGAACTTTCCTTTAGACAGAGCAGATTTGAAACAGTCTTTTTGTGGAATTTGGAAATGGAGATTTCAAGCGATTTGAGGCCATTGGGAGAAAAGGAAATATCTTCGTACAAAAACTAGACAGAATCATTCTCAGAAACTACTTTGTTATGAGCACGTTCAACTCACAGAGTTTAACCTTTTTTTTCAAAGGGCACTTTGGAAACACTCTCTTTGTTAAGTCTGCAAGTGTATATTTGGACATCTTTGAGGACTTCGTTGGAAACGGGATTTCATCATATGATGCTAGACAGAAGAATTAACAGTAACTTCTCTGTGTTGTGTGTATTCAACTCAGAGAGTTGCACCTTCCATCAGACACAGCAGTTTTGAAAAACTGGTTTTGTGGAATTTGCATCTGGAGATTTCAAGGATTTGAGGCCAATCTTAGAAATGAAAATATCATCGTATAAAAATTAGACAGAATCATAATCAGAAACTACTTTCTGATGTGTGCTTTCAACACCCAGAGTTTAACCTTTCTTTTCATAGGGCAGCTTGGAAACACTCTGTTTGTCGAGTCTGCATGTGGATATTTGGACCTCTTTGAGGACTTCGTTGGAAACGGGATTTCTTCATATAATGCTAGACAGACGAATTCTCAGTAACTTCTTTGTGTTTTGTGTGTTCAAGTCACAGAGTTGAACATTCCTTTAGACAGAGCAGATTTGAAACACTCTTTTTGTGGATCTTGGAAGTGGAGATTTCAAGCGATTTGACGCCATTGGGAGAAAAGGAAATAGCTTCGTATAAAAACTAGACAGAATAATTCTCAGAAACTGCTTTGTGATGTGTGCGTTCAACTTACCGAGTTTGACCTTTCTTTTCATAGAACAGTTTGGAAACACTCCGTTTGTAAAGTCTGCAAGTGGATATTTGACCACTTCGAGTCCTTCTTTGGAAACGAGATTTCCTGATATAATGCTAGACAGAAGAATTCTCAGTAACTTCTCAGTGTTGTGTGAATTCAACTCAAAGATTTGAACCTTCCATTAGACAGAGCAGATTTGAAACTCTCTTTTTGTGGAATTTCCAACAGGAGATATCAAGCGATTTTAGGCCAATCTTAGGTATGAATATCATCATATAAAAACTAGACAGAATCACTCTCAGAACTACGTTGTGATGAGTGCATTCAACTCACAGAGTTTGACCTTTCTTTTCATAGAGCAGTTTGGAAACACTCTGTTTGTAAAGTCTGCAAGTGGATATGTGGACCTCTTTGAGGACTTCGTTGGAAACGGGATTTCTTTATATAGTGCTAGACAGAATAATTCTCAGTAACTTCTTTGTGTTGTGTGTGTTCAACTCACAGAGTTGAACATTCCTTTAGACAGAGGAGATTTGAAACACTCGTTTTGTGGTATTTGCAAGTGGAGATTTCAAGCGGTTTGAGGCCATTGGGAGAAAAGGAAATATCTTCATATGAACACTAGGCAGAATCATTCTCAGAAAGTACTTTGTGATGTGTGCATTCAACTCACAGAGTTTGACCTTCCTTTTCATAGAGAAGTTTGGAAACACTCTCTTTGTTAAGTCTGCAAGTGGATATTTGGACCTCTATGAGGACTTCGTTGGACACGGGATTTCATCATATAATGCTAGACAGAAGAATTCCCAGTAACTTCTCTGTGTTGTGTGTATTCAACTAAGAGAGTTGAACCTTCCTGCAGACATAGCAGTTTTGAAACACTCTTTTTGTGGAATTTGCAACTGGAGATTTCAAGCGATTTGAGGCCAAACTTAGAAATGAAAATATCATCGTATAAAAACTAGACAGAATCATTCTGAGAAACTACTTTGTGATATGTGCGTTCAACTCACAGAGTTTGACCTTTCTTTTCATAGAGCAGTTTGGAAACACTCTGCTCGTAAAGTCTGCAAGTGGATATTTTGTCCTCTTTGAGGCCTTCGTAGAAAACGGTAATTCTTCATGTAATGCCAGACAGAAGAATTCTCAGTAACTTCTTTGTGTTGTGTGTGTTCAACTCACAGAGTTGAACTTTCCTTTATACAGAGCAGATTTGAAACACTCTTTTTGCAGAATTTGGAAGTTGAGATTTCAAGAGATTTGAGGCCATTGGGAGAAAAGTATGTATCTTCGTATAAAAACTAGACAGAATCATTCTCAGAAACTACTTTGTGAAGTGTGCACTCAACTCACAGAGTTTAACCTTTTTTTCAATAGAGCAGTTTGGAAACACTCTGTTTGTAAAGTCTGCAAGTGGATATTTGGACCTCTTTGAGGCCTTCTTTGGAAACGGGAATTCTTCATGTAATGCTAGACAGAAGAATTCTCAGTAACTTCTTTGTGTTGTGTGTGTTCAACTCACAGAGTTGAACTTTCCTTTAGACAGAGCAGATTTGAAACAGTCTTTTTGTGGAATTTGGAAATGGAGATTTCAAGCGATTTGAGGCCATTGGGAGAAAAGGAAATATCTTCGTACAAAAACTAGACAGAATCATTCTCAGAAACTACTTTGTTATGAGCACGTTCAACTCACAGAGTTTAACCTTTTTTTTCAAAGGGCACTTTGGAAACACTCTCTTTGTTAAGTCTGCAAGTGTATATTTGGACATCTTTGAGGACTTCGTTGGAAACGGGATTTCATCATATGATGCTAGACAGAAGAATTAACAGTAACTTCTCTGTGTTGTGTGTATTCAACTCAGAGAGTTGCACCTTCCATCAGACACAGCAGTTTTGAAAAACTGGTTTTGTGGAATTTGCATCTGGAGATTTCAAGGATTTGAGGCCAATCTTAGAAATGAAAATATCATCGTATAAAAATTAGACAGAATCATAATCAGAAACTACTTTCTGATGTGTGCTTTCAACACCCAGAGTTTAACCTTTCTTTTCATAGGGCAGCTTGGAAACACTCTGTTTGTCGAGTCTGCATGTGGATATTTGGACCTCTTTGAGGACTTCGTTGGAAACGGGATTTCTTCATATAATGCTAGACAGACGAATTCTCAGTAACTTCTTTGTGTTTTGTGTGTTCAAGTCACAGAGTTGAACATTCCTTTAGACAGAGCAGATTTGAAACACTCTTTTTGTGGATCTTGGAAGTGGAGATTTCAAGCGATTTGACGCCATTGGGAGAAAAGGAAATAGCTTCGTATAAAAACTAGACAGAATAATTCTCAGAAACTGCTTTGTGATGTGTGCGTTCAACTTACCGAGTTTGACCTTTCTTTTCATAGAACAGTTTGGAAACACTCCGTTTGTAAAGTCTGCAAGTGGATATTTGACCACTTCGAGTCCTTCTTTGGAAACGAGATTTCCTGATATAATGCTAGACAGAAGAATTCTCAGTAACTTCTCAGTGTTGTGTGAATTCAACTCAAAGATTTGAACCTTCCATTAGACAGAGCAGATTTGAAGCTCTCTTTTTGTGGAATTTCCAACAGGAGATATCAAGCGATTTTAGGCCAATCTTAGGTATGAAAATATCATCATATAAAAACTAGACAGAATCACTCTCAGAACTACGTTGTGATGAGTGCATTCAACTCACAGAGTTTGACCTTTCTTTTCATAGAGCAGTTTGGAAACACTCTGTTTGTAAAGTCTGCAAGTGGATATGTGGACCTCTTTGAGGACTTCGTTGGAAACGGGATTTCTTTATATAGTGCTAGACAGAATAATTCTCAGTAACTTCTTTGTGTTGTGTGTGTTCAACTCACAGAGTTGAACATTCCTTTAGACAGAGGAGATTTGAAACACTCGTTTTGTGGTATTTGCAAGTGGAGATTTCAAGCGGTTTGAGGCCATTGGGAGAAAAGGAAATATCTTCATATGAACACTAGGCAGAATCATTCTCAGAAAGTACTTTGTGATGTGTGCATTCAACTCAGAGAGTTTGACCTTCCTTTTCATAGAGAAGTTTGGAAACACTCTCTTTGTTAAGTCTGCAAGTGGATATTTGGACCTCTATGAGGACTTCGTTGGACACGGGATTTCATCATATAATGCTAGACAGAAGAATTCCCAGTAACTTCTCTGTGTTGTGTGTATTCAACTAAGAGAGTTGAACCTTCCTGCAGACATAGCAGTTTTGAAACACTCTTTTTGTGGAATTTGCAACTGGAGATTTCAAGCGATTTGAGGCCAAACTTAGAAATGAAAATATCATCGTATAAAAACTAGACAGAATCATTCTGAGAAACTACTTTGTGATATGTGCGTTCAACTCACAGAGTTTGACCTTTCTTTTCATAGAGCAGTTTGGAAACACTCTGCTCGTAAAGTCTGCAAGTGGATATTTTGTCCTCTTTGAGGCCTTCGTAGAAAACGGTAATTCTTCATGTAATGCCAGACAGAAGAATTCTCAGTAACTTCTTTGTGTTGTGTGTGTTCAACTCACAGAGTTGAACTTTCCTTTATACAGAGCAGATTTGAAACACTCTTTTTGCAGAATTTGGAAGTTGAGATTTCAAGAGATTTGAGGCCATTGGGAGAAAAGTATGTATCTTCGTATAAAAACTAGACAGAATCATTCTCAGAAACTACTTTGTGAAGTGTGCACTCAACTCACAGAGTTTAACCTTTTTTTTCATAGAGCAGTTTGGAAACACTCTGTTTGTAAAGTCTGCAAGTGGATATTTGGACCTCTTTGAGGCCTTCTTTGGAAACGGGAATTCTTCATGTAATGCTAGACAGAAGAATTCTCAGTAACTTCTTTGTGTTGTGTGTGTTCAACTCACAGAGTTGAACTTTCCTTTAGACAGAGCAGATTTGAAACAGTCTTTTTGTGGAATTTGGAAATGGAGATTTCAAGCGATTTGAGGCCATTGGGAGAAAAGGAAATATCTTCGTACAAAAACTAGACAGAATCATTCTCAGAAACTACTTTGTTATGAGCACGTTCAACTCACAGAGTTTAACCTTTTTTTTCAAAGGGCACTTTGGAAACACTCTCTTTGTTAAGTCTGCAAGTGTATATTTGGACATCTTTGAGGACTTCGTTGGAAACGGGATTTCATCATATGATGCTAGACAGAAGAATTAACAGTAACTTCTCTGTGTTGTGTGTATTCAACTCAGAGAGTTGCACCTTCCATCAGACACAGCAGTTTTGAAAAACTGGTTTTGTGGAATTTGCATCTGGAGATTTCAAGGATTTGAGGCCAATCTTAGAAATGAAAATATCATCGTATAAAAATTAGACAGAATCATAATCAGAAACTACTTTCTGATGTGTGCTTTCAACACCCAGAGTTTAACCTTTCTTTTCATAGGGCAGCTTGGAAACACTCTGTTTGTCGAGTCTGCATGTGGATATTTGGACCTCTTTGAGGACTTCGTTGGAAACGGGATTTCTTCATATAATGCTAGACAGACGAATTCTCAGTAACTTCTTTGTGTTTTGTGTGTTCAAGTCACAGAGTTGAACATTCCTTTAGACAGAGCAGATTTGAAACACTCTTTTTGTGGATCTTGGAAGTGGAGATTTCAAGCGATTTGACGCCATTGGGAGAAAAGGAAATAGCTTCGTATAAAAACTAGACAGAATAATTCTCAGAAACTGCTTTGTGATGTGTGCGTTCAACTTACCGAGTTTGACCTTTCTTTTCATAGAACAGTTTGGAAACACTCCGTTTGTAAAGTCTGCAAGTGGATATTTGACCACTTCGAGTCCTTCTTTGGAAACGAGATTTCCTGATATAATGCTAGACAGAAGAATTCTCAGTAACTTCTCAGTGTTGTGTGAATTCAACTCAAAGATTTGAACCTTCCATTAGACAGAGCAGATTTGAAACTCTCTTTTTGTGGAATTTCCAACAGGAGATATCAAGCGATTTTAGGCCAATCTTAGGTATGAAAATATCATCATATAAAAACTAGACAGAATCACTCTCAGAACTACGTTGTGATGAGTGCATTCAACTCACAGAGTTTGACCTTTCTTTTCATAGAGCAGTTTGGAAACACTCTGTTTGTAAAGTCTGCAAGTGGATATGTGGACCTCTTTGAGGACTTCGTTGGAAACGGGATTTCTTTATATAGTGCTAGACAGAATAATTCTCAGTAACTTCTTTGTGTTGTGTGTGTTCAACTCACAGAGTTGAACATTCCTTTAGACAGAGGAGATTTGAAACACTCGTTTTGTGGTATTTGCAAGTGGAGATTTCAAGCGGTTTGAGGCCATTGGGAGAAAAGGAAATATCTTCATATGAACACTAGGCAGAATCATTCTCAGAAAGTACTTTGTGATGTGTGCATTCAACTCACAGAGTTTGACCTTCCTTTTCATAGAGAAGTTTGGAAACACTCTCTTTGTTAAGTCTGCAAGTGGATATTTGGACCTCTATGAGGACTTCGTTGGACACGGGATTTCATCATATAATGCTAGACAGAAGAATTCCCAGTAACTTCTCTGTGTTGTGTGTATTCAACTAAGAGAGTTGAACCTTCCTGCAGACATAGCAGTTTTGAAACACTCTTTTTGTGGAATTTGCAACTGGAGATTTCAAGCGATTTGAGGCCAAACTTAGAAATGAAAATATCATCGTATAAAAACTAGACAGAATCATTCTGAGAAACTACTTTGTGATATGTGCGTTCAACTCACAGAGTTTGACCTTTCTTTTCATAGAGCAGTTTGGAAACACTCTGCTCGTAAAGTCTGCAAGTGGATATTTTGTCCTCTTTGAGGCCTTCGTAGAAAACGGTAATTCTTCATGTAATGCCAGACAGAAGAATTCTCAGTAACTTCTTTGTGTTGTGTGTGTTCAACTCACAGAGTTGAACTTTCCTTTATACAGAGCAGATTTGAAACACTCTTTTTGCAGAATTTGGAAGTTGAGATTTCAAGAGATTTGAGGCCATTGGGAGAAAAGTATGTATCTTCGTATAAAAACTAGACAGAATCATTCTCAGAAACTACTTTGTGAAGTGTGCACTCAACTCACAGAGTTTAACCTTTTTTTTCATAGAGCAGTTTGGAAACACTCTGTTTGTAAAGTCTGCAAGTGGATATTTGGACCTCTTTGAGGCCTTCTTTGGAAACGGGAATTCTTCATGTAATGCTAGACAGAAGAATTCTCAGTAACTTCTTTGTGTTGTGTGTGTTCAACTCACAGAGTTGAACTTTCCTTTAGACAGAGCAGATTTGAAACAGTCTTTTTGTGGAATTTGGAAATGGAGATTTCAAGCGATTTGAGGCCATTGGGAGAAAAGGAAATATCTTCGTACAAAAACTAGACAGAATCATTCTCAGAAACTACTTTGTTATGAGCACGTTCAACTCACAGAGTTTAACCTTTTTTTTCAAAGGGCACTTTGGAAACACTCTCTTTGTTAAGTCTGCAAGTGTATATTTGGACATCTTTGAGGACTTCGTTGGAAACGGGATTTCATCATATGATGCTAGACAGAAGAATTAACAGTAACTTCTCTGTGTTGTGTGTATTCAACTCAGAGAGTTGCACCTTCCATCAGACACAGCAGTTTTGAAAAACTGGTTTTGTGGAATTTGCATCTGGAGATTTCAAGGATTTGAGGCCAATCTTAGAAATGAAAATATCATCGTATAAAAATTAGACAGAATCATAATCAGAAACTACTTTCTGATGTGTGCTTTCAACACCCAGAGTTTAACCTTTCTTTTCATAGGGCAGCTTGGAAACACTCTGTTTGTCGAGTCTGCATGTGGATATTTGGACCTCTTTGAGGACTTCGTTGGAAACGGGATTTCTTCATATAATGCTAGACAGACGAATTCTCAGTAACTTCTTTGTGTTTTGTGTGTTCAAGTCACAGAGTTGAACATTCCTTTAGACAGAGCAGATTTGAAACACTCTTTTTGTGGATCTTGGAAGTGGAGATTTCAAGCGATTTGACGCCATTGGGAGAAAAGGAAATAGCTTCGTATAAAAACTAGACAGAATAATTCTCAGAAACTGCTTTGTGATGTGTGCGTTCAACTTACTGAGTTTGACCTTTCTTTTCATAGAACAGTTTGGAAACACTCCGTTTGTAAAGTCTGCAAGTGGATATTTGACCACTTCGAGTCCTTCTTTGGAAACGAGATTTCCTGATATAATGCTAGACAGAAGAATTCTCAGTAACTTCTCAGTGTTGTGTGAATTCAACTCAAAGATTTGAACCTTCCATTAGACAGAGCAGATTTGAAACTCTCTTTTTGTGGAATTTCCAACAGGAGATATCAAGCGATTTTAGGCCAATCTTAGGTATGAAAATATCATCATATAAAAACTAGACAGAATCACTCTCAGAACTACGTTGTGATGAGTGCATTCAACTCACAGAGTTTGACCTTTCTTTTCATAGAGCAGTTTGGAAACACTCTGTTTGTAAAGTCTGCAAGTGGATATGTGGACCTCTTTGAGGACTTCGTTGGAAACGGGATTTCTTTATATAGTGCTAGACAGAATAATTCTCAGTAACTTCTTTGTGTTGTGTGTGTTCAACTCACAGAGTTGAACATTCCTTTAGACAGAGGAGATTTGAAACACTCGTTTTGTGGTATTTGCAAGTGGAGATTTCAAGCGGTTTGAGGCCATTGGGAGAAAAGGAAATATCTTCATATGAACACTAGGCAGAATCATTCTCAGAAAGTACTTTGTGATGTGTGCATTCAACTCACAGAGTTTGACCTTCCTTTTCATAGAGAAGTTTGGAAACACTCTCTTTGTTAAGTCTGCAAGTGGATATTTGGACCTCTATGAGGACTTCGTTGGACACGGGATTTCATCATATAATGCTAGACAGAAGAATTCCCAGTAACTTCTCTGTGTTGTGTGTATTCAACTAAGAGAGTTGAACCTTCCTGCAGACATAGCAGTTTTGAAACACTCTTTTTGTGGAATTTGCAACTGGAGATTTCAAGCGATTTGAGGCCAAACTTAGAAATGAAAATATCATCGTATAAAAACTAGACAGAATCATTCTGAGAAACTACTTTGTGATATGTGCGTTCAACTCACAGAGTTTGACCTTTCTTTTCATAGAGCAGTTTGGAAACACTCTGCTCGTAAAGTCTGCAAGTGGATATTTTGTCCTCTTTGAGGCCTTCGTAGAAAACGGTAATTCTTCATGTAATGCCAGACAGAAGAATTCTCAGTAACTTCTTTGTGTTGTGTGTGTTCAACTCACAGAGTTGAACTTTCCTTTATACAGAGCAGATTTGAAACACTCTTTTTGCAGAATTTGGAAGTTGAGATTTCAAGAGATTTGAGGCCATTGGGAGAAAAGTATGTATCTTCGTATAAAAACTAGACAGAATCATTCTCAGAAACTACTTTGTGAAGTGTGCACTCAACTCACAGAGTTTAACCTTTTTTTTCATAGAGCAGTTTGGAAACACTCTGTTTGTAAAGTCTGCAAGTGGATATTTGGACCTCTTTGAGGCCTTCTTTGGAAACGGGAATTCTTCATGTAATGCTAGACAGAAGAATTCTCAGTAACTTCTTTGTGTTGTGTGTGTTCAACTCACAGAGTTGAACTTTCCTTTAGACAGAGCAGATTTGAAACAGTCTTTTTGTGGAATTTGGAAATGGAGATTTCAAGCGATTTGAGGCCATTGGGAGAAAAGGAAATATCTTCGTACAAAAACTAGACAGAATCATTCTCAGAAACTACTTTGTTATGAGCACGTTCAACTCACAGAGTTTAACCTTTTTTTTCAAAGGGCACTTTGGAAACACTCTCTTTGTTAAGTCTGCAAGTGTATATTTGGACATCTTTGAGGACTTCGTTGGAAACGGGATTTCATCATATGATGCTAGACAGAAGAATTAACAGTAACTTCTCTGTGTTGTGTGTATTCAACTCAGAGAGTTGCACCTTCCATCAGACACAGCAGTTTTGAAAAACTGGTTTTGTGGAATTTGCATCTGGAGATTTCAAGGATTTGAGGCCAATCTTAGAAATGAAAATATCATCGTATAAAAATTAGACAGAATCATAATCAGAAACTACTTTCTGATGTGTGCTTTCAACACCCAGAGTTTAACCTTTCTTTTCATAGGGCAGCTTGGAAACACTCTGTTTGTCAAGTCTGCATGTGGATATTTGGACCTCTTTGAGGACTTCGTTGGAAACGGGATTTCTTCATATAATGCTAGACAGACGAATTCTCAGTAACTTCTTTGTGTTTTGTGTGTTCAAGTCACAGAGTTGAACATTCCTTTAGACAGAGCAGATTTGAAACACTCTTTTTGTGGATCTTGGAAGTGGAGATTTCAAGCGATTTGACGCCATTGGGAGAAAAGGAAATAGCTTCGTATAAAAACTAGACAGAATAATTCTCAGAAACTGCTTTGTGATGTGTGCGTTCAACTTACCGAGTTTGACCTTTCTTTTCATAGAACAGTTTGGAAACACTCCGTTTGTAAAGTCTGCAAGTGGATATTTGACCACTTCGAGTCCTTCTTTGGAAACGAGATTTCCTGATATAATGCTAGACAGAAGAATTCTCAGTAACTTCTCAGTGTTGTGTGAATTCAACTCAAAGATTTGAACCTTCCATTAGACAGAGCAGATTTGAAACTCTCTTTTTGTGGAATTTCCAACAGGAGATATCAAGCGATTTTAGGCCAATCTTAGGTATGAAAATATCATCATATAAAAACTAGACAGAATCACTCTCAGAACTACGTTGTGATGAGTGCATTCAACTCACAGAGTTTGACCTTTCTTTTCATAGAGCAGTTTGGAAACACTCTGTTTGTAAAGTCTGCAAGTGGATATGTGGACCTCTTTGAGGACTTCGTTGGAAACGGGATTTCTTTATATAGTGCTAGACAGAATAATTCTCAGTAACTTCTTTGTGTTGTGTGTGTTCAACTCACAGAGTTGAACATTCCTTTAGACAGAGGAGATTTGAAACACTCGTTTTGTGGTATTTGCAAATGGAGATTTCAAGCGGTTTGAGGCCATTGGGAGAAAAGGAAATATCTTCATATGAACACTAGGCAGAATCATTCTCAGAAAGTACATTGTGATGTGTGCATTCAACTCACAGAGTTTGACCTTCCTTTTCATAGAGAAGTTTGGAAACACTCTCTTTGTTAAGTCTGCAAGTGGATATTTGGACCTCTATGAGGACTTCGTTGGACACGGGATTTCATCATATAATGCTAGACAGAAGAATTCCCAGTAACTTCTTTGTGTTGTGTGTGTTCAACTCACAGAGTTGAACTTTCCTTTATACAGAGCAGATTTGAAACACTCTTTTTGCAGAATTTGGAAGTTGAGATTTCAAGAGATTTGAGGCCATTGGGAGAAAAGTATGTATCTTCGTATAAAAACTAGACAGAATCATTCTCAGAAACTACTTTGTGAAGTGTGCACTCAACTCACAGAGTTTAACCTTTTTTTTCATAGAGCAGTTTGGAAACACTCTGTTTGTAAAGTCTGCAAGTGGATATTTGGACCTCTTTGAGGCCTTCATTGGAAACGGGAATTCTTCATGTAATGCTAGACAGAAGAATTCTCAGTAACTTCTTTGTGTTGTGTGTGTTCAACTCACAGAGTTGAACTTTCCTTTAGACAGAGCAGATTTGAAACAGTCTTTTTGTGGAATTTGGAAATGGAGATTTCAAGCGATTTGAGGCCATTGGGAGAAAAGGAAATATCTTCGTACAAAAACTAGACAGAATCATTCTCAGAAACTACTTTGTTATGAGCACGTTCAACTCACAGAGTTTAACCTTTTTTTTCAAAGGGCACTTTGGAAACACTCTCTTTGTTAAGTCTGCAAGTGTATATTTGGACATCTTTGAGGACTTCGTTGGAAACGGGATTTCATCATATGATGCTAGACAGAAGAATTAACAGTAACTTCTCTGTGTTGTGTGTATTCAACTCAGAGAGTTGCACCTTCCATCAGACACAGCAGTTTTGAAAAACTGGTTTTGTGGAATTTGCATCTGGAGATTTCAAGGATTTGAGGCCAATCTTAGAAATGAAAATATCATCGTATAAAAATTAGACAGAATCATAATCAGAAACTACTTTCTGATGTGTGCTTTCAACACCCAGAGTTTAACCTTTCTTTTCATAGGGCAGCTTGGAAACACTCTGTTTGTCGAGTCTGCATGTGGATATTTGGACCTCTTTGAGGACTTCGTTGGAAACGGGATTTCTTCATATAATGCTAGACAGACGAATTCTCAGTAACTTCTTTGTGTTTTGTGTGTTCAAGTCACAGAGTTGAACATTCCTTTAGACAGAGCAGATTTGAAACACTCTTTTTGTGGATCTTGGAAGTGGAGATTTCAAGCGATTTGACGCCATTGGGAGAAAAGGAAATAGCTTCGTATAAAAACTAGACAGAATAATTCTCAGAAACTGCTTTGTGATGTGTGCGTTCAACTTACCGAGTTTGACCTTTCTTTTCATAGAACAGTTTGGAAACACTCCGTTTGTAAAGTCTGCAAGTGGATATTTGACCACTTCGAGTCCTTCTTTGGAAACGAGATTTCCTGATATAATGCTAGACAGAAGAATTCTCAGTAACTTCTCAGTGTTGTGTGAATTCAACTCAAAGATTTGAACCTTCCATTAGACAGAGCAGATTTGAAACTCTCTTTTTGTGGAATTTCCAACAGGAGATATCAAGCGATTTTAGGCCAATCTTAGGTATGAAAATATCATCATATAAAAACTAGACAGAATCACTCTCAGAACTACGTTGTGATGAGTGCATTCAACTCACAGAGTTTGACCTTTCTTTTCATAGAGCAGTTTGGAAACACTCTGTTTGTAAAGTCTGCAAGTGGATATGTGGACCTCTTTGAGGACTTCGTTGGAAACGGGATTTCTTTATATAGTGCTAGACAGAATAATTCTCAGTAACTTCTTTGTGTTGTGTGTGTTCAACTCACAGAGTTGAACATTCCTTTAGACAGAGGAGATTTGAAACACTCGTTTTGTGGAATTTGCAAGTGGAGATTTCAAGCGGTTTGAGGCCATTGGGAGAAAAGGAAATATCTTCATATGAACACTAGGCAGAATCATTCTCAGAAAGTACTTTGTGATGTGTGCATTCAACTCAGAGAGTTTGACCTTCCTTTTCATAGAGAAGTTTGGAAACACTCTCTTTGTTAAGTCTGCAAGTGGATATTTGGACCTCTATGAGGACTTCGTTGGACACGGGATTTCATCATATAATGCTAGACAGAAGAATTCCCAGTAACTTCTTTGTGTTGTGTGTGTTCAACTCACAGAGTTGAACTTTCCTTTATACAGAGCAGATTTGAAACACTCTTTTTGCAGAATTTGGAAGTTGAGATTTCAAGAGATTTGAGGCCATTGGGAGAAAAGTATGTATCTTCGTATAAAAACTAGACAGAATAATTCTCAGAAACTGCTTTGTGATGTGTGCGTTCAACTTACCGAGTTTGACCTTTCTTTTCATAGAACAGTTTGGAAACACTCCGTTTTTAAAGTCTGCAAGTGGATATTTGACCACTTCGAGTCCTTCTTTGGAAACGAGATTTCCTGATATAATGCTAGACAGAAGAATTCTCAGTAACTTCTCAGTGTTGTGTGAATTCAACTCAAAGATTTGAACCTTCCATTAGACAGAGCAGATTTGAAACTCTCTTTTTGTGGAATTTCCAACAGGAGATATCAAGCGATTTTAGGCCAATCTTAGGTATGAAAATATCATCATATAAAAACTAGACAGAATCACTCTCAGAACTACGTTGTGATGAGTGCATTCAACTCACAGAGTTTGACCTTTCTTTTCATAGAGCAGTTTGGAAACACTCTGTTTGTAAAGTCTGCAAGTGGATATGTGGACCTCTTTGAGGACTTCGTTGGAAACGGGATTTCTTTATATAGTGCTAGACAGAATAATTCTCAGTAACTTCTTTGTGTTGTGTGTGTTCAACTCACAGAGTTGAACATTCCTTTAGACAGAGGAGATTTGAAACACTCGTTTTGTGGTATTTGCAAGTGGAGATTTCAAGCGGTTTGAGGCCATTGGGAGAAAAGGAAATATCTTCATATGAACACTAGGCAGAATCATTCTCAGAAAGTACTTTGTGATGTGTGCATTCAACTCAGAGAGTTTGACCTTCCTTTTCATAGAGAAGTTTGGAAACACTCTCTTTGTTAAGTCTGCAAGTGGATATTTGGACCTCTATGAGGACTTCGTTGGACACGGGATTTCATCATATAATGCTAGACAGAAGAATTCCCAGTAACTTCTTTGTGTTGTGTGTGTTCAACTCACAGAGTTGAACTTTCCTTTATACAGAGCAGATTTGAAACACTCTTTTTGCAGAATTTGGAAGTTGAGATTTCAAGAGATTTGAGGCCATTGGGAGAAAAGTATGTATCTTCGTATAAAAACTAGACAGAATCATTCTCAGAAACTACTTTGTGAAGTGTGCACTCAACTCACAGAGTTTAACCTTTTTTTTCATAGAGCAATTTGGAAACACTCTGTTTGTAAAGTCTGCAAGTGGATATTTGGACCTCTTTGAGGCCTTCATTGGAAACGGGAATTCTTCATGTAATGCTAGACAGAAGAATTCTCAGTAACTTCTTTGTGTTGTGTGTGTTCAACTCACAGAGTTGAACTTTCCTTTAGACAGAGCAGATTTGAAACAGTCTTTTTGTGGAATTTGGAAATGGAGATTTCAAGCGATTTGAGGCCATTGGGAGAAAAGGAAATATCTTCGTACAAAAACTAGACAGAATCATTCTCAGAAACTACTTTGTTATGAGCACGTTCAACTCACAGAGTTTAACCTTTTTTTTCAAAGGGCACTTTGGAAACACTCTCTTTGTTAAGTCTGCAAGTGTATATTTGGACATCTTTGAGGACTTCGTTGGAAACGGGATTTCATCATATGATGCTAGACAGAAGAATTAACAGTAACTTCTCTGTGTTGTGTGTATTCAACTCAGAGAGTTGCACCTTCCATCAGACACAGCAGTTTTGAAAAACTGGTTTTGTGGAATTTGCATCTGGAGATTTCAAGGATTTGAGGCCAATCTTAGAAATGAAAATATCATCGTATAAAAATTAGACAGAATCATAGTCAGAAACTACTTTCTGATGTGTGCTTTCAACACCCAGAGTTTAACCTTTCTTTTCATAGGGCAGCTTGGAAACACTCTGTTTGTCAAGTCTGCATGTGGATATTTGGACCTCTTTGAGGACTTCGTTGGAAACGGGATTTCTTCATATAATGCTAGACAGACGAATTCTCAGTAACTTCTTTGTGTTTTGTGTGTTCAAGTCACAGAGTTGAACATTCCTTTAGACAGAGCAGATTTGAAACACTCTTTTTGTGGATCTTGGAAGTGGAGATTTCAAGCGATTTGACGCCATTGGGAGAAAAGGAAATAGCTTCGTATAAAAACTAGACAGAATAATTCTCAGAAACTGCTTTGTGATGTGTGCGTTCAACTTACCGAGTTTGACCTTTCTTTTCATAGAACAGTTTGGAAACACTCCGTTTGTAAAGTCTGCAAGTGGATATTTGACCACTTCGAGTCCTTCTTTGGAAACGAGATTTCCTGATATAATGCTAGACAGAAGAATTCTCAGTAACTTCTCAGTGTTGTGTGAATTCAACTCAAAGATTTGAACCTTCCATTAGACAGAGCAGATTTGAAACTCTCTTTTTGTGGAATTTCCAACAGGAGATATCAAGCGATTTTAGGCCAATCTTAGGTATGAAAATATCATCATATAAAAACTAGACAGAATCACTCTCAGAACTACGTTGTGATGAGTGCATTCAACTCACAGAGTTTGACCTTTCTTTTCATAGAGCAGTTTGGAAACACTCTGTTTGTAAAGTCTGCAAGTGGATATGTGGACCTCTTTGAGGACTTCGTTGGAAACGGGATTTCTTTATATAGTGCTAGACAGAATAATTCTCAGTAACTTCTTTGTGTTGTGTGTGTTCAACTCACAGAGTTGAACATTCCTTTAGACAGAGGAGATTTGAAACACTCGTTTTGTGGAATTTGCAAGTGGAGATTTCAAGCGGTTTGAGGCCATTGGGAGAAAAGGAAATATCTTCATATGAACACTAGGCAGAATCATTCTCAGAAAGTACTTTGTGATGTGTGCATTCAACTCAGAGAGTTTGACCTTCCTTTTCATAGAGAAGTTTGGAAACACTCTCTTTGTTAAGTCTGCAAGTGGATATTTGGACCTCTATGAGGACTTCGTTGGAGACGGGATTTCATCATATAATGCTAGACAGAAGAATTCCCAGTAACTTCTTTGTGTTGTGTGTGTTCAACTCACAGAGTTGAACTTTCCTTTATACAGAGCAGATTTGAAACACTCTTTTTGCAGAATTTGGAAGTTGAGATTTCAAGAGATTTGAGGCCATTGGGAGAAAAGTATGTATCTTCGTATAAAAACTAGACAGAATCATTCTCAGAAACTACTTTGTGAAGTGTGCACTCAACTCACAGAGTTTAACCTTTTTTTTCATAGAGCAGTTTGGAAACACTCTGTTTGTAAAGTCTGCAAGTGGATATTTGGACCTCTTTGAGGCCTTCTTTGGAAACGGGAATTCTTCATGTAATGCTAGACAGAAGAATTCTCAGTAACTTCTTTGTGTTGTGTGTGTTCAACTCACAGAGTTGAACTTTCCTTTAGACAGAGCAGATTTGAAACAGTCTTTTTGTGGAATTTGGAAATGGAGATTTCAAGCGATTTGAGGCCATTGGGAGAAAAGGAAATATCTTCGTACAAAAACTAGACAGAATCATTCTCAGAAACTACTTTGTTATGAGCACGTTCAACTCACAGAGTTTAACCTTTTTTTTCAAAGGGCACTTTGGAAACACTCTCTTTGTTAAGTCTGCAAGTGTATATTTGGACATCTTTGAGGACTTCGTTGGAAACGGGATTTCATCATATGATGCTAGACAGAAGAATTAACAGTAACTTCTCTGTGTTGTGTGTATTCAACTCAGAGAGTTGCACCTTCCATCAGACACAGCAGTTTTGAAAAACTGGTTTTGTGGAATTTGCATCTGGAGATTTCAAGGATTTGAGGCCAATCTTAGAAATGAAAATATCATCGTATAAAAATTAGACAGAATCATAATCAGAAACTACTTTCTGATGTGTGCTTTCAACACCCAGAGTTTAACCTTTCTTTTCATAGGGCAGCTTGGAAACACTCTGTTTGTCGAGTCTGCATGTGGATATTTGGACCTCTTTGAGGACTTCGTTGGAAACGGGATTTCTTCATATAATGCTAGACAGACGAATTCTCAGTAACTTCTTTGTGTTTTGTGTGTTCAAGTCACAGAGTTGAACATTCCTTTAGACAGAGCAGATTTGAAACACTCTTTTTGTGGATCTTGGAAGTGGAGATTTCAAGCGATTTGACGCCATTGGGAGAAAAGGAAATAGCTTCGTATAAAAACTAGACAGAATAATTCTCAGAAACTGCTTTGTGATGTGTGCGTTCAACTTACCGAGTTTGACCTTTCTTTTCATAGAACAGTTTGGAAACACTCCGTTTGTAAAGTCTGCAAGTGGATATTTGACCACTTCGAGTCCTTCTTTGGAAACGAGATTTCCTGATATAATGCTAGACAGAAGAATTCTCAGTAACTTCTCAGTGTTGTGTGAATTCAACTCAAAGATTTGAACCTTCCATTAGACAGAGCAGATTTGAAACTCTCTTTTTGTGGAATTTCCAACAGGAGATATCAAGCGATTTTAGGCCAATCTTAGGTATGAAAATATCATCATATAAAAACTAGACAGAATCACTCTCAGAACTACGTTGTGATGAGTGCATTCAACTCACAGAGTTTGACCTTTCTTTTCATAGAGCAGTTTGGAAACACTCTGTTTGTAAAGTCTGCAAGTGGATATGTGGACCTCTTTGAGGACTTCGTTGGAAACGGGATTTCTTTATATAGTGCTAGACAGAATAATTCTCAGTAACTTCTTTGTGTTGTGTGTGTTCAACTCACAGAGTTGAACATTCCTTTAGACAGAGGAGATTTGAAACACTCGTTTTGTGGTATTTGCAAGTGGAGATTTCAAGCGGTTTGAGGCCATTGGGAGAAAAGGAAATATCTTCATATGAACACTAGGCAGAATCATTCTCAGAAAGTACTTTGTGATGTGTGCATTCAACTCACAGAGTTTGACCTTCCTTTTCATAGAGAAGTTTGGAAACACTCTCTTTGTTAAGTCTGCAAGTGGATATTTGGACCTCTATGAGGACTTCGTTGGACACGGGATTTCATCATATAATGCTAGACAGAAGAATTCCCAGTAACTTCTCTGTGTTGTGTGTATTCAACTAAGAGAGTTGAACCTTCCTGCAGACATAGCAGTTTTGAAACACTCTTTTTGTGGAATTTGCAACTGGAGATTTCAAGCGATTTGAGGCCAAACTTAGAAATGAAAATATCATCGTATAAAAACTAGACAGAATCATTCTGAGAAACTACTTTGTGATATGTGCGTTCAACTCACAGAGTTTGACCTTTCTTTTCATAGAACAGTTTGGAAACACTCTGCTCGTAAAGTCTGCAAGTGGATATTTTGTCCTCTTTGAGGCCTTCGTAGAAAACGGTAATTCTTCATGTAATGCCAGACAGAAGAATTCTCAGTAACTTCTTTGTGTTGTGTGTGTTCAACTCACAGAGTTGAACTTTCCTTTATACAGAGCAGATTTGAAACACTCTTTTTGCAGAATTTGGAAGTTGAGATTTCAAGAGATTTGAGGCCATTGGGAGAAAAGTATGTATCTTCGTATAAAAACTAGACAGAATCATTCTCAGAAACTACTTTGTGAAGTGTGCACTCAACTCACAGAGTTTAACCTTTTTTTTCATAGAGCAGTTTGGAAACACTCTGTTTGTAAAGTCTGCAAGTGGATATTTGGACCTCTTTGAGGCCTTCTTTGGAAACGGGAATTCTTCATGTAATGCTAGACAGAAGAATTCTCAGTAACTTCTTTGTGTTGTGTGTGTTCAACTCACAGAGTTGAACTTTCCTTTAGACAGAGCAGATTTGAAACAGTCTTTTTGTGGAATTTGGAAATGGAGATTTCAAGCGATTTGAGGCCATTGGGAGAAAAGGAAATATCTTCGTACAAAAACTAGACAGAATCATTCTCAGAAACTACTTTGTTATGAGCACGTTCAACTCACAGAGTTTAACCTTTTTTTTCAAAGGGCACTTTGGAAACACTCTCTTTGTTAAGTCTGCAAGTGTATATTTGGACATCTTTGAGGACTTCGTTGGAAACGGGATTTCATCATATGATGCTAGACAGAAGAATTAACAGTAACTTCTCTGTGTTGTGTGTATTCAACTCAGAGAGTTGCACCTTCCATCAGACACAGCAGTTTTGAAAAACTGGTTTTGTGGAATTTGCATCTGGAGATTTCAAGGATTTGAGGCCAATCTTAGAAATGAAAATATCATCGTATAAAAATTAGACAGAATCATAATCAGAAACTACTTTCTGATGTGTGCTTTCAACACCCAGAGTTTAACCTTTCTTTTCATAGGGCAGCTTGGAAACACTCTGTTTGTCAAGTCTGCATGTGGATATTTGGACCTCTTTGAGGACTTCGTTGGAAACGGGATTTCTTCATATAATGCTAGACAGACGAATTCTCAGTAACTTCTTTGTGTTTTGTGTGTTCAAGTCACAGAGTTGAACATTCCTTTAGACAGAGCAGATTTGAAACACTCTTTTTGTGGATCTTGGAAGTGGAGATTTCAAGCGATTTGACGCCATTGGGAGAAAAGGAAATAGCTTCGTATAAAAACTAGACAGAATAATTCTCAGAAACTGCTTTGTGATGTGTGCGTTCAACTTACCGAGTTTGACCTTTCTTTTCATAGAACAGTTTGGAAACACTCCGTTTGTAAAGTCTGCAAGTGGATATTTGACCACTTCGAGTCCTTCTTTGGAAACGAGATTTCCTGATATAATGCTAGACAGAAGAATTCTCAGTAACTTCTCAGTGTTGTGTGAATTCAACTCAAAGATTTGAACCTTCCATTAGACAGAGCAGATTTGAAACTCTCTTTTTGTGGAATTTCCAACAGGAGATATCAAGCGATTTTAGGCCAATCTTAGGTATGAAAATATCATCATATAAAAACTAGACAGAATCACTCTCAGAACTACGTTGTGATGAGTGCATTCAACTCACAGAGTTTGACCTTTCTTTTCATAGAGCAGTTTGGAAACACTCTGTTTGTAAAGTCTGCAAGTGGATATGTGGACCTCTTTGAGGACTTCGTTGGAAACGGGATTTCTTTATATAGTGCTAGACAGAATAATTCTCAGTAACTTCTTTGTGTTGTGTGTGTTCAACTCACAGAGTTGAACATTCCTTTAGACAGAGGAGATTTGAAACACTCGTTTTGTGGTATTTGCAAGTGGAGATTTCAAGCGGTTTGAGGCCATTGGGAGAAAAGGAAATATCTTCATATGAACACTAGGCAGAATCATTCTCAGAAAATACGTTGTGATGTGTGCATTCAACTCACAGAGTTTGACCTTCCTTTTCATAGAGAAGTTTGGAAACACTCTCTTTGTTAAGTCTGCAAGTGGATATTTGGACCTCTATGAGGACTTCGTTGGACACGGGATTTCATCATATAATGCTAGACAGAAGAATTCCCAGTAACTTCTTTGTGTTGTGTGTGTTCAACTCACAGAGTTGAACTTTCCTTTATACAGAGCAGATTTGAAACACTCTTTTTGCAGAATTTGGAAGTTGAGATTTCAAGAGATTTGAGGCCATTGGGAGAAAAGTATGTATCTTCGTATAAAAACTAGACAGAATCATTCTCAGAAACTACTTTGTGAAGTGTGCACTCAACTCACAGAGTTTAACCTTTTTTTTCATAGAGCAGTTTGGAAACACTCTGTTTGTAAAGTCTGCAAGTGGATATTTGGACCTCTTTGAGGCCTTCATTGGAAACGGGAATTCTTCATGTAATGCTAGACAGAAGAATTCTCAGTAACTTCTTTGTGTTGTGTGTGTTCAACTCACAGAGTTGAACTTTCCTTTAGACAGAGCAGATTTGAAACAGTCTTTTTGTGGAATTTGGAAATGGAGATTTCAAGCGATTTGAGGCCATTGGGAGAAAAGGAAATATCTTCGTACAAAAACTAGACAGAATCATTCTCAGAAACTACTTTGTTATGAGCACGTTCAACTCACAGAGTTTAACCTTTTTTTTCAAAGGGCACTTTGGAAACACTCTCTTTGTTAAGTCTGCAAGTGTATATTTGGACATCTTTGAGGACTTCGTTGGAAACGGGATTTCATCATATGATGCTAGACAGAAGAATTAACAGTAACTTCTCTGTGTTGTGTGTATTCAACTCAGAGAGTTGCACCTTCCATCAGACACAGCAGTTTTGAAAAACTGGTTTTGTGGAATTTGCATCTGGAGATTTCAAGGATTTGAGGCCAATCTTAGAAATGAAAATATCATCGTATAAAAATTAGACAGAATCATAATCAGAAACTACTTTCTGATGTGTGCTTTCAACACCCAGAGTTTAACCTTTCTTTTCATAGGGCAGCTTGGAAACACTCTGTTTGTCGAGTCTGCATGTGGATATTTGGACCTCTTTGAGGACTTCGTTGGAAACGGGATTTCTTCATATAATGCTAGACAGACGAATTCTCAGTAACTTCTTTGTGTTTTGTGTGTTCAAGTCACAGAGTTGAACATTCCTTTAGACAGAGCAGATTTGAAACACTCTTTTTGTGGATCTTGGAAGTGGAGATTTCAAGCGATTTGACGCCATTGGGAGAAAAGGAAATAGCTTCGTATAAAAACTAGACAGAATAATTCTCAGAAACTGCTTTGTGATGTGTGCGTTCAACTTACCGAGTTTGACCTTTCTTTTCATAGAACAGTTTGGAAACACTCCGTTTGTAAAGTCTGCAAGTGGATATTTGACCACTTCGAGTCCTTCTTTGGAAACGAGATTTCCTGATATAATGCTAGACAGAAGAATTCTCAGTAACTTCTCAGTGTTGTGTGAATTCAACTCAAAGATTTGAACCTTCCATTAGACAGAGCAGATTTGAAACTCTCTTTTTGTGGAATTTCCAACAGGAGATATCAAGCGATTTTAGGCCAATCTTAGGTATGAAAATATCATCATATAAAAACTAGACAGAATCACTCTCAGAACTACGTTGTGATGAGTGCATTCAACTCACAGAGTTTGACCTTTCTTTTCATAGAGCAGTTTGGAAACACTCTGTTTGTAAAGTCTGCAAGTGGATATGTGGACCTCTTTGAGGACTTCGTTGGAAACGGGATTTCTTTATATAGTGCTAGACAGAATAATTCTCAGTAACTTCTTTGTGTTGTGTGTGTTCAACTCACAGAGTTGAACATTCCTTTAGACAGAGGAGATTTGAAACACTCGTTTTGTGGAATTTGCAAGTGGAGATTTCAAGCGGTTTGAGGCCATTGGGAGAAAAGGAAATATCTTCATATGAACACTAGGCAGAATCATTCTCAGAAAGTACTTTGTGATGTGTGCATTCAACTCAGAGAGTTTGACCTTCCTTTTCATAGAGAAGTTTGGAAACACTCTCTTTGTTAAGTCTGCAAGTGGATATTTGGACCTCTATGAGGACTTCGTTGGACACGGGATTTCATCATATAATGCTAGACAGAAGAATTCCCAGTAACTTCTTTGTGTTGTGTGTGTTCAACTCACAGAGTTGAACTTTCCTTTATACAGAGCAGATTTGAAACACTCTTTTTGCAGAATTTGGAAGTTGAGATTTCAAGAGATTTGAGGCCATTGGGAGAAAAGTATGTATCTTCGTATAAAAACTAGACAGAATAATTCTCAGAAACTGCTTTGTGATGTGTGCGTTCAACTTACCGAGTTTGACCTTTCTTTTCATAGAACAGTTTGGAAACACTCCGTTTTTAAAGTCTGCAAGTGGATATTTGACCACTTCGAGTCCTTCTTTGGAAACGAGATTTCCTGATATAATGCTAGACAGAAGAATTCTCAGTAACTTCTCAGTGTTGTGTGAATTCAACTCAAAGATTTGAACCTTCCATTAGACAGAGCAGATTTGAAACTCTCTTTTTGTGGAATTTCCAACAGGAGATATCAAGCGATTTTAGGCCAATCTTAGGTATGAAAATATCATCATATAAAAACTAGACAGAATCACTCACAGAACTACGTTGTGATGAGTGCATTCAACTCACAGAGTTTGACCTTTCTTTTCATAGAGCAGTTTGGAAACACTCTGTTTGTAAAGTCTGCAAGTGGATATGTGGACCTCTTTGAGGACTTCGTTGGAAACGGGATTTCTTTATATAGTGCTAGACAGAATAATTCTCAGTAACTTCTTTGTGTTGTGTGTGTTCAACTCACAGAGTTGAACATTCCTTTAGACAGAGGAGATTTGAAACACTCGTTTTGTGGTATTTGCAAGTGGAGATTTCAAGCGGTTTGAGGCCATTGGGAGAAAAGGAAATATCTTCATATGAACACTAGGCAGAATCATTCTCAGAAAGTACTTTGTGATGTGTGCATTCAACTCAGAGAGTTTGACCTTCCTTTTCATAGAGAAGTTTGGAAACACTCTCTTTGTTAAGTCTGCAAGTGGATATTTGGACCTCTATGAGGACTTCGTTGGACACGGGATTTCATCATATAATGCTAGACAGAAGAATTCCCAGTAACTTCTTTGTGTTGTGTGTGTTCAACTCACAGAGTTGAACTTTCCTTTATACAGAGCAGATTTGAAACACTCTTTTTGCAGAATTTGGAAGTTGAGATTTCAAGAGATTTGAGGCCATTGGGAGAAAAGTATGTATCTTCGTATAAAAACTAGACAGAATCATTCTCAGAAACTACTTTGTGAAGTGTGCACTCAACTCACAGAGTTTAACCTTTTTTTTCATAGAGCAATTTGGAAACACTCTGTTTGTAAAGTCTGCAAGTGGATATTTGGACCTCTTTGAGGCCTTCATTGGAAACGGGAATTCTTCATGTAATGCTAGACAGAAGAATTCTCAGTAACTTCTTTGTGTTGTGTGTGTTCAACTCACAGAGTTGAACTTTCCTTTAGACAGAGCAGATTTGAAACAGTCTTTTTGTGGAATTTGGAAATGGAGATTTCAAGCGATTTGAGGCCATTGGGAGAAAAGGAAATATCTTCGTACAAAAACTAGACAGAATCATTCTCAGAAACTACTTTGTTATGAGCACGTTCAACTCACAGAGTTTAACCTTTTTTTTCAAAGGGCACTTTGGAAACACTCTCTTTGTTAAGTCTGCAAGTGTATATTTGGACATCTTTGAGGACTTCGTTGGAAACGGGATTTCATCATATGATGCTAGACAGAAGAATTAACAGTAACTTCTCTGTGTTGTGTGTATTCAACTCAGAGAGTTGCACCTTCCATCAGACACAGCAGTTTTGAAAAACTGGTTTTGTGGAATTTGCATCTGGAGATTTCAAGGATTTGAGGCCAATCTTAGAAATGAAAATATCATCGTATAAAAATTAGACAGAATCATAGTCAGAAACTACTTTCTGATGTGTGCTTTCAACACCCAGAGTTTAACCTTTCTTTTCATAGGGCAGCTTGGAAACACTCTGTTTGTCAAGTCTGCATGTGGATATTTGGACCTCTTTGAGGACTTCGTTGGAAACGGGATTTCTTCATATAATGCTAGACAGACGAATTCTCAGTAACTTCTTTGTGTTTTGTGTGTTCAAGTCACAGAGTTGAACATTCCTTTAGACAGAGCAGATTTGAAACACTCTTTTTGTGGATCTTGGAAGTGGAGATTTCAAGCGATTTGACGCCATTGGGAGAAAAGGAAATAGCTTCGTATAAAAACTAGACAGAATAATTCTCAGAAACTGCTTTGTGATGTGTGCGTTCAACTTACCGAGTTTGACCTTTCTTTTCATAGAACAGTTTGGAAACACTCCGTTTGTAAAGTCTGCAAGTGGATATTTGACCACTTCGAGTCCTTCTTTGGAAACGAGATTTCCTGATATAATGCTAGACAGAAGAATTCTCAGTAACTTCTCAGTGTTGTGTGAATTCAACTCAAAGATTTGAACCTTCCATTAGACAGAGCAGATTTGAAACTCTCTTTTTGTGGAATTTCCAACAGGAGATATCAAGCGATTTTAGGCCAATCTTAGGTATGAAAATATCATCATATAAAAACTAGACAGAATCACTCTCAGAACTACGTTGTGATGAGTGCATTCAACTCACAGAGTTTGACCTTTCTTTTCATAGAGCAGTTTGGAAACACTCTGTTTGTAAAGTCTGCAAGTGGATATGTGGACCTCTTTGAGGACTTCGTTGGAAACGGGATTTCTTTATATAGTGCTAGACAGAATAATTCTCAGTAACTTCTTTGTGTTGTGTGTGTTCAACTCACAGAGTTGAACATTCCTTTAGACAGAGGAGATTTGAAACACTCGTTTTGTGGAATTTGCAAGTGGAGATTTCAAGCGGTTTGAGGCCATTGGGAGAAAAGGAAATATCTTCATATGAACACTAGGCAGAATCATTCTCAGAAAGTACTTTGTGATGTGTGCATTCAACTCAGAGAGTTTGACCTTCCTTTTCATAGAGAAGTTTGGAAACACTCTCTTTGTTAAGTCTGCAAGTGGATATTTGGACCTCTATGAGGACTTCGTTGGACACGGGATTTCATCATATAATGCTAGACAGAAGAATTCCCAGTAACTTCTTTGTGTTGTGTGTGTTCAACTCACAGAGTTGAACTTTCCTTTATACAGAGCAGATTTGAAACACTCTTTTTGCAGAATTTGGAAGTTGAGATTTCAAGAGATTTGAGGCCATTGGGAGAAAAGTATGTATCTTCGTATAAAAACTAGACAGAATAATTCTCAGAAACTGCTTTGTGATGTGTGCGTTCAACTTACCGAGTTTGACCTTTCTTTTCATAGAACAGTTTGGAAACACTCCGTTTTTAAAGTCTGCAAGTGGATATTTGACCACTTCGAGTCCTTCTTTGGAAACGAGATTTCCTGATATAATGCTAGACAGAAGAATTCTCAGTAACTTCTCAGTGTTGTGTGAATTCAACTCAAAGATTTGAACCTTCCATTAGACAGAGCAGATTTGAAACTCTCTTTTTGTGGAATTTCCAACAGGAGATATCAAGCGATTTTAGGCCAATCTTAGGTATGAAAATATCATCATATAAAAACTAGACAGAATCACTCTCAGAACTACGTTGTGATGAGTGCATTCAACTCACAGAGTTTGACCTTTCTTTTCATAGAGCAGTTTGGAAACACTCTGTTTGTAAAGTCTGCAAGTGGATATGTGGACCTCTTTGAGGACTTCGTTGGAAACGGGATTTCTTTATATAGTGCTAGACAGAATAATTCTCAGTAACTTCTTTGTGTTGTGTGTGTTCAACTCACAGAGTTGAACATTCCTTTAGACAGAGGAGATTTGAAACACTCGTTTTGTGGTATTTGCAAGTGGAGATTTCAAGCGGTTTGAGGCCATTGGGAGAAAAGGAAATATCTTCATATGAACACTAGGCAGAATCATTCTCAGAAAGTACTTTGTGATGTGTGCATTCAACTCAGAGAGTTTGACCTTCCTTTTCATAGAGAAGTTTGGAAACACTCTCTTTGTTAAGTCTGCAAGTGGATATTTGGACCTCTATGAGGACTTCGTTGGACACGGGATTTCATCATATAATGCTAGACAGAAGAATTCCCAGTAACTTCTTTGTGTTGTGTGTGTTCAACTCACAGAGTTGAACTTTCCTTTATACAGAGCAGATTTGAAACACTCTTTTTGCAGAATTTGGAAGTTGAGATTTCAAGAGATTTGAGGCCATTGGGAGAAAAGTATGTATCTTCGTATAAAAACTAGACAGAATCATTCTCAGAAACTACTTTGTGAAGTGTGCACTCAACTCACAGAGTTTAACCTTTTTTTTCATAGAGCAATTTGGAAACACTCTGTTTGTAAAGTCTGCAAGTGGATATTTGGACCTCTTTGAGGCCTTCATTGGAAACGGGAATTCTTCATGTAATGCTAGACAGAAGAATTCTCAGTAACTTCTTTGTGTTGTGTGTGTTCAACTCACAGAGTTGAACTTTCCTTTAGACAGAGCAGATTTGAAACAGTCTTTTTGTGGAATTTGGAAATGGAGATTTCAAGCGATTTGAGGCCATTGGGAGAAAAGGAAATATCTTCGTACAAAAACTAGACAGAATCATTCTCAGAAACTACTTTGTTATGAGCACGTTCAACTCACAGAGTTTAACCTTTTTTTTCAAAGGGCACTTTGGAAACACTCTCTTTGTTAAGTCTGCAAGTGTATATTTGGACATCTTTGAGGACTTCGTTGGAAACGGGATTTCATCATATGATGCTAGACAGAAGAATTAACAGTAACTTCTCTGTGTTGTGTGTATTCAACTCAGAGAGTTGCACCTTCCATCAGACACAGCAGTTTTGAAAAACTGGTTTTGTGGAATTTGCATCTGGAGATTTCAAGGATTTGAGGCCAATCTTAGAAATGAAAATATCATCGTATAAAAATTAGACAGAATCATAGTCAGAAACTACTTTCTGATGTGTGCTTTCAACACCCAGAGTTTAACCTTTCTTTTCATAGGGCAGCTTGGAAACACTCTGTTTGTCAAGTCTGCATGTGGATATTTGGACCTCTTTGAGGACTTCGTTGGAAACGGGATTTCTTCATATAATGCTAGACAGACGAATTCTCAGTAACTTCTTTGTGTTTTGTGTGTTCAAGTCACAGAGTTGAACATTCCTTTAGACAGAGCAGATTTGAAACACTCTTTTTGTGGATCTTGGAAGTGGAGATTTCAAGCGATTTGACGCCATTGGGAGAAAAGGAAATAGCTTCGTATAAAAACTAGACAGAATAATTCTCAGAAACTGCTTTGTGATGTGTGCGTTCAACTTACCGAGTTTGACCTTTCTTTTCATAGAACAGTTTGGAAACACTCCGTTTGTAAAGTCTGCAAGTGGATATTTGACCACTTCGAGTCCTTCTTTGGAAACGAGATTTCCTGATATAATGCTAGACAGAAGAATTCTCAGTAACTTCTCAGTGTTGTGTGAATTCAACTCAAAGATTTGAACCTTCCATTAGACAGAGCAGATTTGAAACTCTCTTTTTGTGGAATTTCCAACAGGAGATATCAAGCGATTTTAGGCCAATCTTAGGTATGAAAATATCATCATATAAAAACTAGACAGAATCACTCTCAGAACTACGTTGTGATGAGTGCATTCAACTCACAGAGTTTGACCTTTCTTTTCATAGAGCAGTTTGGAAACACTCTGTTTGTAAAGTCTGCAAGTGGATATGTGGACCTCTTTGAGGACTTCGTTGGAAACGGGATTTCTTTATATAGTGCTAGACAGAATAATTCTCAGTAACTTCTTTGTGTTGTGTGTGTTCAACTCACAGAGTTGAACATTCCTTTAGACAGAGGAGATTTGAAACACTCGTTTTGTGGAATTTGCAAGTGGAGATTTCAAGCGGTTTGAGGCCATTGGGAGAAAAGGAAATATCTTCATATGAACACTAGGCAGAATCATTCTCAGAAAGTACTTTGTGATGTGTGCATTCAACTCACAGAGTTTGACCTTCCTTTTCATAGAGAAGTTTGGAAACACTCTCTTTGTTAAGTCTGCAAGTGGATATTTGGACCTCTATGAGGACTTCGTTGGACACGGGATTTCATCATATAATGCTAGACAGAAGAATTCCCAGTAACTTCTTTGTGTTGTGTGTGTTCAACTCACAGAGTTGAACTTTCCTTTATACAGAGCAGATTTGAAACACTCTTTTTGCAGAATTTGGAAGTTGAGATTTCAAGAGATTTGAGGCCATTGGGAGAAAAGTATGTATCTTCGTATAAAAACTAGACAGAATCATTCTCAGAAACTACTTTGTGAAGTGTGCACTCAACTCACAGAGTTTAACCTTTTTTTTCATAGAGCAGTTTGGAAACACTCTGTTTGTAAAGTCTGCAAGTGGATATTTGGACCTCTTTGAGGCCTTCATTGGAAACGGGAATTCTTCATGTAATGCTAGACAGAAGAATTCTCAGTAACTTCTTTGTGTTGTGTGTGTTCAACTCACAGAGTTGAACTTTCCTTTAGACAGAGCAGATTTGAAACAGTCTTTTTGTGGAATTTGGAAATGGAGATTTCAAGCGATTTGAGGCCATTGGGAGAAAAGGAAATATCTTCGTACAAAAACTAGACAGAATCATTCTCAGAAACTACTTTGTTATGAGCACGTTCAACTCACAGAGTTTAACCTTTTTTTTCAAAGGGCACTTTGGAAACACTCTCTTTGTTAAGTCTGCAAGTGTATATTTGGACATCTTTGAGGACTTCGTTGGAAACGGGATTTCATCATATGATGCTAGACAGAAGAATTAACAGTAACTTCTCTGTGTTGTGTGTATTCAACTCAGAGAGTTGCACCTTCCATCAGACACAGCAGTTTTGAAAAACTGGTTTTGTGGAATTTGCATCTGGAGATTTCAAGGATTTGAGGCCAATCTTAGAAATGAAAATATCATCGTATAAAAATTAGACAGAATCATAGTCAGAAACTACTTTCTGATGTGTGCTTTCAACACCCAGAGTTTAACCTTTCTTTTCATAGGGCAGCTTGGAAACACTCTGTTTGTCAAGTCTGCATGTGGATATTTGGACCTCTTTGAGGACTTCGTTGGAAACGGGATTTCTTCATATAATGCTAGACAGACGAATTCTCAGTAACTTCTTTGTGTTTTGTGTGTTCAAGTCACAGAGTTGAACATTCCTTTAGACAGAGCAGATTTGAAACACTCTTTTTGTGGATCTTGGAAGTGGAGATTTCAAGCGATTTGACGCCATTGGGAGAAAAGGAAATAGCTTCGTATAAAAACTAGACAGAATAATTCTCAGAAACTGCTTTGTGATGTGTGCGTTCAACTTACCGAGTTTGACCTTTCTTTTCATAGAACAGTTTGGAAACACTCCGTTTGTAAAGTCTGCAAGTGGATATTTGACCACTTCGAGTCCTTCTTTGGAAACGAGATTTCCTGATATAATGCTAGACAGAAGAATTCTCAGTAACTTCTCAGTGTTGTGTGAATTCAACTCAAAGATTTGAACCTTCCGTTAGACAGAGCAGATTTGAAACTCTCTTTTTGTGGAATTTCCAACAGGAGATATCAAGCGATTTTAGGCCAATCTTAGGTATGAAAATATCATCATATAAAAACTAGACAGAATCACTCTCAGAACTACGTTGTGATGAGTGCATTCAACTCACAGAGTTTGACCTTTCTTTTCATAGAGCAGTTTGGAAACACTCTGTTTGTAAAGTCTGCAAGTGGATATGTGGACCTCTTTGAGGACTTCGTTGGAAACGGGATTTCTTTATATAGTGCTAGACAGAATAATTCTCAGTAACTTCTTTGTGTTGTGTGTGTTCAACTCACAGAGTTGAACATTCCTTTAGACAGAGGAGATTTGAAACACTCGTTTTGTGGTATTTGCAAGTGGAGATTTCAAGCGGTTTGAGGCCATTGGGAGAAAAGGAAATATCTTCATATGAACACTAGGCAGAATCATTCTCAGAAAGTACTTTGTGATGTGTGCATTCAACTCACAGAGTTTGACCTTCCTTTTCATAGAGAAGTTTGGAAACACTCTCTTTGTTAAGTCTGCAAGTGGATATTTGGACCTCTATGAGGACTTCGTTGGACACGGGATTTCATCATATAATGCTAGACAGAAGAATTCCCAGTAACTTCTCTGTGTTGTGTGTATTCAACTAAGAGAGTTGAACCTTCCTGCAGACATAGCAGTTTTGAAACACTCTTTTTGTGGAATTTGCAACTGGAGATTTCAAGCGATTTGAGGCCAAACTTAGAAATGAAAATATCATCGTATAAAAACTAGACAGAATCATTCTGAGAAACTACTTTGTGATATGTGCGTTCAACTCACAGAGTTTGACCTTTCTTTTCATAGAGCAGTTTGGAAACACTCTGCTCGTAAAGTCTGCAAGTGGATATTTTGTCCTCTTTGAGGCCTTCGTAGAAAACGGTAATTCTTCATGTAATGCCAGACAGAAGAATTCTCAGTAACTTCTTTGTGTTGTGTGTGTTCAACTCACAGAGTTGAACTTTCCTTTATACAGAGCAGATTTGAAACACTCTTTTTGCAGAATTTGGAAGTTGAGATTTCAAGAGATTTGAGGCCATTGGGAGAAAAGTATGTATCTTCGTATAAAAACTAGACAGAATCATTCTCAGAAACTACTTTGTGAAGTGTGCACTCAACTCACAGAGTTTAACCTTTTTTTTCATAGAGCAGTTTGGAAACACTCTGTTTGTAAAGTCTGCAAGTGGATATTTGGACCTCTTTGAGGCCTTCATTGGAAACGGGAATTCTTCATGTAATGCTAGACAGAAGAATTCTCAGTAACTTCTTTGTGTTGTGTGTGTTCAACTCACAGAGTTGAACTTTCCTTTAGACAGAGCAGATTTGAAACAGTCTTTTTGTGGAATTTGGAAATGGAGATTTCAAGCGATTTGAGGCCATTGGGAGAAAAGGAAATATCTTCGTACAAAAACTAGACAGAATCATTCTCAGAAACTACTTTGTTATGAGCACGTTCAACTCACAGAGTTTAACCTTTTTTTTCAAAGGGCACTTTGGAAACACTCTCTTTGTTAAGTCTGCAAGTGTATATTTGGACATCTTTGAGGACTTCGTTGGAAACGGGATTTCATCATATGATGCTAGACAGAAGAATTAACAGTAACTTCTCTGTGTTGTGTGTATTCAACTCAGAGAGTTGCACCTTCCATCAGACACAGCAGTTTTGAAAAACTGGTTTTGTGGAATTTGCATCTGGAGATTTCAAGGATTTGAGGCCAATCTTAGAAATGAAAATATCATCGTATAAAAATTAGACAGAATCATAATCAGAAACTACTTTCTGATGTGTGCTTTCAACACCCAGAGTTTAACCTTTCTTTTCATAGGACAGCTTGGAAACACTCTGTTTGTCGAGTCTGCATGTGGATATTTGGACCTCTTTGAGGACTTCGTTGGAAACGGGATTTCTTCATATAATGCTAGACAGACGAATTCTCAGTAACTTCTTTGTGTTTTGTGTGTTCAAGTCACAGAGTTGAACATTCCTTTAGACAGAGCAGATTTGAAACACTCTTTTTGTGGATCTTGGAAGTGGAGATTTCAAGCGATTTGACGCCATCGGGAGAAAAGGAAATAGCTTCGTATAAAAACTAGACAGAATAATTCTCAGAAACTGCTTTGTGATGTGTGCGTTCAACTTACCGAGTTTGACCTTTCTTTTCATAGAACAGTTTGGAAACACTCCGTTTGTAAAGTCTGCAAGTGGATATTTGACCACTTCGAGTCCTTCTTTGGAAACGAGATTTCCTGATATAATGCTAGACAGAAGAATTCTCAGTAACTTCTCAGTGTTGTGTGAATTCAACTCAAAGATTTGAACCTTCCATTAGACAGAGCAGATTTGAAACTCTCTTTTTGTGGAATTTCCAACAGGAGATATCAAGCGATTTTAGGCCAATCTTAGGTATGAAAATATCATCATATAAAAACTAGACAGAATCACTCTCAGAACTACGTTGTGATGAGTGCATTCAACTCACAGAGTTTGACCTTTCTTTTCATAGAGCAGTTTGGAAACACTCTGTTTGTAAAGTCTGCAAGTGGATATGTGGACCTCTTTGAGGACTTCGTTGGAAACGGGATTTCTTTATATAGTGCTAGACAGAATAATTCTCAGTAACTTCTTTGTGTTGTGTGTGTTCAACTCACAGAGTTGAACATTCCTTTAGACAGAGGAGATTTGAAACACTCGTTTTGTGGAATTTGCAAGTGGAGATTTCAAGCGGTTTGAGGCCATTGGGAGAAAAGGAAATATCTTCATATGAACACTAGGCAGAATCATTCTCAGAAAGTACTTTGTGATGTGTGCATTCAACTCACAGAGTTTGACCTTCCTTTTCATAGAGAAGTTTGGAAACACTCTCTTTGTTAAGTCTGCAAGTGGATATTTGGACCTCTATGAGGACTTCGTTGGACACGGGATTTCATCATATAATGCTAGACAGAAGAATTCCCAGTAACTTCTCTGTGTTGTGTGTATTCAACTAAGAGAGTTGAACCTTCCTGCAGACATAGCAGTTTTGAAACACTCTTTTTGTGGAATTTGGAAATGGAGATTTCAAGCGATTTGAGGCCATTGGGAGAAAAGGAAATATCTTCGTACAAAAACTAGACAGAATCATTCTCAGAAACTACTTTGTTATGAGCACGTTCAACTCACAGAGTTTAACCTTTTTTTTCAAAGGGCACTTTGGAAACACTCTCTTTGTTAAGTCTGCAAGTGTATATTTGGATATCTTTGAGGACTTCGTTGGAAACGGGATTTCATCATATGATGCTAGACAGAAGAATTAACAGTAACTTCTCTGTGTTGTGTGTATTCAACTCAGAGAGTTGCACCTTCCATCAGACACAGCAGTTTTGAAAAACTGGTTTTGTGGAATTTGCATCTGGAGATTTCAAGGATTTGAGGCCAATCTTAGAAATGAAAATATCATCGTATAAAAATTAGACAGAATCATAATCAGAAACTACTTTCTGATGTGTGCTTTCAACACCCAGAGTTTAACCTTTCTTTTCATAGGGCAGCTTGGAAACACTCTGTTTGTCGAGTCTGCATGTGGATATTTGGACCTCTTTGAGGACTTCGTTGGAAACGGGATTTCTTCATATAATGCTAGACAGACGAATTCTCAGTAACTTCTTTGTGTTTTGTGTGTTCAAGTCACAGAGTTGAACATTCCTTTAGACAGAGCAGATTTGAAACACTCTTTTTGTGGATCTTGGAAGTGGAGATTTCAAGCGATTTGACGCCATCGGGAGAAAAGGAAATAGCTTCGTATAAAAACTAGACAGAATAATTCTCAGAAACTGCTTTGTGATGTGTGCGTTCAACTTACCGAGTTTGACCTTTCTTTTCATAGAACAGTTTGGAAACACTCCGTTTGTAAAGTCTGCAAGTGGATATTTGACCACTTCGAGTCCTTCTTTGGAAACGAGATTTCCTGATATAATGCTAGACAGAAGAATTCTCAGTAACTTCTCAGTGTTGTGTGAATTCAACTCAAAGATTTGAACCTTCCATTAGACAGAGCAGATTTGAAACTCTCTTTTTGTGGAATTTCCAACAGGAGATATCAAGCGATTTTAGGCCAATCTTAGGTATGAAAATATCATCATATAAAAACTAGACAGAATCACTCTCAGAACTACGTTGTGATGAGTGCATTCAACTCACAGAGTTTGACCTTTCTTTTCATAGAGCAGTTTGGAAACACTCTGTTTGTAAAGTCTGCAAGTGGATATGTGGACCTCTTTGAGGACTTCGTTGGAAACGGGATTTCTTTATATAGTGCTAGACAGAATAATTCTCAGTAACTTCTTTGTGTTGTGTGTGTTCAACTCACAGAGTTGAACATTCCTTTAGACAGAGGAGATTTGAAACACTCGTTTTGTGGAATTTGCAAGTGGAGATTTCAAGCGGTTTGAGGCCATTGGGAGAAAAGGAAATATCTTCATATGAACACTAGGCAGAATCATTCTCAGAAAGTACTTTGTGATGTGTGCATTCAACTCACAGAGTTTGACCTTCCTTTTCATAGAGAAGTTTGGAAACACTCTCTTTGTTAAGTCTGCAAGTGGATATTTGGACCTCTATGAGGACTTCGTTGGACACGGGATTTCATCATATAATGCTAGACAGAAGAATTCCCAGTAACTTCTCTGTGTTGTGTGTATTCAACTAAGAGAGTTGAACCTTCCTGCAGACATAGCAGTTTTGAAACACTCTTTTTGTGGAATTTGCAACTGGAGATTTCAAGCGATTTGAGGCCAAACTTAGAAATGAAAATATCATCGTATAAAAACTAGACAGAATCATTCTGAGAAACTACTTTGTGATATGTGCGTTCAACTCACAGAGTTTGACCTTTCTTTTCATAGAGCAGTTTGGAAACACTCTGCTCGTAAAGTCTGCAAGTGGATATTTTGTCCTCTTTGAGGCCTTCGTAGAAAACGGTAATTCTTCATGTAATGCCAGACAGAAGAATTCTCAGTAACTTCTTTGTGTTGTGTGTGTTCAACTCACAGAGTTGAACTTTCCTTTATACAGAGCAGATTTGAAACACTCTTTTTGCAGAATTTGGAAGTTGAGATTTCAAGAGATTTGAGGCCATTGGGAGAAAAGTATGTATCTTCGTATAAAAACTAGACAGAATCATTCTCAGAAACTACTTTGTGAAGTGTGCACTCAACTCACAGAGTTTAACCTTTTTTTTCATAGAGCAGTTTGGAAACACTCTGTTTGTAAAGTCTGCAAGTGGATATTTGGACCTCTTTGAGGCCTTCTTTGGAAATGGGAATTCTTCATGTAATGCTAGACAGAAGAATTCTCAGTAACTTCTTTGTGTTGTGTGTGTTCAACTCACAGAGTTGAACTTTCCTTTAGACAGAGCAGATTTGAAACAGTCTTTTTGTGGAATTTGGAAATGGAGATTTCAAGCGATTTGAGGCCATTGGGAGAAAAGGAAATATCTTCGTACAAAAACTAGACAGAATCATTCTCAGAAACTACTTTGTTATGAGCACGTTCAACTCACAGAGTTTAACCTTTTTTTTCAAAGGGCACTTTGGAAACACTCTCTTTGTTAAGTCTGCAAGTGTATATTTGGACATCTTTGAGGACTTCGTTGGAAACGGGATTTCATCATATGATGCTAGACAGAAGAATTAACAGTAACTTCTCTGTGTTGTGTGTATTCAACTCAGAGAGTTGCACCTTCCATCAGACACAGCAGTTTTGAAAAACTGGTTTTGTGGAATTTGCATCTGGAGATTTCAAGGATTTGAGGCCAATCTTAGAAATGAAAATATCATCGTATAAAAATTAGACAGAATCATAATCAGAAACTACTTTCTGATGTGTGCTTTCAACACCCAGAGTTTAACCTTTCTTTTCATAGGGCAGCTTGGAAACACTCTGTTTGTCAAGTCTGCATGTGGATATTTGGACCTCTTTGAGGACTTCGTTGGAAACGGGATTTCTTCATATAATGCTAGACAGACGAATTCTCAGTAACTTCTTTGTGTTTTGTGTGTTCAAGTCACAGAGTTGAACATTCCTTTAGACAGAGCAGATTTGAAACACTCTTTTTGTGGATCTTGGAAGTGGAGATTTCAAGCGATTTGACGCCATTGGGAGAAAAGGAAATAGCTTCGTATAAAAACTAGACAGAATAATTCTCAGAAACTGCTTTGTGATGTGTGCGTTCAACTTACCGAGTTTGACCTTTCTTTTCATAGAACAGTTTGGAAACACTCCGTTTGTAAAGTCTGCAAGTGGATATTTGACCACTTCGAGTCCTTCTTTGGAAACGAGATTTCCTGATATAATGCTAGACAGAAGAATTCTCAGTAACTTCTCAGTGTTGTGTGAATTCAACTCAAAGATTTGAACCTTCCATTAGACAGAGCAGATTTGAAACTCTCTTTTTGTGGAATTTCCAACAGGAGATATCAAGCGATTTTAGGCCAATCTTAGGTATGAAAATATCATCATATAAAAACTAGACAGAATCACTCTCAGAACTACGTTGTGATGAGTGCATTCAACTCACAGAGTTTGACCTTTCTTTTCATAGAGCAGTTTGGAAACACTCTGTTTGTAAAGTCTGCAAGTGGATATGTGGACCTCTTTGAGGACTTCGTTGGAAACGGGATTTCTTTATATAGTGCTAGACAGAATAATTCTCAGTAACTTCTTTGTGTTGTGTGTGTTCAACTCACAGAGTTGAACATTCCTTTAGACAGAGGAGATTTGAAACACTCGTTTTGTGGAATTTGCAAGTGGAGATTTCAAGCGGTTTGAGGCCATTGGGAGAAAAGGAAATATCTTCATATGAACACTAGGCAGAATCATTCTCAGAAAGTACTTTGTGATGTGTGCATTCAACTCACAGAGTTTGACCTTCCTTTTCATAGAGAAGTTTGGAAACACTCTCTTTGTTAAGTCTGCAAGTGGATATTTGGACCTCTATGAGGACTTCGTTGGACACGGGATTTCATCATATAATGCTAGACAGAAGAATTCCCAGTAACTTCTCTGTGTTGTGTGTATTCAACTAAGAGAGTTGAACCTTCCTGCAGACATAGCAGTTTTGAAACACTCTTTTTGTGGAATTTGCAACTGGAGATTTCAAGCGATTTGAGGCCAAACTTAGAAATGAAAATATCATCGTATAAAAACTAGACAGAATCATTCTGAGAAACTACTTTGTGATATGTGCGTTCAACTCACAGAGTTTGACCTTTCTTTTCATAGAGCAGTTTGGAAACACTCTGCTTGTAAAGTCTGCAAGTGGATATTTTGTCCTCTTTGAGGCCTTCGTAGAAAACGGTAATTCTTCATGTAATGCCAGACAGAAGAATTCTCAGTAACTTCTTTGTGTTGTGTGTGTTCAACTCACAGAGTTGAACTTTCCTTTATACAGAGCAGATTTGAAACACTCTTTTTGCAGAATTTGGAAGTTGAGATTTCAAGAGATTTGAGGCCATTGGGAGAAAAGTATGTATCTTCGTATAAAAACTAGACAGAATCATTCTCAGAAACTACTTTGTGAAGTGTGCACTCAACTCACAGAGTTTAACCTTTTTTTTCATAGAGCAGTTTGGAAACACTCTGTTTGTAAAGTCTGCAAGTGGATATTTGGACCTCTTTGAGGCCTTCTTTGGAAATGGGAATTCTTCATGTAATGCTAGACAGAAGAATTCTCAGTAACTTCTTTGTGTTGTGTGTGTTCAACTCACAGAGTTGAACTTTCCTTTAGACAGAGCAGATTTGAAACAGTCTTTTTGTGGAATTTGGAAATGGAGATTTCAAGCGATTTGAGGCCATTGGGAGAAAAGGAAATATCTTCGTACAAAAACTAGACAGAATCATTCTCAGAAACTACTTTGTTATGAGCACGTTCAACTCACAGAGTTTAACCTTTTTTTTCAAAGGGCACTTTGGAAACACTCTCTTTGTTAAGTCTGCAAGTGTATATTTGGACATCTTTGAGGACTTCGTTGGAAACGGGATTTCATCATATGATGCTAGACAGAAGAATTAACAGTAACTTCTCTGTGTTGTGTGTATTCAACTCAGAGAGTTGCACCTTCCATCAGACACAGCAGTTTTGAAAAACTGGTTTTGTGGAATTTGCATCTGGAGATTTCAAGGATTTGAGGCCAATCTTAGAAATGAAAATATCATCGTATAAAAATTAGACAGAATCATAATCAGAAACTACTTTCTGATGTGTGCTTTCAACACCCAGAGTTTAACCTTTCTTTTCATAGGGCAGCTTGGAAACACTCTGTTTGTCGAGTCTGCATGTGGATATTTGGACCTCTTTGAGGACTTCGTTGGAAACGGGATTTCTTCATATAATGCTAGACAGACGAATTCTCAGTAACTTCTTTGTGTTTTGTGTGTTCAAGTCACAGAGTTGAACATTCCTTTAGACAGAGCAGATTTGAAACACTCTTTTTGTGGATCTTGGAAGTGGAGATTTCAAGCGATTTGACGCCATTGGGAGAAAAGGAGATAGCTTCGTATAAAAACTAGACAGAATAATTCTCAGAAACTGCTTTGTGATGTGTGCGTTCAACTTACCGAGTTTGACCTTTCTTTTCATAGAACAGTTTGGAAACACTCCGTTTGTAAAGTCTGCAAGTGGATATTTGACCACTTCGAGTCCTTCTTTGGAAACGAGATTTCCTGATATAATGCTAGACAGAAGAATTCTCAGTAACTTCTCAGTGTTGTGTGAATTCAACTCAAAGATTTGAACCTTCCATTAGACAGAGCAGATTTGAAACTCTCTTTTTGTGGAATTTCCAACAGGAGATATCAAGCGATTTTAGGCCAATCTTAGGTATGAAAATATCATCATATAAAAACTAGACAGAATCACTCTCAGAACTACGTTGTGATGAGTGCATTCAACTCACAGAGTTTGACCTTTCTTTTCATAGAGCAGTTTGGAAACACTCTGTTTGTAAAGTCTGCAAGCGGATATGTGGACCTCTTTGAGGACTTCGTTGGAAACGGGATTTCTTTATATAGTGCTAGACAGAATAATTCTCAGTAACTTCTTTGTGTTGTGTGTGTTCAACTCACAGAGTTGAACATTCCTTTAGACAGAGGAGATTTGAAACACTCGTTTTGTGGTATTTGCAAGTGGAGATTTCAAGCGGTTTGAGGCCATTGGGAGAAAAGGAAATATCTTCATATGAACACTAGGCAGAATCATTCTCAGAAAGTACTTTGTGATGTGTGCATTCAACTCAGAGAGTTTGACCTTCCTTTTCATAGAGAAGTTTGGAAACACTCTCTTTGTTAAGTCTGCAAGTGGATATTTGGACCTCTATGAGGACTTCGTTGGACACGGGATTTCATCATATAATGCTAGACAGAAGAATTCCCAGTAACTTCTCTGTGTTGTGTGTATTCAACTAAGAGAGTTGAACCTTCCTGCAGACATAGCAGTTTTGAAACACTCTTTTTGTGGAATTTGCAACTGGAGATTTCAAGCGATTTGAGGCCAAACTTAGAAATGAAAATATCATCGTATAAAAACTAGACAGAATCATTCTGAGAAACTACTTTGTGATATGTGCGTTCAACTCACAGAGTTTGACCTTTCTTTTCATAGAGCAGTTTGGAAACACTCTGCTCGTAAAGTCTGCAAGTGGATATTTTGTCCTCTTTGAGGCCTTCGTAGAAAACGGTAATTCTTCATGTAATGCCAGACAGAAGAATTCTCAGTAACTTCTTTGTGTTGTGTGTGTTCAACTCACAGAGTTGAACTTTCCTTTATACAGAGCAGATTTGAAACACTCTTTTTGCAGAATTTGGAAGTTGAGATTTCAAGAGATTTGAGGCCATTGGGAGAAAAGTATGTATCTTCGTATAAAAACTAGACAGAATCATTCTCAGAAACTACTTTGTGAAGTGTGCACTCAACTCACAGAGTTTAACCTTTTTTTTCATAGAGCAGTTTGGAAACACTCTGTTTGTAAAGTCTGCAAGTGGATATTTGGACCTCTTTGAGGCCTTCATTGGAAACGGGAATTCTTCATGTAATGCTAGACAGAAGAATTCTCAGTAACTTCTTTGTGTTGTGTGTGTTCAACTCACAGAGTTGAACTTTCCTTTAGACAGAGCAGATTTGAAACAGTCTTTTTGTGGAATTTGGAAATGGAGATTTCAAGCGATTTGAGGCCATTGGGAGAAAAGGAAATATCTTCGTACAAAAACTAGACAGAATCATTCTCAGAAACTACTTTGTTATGAGCACGTTCAACTCACAGAGTTTAACCTTTTTTTTCAAAGGGCACTTTGGAAACACTCTCTTTGTTAAGTCTGCAAGTGTATATTTGGACATCTTTGAGGACTTCGTTGGAAACGGGATTTCATCATATGATGCTAGACAGAAGAATTAACAGTAACTTCTCTGTGTTGTGTGTATTCAACTCAGAGAGTTGCACCTTCCATCAGACACAGCAGTTTTGAAAAACTGGTTTTGTGGAATTTGCATCTGGAGATTTCAAGGATTTGAGGCCAATCTTAGAAATGAAAATATCATCGTATAAAAATTAGACAGAATCATAATCAGAAACTACTTTCTGATGTGTGCTTTCAACACCCAGAGTTTAACCTTTCTTTTCATAGGGCAGCTTGGAAACACTCTGTTTGTCGAGTCTGCATGTGGATATTTGGACCTCTTTGAGGACTTCGTTGGAAACGGGATTTCTTCATATAATGCTAGACAGACGAATTCTCAGTAACTTCTTTGTGTTTTGTGTGTTCAAGTCACAGAGTTGAACATTCCTTTAGACAGAGCAGATTTGAAACACTCTTTTTGTGGATCTTGGAAGTGGAGATTTCAAGCGATTTGACGCCATTGGGAGAAAAGGAAATAGCTTCGTATAAAAACTAGACAGAATAATTCTCAGAAACTGCTTTGTGATGTGTGCGTTCAACTTACCGAGTTTGACCTTTCTTTTCATAGAACAGTTTGGAAACACTCCGTTTGTAAAGTCTGCAAGTGGATATTTGACCACTTCGAGTCCTTCTTTGGAAACGAGATTTCCTGATATAATGCTAGACAGAAGAATTCTCAGTAACTTCTCAGTGTTGTGTGAATTCAACTCAAAGATTTGAACCTTCCATTAGACAGAGCAGATTTGAAACTCTCTTTTTGTGGAATTTCCAACAGGAGATATCAAGCGATTTTAGGCCAATCTTAGGTATGAAAATATCATCATATAAAAACTAGACAGAATCACTCTCAGAACTACGTTGTGATGAGTGCATTCAACTCACAGAGTTTGACCTTTCTTTTCATAGAGCAGTTTGGAAACACTCTGTTTGTAAAGTCTGCAAGTGGATATGTGGACCTCTTTGAGGACTTCGTTGGAAACGGGATTTCTTTATATAGTGCTAGACAGAATAATTCTCAGTAACTTCTTTGTGTTGTGTGTGTTCAACTCACAGAGTTGAACATTCCTTTAGACAGAGGAGATTTGAAACACTCGTTTTGTGGAATTTGCAAGTGGAGATTTCAAGCGGTTTGAAGCCATTGGGAGAAAAGGAAATATCTTCATATGAACACTAGGCAGAATCATTCTCAGAAAGTACTTTGTGATGTGTGCATTCAACTCAGAGAGTTTGACCTTCCTTTTCATAGAGAAGTTTGGAAACACTCTCTTTGTTAAGTCTGCAAGTGGATATTTGGACCTCTATGAGGACTTCGTTGGACACGGGATTTCATCATATAATGCTAGACAGAAGAATTCCCAGTAACTTCTTTGTGTTGTGTGTGTTCAACTCACAGAGTTGAACTTTCCTTTATACAGAGCAGATTTGAAACACTCTTTTTGCAGAATTTGGAAGTTGAGATTTCAAGAGATTTGAGGCCATTGGGAGAAAAGTATGTATCTTCGTATAAAAACTAGACAGAATCATTCTCAGAAACTACTTTGTGAAGTGTGCACTCAACTCACAGAGTTTAACCTTTTTTTTCATAGAGCAGTTTGGAAACACTCTGTTTGTAAAGTCTGCAAGTGGATATTTGGACCTCTTTGAGGCCTTCATTGGAAACGGGAATTCTTCATGTAATGCTAGACAGAAGAATTCTCAGTAACTTCTTTGTGTTGTGTGTGTTCAACTCACAGAGTTGAACTTTCCTTTAGACAGAGCAGATTTGAAACAGTCTTTTTGTGGAATTTGGAAATGGAGATTTCAAGCGATTTGAGGCCATTGGGAGAAAAGGAAATATCTTCGTACAAAAACTAGACAGAATCATTCTCAGAAACTACTTTGTTATGAGCACGTTCAACTCACAGAGTTTAACCTTTTTTTTCAAAGGGCACTTTGGAAACACTCTCTTTGTTAAGTCTGCAAGTGTATATTTGGACATCTTTGAGGACTTCATTGGAAACGGGATTTCATCATATGATGCTAGACAGAAGAATTAACAGTAACTTCTCTGTGTTGTGTGTATTCAACTCAGAGAGTTGCACCTTCCATCAGACACAGCAGTTTTGAAAAACTGGTTTTGTGGAATTTGCATCTGGAGATTTCAAGGATTTGAGGCCAATCTTAGAAATGAAAATATCATCGTATAAAAATTAGACAGAATCATAATCAGAAACTACTTTCTGATGTGTGCTTTCAACACCCAGAGTTTAACCTTTCTTTTCATAGGGCAGCTTGGAAACACTCTGTTTGTCGAGTCTGCATGTGGATATTTGGACCTCTTTGAGGACTTCGTTGGAAACGGGATTTCTTCATATAATGCTAGACAGACGAATTCTCAGTAACTTCTTTGTGTTTTGTGTGTTCAAGTCACAGAGTTGAACATTCCTTTAGACAGAGCAGATTTGAAACACTCTTTTTGTGGATCTTGGAAGTGGAGATTTCAAGCGATTTGACGCCATTGGGAGAAAAGGAAATAGCTTCGTATAAAAACTAGACAGAATAATTCTCAGAAACTGCTTTGTGATGTGTGCGTTCAACTTACCGAGTTTGACCTTTCTTTTCATAGAACAGTTTGGAAACACTCCGTTTGTAAAGTCTGCAAGTGGATATTTGACCACTTCGAGTCCTTCTTTGGAAACGAGATTTCCTGATATAATGCTAGACAGAAGAATTCTCAGTAACTTCTCAGTGTTGTGTGAATTCAACTCAAAGATTTGAACCTTCCATTAGACAGAGCAGATTTGAAACTCTCTTTTTGTGGAATTTCCAACAGGAGATATCAAGCGATTTTAGGCCAATCTTAGGTATGAAAATATCATCATATAAAAACTAGACAGAATCACTCTCAGAACTACGTTGTGATGAGTGCATTCAACTCACAGAGTTTGACCTTTCTTTTCATAGAGCAGTTTGGAAACACTCTGTTTGTAAAGTCTGCAAGTGGATATGTGGACCTCTTTGAGGACTTCGTTGGAAACGGGATTTCTTTATATAGTGCTAGACAGAATAATTCTCAGTAACTTCTTTGTGTTGTGTGTGTTCAACTTACAGAGTTGAACATTCCTTTAGACAGAGGAGATTTGAAACACTCGTTTTGTGGAATTTGCAAGTGGAGATTTCAAGCGGTTTGAGGCCATTGGGAGAAAAGGAAATATCTTCATATGAACAGTAGGCAGAATCATTCTCAGAAAGTACTTTGTGATGTGTGCATTCAACTCAGAGAGTTTGACCTTCCTTTTCATAGAGAAGTTTGGAAACACTCTCTTTGTTAAGTCTGCAAGTGGATATTTGGACCTCTATGAGGACTTCGTTGGACACGGGATTTCATCATATAATGCTAGACAGAAGAATTCCCAGTAACTTCTTTGTGTTGTGTGTGTTCAACTCACAGAGTTGAACTTTCCTTTATACAGAGCAGATTTGAAACACTCTTTTTGCAGAATTTGGAAGTTGAGATTTCAAGAGATTTGAGGCCATTGGGAGAAAAGTATGTATCTTCGTATAAAAACTAGACAGAATCATTCTCAGAAACTACTTTGTGAAGTGTGCACTCAACTCACAGAGTTTAACCTTTTTTTTCATAGAGCAGTTTGGAAACACTCTGTTTGTAAAGTCTGCAAGTGGATATTTGGACCTCTTTGAGGCCTTCATTGGAAACGGGAATTCTTCATGTAATGCTAGACAGAAGAATTCTCAGTAACTTCTTTGTGTTGTGTGTGTTCAACTCACAGAGTTGAACTTTCCTTTAGACAGAGCAGATTTGAAACAGTCTTTTTGTGGAATTTGGAAATGGAGATTTCAAGCGATTTGAGGCCATTGGGAGAAAAGGAAATATCTTCGTACAAAAACTAGACAGAATCATTCTCAGAAACTACTTTGTTATGAGCACGTTCAACTCACAGAGTTTAACCTTTTTTTTCAAAGGGCACTTTGGAAACACTCTCTTTGTTAAGTCTGCAAGTGTATATTTGGACATCTTTGAGGACTTCGTTGGAAACGGGATTTCATCATATGATGCTAGACAGAAGAATTAACAGTAACTTCTCTGTGTTGTGTGTATTCAACTCAGAGAGTTGCACCTTCCATCAGACACAGCAGTTTTGAAAAACTGGTTTTGTGGAATTTGCATCTGGAGATTTCAAGGATTTGAGGCCAATCTTAGAAATGAAAATATCATCGTATAAAAATTAGACAGAATCATAATCAGAAACTACTTTCTGATGTGTGCTTTCAACACCCAGAGTTTAACCTTTCTTTTCATAGGGCAGCTTGGAAACACTCTGTTTGTCGAGTCTGCATGTGGATATTTGGACCTCTTTGAGGACTTCGTTGGAAACGGGATTTCTTCATATAATGCTAGACAGACGAATTCTCAGTAACTTCTTTGTGTTTTGTGTGTTCAAGTCACAGAGTTGAACATTCCTTTAGACAGAGCAGATTTGAAACACTCTTTTTGTGGATCTTGGAAGTGGAGATTTCAAGCGATTTGACGCCATTGGGAGAAAAGGAAATAGCTTCGTATAAAAACTAGACAGAATAATTCTCAGAAACTGCTTTGTGATGTGTGCGTTCAACTTACCGAGTTTGACCTTTCTTTTCATAGAACAGTTTGGAAACACTCCGTTTGTAAAGTCTGCAAGTGGATATTTGACCACTTCGAGTCCTTCTTTGGAAACGAGATTTCCTGATATAATGCTAGACAGAAGAATTCTCAGTAACTTCTCAGTGTTGTGTGAATTCAACTCAAAGATTTGAACCTTCCATTAGACAGAGCAGATTTGAAACTCTCTTTTTGTGGAATTTCCAACAGGAGATATCAAGCGATTTTAGGCCAATCTTAGGTATGAAAATATCATCATATAAAAACTAGACAGAATCACTCTCAGAACTACGTTGTGATGAGTGCATTCAACTCACAGAGTTTGACCTTTCTTTTCATAGAGCAGTTTGGAAACACTCTGTTTGTAAAGTCTGCAAGTGGATATGTGGACCTCTTTGAGGACTTCGTTGGAAACGGGATTTCTTTATATAGTGCTAGACAGAATAATTCTCAGTAACTTCTTTGTGTTGTGTGTGTTCAACTCACAGAGTTGAACATTCCTTTAGACAGAGGAGATTTGAAACACTCGTTTTGTGGTATTTGCAAGTGGAGATTTCAAGCGGTTTGAGGCCATTGGGAGAAAAGGAAATATCTTCATATGAACACTAGGCAGAATCATTCTCAGAAAGTACTTTGTGATGTGTGCATTCAACTCAGAGAGTTTGACCTTCCTTTTCATAGAGAAGTTTGGAAACACTCTCTTTGTTAAGTCTGCAAGTGGATATTTGGACCTCTATGAGGACTTCGTTGGACACGGGATTTCATCATATAATGCTAGACAGAAGAATTCCCAGTAACTTCTCTGTGTTGTGTGTATTCAACTAAGAGAGTTGAACCTTCCTGCAGACATAGCAGTTTTGAAACACTCTTTTTGTGGAATTTGCAACTGGAGATTTCAAGCGATTTGAGGCCAAACTTAGAAATGAAAATATCATCGTATAAAAACTAGACAGAATCATTCTGAGAAACTACTTTGTGATATGTGCGTTCAACTCACAGAGTTTGACCTTTCTTTTCATAGAGCAGTTTGGAAACACTCTGCTCGTAAAGTCTGCAAGTGGATATTTTGTCCTCTTTGAGGCCTTCGTAGAAAACGGTAATTCTTCATGTAATGCCAGACAGAAGAATTCTCAGTAACTTCTTTGTGTTGTGTGTGTTCAACTCACAGAGTTGAACTTTCCTTTATACAGAGCAGATTTGAAACACTCTTTTTGCAGAATTTGGAAGTTGAGATTTCAAGAGATTTGAGGCCATTGGGAGAAAAGTATGTATCTTCGTATAAAAACTAGACAGAATCATTCTCAGAAACTACTTTGTGAAGTGTGCACTCAACTCACAGAGTTTAACCTTTTTTTTCATAGAGCAGTTTGGAAACACTCTGTTTGTAAAGTCTGCAAGTGGATATTTGGACCTCTTTGAGGCCTTCATTGGAAACGGGAATTCTTCATGTAATGCTAGACAGAAGAATTCTCAGTAACTTCTTTGTGTTGTGTGTGTTCAACTCACAGAGTTGAACTTTCCTTTAGACAGAGCAGATTTGAAACAGTCTTTTTGTGGAATTTGGAAATGGAGATTTCAAGCGATTTGAGGCCATTGGGAGAAAAGGAAATATCTTCGTACAAAAACTAGACAGAATCATTCTCAGAAACTACTTTGTTATGAGCACGTTCAACTCACAGAGTTTAACCTTTTTTTTCAAAGGGCACTTTGGAAACACTCTCTTTGTTAAGTCTGCAAGTGTATATTTGGACATCTTTGAGGACTTCGTTGGAAACGGGATTTCATCATATGATGCTAGACAGAAGAATTAACAGTAACTTCTCTGTGTTGTGTGTATTCAACTCAGAGAGTTGCACCTTCCATCAGACACAGCAGTTTTGAAAAACTGGTTTTGTGGAATTTGCATCTGGAGATTTCAAGGATTTGAGGCCAATCTTAGAAATGAAAATATCATCGTATAAAAATTAGACAGAATCATAATCAGAAACTACTTTCTGATGTGTGCTTTCAACACCCAGAGTTTAACCTTTCTTTTCATAGGGCAGCTTGGAAACACTCTGTTTGTCAAGTCTGCATGTGGATATTTGGACCTCTTTGAGGACTTCGTTGGAAACGGGATTTCTTCATATAATGCTAGACAGACGAATTCTCAGTAACTTCTTTGTGTTTTGTGTGTTCAAGTCACAGAGTTGAACATTCCTTTAGACAGAGCAGATTTGAAACACTCTTTTTGTGGATCTTGGAAGTGGAGATTTCAAGCGATTTGACGCCATTGGGAGAAAAGGAAATAGCTTCGTATAAAAACTAGACAGAATAATTCTCAGAAACTGCTTTGTGATGTGTGCGTTCAACTTACCGAGTTTGACCTTTCTTTTCATAGAACAGTTTGGAAACACTCCGTTTGTAAAGTCTGCAAGTGGATATTTGACCACTTCGAGTCCTTCTTTGGAAACGAGATTTCCTGATATAATGCTAGACAGAAGAATTCTCAGTAACTTCTCAGTGTTGTGTGAATTCAACTCAAAGATTTGAACCTTCCATTAGACAGAGCAGATTTGAAACTCTCTTTTTGTGGAATTTCCAACAGGAGATATCAAGCGATTTTAGGCCAATCTTAGGTATGAAAATATCATCATATAAAAACTAGACAGAATCACTCTCAGAACTACGTTGTGATGAGTGCATTCAACTCACAGAGTTTGACCTTTCTTTTCATAGAGCAGTTTGGAAACACTCTGTTTGTAAAGTCTGCAAGTGGATATGTGGACCTCTTTGAGGACTTCGTTGGAAACGGGATTTCTTTATATAGTGCTAGACAGAATAATTCTCAGTAACTTCTTTGTGTTGTGTGTGTTCAACTCACAGAGTTGAACATTCCTTTAGACAGAGGAGATTTGAAACACTCGTTTTGTGGTATTTGCAAGTGGAGATTTCAAGCGGTTTGAGGCCATTGGGAGAAAAGGAAATATCTTCATATGAACACTAGGCAGAATCATTCTCAGAAAGTACTTTGTGATGTGTGCATTCAACTCAGAGAGTTTGACCTTCCTTTTCATAGAGAAGTTTGGAAACACTCTCTTTGTTAAGTCTGCAAGTGGATATTTGGACCTCTATGAGGACTTCGTTGGACACGGGATTTCATCATATAATGCTAGACAGAAGAATTCCCAGTAACTTCTTTGTGTTGTGTGTGTTCAACTCACAGAGTTGAACTTTCCTTTATACAGAGCAGATTTGAAACACTCTTTTTGCAGAATTTGGAAGTTGAGATTTCAAGAGATTTGAGGCCATTGGGAGAAAAGTATGTATCTTCGTATAAAAACTAGACAGAATCATTCTCAGAAACTACTTTGTGAAGTGTGCACTCAACTCACAGAGTTTAACCTTTTTTTTCATAGAGCAGTTTGGAAACACTCTGTTTGTAAAGTCTGCAAGTGGATATTTGGACCTCTTTGAGGCCTTCATTGGAAACGGGAATTCTTCATGTAATGCTAGACAGAAGAATTCTCAGTAACTTCTTTGTGTTGTGTGTGTTCAACTCACAGAGTTGAACTTTCCTTTAGACAGAGCAGATTTGAAACAGTCTTTTTGTGGAATTTGGAAATGGAGATTTCAAGCGATTTGAGGCCATTGGGAGAAAAGGAAATATCTTCGTACAAAAACTAGACAGAATCATTCTCAGAAACTACTTTGTTATGAGCACGTTCAACTCACAGAGTTTAACCTTTTTTTTCAAAGGGCACTTTGGAAACACTCTCTTTGTTAAGTCTGCAAGTGTATATTTGGACATCTTTGAGGACTTCGTTGGAAACGGGATTTCATCATATGATGCTAGACAGAAGAATTAACAGTAACTTCTCTGTGTTGTGTGTATTCAACTCAGAGAGTTGCACCTTCCATCAGACACAGCAGTTTTGAAAAACTGGTTTTGTGGAATTTGCATCTGGAGATTTCAAGGATTTGAGGCCAATCTTAGAAATGAAAATATCATCGTATAAAAATTAGACAGAATCATAATCAGAAACTACTTTCTGATGTGTGCTTTCAACACCCAGAGTTTAACCTTTCTTTTCATAGGGCAGCTTGGAAACACTCTGTTTGTCGAGTCTGCATGTGGATATTTGGACCTCTTTGAGGACTTCGTTGGAAACGGGATTTCTTCATATAATGCTAGACAGACGAATTCTCAGTAACTTCTTTGTGTTTTGTGTGTTCAAGTCACAGAGTTGAACATTCCTTTAGACAGAGCAGATTTGAAACACTCTTTTTGTGGATCTTGGAAGTGGAGATTTCAAGCGATTTGACGCCATTGGGAGAAAAGGAAATAGCTTCGTATAAAAACTAGACAGAATAATTCTCAGAAACTGCTTTGTGATGTGTGCGTTCAACTTACCGAGTTTGACCTTTCTTTTCATAGAACAGTTTGGAAACACTCCGTTTGTAAAGTCTGCAAGTGGATATTTGACCACTTCGAGTCCTTCTTTGGAAACGAGATTTCCTGATATAATGCTAGACAGAAGAATTCTCAGTAACTTCTCAGTGTTGTGTGAATTCAACTCAAAGATTTGAACCTTCCATTAGACAGAGCAGATTTGAAACTCTCTTTTTGTGGAATTTCCAACAGGAGATATCAAGCGATTTTAGGCCAATCTTAGGTATGAAAATATCATCATATAAAAACTAGACAGAATCACTCTCAGAACTACGTTGTGATGAGTGCATTCAACTCACAGAGTTTGACCTTTCTTTTCATAGAGCAGTTTGGAAACACTCTGTTTGTAAAGTCTGCAAGTGGATATGTGGACCTCTTTGAGGACTTCGTTGGAAACGGGATTTCTTTATATAGTGCTAGACAGAATAATTCTCAGTAACTTCTTTGTGTTGTGTGTGTTCAACTCACAGAGTTGAACATTCCTTTAGACAGAGGAGATTTGAAACACTCGTTTTGTGGTATTTGCAAGTGGAGATTTCAAGCGGTTTGAGGCCATTGGGAGAAAAGGAAATATCTTCATATGAACACTAGGCAGAATCATTCTCAGAAAGTACTTTGTGATGTGTGCATTCAACTCAGAGAGTTTGACCTTCCTTTTCATAGAGAAGTTTGGAAACACTCTCTTTGTTAAGTCTGCAAGTGGATATTTGGACCTCTATGAGGACTTCGTTGGACACGGGATTTCATCATATAATGCTAGACAGAAGAATTCCCAGTAACTTCTCTGTGTTGTGTGTATTCAACTAAGAGAGTTGAACCTTCCTGCAGACATAGCAGTTTTGAAACACTCTTTTTGTGGAATTTGCAACTGGAGATTTCAAGCGATTTGAGGCCAAACTTAGAAATGAAAATATCATCGTATAAAAACTAGACAGAATCATTCTGAGAAACTACTTTGTGATATGTGCGTTCAACTCACAGAGTTTGACCTTTCTTTTCATAGAGCAGTTTGGAAACACTCTGCTCGTAAAGTCTGCAAGTGGATATTTTGTCCTCTTTGAGGCCTTCGTAGAAAACGGTAATTCTTCATGTAATGCCAGACAGAAGAATTCTCAGTAACTTCTTTGTGTTGTGTGTGTTCAACTCACAGAGTTGAACTTTCCTTTATACAGAGCAGATTTGAAACACTCTTTTTGCAGAATTTGGAAGTTGAGATTTCAAGAGATTTGAGGCCATTGGGAGAAAAGTATGTATCTTCGTATAAAAACTAGACAGAATCATTCTCAGAAACTACTTTGTGAAGTGTGCACTCAACTCACAGAGTTTAACCTTTTTTTTCATAGAGCAGTTTGGAAACACTCTGTTTGTAAAGTCTGCAAGTGGATATTTGGACCTCTTTGAGGCCTTCATTGGAAACGGGAATTCTTCATGTAATGCTAGACAGAAGAATTCTCAGTAACTTCTTTGTGTTGTGTGTGTTCAACTCACAGAGTTGAACTTTCCTTTAGACAGAGCAGATTTGAAACAGTCTTTTTGTGGAATTTGGAAATGGAGATTTCAAGCGATTTGAGGCCATTGGGAGAAAAGGAAATATCTTCGTACAAAAACTAGACAGAATCATTCTCAGAAACTACTTTGTTATGAGCACGTTCAACTCACAGAGTTTAACCTTTTTTTTCAAAGGGCACTTTGGAAACACTCTCTTTGTTAAGTCTGCAAGTGTATATTTGGACATCTTTGAGGACTTCGTTGGAAACGGGATTTCATCATATGATGCTAGACAGAAGAATTAACAGTAACTTCTCTGTGTTGTGTGTATTCAACTCAGAGAGTTGCACCTTCCATCAGACACAGCAGTTTTGAAAAACTGGTTTTGTGGAATTTGCATCTGGAGATTTCAAGGATTTGAGGCCAATCTTAGAAATGAAAATATCATCGTATAAAAATTAGACAGAATCATAATCAGAAACTACTTTCTGATGTGTGCTTTCAACACCCAGAGTTTAACCTTTCTTTTCATAGGGCAGCTTGGAAACACTCTGTTTGTCAAGTCTGCATGTGGATATTTGGACCTCTTTGAGGACTTCGTTGGAAACGGGATTTCTTCATATAATGCTAGACAGACGAATTCTCAGTAACTTCTTTGTGTTTTGTGTGTTCAAGTCACAGAGTTGAACATTCCTTTAGACAGAGCAGATTTGAAACACTCTTTTTGTGGATCTTGGAAGTGGAGATTTCAAGCGATTTGACGCCATTGGGAGAAAAGGAAATAGCTTCGTATAAAAACTAGACAGAATAATTCTCAGAAACTGCTTTGTGATGTGTGCGTTCAACTTACCGAGTTTGACCTTTCTTTTCATAGAACAGTTTGGAAACACTCCGTTTGTAAAGTCTGCAAGTGGATATTTGACCACTTCGAGTCCTTCTTTGGAAACGAGATTTCCTGATATAATGCTAGACAGAAGAATTCTCAGTAACTTCTCAGTGTTGTGTGAATTCAACTCAAAGATTTGAACCTTCCATTAGACAGAGCAGATTTGAAACTCTCTTTTTGTGGAATTTCCAACAGGAGATATCAAGCGATTTTAGGCCAATCTTAGGTATGAAAATATCATCATATAAAAACTAGACAGAATCACTCTCAGAACTACGTTGTGATGAGTGCATTCAACTCACAGAGTTTGACCTTTCTTTTCATAGAGCAGTTTGGAAACACTCTGTTTGTAAAGTCTGCAAGTGGATATGTGGACCTCTTTGAGGACTTCGTTGGAAACGGGATTTCTTTATATAGTGCTAGACAGAATAATTCTCAGTAACTTCTTTGTGTTGTGTGTGTTCAACTCACAGAGTTGAACATTCCTTTAGACAGAGGAGATTTGAAACACTCGTTTTGTGGTATTTGCAAGTGGAGATTTCAAGCGGTTTGAGGCCATTGGGAGAAAAGGAAATATCTTCATATGAACACTAGGCAGAATCATTCTCAGAAAGTACTTTGTGATGTGTGCATTCAACTCAGAGAGTTTGACCTTCCTTTTCATAGAGAAGTTTGGAAACACTCTCTTTGTTAAGTCTGCAAGTGGATATTTGGACCTCTATGAGGACTTCGTTGGACACGGGATTTCATCATATAATGCTAGACAGAAGAATTCCCAGTAACTTCTTTGTGTTGTGTGTGTTCAACTCACAGAGTTGAACTTTCCTTTATACAGAGCAGATTTGAAACACTCTTTTTGCAGAATTTGGAAGTTGAGATTTCAAGAGATTTGAGGCCATTGGGAGAAAAGTATGTATCTTCGTATAAAAACTAGACAGAATCATTCTCAGAAACTACTTTGTGAAGTGTGCACTCAACTCACAGAGTTTAACCTTTTTTTTCATAGAGCAGTTTGGAAACACTCTGTTTGTAAAGTCTGCAAGTGGATATTTGGACCTCTTTGAGGCCTTCATTGGAAACGGGAATTCTTCATGTAATGCTAGACAGAAGAATTCTCAGTAACTTCTTTGTGTTGTGTGTGTTCAACTCACAGAGTTGAACTTTCCTTTAGACAGAGCAGATTTGAAACAGTCTTTTTGTGGAATTTGGAAATGGAGATTTCAAGCGATTTGAGGCCATTGGGAGAAAAGGAAATATCTTCGTACAAAAACTAGACAGAATCATTCTCAGAAACTACTTTGTTATGAGCACGTTCAACTCACAGAGTTTAACCTTTTTTTTCAAAGGGCACTTTGGAAACACTCTCTTTGTTAAGTCTGCAAGTGTATATTTGGACATCTTTGAGGACTTCGTTGGAAACGGGATTTCATCATATGATGCTAGACAGAAGAATTAACAGTAACTTCTCTGTGTTGTGTGTATTCAACTCAGAGAGTTGCACCTTCCATCAGACACAGCAGTTTTGAAAAACTGGTTTTGTGGAATTTGCATCTGGAGATTTCAAGGATTTGAGGCCAATCTTAGAAATGAAAATATCATCGTATAAAAATTAGACAGAATCATAATCAGAAACTACTTTCTGATGTGTGCTTTCAACACCCAGAGTTTAACCTTTCTTTTCATAGGGCAGCTTGGAAACACTCTGTTTGTCGAGTCTGCATGTGGATATTTGGACCTCTTTGAGGACTTCGTTGGAAACGGGATTTCTTCATATAATGCTAGACAGACGAATTCTCAGTAACTTCTTTGTGTTTTGTGTGTTCAAGTCACAGAGTTGAACATTCCTTTAGACAGAGCAGATTTGAAACACTCTTTTTGTGGATCTTGGAAGTGGAGATTTCAAGCGATTTGACGCCATTGGGAGAAAAGGAAATAGCTTCGTATAAAAACTAGACAGAATAATTCTCAGAAACTGCTTTGTGATGTGTGCGTTCAACTTACCGAGTTTGACCTTTCTTTTCATAGAACAGTTTGGAAACACTCCGTTTGTAAAGTCTGCAAGTGGATATTTGACCACTTCGAGTCCTTCTTTGGAAACGAGATTTCCTGATATAATGCTAGACAGAAGAATTCTCAGTAACTTCTCAGTGTTGTGTGAATTCAACTCAAAGATTTGAACCTTCCATTAGACAGAGCAGATTTGAAACTCTCTTTTTGTGGAATTTCCAACAGGAGATATCAAGCGATTTTAGGCCAATCTTAGGTATGAAAATATCATCATATAAAAACTAGACAGAATCACTCTCAGAACTACGTTGTGATGAGTGCATTCAACTCACAGAGTTTGACCTTTCTTTTCATAGAGCAGTTTGGAAACACTCTGTTTGTAAAGTCTGCAAGTGGATATGTGGACCTCTTTGAGGACTTCGTTGGAAACGGGATTTCTTTATATAGTGCTAGACAGAATAATTCTCAGTAACTTCTTTGTGTTGTGTGTGTTCAACTCACAGAGTTGAACATTCCTTTAGACAGAGGAGATTTGAAACACTCGTTTTGTGGTATTTGCAAGTGGAGATTTCAAGCGGTTTGAGGCCATTGGGAGAAAAGGAAATATCTTCATATGAACACTAGGCAGAATCATTCTCAGAAAGTACTTTGTGATGTGTGCATTCAACTCACAGAGTTTGACCTTCCTTTTCATAGAGAAGTTTGGAAACACTCTCTTTGTTAAGTCTGCAAGTGGATATTTGGACCTCTATGAGGACTTCGTTGGACACGGGATTTCATCATATAATGCTAGACAGAAGAATTCCCAGTAACTTCTCTGTGTTGTGTGTATTCAACTAAGAGAGTTGAACCTTCCTGCAGACATAGCAGTTTTGAAACACTCTTTTTGTGGAATTTGCAACTGGAGATTTCAAGCGATTTGAGGCCAAACTTAGAAATGAAAATATCATCGTATAAAAACTAGACAGAATCATTCTGAGAAACTACTTTGTGATATGTGCGTTCAACTCACAGAGTTTGACCTTTCTTTTCATAGAGCAGTTTGGAAACACTCTGCTCGTAAAGTCTGCAAGTGGATATTTTGTCCTCTTTGAGGCCTTCGTAGAAAACGGTAATTCTTCATGTAATGCCAGACAGAAGAATTCTCAGTAACTTCTTTGTGTTGTGTGTGTTCAACTCACAGAGTTGAACTTTCCTTTATACAGAGCAGATTTGAAACACTCTTTTTGCAGAATTTGGAAGTTGAGATTTCAAGAGATTTGAGGCCATTGGGAGAAAAGTATGTATCTTCGTATAAAAACTAGACAGAATCATTCTCAGAAACTACTTTGTGAAGTGTGCACTCAACTCACAGAGTTTAACCTTTTTTTTCATAGAGCAGTTTGGAAACACTCTGTTTGTAAAGTCTGCAAGTGGATATTTGGACCTCTTTGAGGCCTTCATTGGAAACGGGAATTCTTCATGTAATGCTAGACAGAAGAATTCTCAGTAACTTCTTTGTGTTGTGTGTGTTCAACTCACAGAGTTGAACTTTCCTTTAGACAGAGCAGATTTGAAACAGTCTTTTTGTGGAATTTGGAAATGGAGATTTCAAGCGATTTGAGGCCATTGGGAGAAAAGGAAATATCTTCGTACAAAAACTAGACAGAATCATTCTCAGAAACTACTTTGTTATGAGCACGTTCAACTCACAGAGTTTAACCTTTTTTTTCAAAGGGCACTTTGGAAACACTCTCTTTGTTAAGTCTGCAAGTGTATATTTGGACATCTTTGAGGACTTCGTTGGAAACGGGATTTCATCATATGATGCTAGACAGAAGAATTAACAGTAACTTCTCTGTGTTGTGTGTATTCAACTCAGAGAGTTGCACCTTCCATCAGACACAGCAGTTTTGAAAAACTGGTTTTGTGGAATTTGCATCTGGAGATTTCAAGGATTTGAGGCCAATCTTAGAAATGAAAATATCATCGTATAAAAATTAGACAGAATCATAATCAGAAACTACTTTCTGATGTGTGCTTTCAACACCCAGAGTTTAACCTTTCTTTTCATAGGGCAGCTTGGAAACACTCTGTTTGTCAAGTCTGCATGTGGATATTTGGACCTCTTTGAGGACTTCGTTGGAAACGGGATTTCTTCATATAATGCTAGACAGACGAATTCTCAGTAACTTCTTTGTGTTTTGTGTGTTCAAGTCACAGAGTTGAACATTCCTTTAGACAGAGCAGATTTGAAACACTCTTTTTGTGGATCTTGGAAGTGGAGATTTCAAGCGATTTGACGCCATTGGGAGAAAAGGAAATAGCTTCGTATAAAAACTAGACAGAATAATTCTCAGAAACTGCTTTGTGATGTGTGCGTTCAACTTACCGAGTTTGACCTTTCTTTTCATAGAACAGTTTGGAAACACTCCGTTTGTAAAGTCTGCAAGTGGATATTTGACCACTTCGAGTCCTTCTTTGGAAACGAGATTTCCTGATATAATGCTAGACAGAAGAATTCTCAGTAACTTCTCAGTGTTGTGTGAATTCAACTCAAAGATTTGAACCTTCCATTAGACAGAGCAGATTTGAAACTCTCTTTTTGTGGAATTTCCAACAGGAGATATCAAGCGATTTTAGGCCAATCTTAGGTATGAAAATATCATCATATAAAAACTAGACAGAATCACTCTCAGAACTACGTTGTGATGAGTGCATTCAACTCACAGAGTTTGACCTTTCTTTTCATAGAGCAGTTTGGAAACACTCTGTTTGTAAAGTCTGCAAGTGGATATGTGGACCTCTTTGAGGACTTCGTTGGAAACGGGATTTCTTTATATAGTGCTAGACAGAATAATTCTCAGTAACTTCTTTGTGTTGTGTGTGTTCAACTCACAGAGTTGAACATTCCTTTAGACAGAGGAGATTTGAAACACTCGTTTTGTGGAATTTGCAAGTGGAGATTTCAAGCGGTTTGAGGCCATTGGGAGAAAAGGAAATATCTTCATATGAACACTAGGCAGAATCATTCTCAGAAAGTACTTTGTGATGTGGGCATTCAACTCAGAGAGTTTGACCTTCCTTTTCATAGAGAAGTTTGGAAACACTCTCTTTGTTAAGTCTGCAAGTGGATATTTGGACCTCTATGAGGACTTCGTTGGACACGGGATTTCATCATATAATGCTAGACAGAAGAATTCCCAGTAACTTCTTTGTGTTGTGTGTGTTCAACTCACAGAGTTGAACTTTCCTTTATACAGAGCAGATTTGAAACACTCTTTTTGCAGAATTTGGAAGTTGAGATTTCAAGAGATTTGAGGCCATTGGGAGAAAAGTATGTATCTTCGTATAAAAACTAGACAGAATCATTCTCAGAAACTACTTTGTGAAGTGTGCACTCAACTCACAGAGTTTAACCTTTTTTTTCATAGAGCAGTTTGGAAACACTCTGTTTGTAAAGTCTGCAAGTGGATATTTGGACCTCTTTGAGGCCTTCATTGGAAACGGGAATTCTTCATGTAATGCTAGACAGAAGAATTCTCAGTAACTTCTTTGTGTTGTGTGTGTTCAACTCACAGAGTTGAACTTTCCTTTAGACAGAGCAGATTTGAAACAGTCTTTTTGTGGAATTTGGAAATGGAGATTTCAAGCGATTTGAGGCCATTGGGAGAAAAGGAAATATCTTCGTACAAAAACTAGACAGAATCATTCTCAGAAACTACTTTGTTATGAGCACGTTCAACTCACAGAGTTTAACCTTTTTTTTCAAAGGGCACTTTGGAAACACTCTCTTTGTTAAGTCTGCAAGTGTATATTTGGACATCTTTGAGGACTTCGTTGGAAACGGGATTTCATCATATGATGCTAGACAGAAGAATTAACAGTAACTTCTCTGTGTTGTGTGTATTCAACTCAGAGAGTTGCACCTTCCATCAGACACAGCAGTTTTGAAAAACTGGTTTTGTGGAATTTGCATCTGGAGATTTCAAGGATTTGAGGCCAATCTTAGAAATGAAAATATCATCGTATAAAAATTAGACAGAATCATAATCAGAAACTACTTTCTGATGTGTGCTTTCAACACCCAGAGTTTAACCTTTCTTTTCATAGGGCAGCTTGGAAACACTCTGTTTGTCGAGTCTGCATGTGGATATTTGGACCTCTTTGAGGACTTCGTTGGAAACGGGATTTCTTCATATAATGCTAGACAGACGAATTCTCAGTAACTTCTTTGTGTTTTGTGTGTTCAAGTCACAGAGTTGAACATTCCTTTAGACAGAGCAGATTTGAAACACTCTTTTTGTGGATCTTGGAAGTGGAGATTTCAAGCGATTTGACGCCATTGGGAGAAAAGGAAATAGCTTCGTATAAAAACTAGACAGAATAATTCTCAGAAACTGCTTTGTGATGTGTGCGTTCAACTTACCGAGTTTGACCTTTCTTTTCATAGAACAGTTTGGAAACACTCCGTTTGTAAAGTCTGCAAGTGGATATTTGACCACTTCGAGTCCTTCTTTGGAAACGAGATTTCCTGATATAATGCTAGACAGAAGAATTCTCAGTAACTTCTCAGTGTTGTGTGAATTCAACTCAAAGATTTGAACCTTCCATTAGACAGAGCAGATTTGAAACTCTCTTTTTGTGGAATTTCCAACAGGAGATATCAAGCGATTTTAGGCCAATCTTAGGTATGAAAATATCATCATATAAAAACTAGACAGAATCACTCTCAGAACTACGTTGTGATGAGTGCATTCAACTCACAGAGTTTGACCTTTCTTTTCATAGAGCAGTTTGGAAACACTCTCTTTGTTAAGTCTGCAAGTGGATATTTGGACCTCTTTGAGGACTTCGTTGGAAACGGGATTTCTTTATATAGTGCTAGACAGAATAATTCTCAGTAACTTCTTTGTGTTGTGTGTGTTCAACTCACAGAGTTGAACATTCCTTTAGACAGAGGAGATTTGAAACACTCGTTTTGTGGAATTTGCAAGTGGAGATTTCAAGCGGTTTGAGGCCATTGGGAGAAAAGGAAATATCTTCATATGAACACTAGGCAGAATCATTCTCAGAAAGTACTTTGTGATGTGGGCATTCAACTCACAGAGTTTGACCTTCCTTTTCATAGATAAGTTTGGAAACACTCTCTTTGTTAAGTCTGCAAGTGGATATTTGGACCTCTATGAGGACTTCGTTGGACACGGGATTTCATCATATAATGCTAGACAGAAGAATTCCCAGTAACTTCTTTGTGTTGTGTGTGTTCAACTCACAGAGTTGAACTTTCCTTTATACAGAGCAGATTTGAAACACTCTTTTTGCAGAATTTGGAAGTTGAGATTTCAAGAGATTTGAGGCCATTGGGAGAAAAGTATGTATCTTCGTATAAAAACTAGACAGAATCATTCTCAGAAACTACTTTGTGAAGTGTGCACTCAACTCACAGAGTTTAACCTTTTTTTTCATAGAGCAGTTTGGAAACACTCTGTTTGTAAAGTCTGCAAGTGGATATTTGGACCTCTTTGAGGCCTTCATTGGAAACGGGAATTCTTCATGTAATGCTAGACAGAAGAATTCTCAGTAACTTCTTTGTGTTGTGTGTGTTCAACTCACAGAGTTGAACTTTCCTTTAGACAGAGCAGATTTGAAACAGTCTTTTTGTGGAATTTGGAAATGGAGATTTCAAGCGATTTGAGGCCATTGGGAGAAAAGGAAATATCTTCGTACAAAAACTAGACAGAATCATTCTCAGAAACTACTTTGTTATGAGCACGTTCAACTCACAGAGTTTAACCTTTTTTTTCAAAGGGCACTTTGGAAACACTCTCTTTGTTAAGTCTGCAAGTGTATATTTGGACATCTTTGAGGACTTCGTTGGAAACGGGATTTCATCATATGATGCTAGACAGAAGAATTAACAGTAACTTCTCTGTGTTGTGTGTATTCAACTCAGAGAGTTGCACCTTCCATCAGACACAGCAGTTTTGAAAAACTGGTTTTGTGGAATTTGCATCTGGAGATTTCAAGGATTTGAGGCCAATCTTAGAAATGAAAATATCATCGTATAAAAATTAGACAGAATCATAATCAGAAACTACTTTCTGATGTGTGCTTTCAACACCCAGAGTTTAACCTTTCTTTTCATAGGGCAGCTTGGAAACACTCTGTTTGTCGAGTCTGCATGTGGATATTTGGACCTCTTTGAGGACTTCGTTGGAAACGGGATTTCTTCATATAATGCTAGACAGACGAATTCTCAGTAACTTCTTTGTGTTTTGTGTGTTCAAGTCACAGAGTTGAACATTCCTTTAGACAGAGCAGATTTGAAACACTCTTTTTGTGGATCTTGGAAGTGGAGATTTCAAGCGATTTGACGCCATTGGGAGAAAAGGAAATAGCTTCGTATAAAAACTAGACAGAATAATTCTCAGAAACTGCTTTGTGATGTGTGCGTTCAACTTACCGAGTTTGACCTTTCTTTTCATAGAACAGTTTGGAAACACTCCGTTTGTAAAGTCTGCAAGTGGATATTTGACCACTTCGAGTCCTTCTTTGGAAACGAGATTTCCTGATATAATGCTAGACAGAAGAATTCTCAGTAACTTCTCAGTGTTGTGTGAATTCAACTCAAAGATTTGAACCTTCCATTAGACAGAGCAGATTTGAAACTCTCTTTTTGTGGAATTTCCAACAGGAGATATCAAGCGATTTTAGGCCAATCTTAGGTATGAAAATATCATCATATAAAAACTAGACAGAATCACTCTCAGAACTACGTTGTGATGAGTGCATTCAACTCACAGAGTTTGACCTTTCTTTTCATAGAGCAGTTTGGAAACACTCTGTTTGTAAAGTCTGCAAGTGGATATGTGGACCTCTTTGAGGACTTCGTTGGAAACGGGATTTCTTTATATAGTGCTAGACAGAATAATTCTCAGTAACTTCTTTGTGTTGTTTGTGTTCAACTCACAGAGTTGAACATTCCTTTAGACAGAGGAGATTTGAAACACTCGTTTTGTGGTATTTGCAAGTGGAGATTTCAAGCGGTTTGAGGCCATTGGGAGAAAAGGAAATATCTTCATATGAACACTAGGCAGAATCATTCTCAGAAAGTACTTTGTGATGTGTGCATTCAACTCACAGAGTTTGACCTTCCTTTTCATAGAGAAGTTTGGAAACACTCTCTTTGTTAAGTCTGCAAGTGGATATTTGGACCTCTATGAGGACTTCGTTGGACACGGGATTTCATCATATAATGCTAGACAGAAGAATTCCCAGTAACTTCTCTGTGTTGTGTGTGTTCAACTCACAGAGTTGAACTTTCCTTTATACAGAGCAGATTTGAAACACTCTTTTTGCAGAATTTGGAAGTTGAGATTTCAAGAGATTTGAGGCCATTGGGAGAAAAGTATGTATCTTCGTATAAAAACTAGACAGAATCATTCTCAGAAACTACTTTGTGAAGTGTGCACTCAACTCACAGAGTTTAACCTTTTTTTTCATAGAGCAGTTTGGAAACACTCTGTTTGTAAAGTCTGCAAGTGGATATTTGGACCTCTTTGAGGCCTTCATTGGAAACGGGAATTCTTCATGTAATGCTAGACAGAAGAATTCTCAGTAACTTCTTTGTGTTGTGTGTGTTCAACTCACAGAGTTGAACTTTCCTTTAGACAGAGCAGATTTGAAACAGTCTTTTTGTGGAATTTGGAAATGGAGATTTCAAGCGATTTGAGGCCATTGGGAGAAAAGGAAATATCTTCGTACAAAAACTAGACAGAATCATTCTCAGAAACTACTTTGTTATGAGCACGTTCAACTCACAGAGTTTAACCTTTTTTTTCAAAGGGCACTTTGGAAACACTCTCTTTGTTAAGTCTGCAAGTGTATATTTGGACATCTTTGAGGACTTCGTTGGAAACGGGATTTCATCATATGATGCTAGACAGAAGAATTAACAGTAACTTCTCTGTGTTGTGTGTATTCAACTCAGAGAGTTGCACCTTCCATCAGACACAGCAGTTTTGAAAAACTGGTTTTGTGGAATTTGCATCTGGAGATTTCAAGGATTTGAGGCCAATCTTAGAAATGAAAATATCATCGTATAAAAATTAGACAGAATCATAATCAGAAACTACTTTCTGATGTGTGCTTTCAACACCCAGAGTTTAACCTTTCTTTTCATAGGGCAGCTTGGAAACACTCTGTTTGTCGAGTCTGCATGTGGATATTTGGACCTCTTTGAGGACTTCGTTGGAAACGGGATTTCTTCATATAATGCTAGACAGACGAATTCTCAGTAACTTCTTTGTGTTTTGTGTGTTCAAGTCACAGAGTTGAACATTCCTTTAGACAGAGCAGATTTGAAACACTCTTTTTGTGGATCTTGGAAGTGGAGATTTCAAGCGATTTGACGCCATTGGGAGAAAAGGAAATAGCTTCGTATAAAAACTAGACAGAATAATTCTCAGAAACTGCTTTGTGATGTGTGCGTTCAACTTACCGAGTTTGACCTTTCTTTTCATAGAACAGTTTGGAAACACTCCGTTTGTAAAGTCTGCAAGTGGATATTTGACCACTTCGAGTCCTTCTTTGGAAACGAGATTTCCTGATATAATGCTAGACAGAAGAATTCTCAGTAACTTCTCAGTGTTGTGTGAATTCAACTCAAAGATTTGAACCTTCCATTAGACAGAGCAGATTTGAAACTCTCTTTTTGTGGAATTTCCAACAGGAGATATCAAGCGATTTTAGGCCAATCTTAGGTATGAAAATATCATCATATAAAAACTAGACAGAATCACTCTCAGAACTACGTTGTGATGAGTGCATTCAACTCACAGAGTTTGACCTTTCTTTTCATAGAGCAGTTTGGAAACACTCTGTTTGTAAAGTCTGCAAGTGGATATGTGGACCTCTTTGAGGACTTCGTTGGAAACGGGATTTCTTTATATAGTGCTAGACAGAATAATTCTCAGTAACTTCTTTGTGTTGTGTGTGTTCAACTCACAGAGTTGAACATTCCTTTAGACAGAGGAGATTTGAAACACTCGTTTTGTGGTATTTGCAAGTGGAGATTTCAAGCGGTTTGAGGCCATTGGGAGAAAAGGAAATATCTTCATATGAACACTAGGCAGAATCATTCTCAGAAAGTACTTTGTGATGTGTGCATTCAACTCAGAGAGTTTGACCTTCCTTTTCATAGAGAAGTTTGGAAACACTCTCTTTGTTAAGTCTGCAAGTGGATATTTGGACCTCTATGAGGACTTCGTTGGACACGGGATTTCATCATATAATGCTAGACAGAAGAATTCCCAGTAACTTCTTTGTGTTGTGTGTGTTCAACTCACAGAGTTGAACTTTCCTTTATACAGAGCAGATTTGAAACACTCTTTTTGCAGAATTTGGAAGTTGAGATTTCAAGAGATTTGAGGCCATTGGGAGAAAAGTATGTATCTTCGTATAAAAACTAGACAGAATCATTCTCAGAAACTACTTTGTGAAGTGTGCACTCAACTCACAGAGTTTAACCTTTTTTTTCATAGAGCAGTTTGGAAACACTCTGTTTGTAAAGTCTGCAAGTGGATATTTGGACCTCTTTGAGGCCTTCATTGGAAACGGGAATTCTTCATGTAATGCTAGACAGAAGAATTCTCAGTAACTTCTTTGTGTTGTGTGTGTTCAACTCACAGAGTTGAACTTTCCTTTAGACAGAGCAGATTTGAAACAGTCTTTTTGTGGAATTTGGAAATGGAGATTTCAAGCGATTTGAGGCCATTGGGAGAAAAGGAAATATCTTCGTACAAAAACTAGACAGAATCATTCTCAGAAACTACTTTGTTATGAGCACGTTCAACTCACAGAGTTTAACCTTTTTTTTCAAAGGGCACTTTGGAAACACTCTCTTTGTTAAGTCTGCAAGTGTATATTTGGACATCTTTGAGGACTTCGTTGGAAACGGGATTTCATCATATGATGCTAGACAGAAGAATTAACAGTAACTTCTCTGTGTTGTGTGTATTCAACTCAGAGAGTTGCACCTTCCATCAGACACAGCAGTTTTGAAAAACTGGTTTTGTGGAATTTGCATCTGGAGATTTCAAGGATTTGAGGCCAATCTTAGAAATGAAAATATCATCGTATAAAAATTAGACAGAATCATAATCAGAAACTACTTTCTGATGTGTGCTTTCAACACCCAGAGTTTAACCTTTCTTTTCATAGGGCAGCTTGGAAACACTCTGTTTGTCGAGTCTGCATGTGGATATTTGGACCTCTTTGAGGACTTCGTTGGAAACGGGATTTCTTCATATAATGCTAGACAGACGAATTCTCAGTAACTTCTTTGTGTTTTGTGTGTTCAAGTCACAGAGTTGAACATTCCTTTAGACAGAGCAGATTTGAAACACTCTTTTTGTGGATCTTGGAAGTGGAGATTTCAAGCGATTTGACGCCATTGGGAGAAAAGGAAATAGCTTCGTATAAAAACTAGACAGAATAATTCTCAGAAACTGCTTTGTGATGTGTGCGTTCAACTTACCGAGTTTGACCTTTCTTTTCATAGAACAGTTTGGAAACACTCCGTTTGTAAAGTCTGCAAGTGGATATTTGACCACTTCGAGTCCTTCTTTGGAAACGAGATTTCCTGATATAATGCTAGACAGAAGAATTCTCAGTAACTTCTCAGTGTTGTGTGAATTCAACTCAAAGATTTGAACCTTCCATTAGACAGAGCAGATTTGAAACTCTCTTTTTGTGGAATTTCCAACAGGAGATATCAAGCGATTTTAGGCCAATCTTAGGTATGAAAATATCATCATATAAAAACTAGACAGAATCACTCTCAGAACTACGTTGTGATGAGTGCATTCAACTCACAGAGTTTGACCTTTCTTTTCATAGAGCAGTTTGGAAACACTCTGTTTGTAAAGTCTGCAAGTGGATATGTGGACCTCTTTGAGGACTTCGTTGGAAACGGGATTTCTTTATATAGTGCTAGACAGAATAATTCTCAGTAACTTCTTTGTGTTGTGTGTGTTCAACTCACAGAGTTGAACATTCCTTTAGACAGAGGAGATTTGAAACACTCGTTTTGTGGTATTTGCAAGTGGAGATTTCAAGCGGTTTGAGGCCATTGGGAGAAAAGGAAATATCTTCATATGAACACTAGGCAGAATCATTCTCAGAAAGTACTTTGTGATGTGTGCATTCAACTCACAGAGTTTGACCTTCCTTTTCATAGAGAAGTTTGGAAACACTCTCTTTGTTAAGTCTGCAAGTGGATATTTGGACCTCTATGAGGACTTCGTTGGACACGGGATTTCATCATATAATGCTAGACAGAAGAATTCCCAGTAACTTCTCTGTGTTGTGTGTGTTCAACTCACAGAGTTGAACTTTCCTTTATACAGAGCAGATTTGAAACACTCTTTTTGCAGAATTTGGAAGTTGAGATTTCAAGAGATTTGAGGCCATTGGGAGAAAAGTATGTATCTTCGTATAAAAACTAGACAGAATCATTCTCAGAAACTACTTTGTGAAGTGTGCACTCAACTCACAGAGTTTAACCTTTTTTTTCATAGAGCAGTTTGGAAACACTCTGTTTGTAAAGTCTGCAAGTGGATATTTGGACCTCTTTGAGGCCTTCATTGGAAACGGGAATTCTTCATGTAATGCTAGACAGAAGAATTCTCAGTAACTTCTTTGTGTTGTGTGTGTTCAACTCACAGAGTTGAACTTTCCTTTAGACAGAGCAGATTTGAAACAGTCTTTTTGTGGAATTTGGAAATGGAGATTTCAAGCGATTTGAGGCCATTGGGAGAAAAGGAAATATCTTCGTACAAAAACTAGACAGAATCATTCTCAGAAACTACTTTGTTATGAGCACGTTCAACTCACAGAGTTTAACCTTTTTTTTCAAAGGGCACTTTGGAAACACTCTCTTTGTTAAGTCTGCAAGTGTATATTTGGACATCTTTGAGGACTTCGTTGGAAACGGGATTTCATCATATGATGCTAGACAGAAGAATTAACAGTAACTTCTCTGTGTTGTGTGTATTCAACTCAGAGAGTTGCACCTTCCATCAGACACAGCAGTTTTGAAAAACTGGTTTTGTGGAATTTGCATCTGGAGATTTCAAGGATTTGAGGCCAATCTTAGAAATGAAAATATCATCGTATAAAAATTAGACAGAATCATAATCAGAAACTACTTTCTGATGTGTGCTTTCAACACCCAGAGTTTAACCTTTCTTTTCATAGGGCAGCTTGGAAACACTCTGTTTGTCGAGTCTGCATGTGGATATTTGGACCTCTTTGAGGACTTCGTTGGAAACGGGATTTCTTCATATAATGCTAGACAGACGAATTCTCAGTAACTTCTTTGTGTTTTGTGTGTTCAAGTCACAGAGTTGAACATTCCTTTAGACAGAGCAGATTTGAAACACTCTTTTTGTGGATCTTGGAAGTGGAGATTTCAAGCGATTTGACGCCATTGGGAGAAAAGGAAATAGCTTCGTATAAAAACTAGACAGAATAATTCTCAGAAACTGCTTTGTGATGTGTGCGTTCAACTTACCGAGTTTGACCTTTCTTTTCATAGAACAGTTTGGAAACACTCCGTTTGTAAAGTCTGCAAGTGGATATTTGACCACTTCGAGTCCTTCTTTGGAAACGAGATTTCCTGATATAATGCTAGACAGAAGAATTCTCAGTAACTTCTCAGTGTTGTGTGAATTCAACTCAAAGATTTGAACCTTCCATTAGACAGAGCAGATTTGAAACTCTCTTTTTGTGGAATTTCCAACAGGAGATATCAAGCGATTTTAGGCCAATCTTAGGTATGAAAATATCATCATATAAAAACTAGACAGAATCACTCTCAGAACTACGTTGTGATGAGTGCATTCAACTCACAGAGTTTGACCTTTCTTTTCATAGAGCAGTTTGGAAACACTCTGTTTGTAAAGTCTGCAAGTGGATATGTGGACCTCTTTGAGGACTTCGTTGGAAACGGGATTTCTTTATATAGTGCTAGACAGAATAATTCTCAGTAACTTCTTTGTGTTGTGTGTGTTCAACTCACAGAGTTGAACATTCCTTTAGACAGAGGAGATTTGAAACACTCGTTTTGTGGAATTTGCAAGTGGAGATTTCAAGCGGTTTGAGGCCATAGGGAGAAAAGGAAATATCTTCATATGAACACTAGGCAGAATCATTCTCAGAAAGTACTTTGTGATGTGTGCATTCAACTCACAGAGTTTGACCTTCCTTTTCATAGAGAAGTTTGGAAACACTCTCTTTGTTAAGTCTGCAAGTGGATATTTGGACCTCTATGAGGACTTCGTTGGACACGGGATTTCATCATATAATGCTAGACAGAAGAATTCCCAGTAACTTCTCTGTGTTGTGTGTATTCAACTAAGAGAGTTGAACCTGCCTGCAGACATAGCAGTTTTGAAACACTCTTTTTGTGGAATTTGCAACTGGAGATTTCAAGCGATTTGAGGCCAAACTTAGAAATGAAAATATCATCGTATAAAAACTAGACAGAATCATTCTGAGAAAGTACTTTGTGATATGTGCGTTCAACTCACAGAGTTTGACCTTTCTTTTCATAGAGCAGTTTGGAAACACTCTGTTTGTAAAGTCTGCAAGTGGATATGTGGACCTCTTTGAGGACTTCGTTGGAAACGGGATTTCTTTATATAGTGCTAGACAGAATAATTCTCAGTAACTTCTTTGTGTTGTGTGTGTTCAACTCACAGAGTTGAACATTCCTTTAGACAGAGGAGATTTGAAACACTCGTTTTGTGGAATTTGCAAGTGGAGATTTCAAGCGGTTTGAGGCCATAGGGAGAAAAGGAAATATCTTCATATGAACACTAGGCAGAATCATTCTCAGAAAGTACTTTGTGATGTGTGCATTCAACTCACAGAGTTTGACCTTCCTTTTCATAGAGAAGTTTGGAAACACTCTCTTTGTTAAGTCTGCAAGTGGATATTTGGACCTCTATGAGGACTTCGTTGGACACGGGATTTCATCATATAATGCTAGACAGAAGAATTCCCAGTAACTTCTCTGTGTTGTGTGTATTCAACTAAGAGAGTTGAACCTTCCTGCAGACATAGCAGTTTTGAAACACTCTTTTTGTGGAATTTGCAACTGGAGATTTCAATTGATTTGAGGCCAAACTTAGAAATGAAAATATCATCGTATAAAAACTAGACAGAATCATTCTGAGAAACTACTTTGTGATATGTGCGTTCAACTCACAGAGTTTGACCTTTCTTTTCATAGAGCAGTTTGGAAACACTCTGCTCGTAAAGTCTGCAAGTGGATATTTTGTCCTCTTTGAGGCCTTCGTAGAAAACGGTAATTCTTCATGTAATGCCAGACAGAAGAATTCTCAGTAACTTCTTTGTGTTGTGTGTGTTCAACTCACAGAGTTGAACTTTCCTTTATACAGAGCAGATTTGAAACACTCTTTTTGCAGAATTTGGAAGTTGAGATTTCAAGAGATTTGAGGCCATTGGGAGAAAAGTATGTATCTTCGTATAAAAACTAGACAGAATCATTCTCAGAAACTACTTTGTGAAGTGTGCACTCAACTCACAGAGTTTAACCTTTTTTTTCATAGAGCAGTTTGGAAACACTCTGTTTGTAAAGTCTGCAAGTGGATATTTGGACCTCTTTGAGGCCTTCATTGGAAACGGGAATTCTTCATGTAATGCTAGACAGAAGAATTCTCAGTAACTTCTTTGTGTTGTGTGTGTTCAACTCACAGAGTTGAACTTTCCTTTAGACAGAGCAGATTTGAAACAGTCTTTTTGTGGAATTTGGAAATGGAGATTTCAAGCGATTTGAGGCCATTGGGAGAAAAGGAAATATCTTCGTACAAAAACTAGACAGAATCATTCTCAGAAACTACTTTGTTATGAGCACGTTCAACTCACAGAGTTTAACCTTTTTTTTCAAAGGGCACTTTGGAAACACTCTCTTTGTTAAGTCTGCAAGTGTATATTTGGACATCTTTGAGGACTTCGTTGGAAACGGGATTTCATCATATGATGCTAGACAGAAGAATTAACAGTAACTTCTCTGTGTTGTGTGTATTCAACTCAGAGAGTTGCACCTTCCATCAGACACAGCAGTTTTGAAAAACTGGTTTTGTGGAATTTGCATCTGGAGATTTCAAGGATTTGAGGCCAATCTTAGAAATGAAAATATCATCGTATAAAAATTAGACAGAATCATAATCAGAAACTACTTTCTGATGTGTGCTTTCAACACCCAGAGTTTAACCTTTCTTTTCATAGGGCAGCTTGGAAACACTCTGTTTGTCGAGTCTGCATGTGGATATTTGGACCTCTTTGAGGACTTCGTTGGAAACGGGATTTCTTCATATAATGCTAGACAGACGAATTCTCAGTAACTTCTTTGTGTTTTGTGTGTTCAAGTCACAGAGTTGAACATTCCTTTAGACAGAGCAGATTTGAAACACTCTTTTTGTGGATCTTGGAAGTGGAGATTTCAAGCGATTTGACGCCATTGGGAGAAAAGGAAATAGCTTCGTATAAAAACTAGACAGAATAATTCTCAGAAACTGCTTTGTGATGTGTGCGTTCAACTTACCGAGTTTGACCTTTCTTTTCATAGAACAGTTTGGAAACACTCCGTTTGTAAAGTCTGCAAGTGGATATTTGACCACTTCGAGTCCTTCTTTGGAAACGAGATTTCCTGATATAATGCTAGACAGAAGAATTCTCAGTAACTTCTCAGTGTTGTGTGAATTCAACTCAAAGATTTGAACCTTCCATTAGACAGAGCAGATTTGAAACTCTCTTTTTGTGGAATTTCCAACAGGAGATATCAAGCGATTTTAGGCCAATCTTAGGTATGAAAATATCATCATATAAAAACTAGACAGAATCACTCTCAGAACTACGTTGTGATGAGTGCATTCAACTCACAGAGTTTGACCTTTCTTTTCATAGAGCAGTTTGGAAACACTCTGTTTGTAAAGTCTGCAAGTGGATATGTGGACCTCTTTGAGGACTTCGTTGGAAACGGGATTTCTTTATATAGTGCTAGACAGAATAATTCTCAGTAACTTCTTTGTGTTGTGTGTGTTCAACTTACAGAGTTGAACATTCCTTTAGACAGAGGAGATTTGAAACACTCGTTTTGTGGAATTTGCAAGTGGAGATTTCAAGCGGTTTGAGGCCATTGGGAGAAAAGGAAATATCTTCATATGAACACTAGGCAGAATCATTCTCAGAAAGTACTTTGTGATGTGGGCATTCAACTCACAGAGTTTGACCTTCCTTTTCATAGAGAAGTTTGGAAACACTCTCTTTGTTAAGTCTGCAAGTGGATATTTGGACCTCTATGAGGACTTCGTTGGACACGGGATTTCATCATATAATGCTAGACAGAAGAATTCCCAGTAACTTCTTTGTGTTGTGTGTGTTCAACTCACAGAGTTGAACTTTCCTTTATACAGAGCAGATTTGAAACACTCTTTTTGCAGAATTTGGAAGTTGAGATTTCAAGAGATTTGAGGCCATTGGGAGAAAAGTATGTATCTTCGTATAAAAACTAGACAGAATCATTCTCAGAAACTACTTTGTGAAGTGTGCACTCAACTCACAGAGTTTAACCTTTTTTTTCATAGAGCAGTTTGGAAACACTCTGTTTGTAAAGTCTGCAAGTGGATATTTGGACCTCTTTGAGGCCTTCATTGGAAACGGGAATTCTTCATGTAATGCTAGACAGAAGAATTCTCAGTAACTTCTTTGTGTTGTGTGTGTTCAACTCACAGAGTTGAACTTTCCTTTAGACAGAGCAGATTTGAAACAGTCTTTTTGTGGAATTTGGAAATGGAGATTTCAAGCGATTTGAGGCCATTGGGAGAAAAGGAAATATCTTCGTACAAAAACTAGACAGAATCATTCTCAGAAACTACTTTGTTATGAGCACGTTCAACTCACAGAGTTTAACCTTTTTTTTCAAAGGGCACTTTGGAAACACTCTCTTTGTTAAGTCTGCAAGTGTATATTTGGACATCTTTGAGGACTTCGTTGGAAACGGGATTTCATCATATGATGCTAGACAGAAGAATTAACAGTAACTTCTCTGTGTTGTGTGTATTCAACTCAGAGAGTTGAACCTTCCTGCAGACATAGCAGTTTTGAAACACTCTTTTTGTGGAATTTGCAACTGGAGATTTCAAGCGATTTGAGGCCAAACTTAGAAATGAAAATATCATCGTATAAAAACTAGACAGAATCATTCTGAGAAACTACTTTGTGATATGTGCGTTCAACTCACAGAGTTTGACCTTTCTTTTCATAGAGCAGTTTGGAAACACTCTGCTCGTAAAGTCTGCAAGTGGATATTTTGTCCTCTTTGAGGCCTTCGTAGAAAACGGTAATTCTTCATGTAATGCCAGACAGAAGAATTCTCAGTAACTTCTTTGTGTTGTGTGTGTTCAACTCACAGAGTTGAACTTTCCTTTATACAGAGCAGATTTGAAACACTCTTTTTGCAGAATTTGGAAGTTGAGATTTCAAGAGATTTGAGGCCATTGGGAGAAAAGTATGTATCTTCGTATAAAAACTAGACAGAATCATTCTCAGAAACTACTTTGTGAAGTGTGCACTCAACTCACAGAGTTTAACCTTTTTTTTCATAGAGCAGTTTGGAAACACTCTGTTTGTAAAGTCTGCAAGTGGATATTTGGACCTCTTTGAGGCCTTCATTGGAAACGGGAATTCTTCATGTAATGCTAGACAGAAGAATTCTCAGTAACTTCTTTGTGTTGTGTGTGTTCAACTCACAGAGTTGAACTTTCCTTTAGACAGAGCAGATTTGAAACAGTCTTTTTGTGGAATTTGGAAATGGAGATTTCAAGCGATTTGAGGCCATTGGGAGAAAAGGAAATATCTTCGTACAAAAACTAGACAGAATCATTCTCAGAAACTACTTTGTTATGAGCACGTTCAACTCACAGAGTTTAACCTTTTTTTTCAAAGGGCACTTTGGAAACACTCTCTTTGTTAAGTCTGCAAGTGTATATTTGGACATCTTTGAGGACTTCGTTGGAAACGGGATTTCATCATATGATGCTAGACAGAAGAATTAACAGTAACTTCTCTGTGTTGTGTGTATTCAACTCAGAGAGTTGCACCTTCCATCAGACACAGCAGTTTTGAAAAACTGGTTTTGTGGAATTTGCATCTGGAGATTTCAAGGATTTGAGGCCAATCTTAGAAATGAAAATATCATCGTATAAAAATTAGACAGAATCATAATCAGAAACTACTTTCTGATGTGTGCTTTCAACACCCAGAGTTTAACCTTTCTTTTCATAGGGCAGCTTGGAAACACTCTGTTTGTCAAGTCTGCATGTGGATATTTGGACCTCTTTGAGGACTTCGTTGGAAACGGGATTTCTTCATATAATGCTAGACAGACGAATTCTCAGTAACTTCTTTGTGTTTTGTGTGTTCAAGTCACAGAGTTGAACATTCCTTTAGACAGAGCAGATTTGAAACACTCTTTTTGTGGATCTTGGAAGTGGAGATTTCAAGCGATTTGACGCCATTGGGAGAAAAGGAAATAGCTTCGTATAAAAACTAGACAGAATAATTCTCAGAAACTGCTTTGTGATGTGTGCGTTCAACTTACCGAGTTTGACCTTTCTTTTCATAGAACAGTTTGGAAACACTCCGTTTGTAAAGTCTGCAAGTGGATATTTGACCACTTCGAGTCCTTCTTTGGAAACGAGATTTCCTGATATAATGCTAGACAGAAGAATTCTCAGTAACTTCTCAGTGTTGTGTGAATTCAACTCAAAGATTTGAACCTTCCATTAGACAGAGCAGATTTGAAACTCTCTTTTTGTGGAATTTCCAACAGGAGATATCAAGCGATTTTAGGCCAATCTTAGGTATGAAAATATCATCATATAAAAACTAGACAGAATCACTCTCAGAACTACGTTGTGATGAGTGCATTCAACTCACAGAGTTTGACCTTTCTTTTCATAGAGCAGTTTGGAAACACTCTGTTTGTAAAGTCTGCAAGTGGATATGTGGACCTCTTTGAGGACTTCGTTGGAAACGGGATTTCTTTATATAGTGCTAGACAGAATAATTCTCAGTAACTTCTTTGTGTTGTGTGTGTTCAACTCACAGAGTTGAACATTCCTTTAGACAGAGGAGATTTGAAACACTCGTTTTGTGGAATTTGCAAGTGGAGATTTCAAGCGGTTTGAGGCCATAGGGAGAAAAGGAAATATCTTCATATGAACACTAGGCAGAATCATTCTCAGAAAGTACTTTGTGATGTGTGCATTCAACTCACAGAGTTTGACCTTCCTTTTCATAGAGAAGTTTGGAAACACTCTGCTTGTAACGTCTGAATGTGGATATTTGGACCTTTTGAGGACTTCGTTGGAAACGGGATTTCTTCATATAATGCTAGACAGACAAATTCTCAGTAAATTCGTGTTGTGTGTTTTCAACTCACAGAGCTGAACATTCCTTTAGACAGAGAAGATTTGAAACAACCTTTTTGTGGAATTTGGAAGTGGAGATTTCAAGCAGTTTGAGGCCTTTGGGAGAAAAGGATATATCTTCGCATAAAAACTAGACAGAATCATTCTCAGAAAGTAGGTTGTGATGTGTGCGTTCAACTCACGGAGTTTGACCTTTCTTTTCATAGAGCAGTTTGGAAACACTGTCTTTGTTAAGTCTGCAAGTGGATATTTGGACCTCTTTGAGGACTTCGTTGGAAAGGGGATTTCATCATATAATGCTGGACAGAAGAATTCCCAGTAACTTCTCTGTGTTGTGTTTATTCACCTCAGAGAGTTGAACCTTCCTTTAGACACAGCAGTTTTGAAACACTCTTTCTTTGGAATTTGCATCTCGAGATTTCAGGCGATTTGAGGCCAATCTTAGAAATGAAAATATCATTATATATAAATTAGACAGAATGATTTTCAGAAACTAATTTGTGATGTGGGCATTAAGCTAACAGAGTTTAAGCTTTCTTTTCATAGAGCAGTGTGGAAACACTCTGTTTGTCAAGTCTGCATGTGGATATTTGGACCTCTTTGAGGACTTCGTTGGAAACGGGATTTCTTCATATAATGCTTGACAGAGGATTTCTCAGTAACTTCTTTGTGTTTTGTGTGTTCAAGTCACAGAGTTGAACATTCCTTTAGACAGAGCAGATTTGAAACACTCTTTTTGTGGAATTTGGAAGTGGAGATTTCAAGCGATTTGAGGCCATTGGGAGAAAAGGAAATATCTTCGTATAAAAACTGGACAGAATCATCCTCAGAAACTACTTTGTGATGTGTGTGTTCAACTCACAGTTTAACGTTTCTTTTCATAGAGCAGTTTGGAAACACTCTCTTTGTTATGTCTGCAAGTTGATATTTGGACCTCTTTGAGGACTTCATTGGAAATGGGATTTCTTCATATAGTGCTAGACAGAAGAATTCTCAGTAACTTCTTTGTGTTTTGTGTGTTCAATTCACCGAGTTGAACCTTCCTTTAGACAGAGCATATTTGAAACACTCTTTTTGTGGAATTTGGAAGTGGAGATTTCAAGCAATTTGAGGCCATTGGGAGAAAAGGAAATATCTTCGTATAAAAACTAGACAGAATCTTTCGCAGAAAATACTTTGTGATGTGTGCATTCAACTCGCAGAGTTTAACTTTTCTTTTCAAAGAGCAGTTTGGAAACACTCTGTTTGTAAAGTCTGCAAGTGGATATTTGGACCTCTTTGAGGCCTTCATTGGAAACGAGATTTCATTATGTAATGCTAGACAGAAGAATTCCCAGTAACTTCTCTCTGTTGTGTGTATTCAACTCAGAGAGTTGAACCTTCCTTTAGACAGAGCAGTTTTGAAACACTCTTTTTGTGGAATTTGCAACTGGAGATTTCAGTCGATTTGAGGCCAATTTTAGAAATGAAAATATCATCGTATAAAAACAAGACAGAATCATTCTCAGAAACTACTTTGTGGTGTGGGCATTCAACTCATCGAATTTGACCTTTATATTCATAGAGCAGTTTGGAGACCCTCTGTTTGTAAAGTCTGAAAGTGGATATTTGGACCTCTTTGAGGACTTCGTTTGAAACGGGATTTCTTCATATAATGCTAGACAGAAGAATTTTCAGTAACTTCTTTGTGTTGTGTGTGATCAACTCACAGAGTTGAACATTCCTTTAGATACAGCATATTCCAATAACTCTTTTTGTGGAATTTGGAAGTGGAAGTTTCAAGCGATTTCAGGCCATTGGGAGAAAAGGAAATATCTTCATATAAAAACTAGACAGAATCATTCTCAGAAACCACTTTGTGAAGTGCGCATTCAACTCACAGAGTTTAATCTTTCTTTTCATAGAGCAGTTTGGGAACACTCTGTTTGTAAACTCTGCAAGAGTATATTTGGACCTCTTTGAGGACTTCGTTGGAAACGGGATTTCCTCATATAATGCTAGACAGACGAATTCTCAGTAACTTCTTTGTGTTGTGTGTGTTCAACTCACAGAGTTGAACATTCCTTTAGACAGTGCAGATTTGAAACACTCTTTTTGTGGAATTTGGAAGTGGAGATTTCAAGCGGTTTGGGACCATTTCGAGAAAAGGAAATATCTTCGCATAAAAACTAGACAGTATCATTGTCAGAAAGTACATTGTGATGTGTGCGTTCAACTCACAGAGTTTAACCTTTCTTTTCATAGAGCAGTTTGGAAACACTCTCTTTGTTAAGTCTGCAAGAGGATATTTGGACCTCTTTGAGGACTTCGTTGGAAATGGTGTTTCGTCACATAAAGCTAGACAGAAGAATTCCCAGTAACTTCTCTGTGTTGTGTGTATTCAACTCAGAGAGTTGAACCTTCCTTTAGACACAGCAGTTTTGAAAGAGTCTTTTTGTGGAATTTGCATCTGGAGATTTCAAGCGATTTGAGGCCAATCTTAGAAATGAAAATATCATCGTATAAAAACTAGACAGAATCATTATCAGAAACTACTTTGTGATGTGTGCGTTCAACTCACAGAGTTTCAGCTTTCTTTTCATAGAGCAGTTTGAAAACACTCCGTTTCTAAAGTCTGCAAGTGGATATTTGGACCTCGTTGTGGCCTTCGCTGGAAACGGGATTTCTTCATATAATGGTAGAGAGAAGAATTCTCAGTAACTTCTTTGCGTTGCACGTGTTCAACTCACAGAGTTGAACATTCCTTTAGCAGAGCAGACTTGAAACACTCTTATTGTGGAACTTTGAAGTGGAGATTTCAAGCGATTTGAGGCCGATGGGAGAAAAGGAAATATCTTCGTATAAAAACTAGTCAGAAACATTCTCAGAAACTACTTTGTGATGTGTCCATTCAACTCACAGAGTTTAACCTTTCTTTTCATAGAGCAGTTTGGAATCACTCTCTTTGTTAATTCTTCAAGTGCATATTTGGACATCTTTGAGGACTTCATTGGAAACAGGATTTCATCATATAATGGTAGACCGAAGAATTCCCAGTACCTTCTCTTGTTGTGTGTATTCAACTCAGAGAGTTGAACCTTCCTTTAGACACAGTAGTTTTGAAACCCTCTTTTTGTGGAATTTGCTTCTAGAGATTTCAAACGATTTGAGGCCAATCTTAGAAATGAAAATATCATCGTATAAAAACTAGAGAGAATCATTCTCAGAAACTGCTTTGTAATGTGTGCATTCAACTCACAGAGTTGAACCTTTCTTTTCATAGAGCAGTTTGGAAACAGTCTGTAAAGTCTGCAAGTGGATATTTGGAACTCTATGAGGACTTCGTTGGAAACGGGATTTCTTCATATAACGCTAGACATAAAAATTGTCAGTAACTTGTTTGTGCTGTGTGTGTTTAACTCACAGAGTTGAACATTCCTTTAGACAGTGCAGTTTTGAAGCACTCTTTTTGTGGAATTTGGAAGTGGAGATTTCAAACGATTAGAGGCCACTGGGAGAAAAGGAAATATCTTCGTACGAAAACTAGACAAAATCATTGTCACAAACTACTTTCTGATGTGTGCTTTCAACTCGCAGAGTTTAACCTTTCTTTTCATAGAGCAGTTTGGAAACACTCCGTTTGTAAAGTCTGCAAGTGTATATTTGGACCAATTTGATGCCTTTGTTGGAAACGGGATTTCTTTAAATAATGCTAGACAGAAGAATTCTCAGTAACGTCTTTGTGTTGTGTGAATTCAATTCAAAGAGCTTAACATTCCTTTAGACATCGCAGATTTGAAACACTCCTTTTGTGAAATTTGCATCTGGAGATTTCAAGCGATTAGGGTCCAATCTTAGGAATGAAAATATCATCGTATAAAAACTAGACACAATCATTCTCAGAAACTACTTTGTGATGTGTGCGTTCAACTCACAGAGTTCGACCTTTCTTTTCATAGAGCAGTTTGAAAACACTCTGTTTGTAAAGTCTGCAAGTGGATATTAGGACCTCTTTGAGGCCTTCGTTGGAAACGGGAATTATTCATATAATGGTAGACAGAAGAACTCTCAGTAACTTCTTTGTGTTGTGTGTGTTCAACTCACAGAGTTGAACTTTCCTTTAGACAGAGCAGATTTGAAACACTCTTTTTGCGGAATTTGGAAGTTGAGATTTCAAGAGAATTGAGGCCTTTGGGAGAAAAGGATGTATCTTCGTATAAAAACTAGACGGAATCATTCTCAGAAACTGCTTTGTGAAGTGTGCGTTCAACTCACAGCGTTTAACCTTTCTTTTCATAGAGCAGTTTGGAAACACTGTCTTTGTTAAGTCTGCAAGTGGATATTTGGTCCTCTTTGAGGACTTCGATGGAAACGGGATTTCATCATATAATGCTAGACAAAAGAATTCCCAGTAACTTTTCTGTGTTGTGTTTATTCACCTCAGAGAGTTGAACCTTCCTTTAGACACAGCAGTTTTGAAACACGCTTTTTTTCGAATTTGCATCTGGAGATTCCAAGCGATTTGAGGCCAATCTTAGAAATGAAAATATCATCGTATGTAAACTACACAGAATCATTCTCAGAAACTAATTTGTGATGTGTGCATTCAGCTCACAGTGTTTAAGCTTTCTTTTCACAGAGCAGTTTGGAAACACTCTGTTTGTAAAGTTTGCATGTGGATATTGGGACCTCTTTGAGGACTTCGTTGGAAATGGGATTTCTTCATATAATGCTAGACAGAAGAATTCTCAGTAAGTTATTTGTGTTTTGTGTGTTCAAGTCACAGAGTTGAACATTCCTTTAGACAGAGCAGATTTGAAACACTCTTTTTGTGGAAATTGTAAGTGGAGGTTTCAATGGCTTTGGGGCCAATGGTAGAAAAGGAAATATCTTCGTATAAAAACTAGAGAGAATCATTCTCAGAAACCACTTTGTGATGGGTGCGTTGCACTCTCAGAGTTTAACCTTTCTTTTCATAGGGCAGTTTGGAAACACTCTGTTTGTAAAGTCTGCAAGTGGATATTTATACCTCTTTGAGGATTTTGTTGGAACCGGGATTTCTTCATATAATGCTAAACAGAAGAATTCTTAGTAACTTCTTTGGGTTGCGTGTATTCAACTCACATAGTTGAAACTTCCTTTAGACAGAGCAGATTTCAAAAACTCTTTTTGAGGAATTTGCAAGTGGAGATTTCAAGCGCTTTGGGGCCAATGGTAGAACAGGAAATATCTTTGTATAAAAACTGGAGAGAATCATTCTCAGAAACCACTTTGTGATGTGTGCGTTCCACTCACAGAGTTTAACCTTTCTTTTCATAGAGCAGTTTGGAAACTCTCTCTTTGTAAAGTCTGCAAGTGGATACTCGGACCTCTTTGAAGATTTCGTTGGATGCGGGATTTCTTCATATAATGCAAGACAGAAGAATTCTCAGTAAATTCTTTGGGTTGTGCGTATTCAACTCACAGAGTTGAACCTTCCTTTAGAAAGAGCAGATTCGAGACACTCTTTTTGTGGAATTTGCAAGTGCGGATTTGAAGTGCTGTGGGGCCAATGGTGGAAAAGGAAATATCTTCGTATAAAAACTAGAGAGAATCATTCTCAGAAACCACTTGGTGATGTCTGCGTTCCCCTCACAGAGTTTAACCTTTCTTTTAATAGAGCAGATTGGAAATACTCTGTTTGTTAAGTCTGCAAGTGGATGTTTGGACCTCTTTGAGGATTTCGCTGGAAACAGGCTTTCTTCATATAATGACAGACAGAAGAATTCTCATTAACTTCTTTGGGTTGCGTGTATTCAACTCACAGAGATTAACCCTCCTTTAGACAGAGCAGATTTGAAACTCTCTTTTTGCGGAAATTGCAAGTGGAGATTTCAAGCGCTATGGGGCCAATGGTAGAAAAGGAAATAACTTCTTATAAAAACTAGAGAGAATCATTCTCAGAAACCACTTTGTGATGTGCGCATTTCACTCACAGAGTTTAACCTTTCTTTTCATAGAGCAGTTAGGAAACACCCTGTTTGTAAAGTCTGCATGTGGTTAATTGGACCTCTTTGAGGATTTCCTTGGAAACGGGATTTGTTCATATAATGCTAGACAGAAGTATTCTCAGTAACTTATTTGGGTTGCTTGTATTCAACTCACAGAGTTGAACCTTCCTTTAGAGAGAGCAGATTTGAAAAACCATTTCTGTGGTATTTTTAAGTGGAGATTTCAAGTGCTTTTTGGCCAAAGGTAGAAAAGGAAATATCTTCGTATAAAAACTAGAAAGAATCATTCTCGGAAACCACTTTGTGATGTGTGCGTTCCACTCACAGAGTTTAACATTTCTTTTCATAGAGCAGTTTGGAAACACTCTGTTTGTAAAGTCTGCAAGTGGACATTTGGACCTCTTTGAGGATTTCGTTGGAAAAGAGATTTCTTCATATAATGCTAAACAGAAGAATGCTCAGTAACTTCTTTGGGTTGCGTGTATTCAACTCACGGAGTTGAACCTTCCTTTTGACAGAGCAGATTGGAAACCCTCTTTTTGTGGAATGTGCAAGCGGAGACTTCAAGCTCTTTTTGGCCAATGGTTGAACAGGAAATATCTTCGTATAAAAAGTAGACAGAATCATTCTCAGAAACCACTTTGTGATGTGAGCTTTCCACTCAGAGAGTTTAACCTTTCTTTTCATAGAGAAGTTTGGAAACACTTGGTTTGTAAAGTCTGCAAGTGGATATTTGGACGTCCTTGAGGATTTATTTGGAAACGGGATTTCCTCGGAAACGGGATTTCTTCATATAATGCTAGACAGAAGAATTCTGATTAACTTCGTTGGTTTGCGTGCATTCAACTCACAGAGGTGAACCTTCCCTTAGACAGAGCAGATTTGAAACACTCTTTTTGTGGAATTGGCAAGTGTAGATTTCAAGCGCTTTGGGGCCAATGGTAGAACAGGAAATATCTTCGTATAAAAAGTAGACAGAATCATTCTCAGAAACGACTTTGTGATGTGAGTGTTCCACTCACAGAGTTTAACCTTTCTTTTCATAGAGCAGTTTGGAAACACTCTGTTTGTAAAGTCTGCAAGTGGATATTTGGACCTATTTGAGGATTTCGTTGGAAAAGGGATTTCTTCATATAATGCTAGGCAGAAGAATTCTCAGTAACCTCTTTGGGTTGCGTGTATTCAACTCACAGAGCTGAACCTTCCTTTAGACAGAGCAGAATTAAAACACTCTTTTTGTGGAATTTGCAGGTGGAGATTTCAAGCCCTTTGTGGCCCATGGTACAAAAGGAAATATCTTCATATAAAAACTAGAGAGAGTCATTCTCAGTAACCACTTTGTGATGTGTGCGTTCCACAGAAAGGGTTTAACCTTTCTTTTCATAGAGCAGTTTGGAAAATCTCTGTTTGCAAAGTCTGCAAGTGGATATTTGGACCTCTTTGAGGATTTCTTTGCAAACGAGATTTATTGATATAATGCTAGACAGAAGAATTCTGTTTAACTTCTTTGCTTTGCATGTATTCAACTCACAGAGCTGAACCTTCCTTCAGACAGAGCAGATTTGAAACACTCTTTTTGTGGAATTTGCAGTTGGAGGTTTCAAGAGCTTTGGAGCCAGTGGTAGAAAAGGAAATAACTTCGTATAAAAACTAGAGAGAATCATTTTCAGAAAGCACTTTGTGATGTGTGCGTTCCACTCACAGAGTTTAACCTTTCTTTTCTTAGAGCAGTTTGGTAACAATCTGTTTGTAATGTCTGCAAGTCGATATTTGGACCTCTTTGTGGATTTCGTTGGAAATGGGATTTCTTCACATAATGTTAGACAGAAGAATTCTGAGTAACTTCGTTAGGTTGTGTGTATTCAACTCACACTGTTGAAACTTCCTTTAGACAGAGCAGATTTGAATCCCTCTTTTTGTGGAATTTGAAAGTGCAGATTTCTAGTGCTTTGGGGCCAATGGTAGAAAAGGAAATATCTTCGTATAAAAACTAGAGAGAATCATTCTCAGAAACCACTTTGTGATGTGTGCGTTCCACTCACAGATTTTAACCTTTCTTTTCATAGAGCAGTTTGGAAACACTCTGTTTGTAAAGTCTGCAAGTGGATATTTGGACCTCTTTGAGGATTTCGTTTTAAACGGGATTTCCTCATATAATGCAAGACGGAAGAATTCTCAGTAACTTCTTTGGGTTGCGTGTGTTCAACTCACAGAGTTGAACTTTCTTTTAGACAGAGCAGATTTGAAACGCTCTTTTTGTGGAATTTGCAAGTGGAGATTGCAACCTCTTTGTGGCCAATGGTAGAAAAGGAAATATCTTCGTATAAAAACTGGAGAAAATCATTGTCACAAATCACTTTGTGATGTGTGCGTCCCACTCACTCAGTTTAACGTTTCTTTTCATAGAGCAGTTTGATAACACTCTGTTTGTAAAGTCTGCAGGTGGATATTTGGACCTCTTTGAGGATTTCGTTGGAAATGGGATTTCTTCATATATTGTAGACAGAAGAATTCTGAGTAAGTTCGTTGGGATGTGTGTATTCAACTCACACAGTTGAACCTTCCTTTAGAGAGAGCAGATATGAAACACTCTTTTTATGGAATTTGAAAGTGCAGATTTCAAGCCCTTTGGGGCCAATGGTAGAAAAGGAAATATCTTTGTATAAAAACTAGAGAGAAACATTCTCAGAATCCACTTTGTGAAGTGTGCGTTCCACTCACAGAGTTTGAAATTTCTTTTCATAGAGCAGTTTGGAAGCACTCTTTTTGTAAAATCCGGAAGTGGATATTAGAACCTCTTGGAGGATTTCGTTGGAAACGGGATTTCTTCATATAATACTAGACAGAAGAATTCTCAGTATCTCCTTTGGGTTGCATGTATTCAACTCACAGAGTTGAACCTTCCTTTAGACAGAGCAGATTTGAAACACTCTTTTTGTGGAATTTGCAAGGATAGATTTCAAGCGCTTTAGGGCCAATGGCAGAAAAGGAAATATCTTCGTATAAAAAATAGAGACAATCATTCTCAGAAACCACTTTGTGATGTGTGCATTCCACACACAGAGTTTAACCTTTCTTTTCATAGAGAAGTTTGGAAACACTCTGTTTGTAAAGTCTGCAAGTGGATATTTGGACCTCTTTGAGGATTTCGTTGGAAAGAGGATTTCCTCATATAATGCTAGACAGAAGAATTCTCAATAAGTTCTTTGGGTTGCGTGTATTCAACTCACAGAGTTGAACCCTCCTTTAGACAGAGCAGATTTGAAACTCCCTTTTTGTGGAATTTGCGAGTGGAGATTTCAAGGGTTTTGGGGCCAATGGTAGAAAAGGAAATATCTTCGTATAAAAACTAGAGAGAATCATTCTCAGCAACCACTTTGTGATGTGTGCGTTCCACTCACAGAGTTTAACCTTTATTTTCTTTTTTGTTTATTTTTTATTTTTTTATTGTACTTCTATTTTAGGGTACACGTGCACATTGTGCAGGTTAGTTACTTATGTATACATGTGCCATGCTGGTGCGCTGCACCCACTAACTCATCATCTAGCCTTAGGTATATCTCCCAGTGCTATCCCTCCCCCCTCCCCCCACCCCACAACAGTGCCCAGAGTGTGATATTCCCCTTCCTGTGTCCATGTGATCTCATCGTTCAATTCCCACCTATGAGTGAGAATATGCGGTGTTTGGTTTTTTGTTCTTGTGATAGTTTACTGAGAATGATGGTTTCCAATTTCATCCATGTCCCTACAAAGACCATGAACTCATCATTTTTTATGGCTGCATAGTATTCCATGGTGTACATGTGCCACATTTTCTTAATCCAGTCTATCATTGTTGGACATTTGGGTTGGTTCCAAGTCTTTGCTAATATGACAAAGGGCTAATATCCAGAATCTACAATGAACTCAAACAAGTTTACAAGAAAAAAACAACCAACCCCATCAAAAAGTGGGCGAAGGATCTGAACAGACACTTCTCAAAAGAAGACATTTATGCAGCCAAAAAACACATGGAAAAATGCTCATCATCACTGGCCATCAGAGAAATGCAAATCAAAACCACTATGAGATATCATGTCACATCAATTAGAAAGACAATCATTAAAAAGTCAGGAAACAACAGGTGCTGGAGAGGATGTGGAGAAATAGGAACACTTTTACACTGTTGGTGGGACTGTAAACTAGATCAACCATTGTGGAAGTCAGTGTGGCGATTCCTCAGGGATCTAGAACTAGAAATACCATTTGACCCAGCCATCCCTAGGAAACACTCTGTTTGTTAAGTCTGCAAGCGGATATTTGGACATTTTTGAGGATTTCGTTGGAAACGGGATTTCTTCATATAATGCTAGACAGAAGAATTTTCAGTAACTTCTTTGGGTTGCGTGTATTCAACTCAAAGAGTTGAACCTTCCTTTAGACAGAGCAGATTTAATCCACTCTTTTTGTGGAATTTGCAGGTGGAGATTTCAAGCGCTTTGGGGCCAACGGTAGAAAAGGAAATATCTTCGTATAAAAACTAGAGAGAATCATTCTCAGCAACCACTTTGTGATGTGTGCGTTCCACTCACACAGTTTAACCTTTCTTTTCATAGAGCAGTTTGGAAAAACTCTGTTTGCAAAGTCTGAAAGTGGATATTTGGACCTCTTTGAGGATTTCGTTGGAAACGGGATTTCTTCATATAATGCTAGGCAGAAGAATTCTCAGTAACCTCTTTGGGTTGCGTGTATTCAACTCACAGATTTCAACCTTCCTTTAGACAGAGCAGATTTGAAACCCTCTTTTTGTGGAATTTCCATGAGGAGATTTCAAGCGCTTTGGGGCCAATGGTAGAAAAGGAAATATCTTTGTATAAAAACTAGAGAGAATCATTCTCAGAAACCACTTTGTGATGTGTGCGTTCCACTGAAAGGGTTTAACCTTCCTTTTCATAGAGCAGTTTGGAAAAACTTTGTTTGAAAAGTCTGAAAGTGGATATTTGGACCTATTTGAGGATATCGTTGGAAACGGGATTTCTTCATATAATGCTAGGCAGAAGAATTCTCAGTAAACTCTTTGGGTTGCGTGTATTCAACTCACAGAGTTCAACCTTCCTTTAGACAGAGCAGATTTGTAACTCTCTTTTTGTGGAATTTGCAGGTGGAGATTTCAAGCGCCTTCGGGCCAATGATAGAAAATCAAATATCTTCGTATAAAAATTAGAGAGAATCATTCTCAGAAACCACTTTGTGATGTGTGCGTTCCACTCACAGAGTTTCACGTTTCTTTTCATAGAGAAGTTTGGAAGCACTCTGTTTGTAAAGTCTGCAAGTGGGTATTTGGACCTCTTTGAGGATTTCGTTGGAAAGAGGATTTCCTCATATAATGCAAGACAGAAGAATTCTCAATAAGTTCTTTTGGTTGCGTGTATTCAACTCACAGAGTTGAACCCTCCTTTAGACAGAGTAGATTTGAAACACCCTTTTTTTGGAATTTGCGAGTGGAGATTTCTAGGGTTTTGGGGCCAATGGTAGAAAAGGAAATATCTTCGTATAAAAACTAGAGAGAATCATTCTCAGCAACCACTTTGTGATGTGTGCGTTCCACTCACAGAGTTTAACCTTTATTTTCTTTTTTTTTATTTTTTATTTTTTTATTGTACTTAAACTTTAGGGTACACGTGCACATTGTGCAGGTTAGTTACTTATGTATGCATGTGCCATGGTGGTGAACTGCACCCACTAACTCATCATGTAACATTAGGTATATCTCCCAATGCTATCCCTCCCCCCTCCCCCCACCACACTACAGTCCCCAGAGTGTGATATTCCCCTTCCTGTGTCCATGTGATCTCATCGTTCAATTCCCACCTATGAGTGAGAATATGCGGTGTTTGGTTTTTTGTTCTTGTGATAGTTTACTGAGAATGATGGTTTCCAATTTCATCCATGTCCCTACAAAGACCATGAACTCATCATTTTTTATGGCTGCATAGTATTCCATGGTGTGTATGTGCCACATTTTCTTAATCCAGTCTATCATTGTTGGACATCTGGGTTGGTTCCAAGTCTTTACTAATATGACGAAGGGCTAATATCCAGAATCTACAATGAACTCAAACAAGTTTACAAGAAAAAAATAAACAACCCCATCAAAATGTGGGCGAAGGATCTGAACAGACACTTCTCAAAAGAAGACATTTATGCAGCAAAAACACATGAAAAAATGCTCATCATCACTGGCCATCAGAGAAATGCAAATCAAAACCACTATGAGATATCATCTCACATCAGTTAGAAAGACAATCATTAAAAAGTCAGGAAACAACAGGTGCTGGAGAGGATGTAGAGAAATAGGAACACTTTTACACTGTTGGTGGGTCTGTAAGCTAGTTCAACCATTGTGGAAGTCAGTGTGGCGATTCCTCAGGGATCTAGAACTAGAAATACCATTTGACCCAGCCATCCCTAGGAAACACACTGTAAAGTCTGCAAGTGGATATTTGGACATCTTTGAGGATTTCGTTGGAAACGGGATTTCTTCATATAAGTCTAGACAGAAGAATTCTCAGTAACTTCTTTAGGTTGCGTGTATTCAACTCACAGAGTTGAACCTTCCTTTAGACAGAGCAGATTTGATCCACTCTTTTTGTGGAATTTGCAGGTGGAGATTTCAAGCGCTTTGGGGCCAATGGTAGAAAAGGAAATATCTTCGTATAAAAACTAGAGAGAATCATTCTCAGCAACCACTTTGTGATGTGTGTGTTCCACTCACACAGTTTAACCTTTCTTTTCATAGAGCAGTTTGAAAACAGGCTGTTTGTAAAGTCTGCAAGTGGATATTTGGACCTCTTTGAGGATTTCATTGGAAACCGGATTTCTTCAAGTAATGCTTGACAGAAGAATTCTCAGTAACATTTTTGGGTTGCGTGTATTCAACCCACAGAGGTGAATCTTCCTTTAGACACAGCAGATTTGAAACACTCTTTTTGTGGAATATGCAGGTGGAGATTTCAAGCCCTTTGGGTCCCATGGTACAAAAGGAAATATCTTCGTAAAAAAACAAGAGAGAATTATTCTCAGAAACCACTTTGTGATGTGTGCATTCCACTGAAAGGGTTTATCCTTTCTTTTCATAGAGCAGTCTGGAAAAACTCTGTTTGCAAAGTCTGAAACTGGATATTTGGACCTCTTTGAGGATTTCGTTGGAAACGGGATTTCTTCATATAACGCTGGGCAGAAGAATTCTCAGTAACCTCTTTGGGTTGCGTGTATTCAACTCACAGAGTTGAACCTTCCTTTAGACAGAGCAGATTTGAAACCCTCTTTTTGTGGAACTTGCGAGTGGAGATTTCAAGCGCTTTGGGTAAAATGGTAGAAAAGGAAATATCTTCGTATAAAAACTAGAGAGAATCATTCTCAGCAACCACTCTGTGATGTGTGCGTTCCATTCAGGGAGTTTAACCTTTCTTTTCATAGAGCAGTTAGGAAACACTCTGTTTGTAAAGTCTGCAAGTGGACATTTTGACCTCTTTGAGGATTTCATTGGAAACGGGATTTCTGCATATAACGCTAGACAGAAGAAATCTCAGTATCTTCTTTGGGTTACTTGTGTTCGACTCGCAGAGTTGAACCTTCCATTAGACAGAGCAGATTTGAAAGCCTCTTTTTGTGGAATTTGCAAGTGGAGATTTCAAGCGCTTTGGGTCCAATGGTAGAAAAGGAAATATCTTCGTATAAAAACTAGACAGAATCATTCTCAGCAACCACTTTGTGATGTGTGCGCTCCACTCACGGAGTTTAACCTTTCTTTTCATAGAGCAGTTTGGAAAAACTCCGTTTGTAGAGTGTGCAAGTGGATATTTGGTCCTCTTTAAGGATTTCGTTGGAAACGGGATTTGTGCATATAACGCTAGACAGAAGAATTCTCAATCACTTCTTTGGGCTGCGTGTGTTCAACTCACGGAGTTGAACCTTCCTTTAGACAGGGCAGATTTGAAACCCTCTTTTTGTGGAACTTGCAAGTGGAGATTTCAAGCGCTTTCGGGCCAATGGTTGAAAAGGAAATATCTTCGTCTAAAAACTAGAGAGAATCATTCTCAGCAACCACTTTGTGATGTGTGCGTTCCATTCACAGAGTTTAACCTTTCTTTTCATGGAGCAGTTTGGAAACACTCTGTTTGAAAGTCTGCAAGTGGATATTTGGACCTCTTTGAGGATTTCATTGGAAACGGGATTTCTGCGTATAACGCTAGACTGAAGAATTCTCAGTCACTTCTTTAGGCTGCGTGTGTTCAACTCACGGAGTTGAACCTTCCTTTAGACAGAGCAGATTTGAAACCCTCTTTTTGTGGAATTTGCAAGTGGAGTTTTCAAGCGCTTTCTGGCCAATGGTAGAAAAGGAAATATGTTCGTATAAAAACTAGAGAGAATCATTGTCAGCAACCAGTTTGTGATGTGTGCGTTCCACTCACAGAGTTTAACCTTTCTTTTCATAGAGTAGTTTGGAAACACTGTGTAAAGTCTGCAAGTGGATATTTGGACCTCTTTGATTATTTGGTTGGAAACGGGATTTCTGCATATAACGCTTGACAGAAGAATTCTCAGTCACTTCTTTGGGCTGCGTGTGTTCAACTCAGGGAGATGAACCTTCCTTTATACAGAGCTGATTTGAAACCCTCTTTTTGTGGAATTTGCAAGTGGAGATTTCAAGTGCTTTGGGGCCAATGGTAGAAAGGGAAATATCTTCGTATAAAAATTAGAGATTCATTCTCAGCAACCACTTTGTGATGTGTGCGTTCCACTCACAGAGTTTAACCTTTGTTTTCATAGAGCAGTTTGGAAGCACTCTGTTTGTAAAGTCTGCAAGTGGATATTTGGACCTCTTTGAGGATTTCATTGGAAACGGGATTTCTGCATATAACGCTAGACAGAAGAATTCTCAGTAACTTCTTTGGGTTGCGTGTATTCAACTCACAGAGTTGAACCTTCCTTTAGACAGAGCAGATTTGATCCACTCTTTTTGTGGAATTTGCATGTGGAGATTTCAAGCGCTTTGAGGCGAATTGTAGAAAAGGAAATTTCTTCGTAAAAAAACTAGAGAGAATCATTCTCAGACACCACTTTGTGATATGTGCGTTCCACTCATGGAGTTTAACGTTTCTTTTCTTAGAGCAGTTTGGAAACACTCTGTTTGTAAAGTCTGCAAGTGGATATTTGGACCTCTTTGAGGATTTCGTTGGAAACGGGATTTCTTCATATAATGCTCGGCAGAAGAATTCTCAGTACCTTCTTTGGGTTGCGTGTATTCAACTCACAGAGCTGAACCGTCCATTAGACAGAGCAGAATTAAAACACTCTTTTTGTGGAATTTGCAGGTGGAGATTTCAAGCCCAATGGGGCCCAGGGTACAAAAGGAAATATCTTCGTATAAAAACTAGAGAGAATCATTCTCAGAAACCACTTTGTGATGTGTGCGTTCCACTGAAAGGGTTTAACCTTTCTTTTCATAGAGCAGTTTGGAGAAACTCTGTTTGGAAAGTCTGAAAGTGGATATTTGGACCTATTTGAGGATATCGTTGGTAACGGGATTTCTTCATATAATGCTAGGCAGAAGAATTCTCAGTAAACTCTTTGGGTTGCGTGTATTCAACTCACAGAGTTGAACCTTCCTTTAGACAGAGCAGATTTGAAACTCTCTTTTTGTGGAATTTGCAGGTGGAGATTTCAAGCGCCTTGGGGCCAATGATAGAAAATCAAATATCTTCGTATAAAAACTAGAGAGAATCATTCTCAGCAACCAGTTTGTGATGTGTGCGTTCCACTCACAGAGTTTAACCTTTCTTTTCTTTTTTTTTTTTTTTTATTGTTCTTAAATTTTATGGTACACGTGCACATTGTGCAGGTTAGCTACTTATGTATACATGTGCCATGCTGGTGCGCTGCACCCACTAAGTCATCATCTAGCATTAGGTATATCTCCTAGTGCTATCCCTCCCCCCTCCCCCCACCCCACAACAGTCCCCAGAGTGATATTCCCCTTCCTGTGTCCATGTGATCTCATCGTTCAATTCCCACCTATGAGTGAGAATATGCGGTGTTTGGTTTTTTGTTCTTGTGATAGTTTACTGAGAATGATGGTTTCCAATTTCATCCATGTCCCTACAAAGACCATGAACTCATCATTTTTTATGGCTGCATAGTATTCCATGGTGTATATGTGCCACATTTTCTTAATCCAGTCTATCATTGTTGGACATTTGGGTTGGTTCCAAGTCTTTGCTAATATGACAAAGGGCTAATATCCAGAATCTACAATGAACTCAAACAAGTTTACGAGAAAAAAACAACCAACCCCATCAAAAAGTGGGCGAAGGATCTGAACAGACACTTCTCAAAAGAAGACATTTATGCAGCCAAAAAACACATGAAAAAATGCTCATCATCACTGGCCATCAGAGAAATGAAAAAAAAAACCACTATGAGATATCATCTCACATCAGTTAGAAAGACAATCATTAAAAAGTCAGGAAACAACAGGTGCTGGAGAGGATGTGGAGAAATAGGAACACTTTTACACTGTTGGTGGGACTGTAAGCTAGTTCAACCATTGTGGAAGTCAGTGTGGCGATTCCTCAGGGATCTAGAACTAGAAATACCATTTGACCCAGCCATCCCTAGGAAACACTCTGTTTGTTAAGTCTGCAAGCGGATATTTGGACATTTTTGAGGATTTCGTTGGAAACGGGATTTCTTCATATAATGCTAGACAGAAGAATTTTCAGTAACTTCTTTGGGTTGCGTGTATTCAACTCAAAGAGTTGAACCTTCCTTTAGACAGAGCAGATTTAATCCACTCTTTTTGTGGAATTTGCAGGTGGAGATTTCAAGCGCTTTGGGGCCAACGGTAGAAAAGGAAATATCTTCGTATAAAAACTAGAGAGAATCATTCTCAGCAACCACTTTGTGATGTGTGCGTTCCACTCACACAGTTTAACCTTTCTTTTCATAGAGCAGTTTGGAAAAACTCTGTTTGCAAAGTCTGAAAGTGGATATTTGGACCTCTTTGAGGATTTCGTTGGAAACGGGATTTCTTCATATAATGCTAGGCAGAAGAATTCTCAGTAACCTCTTTGGGTTGCATGTATTCAACTCACAGATTTCAACCTTCCTTTAGACAGAGCAGATTTGAAACCCTCTTTTTGTGGAATTTCCATGAGGAGATTTCAAGCGCTTTGGGGCCAATGGTAGAAAAGGAAATATCTTTGTATAAAAACTAGAGAGAATCATTCTCAGAAACCACTTTGTGATGTGTGCGTTCCACTGAAAGGGTTTAACCTTCCTTTTCAAAGAGCAGTTTGGAAAAACTTTGTTTGCAAAGTCTGAAAGTGGATATTTGGACCTATTTGAGGATATCGTTGGAAACGGGATTTCTTCATATAATGCTAGGCAGAAGAATTCTCAGTAAACTCTTTGGGTTGCGTGTATTCAACTCACAGAGTTGAACCTTCCTTTAGACAGACCAGATTTGAAACCCTCTTTTTGTGGAATTTCCATGAGGAGATTTCAAGCGCTTTGGGGCCAATGGTAGAAAAGGAAATATCTTTGTATAAAAACTAGAGAGAATCATTCTCAGAAACCACTTTGTGATGTGTGCGTTCCACTGAAAGGGTTTAACCTTCCTTTTCATAGAGCAGTTTGGAAAAACTTTGTTTGCAAAGTCTGAAAGTGGATATTTGGACCTATTTGAGGATATCGTTGGAAACGGGATTTCTTCATATAATGCTAGGCAGAAGAATTCTCAGTAAACTCTTTGGGTTGCGTGTATTCAACTCACAGAGTTCAACCTTCCTTTAGACAGAGCAGATTTGTAACTCTCTTTTTGTGGAATTTGCAGGTGCAGATTTCAAGCGCCTTCGGGCCAATGATAGAAAATCAAATATCTTCGTATAAAAATTAGAGAGAATCATTCTCAGAAACCACTTTGTGATGTGTGCGTTCCACTCACAGAGTTTCACGTTTCTTTTCATAGAGAAGTTTGGAAGCACTCTGTTTGTAAAGTCTGCAAGTGCGTATTTGGACCTCTTTGAGGATTTCGTTGGAAAGAGGATTTCCTCATATAATGCAAGACAGAAGAATTCTCAATAAGTTCTTTGGGTTGCGTGTATTCAACTCACAGAGTTGAACCCTCCTTTAGACAGAGTAGATTTGAAACACCCTTTTTTTGGAATTTGCGAGTGGAGATTTCTAGGGTTTTGGGGCCAATGGTAGAAAAGGAAATATCTTCGTATAAAAACTAGAGAGAATCATTCTCAGCAACCACTTTGTGATGTGTGCGTTCCACTCACAGAGTTTAACCTTTATTTTCTTTTTTTTTTATTTTTTATTTTTTTATTGTACTTAAACTTTAGGGTACACGTGCACATTGTGCAGGTTAGTTACTTATGTATGCATGTGCCATGGTGGTGAACTGCACCCACTAACTCATCATGTAACATTAGGTATATCTCCCAATGCTATCCCTCCCCCCTCCCCCACCACACTACAGTCCCCAGAGTGTGATATTCCCCTTCCTGTGTCCATGTGATCTCATCGTTCAATTCCCACCTATGAGTGAGAATATGCGGTGTTTGGTTTTTTGTTCTTGTGATAGTTTACTGAGAATGATGGTTTCCAATTTCATCCATGTCCCTACAAAGACCATGAACTCATCATTTTTTATGGCTGCATAGTATTCCATGGTGTGTATGTGCCACATTTTCTTAATCCAGTCTATCATTGTTGGACATCTGGGTTGGTTCCAAGTCTTTGCTAATATGACGAAGGGCTAATATCCAGAATCTACAATGAACTCAAACAAGTTTACAAGAAAAAAATAAACAACCCCATCAAAATGTGGGCGAAGGATCTGAACAGACACTTCTCAAAAGAAGACATTTATGCAGCAAAAACACATGAAAAAATGCTCATCATCACTGGCCATCAGAGAAATGCAAATCAAAACCACTATGAGATATCATCTCACATCAGTTAGAAAGACAATCATTAAAAAGTCAGGAAACAACAGGTGCTGGAGAGGATGTAGAGAAATAGGAACACTTTTACACTGTTGGTGGGACTGTAAGCTAGTTCAACCATTGTGGAAGTCAGTGTGGCGATTCCTCAGGGATCTAGAACTAGAAATACCATTTGACCCAGCCATCCCTAGGAAACACACTGTAAAGTCTGCAAGTGGATATTTGGACATCTTTGAGGATTTCGTTGGAAACGGGATTTCTTCATATAAGTCTAGACAGAAGAATTCCCAGTAACTTCTTTGGGTTGCGTGTATTCAACTCAAAGAGTTGAACCTTCCTTTAGACAGAGCAGATTTGATCCACTCTTTTGTGGAATTTGCAGGTGGAGATTTCAAGCGCTTTGGGGCCAATGGTAGAAAAGGAAATATCTTCGTATAAAAACTAGAGAGAATCATTCTCAGCAACCACTTTGTGATGTGTGCGTTCCACTCACACAGTTTAACCTTTCTTTTCATAGAGCAGTTTGAAAACAGGCTGTTTGTAAAGTCTGAAAGTGGATATTTGGACCTCTTTGAGGATTTCATTGGAAACCGGATTTCTTCAAGTAATGCTTGACAGAAGAATTCTCAGTAACATTTTTGGGTTGCGTGTATTCAACCCACAGAGGTGAATCTTCCTTTAGACACAGCAGATTTGAAACACTCTTTTTGTGGAATATGCAGGAGGAGATTTCAAGCCCTTTGGGTCCCATGGTACAAAAGGAAATATCTTCGTAAAAAAACAAGAGAGAATTATTCTCAGAAACCACTTTGTGATGTGTGCATTCCACTGAAAGTGTTTATCGTTTCTTTTCATAGAGCAGTCTGGAAAAACTCTGTTTGCAAAGTCTGAAACTGGATATTTGGACCTCTTTGAGGATTTCGTTGGAAACGGGATTTCTTCATATAACGCTGGGCAGAAGAATTCTCAGTAACCTCTTTGGGTTGTGTGTATTCAACTCACAGAGTTGAACCTTCCTTTAGACAGAGCAGATTTGAAACCCTCTTTTTGTGGAACTTGCGAGTGGAGATTTCAAGCGCTTTGGGTAAAATGGTAGAAAAGGAAATATCTTCGTATAAAAACTAGAGAGAATCATTCTCAGCAACCACTCTGTGATGTGTGCGTTCCATTCAGGGAGTTTAACCTTTCTTTTCATAGAGCAGTTAGGAAACACTCTGTTTGTAAAGTCTGCAAGTGGACATTTTGACCTCTTTGAGGATTTCATTGGAAACGGGATTTCTGCATATAACGCTAGACAGAAGAAATCTCAGTATCTTCTTTGGGTTACTTGTGTTCGACTCGCAGAGTTGAACCTTCCATTAGACAGAGCAGATTTGAAAGCCTCTTTTTGTGGAATTTGCAAGTGGAGATTTCAAGCGCTTTGGGTCCAATGGTAGAAAAGGAAATATCTTCGTATAAAAACTAGACAGAATCATTCTCAGCAACCACTTTGTGATGTGTGCGCTCCACTCACGGAGTTTAACCTTTCTTTTCATAGAGCAGTTTGGAAAAACTCCGTTTGTAGAGTGTGCAAGTGGATATTTGGTCCTCTTTAAGGATTTCGTTGGAAACGGGATTTGTGCATATAACGCTAGACAGAAGAATTCTCAATCACTTCTTTGGGCTGCGTGTGTTCAACTCACGGAGTTGAACCTTCCTTTAGACAGGGCAGATTTGAAACCCTCTTTTTGTGGAACTTGCAAGTGGAGATTTCAAGCGCTTTCGGGCCAATGGTTGAAAAGGAAATATCTTCATCTAAAAACTAGAGAGAATCATTCTCAGCAACCACTTTGTGATGTGTGCGTTCCATTCACAGAGTTTAACCTTTCTTTTCATGGAGCAGTTTGGAAACACTCTGTTTGAAAGTCTGCAAGTGGATATTTGGACCTCTTTGAGGATTTCATTGGAAACGGGATTTCTGCGTATAACGCTAGACTGAAGAATTCTCAGTCACTTCTTTAGGCTGCGTGTGTTCAACTCACGGAGTTGAACCTTCCTTTAGACAGAGCAGATTTGAAACCCTCTTTTTGTGGAATTTGCAAGTGTAGTTTTCAAGCGCTTTCTGGCCAATGGTAGAAAAGGAAATATGTTCGTATAAAAACTAGAGAGAATCATTGTCAGCAACCAGTTTGTGATGTGTGTGTTCCACTCACAGAGTTTAACCTTTCTTTTCATAGAGTAGTTTGGAAACACTGTGTAAAGTCTGCAAGTGGATATTTGGACCTCTTTGATTATTTGGTTGGAAACGGGATTTCTGCATATAACGCTTGACAGAAGAATTCTCAGTCACTTCTTTGGGCTGCGTGTGTTCAACTCAGGGAGATGAACCTTCCTTTATACAGAGCTGATTTGAAACCCTCTTTTTGTGGAATTTGCAAGTGGAGATTTCAAGTGCTTTGGGGCCAATGGTAGAAAGGGAAATATCTTCGTATAAAAATTAGAGATTCATTCTCAGCAACCACTTTGTGATGTGTGTGTTCCACTCACAGAGTTTAACCTTTGTTTTCATAGAGCAGTTTGGAAGCACTCTGTTTGTAAAGTCTGCAAGTGGATATTTGGACCTCTTTGAGGATTTCATTGGAAACGGGATTTCTGCATATAACGCTAGACAGAAGAATTCTCAGTAACTTCTTTGGGTTGCGTGTATTCAACTCACAGAGTTGAACCTTCCTTTAGACAGAGCAGATTTGATCCACTCTTTTTGTGGAATTTGCATGTGGAGATTTCAAGCGCTTTGAGGCGAATTGTAGAAAAGGAAATTTCTTCGTAAAAAAACTAGAGAGAATCATTCTCAGACACCACTTTGTGATATGTGCGTTCCACTCATGGAGTTTAACGTTTCTTTTCTTAGAGCAGTTTGGAAACACTCTGTTTGTAAAGTCTGCAAGTGGATATTTGGACCTCTTTGAGGATTTCGTTGGAAACGGGATTTCTTCATATAATGCTCGGCAGAAGAATTCTCAGTACCTTCTTTGGGTTGCGTGTATTCAACTCACAGAGCTGAACCGTCCATTAGACAGAGCAGAATTAAAACACTCTTTTTGTGGAATTTGCAGGTGGAGATTTCAAGCCCAATGGGGCCCAGGGTACAAAAGGAAATATCTTCGTATAAAAACTAGAGAGAATCATTCTCAGAAACCACTTTGTGATGTGTGCGTTCCACTGAAAGGGTTTAACCTTTCTTTTCATAGAGCAGTTTGGAAAAACTCTGTTTGGAAAGTCTGAAAGTGGATATTTGGACCTATTTGAGGATATCGTTGGTAACGGGATTTCTTCATATAATGCTAGGCAGAAGAATTCGCAGTAAACTCTTTGGGTTGCGTGTATTCAACTCACAGAGTTGAACCCTCCTTTAGACAGAGCAGATTTGAAACTCTCTTTTTGTGGAATTTGCAGGTGGAGATTTCAAGCGCCTTGGGGCCAATGATAGAAAATCAAATATCTTCGTATAAAAACTAGAGAGAATCATTCTCAGCAACCAGTTTGTGATGTGTGCGTTCCACTCACAGAGTTTAACCTTTCTTTTCTTTTTTTTTTTTTTATTGTTCTTAAATTTTATGGTACACGTGCACATTGTGCAGGTTAGCTACTTATGTATACATGTGCCATGCTGGTGCGCTGCACCCACTAAGTCATCATCTAGCATTAGGTATATCTCCTAGTGCTATCCCTCCCCCCTCCCCCCACCCCACAACAGTCCCCAGAGTGATATTCCCCTTCCTGTGTCCATGTGATCTCATCGTTCAATTCCCACCTATGAGTGAGAATATGCGGTGTTTGGTTTTTTGTTCTTGTGATAGTTTACTGAGAATGATGGTTTCCAATTTCATCCATGTCCCTACAAAGACCATGAACTCATCATTTTTTATGGCTGCATAGTATTCCATGGTGTATATGTGCCACATTTTCTTAATCCAGTCTATCATTGTTGGACATTTGGGTTGGTTCCAAGTCTTTGCTAATATGACAAAGGGCTAATATCCAGAATCTACAATGAACTCAAACAAGTTTACGAGAAAAAAACAACCAACCCCATCAAAAAGTGGGCGAAGGATCTGAACAGACACTTCTCAAAAGAAGACATTTATGCAGCCAAAAAACACATGAAAAAATGCTCATCATCACTGGCCATCAGAGAAGTGCAAAAAAAAAACCACTATGAGATATCATCTCACATCAGTTAGAAAGACAATCATTAAAAAGTCAGGAAACAACAGGTGCTGGAGAGGATGTGGAGAAATAGGAACACTTTTACACTGTTGGTGGGTCTGTAAGCTAGTTCAACCATTGTGGAAGTCAGTGTGGCGATTCCTCAGGGATCTAGAACTAGAAATACCATTTGACCCAGCCATCCCTAGGAAACACTCTGTTTGTTAAGTCTGCAAGCGGATATTTGGACATTTTTGAGGATTTCATTGGAAACGGGATTTCTTCATATAATGCTAGACAGAAGAATTTTCAGTAACTTCTTTGGGTTGCGTGTATTCAACTCAAAGAGTTGAACCTTCCTTTAGACAGAGCAGATTTAATCCACTCTTTTTGTGGAATTTGCAGGTGGAGATTTCAAGCGCTTTGGGGCCAACGGTAGAAAAGGAAATATCTTCGTATAAAAACTAGAGAGAATCATTCTCAGCAACCACTTTGTGATGTGTGCGTTCCACTCACACAGTTTAACCTTTCTTTTCATAGAGCAGTTTGGAAAAACTCTGTTTGCAAAGTCTGAAAGTGGATATTTGGACCTCTTTGAGGATTTCGTTGGAAACGGGATTTCTTCATATAATGCTAGGCAGAAGAATTCTCAGTAACCTCTTTGGGTTGCGTGTATTCAACTCACAGATTTCAACCTTCCTTTAGACAGAGCAGATTTGAAACCCTCTTTTTGTGGAATTTCCATGAGGAGATTTCAAGCGCTTTGGGGCCAATGGTAGAAAAGGAAATATCTTTGTATAAAAACTAGAGAGAATCATTCTCAGAAACCACTTTGTGATGTGTGCGTTCCACTGAAAGGGTTTAACCTTCCTTTTCATAGAGCAGTTTGGAAAAACTTTGTTTGCAAAGTCTGAAAGTGGATATTTGGACCTATTTGAGGATATCGTTGGAAACGGGATTTCTTCATATAATGCTAGGCAGAAGAATTCTCAGTAAACTCTTTGGGTTGCGTGTATTCAACTCACAGAGTTCAACCTTCCTTTAGACAGAGCAGATTTGTAACTCTCTTTTTGTGGAATTTGCAGGTGGAGATTTCAAGCGCCTTCGGGCCAATGATAGAAAATCAAATATCTTCGTATAAAAATTAGAGAGAATCATTCTCAGAAACCACTTTGTGATGTGTGCGTTCCACTCACAGAGCTTCACGTTTCTTTTCATAGAGAAGTTTGGAAGCACTCTGTTTGTAAAGTCTGCAAGTGGGTATTTGGACCTCTTTGAGGATTTCATTGGAAAGAGGATTTCCTCATATAATGCAAGACAGAAGAATTCTCAATAAGTTCTTTGGGTTGCGTGTATTCAACTCACAGAGTTGAACCCTCCTTTAGACAGAGTAGATTTGAAACACCCTTTTTTTGGAATTTGCGAGTGGAGATTTCTAGGGTTTTGGGGCCAATGGTAGAAAAGGAAATATCTTCGTATAAAAACTAGAGAGAATCATTCTCAGCAACCACTTTGTGATGTGTGCGTTCCACTCACAGAGTTTAACCTTTATTTTCTTTTTTTTTATTTTTTATTTTTTTATTGTACTTAAACTTTAGGGTACACGTGCACATTGTGCAGGTTAGTTACTTATGTATGCATGTGCCATGATGGTGAACTTCACCCACTAACTCATCATGTAACATTAGGTATATCTCCCAATGCTATCCCTCCCCCCTCCCCCCACCACACTACAGTCCCCAGAGTGTGATATTCCCCTTCCTGTGTCCATGTGATCTCATCATTCAATTCCCACCTATGAGTGAGAATATGCGGTGTTTGGTTTTCTGTTCTTGTGATAGTTTACTGAGAATGATGGTTTCCAATTTCATCCATGTCCCTACAAAGACCATGAACTCATCATTTTTTATGGCTGCATAGTATTCCATGGTGTGTATGTGCCACATTTTCTTAATCCAGTCTATCATTGTTGGACATCTGGGTTGGTTCCAAGTCTTTGCTAATATGACGAAGGGCTAATATCCAGAATCTACAATGAACTCAAACAAGTTTACAAGAAAAAAATAAACAACCCCATCAAAATGTGGGCGAAGGATCTGAACAGACACTTCTCAAAAGAAGACATTTATGCAGCAAAAACACATGAAAAAATGCTCATCATCACTGGCCATCAGAGAAATGCAAATCAAAACCACTATGAGATATCATCTCACATCAGTTAGAAAGACAATCATTAAAAAGTCAGGAAACAACAGGTGCTGGAGAGGATGTAGAGAAATAGGAACACTTTTACACTGTTGGTGGGACTGTAAGCTAGTTCAACCATTGTGGAAGTCAGTGTGGCGATTCCTCAGGGATCTAGAACTAGAAATACCATTTGACCCAGCCATCCCTAGGAAACACACTGTAAAGTCTGCAAGTGGATATTTGGACATCTTTGAGGATTTCGTTGGAAACGGGATTTCTTCATATAAGTCTAGACAGAAGAATTCTCAGTAACTTCTTTAGGTTGCGTGTATTCAACTCACAGAGTTGAACCTTCCTTTAGACAGAGCAGATTTGATCCACTCTTTTTGTGGAATTTGCAGGTGGAGATTTCAAGCGCTTTGGGGCCAATGGTAGAAAAGGAAATATCTTCGTATAAAAACTAGAGAGAATCATTCTCAGCAACCACTTTGTGATGTGTGTGTTCCACTCACACAGTTTAACCTTTCTTTTCATAGAGCAGTTTGAAAACAGGCTGTTTGTAAAGTCTGCAAGTGGATATTTGGACCTCTTTGAGGATTTCATTGGAAACCGGATTTCTTCAAGTAATGCTTGACAGAAGAATTCTCAGTAACATTTTTGGGTTGCGTGTATTCAACCCACAGAGGTGAATCTTCCTTTAGACACAGCAGATTTGAAACACTCTTTTTGTGGAATATGCAGGTGGAGATTTCAAGCCCTTTGGGTCCCATGGTACAAAAGGAAATATCTTCGTAAAAAAACAAGAGAGAATTATTCTCAGAAACCACTTTGTGATGTGTGCATTCCACTGAAAGGGTTTATCCTTTCTTTTCATAGAGCAGTCTGGAAAAACTCTGTTTGCAAAGTCTGAAACTGGATATTTGGACCTCTTTGAGGATTTCGTTGGAAACGGGATTTCTTCATATAACGCTGGGCAGAAGAATTCTCAGTAACCTCTTTGGGTTGTGTGTATTCAACTCACAGAGTTGAACCTTCCTTTAGACAGAGCAGATTTGAAACCCTCTTTTTGTGGAACTTGCGAGTGGAGATTTCAAGCGCTTTGGGTAAAATGGTAGAAAAGGAAATATCTTCGTATAAAAACTAGAGAGAATCATTCTCAGCAACCACTCTGTGATGTGTGCGTTCCATTCAGGGAGTTTAACCTTTCTTTTCATAGAGCAGTTAGGAAACACTCTGTTTGTAAAGTCTGCAAGTGGACATTTTGACCTCTTTGAGGATTTCATTGGAAACGGGATTTCTGCATATAACGCTAGACAGAAGAAATCTCAGTATCTTCTTTGGGTTACTTGTGTTCGACTCGCAGAGTTGAACCTTCCATTAGACAGAGCAGATTTGAAAGCCTCTTTTTGTGGAATTTGCAAGTGGAGATTTCAAGCGCTTTGGGTCCAATGGTAGAAAAGGAAATATCTTCGTATAAAAACTAGACAGAATCATTCTCAGCAACCACTTTGTGATGTGTGCGCTCCACTCACGGAGTTTAACCTTTCTTTTCATAGAGCAGTTTGGAAAAACTCCGTTTGTAGAGTGTGCAAGTGGATATTTGGTCCTCTTTGAGGATTTCGTTGGAAACGGGATTTGTGCATATAACGCTAGACAGAAGAATTCTCAATCACTTCTTTGGGCTGCGTGTGTTCAACTCACGGAGTTGAACCTTCCTTTAGACAGGGCAGATTTGAAACCCTCTTTTTGTGGAACTTGCAAGTGGAGATTTCAAGCGCTTTCGGGCCAATGGTTGAAAAGGAAATATCTTCGTCTAAAAACTAGAGAGAATCATTCTCAGCAACCACTTTGTGATGTGTGCGTTCCATTCACAGAGTTTAACCTTTCTTTTCATGGAGCAGTTTGGAAACACTCTGTTTGAAAGTCTGCAAGTGGATATTTGGACCTCTTTGAGGATTTCATTGGAAACGGGATTTCTGCGTATAACGCTAGACTGAAGAATTCTCAGTCACTTCTTTAGGCTGCGTGTGTTCAACTCACGGAGTTGAACCTTCCTTTAGACAGAGCAGATTTGAAACCCTCTTTTTGTGGAATTTGCAAGTGTAGTTTTCAAGCGCTTTCTGGCCAATGGTAGAAAAGGAAATATCTTCGTATAAAAACTAGAGAGAATCATTGTCAGCAACCAGTTTGTGATGTGTGCGTTCCACTCACAGAGTTTAACCTTTCTTTTCATAGAGTAGTTTGGAAACACTGTGTAAAGTCTGCAAGTGGATATTTGGACCTCTTTGATTATTTGGTTGGAAACGGGATTTCTGCATATAACGCTTGACAGAAGAATTCTCAGTCACTTCTTTGGGCTGCGTGTGTTCAACTCAGGGAGATGAACCTTCCTTTATACAGAGCTGATTTGAAACCCTCTTTTTGTGGAATTTGCAAGTGGAGATTTCAAGTGCTTTGGGGCCAATGGTAGAAAGGGAAATATCTTCGTATAAAAATTAGAGATTCATTCTCAGCAACCACTTTGTGATGTGTGCGTTCCACTCACAGAGTTTAACCTTTGTTTTCATAGAGCAGTTTGGAAGCACTCTGTTTGTAAAGTCTGCAAGTGGATATTTGGACCTCTTTGAGGATTTCATTGGAAACGGGATTTCTGCATATAACGCTAGACAGAAGAATTCTCAGTAACTTCTTTGGGTTGCGTGTATTCAACTCACAGAGTTGAACCTTCCTTTAGACAGAGCAGATTTGAAACCCTCTTTTTGTGGAACTTGCGAGTGGAGATTTCAAGCGCTTTGGGTAAAATGGTAGAAAAGGAAATATCTTCGTATAAAAACTAGAGAGAATCATTCTCAGCAACCACTCTGTGATGTGTGTGTTCCATTCAGGGAGTTTAACCTTTCTTTTCATAGAGCAGTTAGGAAACACTCTGTTTGTAAAGTCTGCAAGTGGACATTTTGACCTCTTTGAGGATTTCATTGGAAACGGGATTTCTGCATATAACGCTAGACAGAAGAAATCTCAGTATCTTCTTTGGGTTACTTGTGTTCGACTCGCAGAGTTGAACCTTCCATTAGACAGAGCAGATTTGAAAGCCTCTTTTTGTGGAATTTGCAAGTGGAGATTTCAAGCGCTTTGGGTCCAATGGTAGAAAAGGAAATATCTTCGTATAAAAACTAGACAGAATCATTCTCAGCAACCACTTTGTGATGTGTGCGCTCCACTCACGGAGTTTAACCTTTCTTTTCATAGAGCAGTTTGGAAAAACTCCGTTTGTAGAGTGTGCAAGTGGATATTTGGTCCTCTTTGAGGATTTCGTTGGAAACGGGATTTGTGCATATAACGCTAGACAGAAGAATTCTCAATCACTTCTTTGGGTTGCGTGTGTTCAACTCACGGAGTTGAACCTTCCTTTAGACAGGGCAGATTTGAAACCCTCTTTTTGTGGAACTTGCAAGTGGAGATTTCAAGCGCTTTCGGGCCAATGGTTGAAAAGGAAATATCTTCGTCTAAAAACTAGAGAGAATCATTCTCAGCAACCACTTTGTGATGTGTGCGTTCCATTCACAGAGTTTAACCTTTCTTTTCATGGAGCAGTTTGGAAACACTCTGTTTGAAAGTCTGCAAGTGGATATTTGGACCTCTTTGAGGATTTCATTGGAAACGGGATTTCTGCGTATAACGCTAGACTGAAGAATTCTCAGTCACTTCTTTAGGCTGCGTGTGTTCAACTCACGGAGTTGAACCTTCCTTTAGACAGAGCAGATTTGAAACCCTCTTTTTGTGGAATTTGCAAGTGTAGTTTTCAAGCGCTTTCTGGCCAATGGTAGAAAAGGAAATATCTTCGTATAAAAACTAGAGAGAATCATTGTCAGCAACCAGTTTGTGATGTGTGCGTTCCACTCACAGAGTTTAACCTTTCTTTTCATAGAGTAGTTTGGAAACACTGTGTAAAGTCTGCAAGTGGATATTTGGACCTCTTTGATTATTTGGTTGGAAACGGGATTTCTGCATATAACGCTTGACAGAAGAATTCTCAGTCACTTCTTTGGGCTGCGTGTGTTCAACTCAGGGAGATGAACCTTCCTTTATACAGAGCTGATTTGAAACCCTCTTTTTGTGGAATTTGCAAGTGGAGATTTCAAGTGCTTTGGGGCCAATGGTAGAAAGGGAAATATCTTCGTATAAAAATTAGAGATTCATTCTCAGCAACCACTTTGTGATGTGTGCGTTCCACTCACAGAGTTTAACCTTTGTTTTCATAGAGCAGTTTGGAAGCACTCTGTTTGTAAAGTCTGCAAGTGGATATTTGGACCTCTTTGAGGATTTCATTGGAAACGGGATTTCTGCATATAACGCTAGACAGAAGAATTCTCAGTAACTTCTTTGGGTTGCGTGTATTCAACTCACAGAGTTGAACCTTCCTTTAGACAGAGCAGATTTGATCCACTCTTTTTGTGGAATTTGCATGTGGAGATTTCAAGCGCTTTGAGGCGAATTGTAGAAAAGGAAATTTCTTCGTAAAAAAACTAGAGAGAATCATTCTCAGACACCACTTTGTGATATGTGCGTTCCACTCATGGAGTTTAACGTTTCTTTTCTTAGAGCAGTTTGGAAACACTCTGTTTGTAAAGTCTGCAAGTGGATATTTGGACCTCTTTGAGGATTTCGTTGGAAACGGGATTTCTTCATATAATGCTCGGCAGAAGAATTCTCAGTACCTTCTTTGGGTTGCGTGTATTCAACTCACAGAGCTGAACCGTCCATTAGACAGAGCAGAATTAAAACACTCTTTTTGTGGAATTTGCAGGTGGAGATTTCAAGCCCAATGGGGCCCAGGGTACAAAAGGAAATATCTTCGTATAAAAACTAGAGAGAATCATTCTCAGAAACCACTTTGTGATGTGTGCGTTCCACTGAAAGGGTTTAACCTTTCTTTTCATAGAGCAGTTTGGAGAAACTCTGTTTGGAAAGTCTGAAAGTGGATATTTGGACCTATTTGAGGATATCGTTGGTAACGGGATTTCTTCATATAATGCTAGGCAGAAGAATTCTCAGTAAACTCTTTGGGTTGCGTGTATTCAACTCACAGAGTTGAACCCTCCTTTAGACAGAGCAGATTTGAAACTCTCTTTTTGTGGAATTTGCAGGTGGAGATTTCAAGCGCCTTGGGGCCAATGATAGAAAATCAAATATCTTCGTATAAAAACTAGAGAGAATCATTCTCAGCAACCAGTTTGTGATGTGTGCGTTCCACTCACAGAGTTTAACCTTTCTTTTCTTTTTTTTTTTTTTATTGTTCTTAAATTTTATGGTACACGTGCACATTGTGCAGGTTAGCTACTTATGTATACATGTGCCATGCTGGTGCGCTGCACCCACTAAGTCATCATCTAGCATTAGGTATATCTCCTAGTGCTATCCCTCCCCCCTCCCCCCACCCCACAACAGTCCCCAGAGTGATATTCCCCTTCCTGTGTCCATGTGATCTCATCGTTCAATTCCCACCTATGAGTGAGAATATGCGGTGTTTGGTTTTTTGTTCTTGTGATAGTTTACTGAGAATGATGGTTTCCAATTTCATCCATGTCCCTACAAAGACCATGAACTCATCATTTTTTATGGCTGCATAGTATTCCATGGTGTATATGTGCCACATTTTCTTAATCCAGTCTATCATTGTTGGACATTTGGGTTGGTTCCAAGTCTTTGCTAATATGACAAAGGGCTAATATCCAGAATCTACAATGAACTCAAACAAGTTTACGAGAAAAAAACAACCAACCCCATCAAAAAGTGGGCGAAGGATCTGAACAGACACTTCTCAAAAGAAGACATTTATGCAGCCAAAAAACACATGAAAAAATGCTCATCATCACTGGCCATCAGAGAAGTGCAAAAAAAAAAACCACTATGAGATATCATCTCACATCAGTTAGAAAGACAATCATTAAAAAGTCAGGAAACAACAGGTGCTGGAGAGGATGTGGAGAAATAGGAACACTTTTACACTGTTGGTGGGACTGTAAGCTAGTTCAACCATTGTGGAAGTCAGTGTGGCGATTCCTCAGGGATCTAGAACTAGAAATACCATTTGACCCAGCCATCCCTAGGAAACACTCTGTTTGTTAAGTCTGCAAGCGGATATTTGGACATTTTTGAGGATTTCGTTGGAAACGGGATTTCTTCATATAATGCTAGACAGAAGAATTTTCAGTAACTTCTTTGGGTTGCGTGTATTCAACTCAAAGAGTTGAACCTTCCTTTAGACAGAGCAGATTTAATCCACTCTTTTTGTGGAATTTGCAGGTGGAGATTTCAAGCGCTTTGGGGCCAACGGTAGAAAAGGAAATATCTTCGTATAAAAACTAGAGAGAATCATTCTCAGCAACCACTTTGTGATGTGTGCGTTCCACTCACACAGTTTAACCTTTCTTTTCATAGAGCAGTTTGGAAAAACTCTGTTTGCAAAGTCTGAAAGTGGATATTTGGACCTCTTTGAGGATTTCGTTGGAAACGGGATTTCTTCATATAATGCTAGGCAGAAGAATTCTCAGTAACCTCTTTGGGTTGCGTGTATTCAACTCACAGATTTCAACCTTCCTTTAGACAGAGCAGATTTGAAACCCTCTTTTTGTGGAATTTCCATGAGGAGACTTCAAGCGCTTTGGGGCCAATGGTAGAAAAGGAAATATCTTTGTATAAAAACTAGAGAGAATCATTCTCAGAAACCACTTTGTGATGTGTGCGTTCCACTGAAAGGGTTTAACCTTCCTTTTCATAGAGCAGTTTGGAAAAACTTTGTTTGCAAAGTCTGAAAGTGGATATTTGGACCTATTTGAGGATATCGTTGGAAACGGGATTTCTTCATATAATGCTAGGCAGAAGAATTCTCAGTAAACTCTTTGGGTTGCGTGTATTCAACTCACAGAGTTCAACCTTCCTTTAGACAGAGCAGATTTGTAACTCTCTTTTTGTGGAATTTGCAGGTGGAGATTTCAAGCGCCTTCGGGCCAATGATAGAAAATCAAATATCTTCGTATAAAAATTAGAGAGAATCATTCTCAGAAACCACTTTGTGATGTGTGCGTTCCACTCACAGAGCTTCACGTTTCTTTTCATAGAGAAGTTTGGAAGCACTCTGTTTGTAAAGTCTGCAAGTGGGTATTTGGACCTCTTTGAGGATTTCATTGGAAAGAGGATTTCCTCATATAATGCAAGACAGAAGAATTCTCAATAAGTTCTTTGGGTTGCGTGTATTCAACTCACAGAGTTGAACCCTCCTTTAGACAGAGTAGATTTGAAACACCCTTTTTTTGGAATTTGCGAGTGGAGATTTCTAGGGTTTTGGGGCCAATGGTAGAAAAGGAAATATCTTCGTATAAAAACTAGAGAGAATCATTCTCTGCAACCACTTTGTGATGTGTGCGTTCCACTCACAGAGTTTAACCTTTATTTTCTTTTTTTTTTATTTTTTATTTTTTTATTGTACTTAAACTTTAGGGTACACGTGCACATTGTGCAGGTTAGTTACTTATGTATGCATGTGCCATGGTGGTGAACTGCACCCACTAACTCATCATGTAACATTAGGTATATCTCCCAATGCTATCCCTCCCCCCTCCCCCCACCACACTACAGTCCCCAGAGTGTGATATTCCCCTTCCTGTGTCCATGTGATCTCATCATTCAATTCCCACCTATGAGTGAGAATATGCGGTGTTTGGTTTTTTGTTCTTGTGATAGTTTACTGAGAATGATGGTTTCCAATTTCATCCATGTCCCTACAAAGACCATGAACTCATCATTTTTTATGGCTGCATAGTATTCCATGGTGTGTATGTGCCACATTTTCTTAATCCAGTCTATCATTGTTGGACATCTGGGTTGGTTCCAAGTCTTTGCTAATATGACGAAGGGCTAATATCCAGAATCTACAATGAACTCAAACAAGTTTACAAGAAAAAAATAAACAACCCCATCAAAATGTGGGCGAAGGATCTGAACAGACACTTCTCAAAAGAAGACATTTATGCAGCAAAAACACATGAAAAAATGCTCATCATCACTGGCCATCAGAGAAATGCAAATCAAAACCACTATGAGATATCATCTCACATCAGTTAGAAAGACAATCATTAAAAAGTCAGGAAACAACAGGTGCTGGAGAGGATGTAGAGAAATAGGAACACTTTTACACTGTTGGTGGGACTGTAAGCTAGTTCAACCATTGTGGAAGTCAGTGTGGCGATTCCTCAGGGATCTAGAACTAGAAATACCATTTGACCCAGCCATCCCTAGGAAACACACTGTAAAGTCTGCAAGTGGATATTTGGACATCTTTGAGGATTTCGTTGGAAACGGGATTTCTTCATATAAGTCTAGACAGAAGAATTCTCAGTAACTTCTTTGGGTTGCGTGTATTCAACTCACAGAGTTGAACCTTCCTTTAGACAGAGCAGATTTGATCCACTCTTTTTGTGGAATTTGCAGGTGGAGATTTCAAGCGCTTTGGGGCCAATGGTAGAAAAGGAAATATCTTCGTATAAAAACTAGAGAGAATCATTCTCAGCAACCACTTTGTGATGTGTGTGTTCCACTCACACAGTTTAACCTTTCTTTTCATAGAGCAGTTTGAAAACAGGCTGTTTGTAAAGTCTGCAAGTGGATATTTGGACCTCTTTGAGGATTTCATTGGAAACCGGATTTCTTCAAGTAATGCTTGACAGAAGAATTCTCAGTAACATTTTTGGGTTGCGTGTATTCAACCCACAGAGGTGAATCTTCCTTTAGACACAGCAGATTTGAAACAATCTTTTTGTGGAATATGCAGGTGGAGATTTCAAGCCCTTTGGGTCCCATGGTACAAAAGGAAATATCTTCGTAAAAAAACAAGAGAGAATTATTCTCAGAAACCACTTTGTGATGTGTGCATTCCACTGAAAGGGTTTATCCTTTCTTTTCATAGAGCAGTCTGGAAAAACTCTGTTTGCAAAGTCTGAAACTGGATATTTGGACCTCTTTGAGGATTTCGTTGGAAACGGGATTTCTTCATATAACGCTGGGCAGAAGAATTCTCAGTAACCTCTTTGGGTTGTGTGTATTCAACTCACAGAGTTGAACCTTCCTTTAGACAGAGCAGATTTGAAACCCTCTTTTTGTGGAACTTGCGAGTGGAGATTTCAAGCGCTTTGGGTAAAATGGTAGAAAAGGAAATATCTTCGTATAAAAACTAGAGAGAATCATTCTCAGCAACCACTCTGTGATGTGTGCGTTCCATTCAGGGAGTTTAACCTTTCTTTTCATAGAGCAGTTAGGAAACACTCTGTTTGTAAAGTCTGCAAGTGGACATTTTGACCTCTTTGAGGATTTCATTGGAAACGGGATTTCTGCATATAACGCTAGACAGAAGAAATCTCAGTATCTTCTTTGGGTTACTTGTGTTCGACTCGCAGAGTTGAACCTTCCATTAGACAGAGCAGATTTGAAAGCCTCTTTTTGTGGAATTTGCAAGTGGAGATTTCAAGCGCTTTGGGTCCAATGGTAGAAAAGGAAATATCTTCGTATAAAAACTAGACAGAATCATTCTCAGCAACCACTTTGTGATGTGTGCGCTCCACTCACGGAGTTTAACCTTTCTTTTCATAGAGCAGTTTGGAAAAACTCCGTTTGTAGAGTGTGCAAGTGGATATTTGGTCCTCTTTGAGGATTTCGTTGGAAACGGGATTTGTGCATATAACGCTAGACAGAAGAATTCTCAGTCACTTCTTTGGGCTGCGTGTGTTCAACTCACGGAGTTGAACCTTCCTTTAGACAGGGCAGATTTGAAACCCTCTTTTTGTGGAACTTGCAAGTGGAGATTTCCAGCGCTTTGGGGCCAATGGTATAAATGGAAATATCTTCGTATAAAAACCTGAGAGAATCATTCTCAGCAACCACTTTGTGATGTGTGCGTTCCAATCACAAAGTTTAAACTTTCTTTTCATAAAGCAGTTTGGAAAAACTCTGTTTGTAAAGTCTGCAAGTGTATATGTGGACTTCTTTGATGATTTCATTGGAAACGGGATTTCTGCATATAACGCTAGACAGAAGAATTCTCAGTAACTTCTTTGGGTTGCATGTGTCCAACTCACAGAGTTGAACCTTCGTTTAGACAGAGCAGATTTGAAACCCTCTTTTACTGGAATTTGGAAGTGGAGATTTCAAGAGCTTTTGGGCCAATGGTAGAAAAGGAAATATCTTCATATAAAAACTAGAGAGAATCATTCTCAGCAACCACTTTGTGATGTGTGCATTCAACTCACAGAGTTTAACCTTTCTTTTCATAGAGCAGTTTACAAACACTCTGTTCATAAAGTCTGCATGTGGATATTTGGACCTCTTTGATTATTTGGTTGGAAACGGGATTTCTGCATATAACGCTTGACAGAAGAATTCTCAGTCACTTCTTTGGGCTGCGTGTGTTCAACTCAGGGAGATGAACCTTCCTTTATGCAGAGCTGATTTGAAACCCTCTTTTTGTGGAATTTGCAAGTGGAGATTTCAAGCGCTTTGGGGCCAATGGTAGAAAAGGAAATATCTTTGTATAAAAATTAGAGATTCATTCTCAGCAACCACTTTGGGATGTGAGCGTTCCACTCACAGAGTTTAACCTTTGTTTTCATAGAGCAGATTGGAAACACTCTGTTTGTAAAGTCTGCAAGTGGATATTTGGACGCCTTCGAGGATTTCGTTGGAAACGGGATTTCTGCATATAACGCTACACAAAAGAATTCTCAGTCACTTCTTTGAGCTGCGTGTGTTGAACACACGGAGTTGAACCATCCTTTAGACAGAGCAGATTTGAAACCCTCTTTTTGTGGGATTTGCAAGTGGAGATTTCAAGCGCTTTGGGGCCAATGGTAGAAAAGGAAATATCTTCGTATGAAAACTAGAGAGAATCATTCTGAGCAACCACTCTGTGAAGTGTGCGTTCCACTCACAGAGTTTAACCTTTCATTTCATAGAGCAGATTGGAAACACTCTGTTTGTAAAGTCTGCAAGTGGATATGTGGCCTCTTTGATGATTTCATTGGAAACGGGATTTCTGCGTATAACGCTAGACAGAAGAATTCTCAGTAACTTCTTTGGGCTTCGTGTGTTCAACTCACAGAGTTGAACCTTCCTTTAGACAGAGCATATTTGAAACCCTGTTTTTGTGGAATTTGCAAGTGGAGATTTCAAGCGCTTTTGGGCCATCGATAGAAAGGAAATATCTTCGTATAAAAACAAGAGAGAATCATTCTCAGCTACCACTTTGGGATGTGAGCATTTCACTCACAGAGTTAAACCTTTGTTTTCATAGAGCAGATTGGAAACACTCTGTTTGTAAAGTCTGCAAGTGGATATTTGGACCTCTTTGAAGATTTCGTTGGAAACGGGATTTCTGCGTATAACGCTAGACAGAAGAATTCTCAGTAACTTCTTTGGGTTGCGTGTGTTCAACTCACAGAGTTGAACCTTCCTTTTGACAGAGCAGATTTGAAACCCTCTTTTTGTGGAATTTGCAAGTGGAGATTTCAAGCGCTTTGGGGCCTATGGTAGAAAAGGAAATATCTTCGTATAAAACTAGAGAAAATCATTCTCAGCAACCACTTTGTGATGTGTGCATTCCACTCACATAGCTTAACCTTTGTTTTCATAGAGCAGTTTGGAAACACTCTGTTTGTAAAGTCTGCAAGTGGATATTTGGAACTCTTTGAGGATTTCGTTTTAAACGGGATTTCTGCATATAACGCTAGACAGAAGAATTGTCAGTAACTAGTTTGTGCTGCGTGTGTTTAACTCACAGTGTTGAACCTTCCTTTTGACAGAGCAGATTTGAAACCCTCTTTTTGTGGAATTTGCAAGTGGAGATTTCAAGCGCTTTGGGGCCTATGGTAGAAAAGGAAATATCTTCGTATAAAAACTAGAGAGAATCATTCTCAGCAACGACTTTGTGATGTGTGCGTTCCACTCACATAGCTTAACCTTTGTTTTCATAGAGCAGTTTGGAGACACTCTGTTTGTAAAGTCTGCAAGTGGATATTTGGACCTCTCTGAGGATTTCGTTGGAAACGGGATTTCTGTATATAACGCTAGACAGAAGAATTCCCAGTAACTTCTTTAGGCTACGTGTGTACGACTCACAGAGTTGAACCTTCCTTTAGACAGAGCAGATTTGAAACCCTGTTTTTGTGGAATTTGCAAGTGGAGATTTCAAGCGCCTTTGGGCCATCGTTAGAAAGGAAATATCTTCGTATAAAAACTAGAGAGAATCATTCTCAGCTACCACTTTGGGATGTGAGCGTTCCACTCACAGAGTTTAACCTCTGTTTTCATAGAGCAGATTGGAAACACTCTGTTTGTAAAGTCTGCAAGTGTATATTTGGACCTCTTTGAAGATTTCGTTGGAAAAGGGATTTCTGCGTATAACGCTAGACAGAAGAATTCTCAGTAACTTCTTTGGGTTGCATGTGTTCACCTCACAGAGTTGAACCTTCGTTTAGACAGAGCAGATTTGAAACCCTCTTTTTGTGGAATTTGGAAGTGGAGATTTCAAGCGCTTTCTATCCAGTGGTAGAAAAGGAAATATCTTCGTATAAAAACTAGAGAGAATCATTCTGAGCAACCTCTCTGTGATGTGTGCGTTCCACTCACAGAGTTTAACCTTTCATTTCATAGAGCAGTTTGGAAACACTCTGTTTGTAAAGTCTGCAAGTGGATATGTGGCCTCTTTGATGATTTCATTGGGAACGGTATTTCTGCCTATAACGCTAGAGAGAAGAATTCTCAGTAACATCTTTGGGTTGCATGTGTTCACCTCACAGAGTTGAACCTTCGTTTAGACAGAGCAGATTTGAAACCCTCTTTTTGTGGAGTTTGGAATTGGAGATTTCAAGCGCTTTCTAGCCCATGGTAGAAAAGGTAATATCTTCATATAAAAACTAGAGAGAATCATTCTCAGCAACCACTTTGTGATGTGTGTGTTCAACTCACAGAGTTTAACCTTTCTTTTCATAGAGCAGTTTAGAAACACTCTGTTCGTAAAGTCTGCAAGTGGATATTTGGACCTCTTTGATTATTTGGTTGGAAACGGGATTTCTGCATATAACGCTTGACAGAAGAATTCTCAGTCACTTCTTTGGGCTGCGTGTGTTCAACTCAGGGAGATGAACCTTCCTTTATGCAGAGCTGATTTGAAACCCTCTTTTTGTGGAATTTGCAAGTGGAGATTTCAAGCGCTTTGGGGCCAATGGTAGAAAAGGAAATATCTTCGTGTAAAAATTAGAGATTCATTCTCAGCAACCACTTTGTGATGTGTGCGTTCCACTCACAGAGTTTAACCTTTCTTTTCATGGAGCAGTTTGGAAACACTCTGTTTGTAAAGTCTGCAAGTGGATATTTGGACGCCTTTGAGGATTTCGTTGGAAACGGGATTTATGCATATAACGCTAGACAAAAGAATTCTCAGTCACTTCTTTGAGCTACGTGTGTTGAACTCACGGAGTTGAACCATCCTTTAGACAGAGCAGATTTGAAACCCTCTTTTTGTGGAATTTGCAAGTGGAGATTTCAAGCGCTTTCTGGCCAATGGTAGAAAAGGAAATATCTTCGTATAAAAACTAGAGAGAATCATTGTCAGCAACCACTTTGTGATGTGTGCGTTCCACTCACACAGTTTAACCTTTCTTTTCATAGAGCAGTTTGGAAACACTCTGTAAAGTCTGCAAGTGGATATTTGGACCTCTTTGATTATGTGGTTGGAAACGGGATTTCTGCATATAACGCTTGACAGAAGAATTCTCAGTCACTTCTTTGGGCTGCGTGTGTTCAACTCAGTGAGATGAACCTTCCTTTATACAGAGCTGATTTGAAACCCTCTTTTTGTGGAATTTGCAAGTGGAGATTTCAAGCGCTTTCTGACCAATGGTAGAAAAGGAAATATGTTCGTATAAAAACTAGAGAGAATCATTCTGAGCAACCACTTTGAGATGTGTGCATTCCACTCACAGAGTTTTAACTTTCTTTTCATAGAGCAGTTTGGAAACACTCTGTTTGTAAAGTCTGCAAGTGGATATGTGGACCTCTTTGATTATTTCATTGGAAACGGGATTTCTGTGTATAACGCTAGACAGAAGAATTCTCAGTAACTTCTTTGGGTTGCATGTGTTCAACTCACAGAGTTGAACATTCATTTAGAAAGAGCAGATTTGAAACCCACTTTTTTTGGAATTTGGAAGTGGAGATTTCAAGTGCATTCTGGCCAATGGTAGAAAAGGAAATATCTTCGCATAAAAACTAGAGAGAATCATTCTCAGCAACCACTTTGTGATGTGTGCGTTCCACTCACAGATTTTAACCTTTCTTTTCATAGAGCAGTTTGGAAACACTCTGTTTGTAAAGTCTGCAAGTGGATGTTTGTACCTCTTTGAGGATTTCGTTGGAAACGGGGTTTCTGCATATAACGCTAGACAGAAGAATCCTCAGTCACTTCTATGGCTGCGTGTGTTCACCTCATGGAGTTGAACATTCCCTTAGACAGGGGAGATTTGAAACCCTATTTTTCTGGAATTTGCAAGTGGAGATTTCAAGTGCTTTCTGGCCAATGGTAGAAAAGGAAATATCTTCGTGTTAAAACTCGAGAGAATCATTGTCAGCAACCACTTTGTGATGTGTGCGTTCCACTCACAGAGTTTAAGCTTTCTTTTCATAGAGCAGTTTGGAAACACTTTGTAAAGTCTGCAAGTGGATATTTGGACCTCTTTGAGGATGTCTTTGGAAACGGGATTTCTGCATATAGCGCTTGACCGAAGAATTCTCAGTCACTTCTTTGAGCTGCGTGTGTTGAACTCACTGAGTTGAACCATCCTTTAGACAGAGCAGATTTGAAACCAACTTTTGGTGGGATTTGCAAGTGGAGATTTCAAGCGCTTTGGGGCCAATGGTAGAAAAGGAAATATCTTCATATAAAAAGTAGAGAGAATCATTCTCAGCAACCACTTTGTGATGTGTGCATTCCACTCACCGAGTTTAACCTTACTTTTCATAGAGCAGTTTGGAAGCACTCTGTTTGTAAAGTCTGCAAGTGGATATATGGACCTCTTTGAGGAATTCATTGGGAACGGGATTTCTGCATATAATGCTAGACAGAAGAAATCTCAGTATCTTCCTTGGGTTACTTGTGTTCGATTCGCAGAGTTGAACCTTCTATTAGACAGAGAAGATTTGAAAGCCTCTTTTTGTGGAATTTGCAAGTGGAGATTTCAAGCGCTTTCTGACCATTGGTAGAAAAGGAAATATCTTCGTATAAAAACTAGAGAGAATCATTCTCAGCAACCGCTTTGTGATGTGTGTGCTCCACTCACAGAGTTTAACCTTACCTTTCATAGAGCAGTTTGGAAACACTCTGTTTGTAGAGTGTGCAAGTGGATATTTGGACCTCTTTGAGGATTTCGTTGGAAACGGGATTTCTGCATATTACGCTTGACAGAAGAATTCTCAGTCACTTCTTTGGGCTGCGTGTGCTCAACTCACGGAGTTGGACCTTCCTTTAGAAAGAGCAGATTTGAAACCCTCTTTTTGTGTAATTTGCAAGTGGAGATTTCAAGCGCTTTCTGGCCAATGGAAGAAAAGGAAATATCTTCGTATAAAAACTAGAGAGAATCATTCTCATCAGCCACTTTGTGATGTGTGTGTTCCACTCACAGAGTTTTACCTTTCTTTTCATAGAGCAGTTTGGAAACACTCTGTAAAGTCTGCTAGTGGATATTTGGACCTATTTGAGGATTTCGTTGGAAACGGGATTTCAGCATATAATGCTTGACAGAAGAATTCTCAGTCACTTCTTCGGGCTGCGGGTGTTCAACTCATGTAGTTGAAAAGTCCTTTAGACAGAGCAGATTTGAAACCCTCTTTTTGTCAGATTTGCAAGTGGAGATTTCAAACGCTTTGTGTCCAATGGTAGAAAAGGAAATATGTTCGTAAAAAAACTAGAGAGAATCATTCTAAGCAACCACTTTGTGATGTGTGCGTTCCACTCACAGAGTTTAACCTTTCTTTTCATGGAGCAGTTTGGAAACACTCTGTTTGTAAAGTCTGCAAGTGGATATTTGGACCTCTTTGAGGATTTCGTTGGAAACGGGATTTCTGCGTATAACGCTAGACAGAAGAATTCTCACTCACTTCTTTGGGCTGCGTGTGTTCACCTCACGGAGTTGAACCTTCCTTTAGACAGAGCAGATTTGAAACCCTCTTTTTGTGGAACTTGCAAGTGGTGATTTCAAGCGCTTTGTGTCCAATGTTAGAAAAGGAAATATCTTCGTATAAAATCTAGAGAGAATCATTCTGAGCAACCACTCTGTGATGTGTGCGTTGCACTCACAGAGTTTAACCTTTCGTTTCATAGAGCAGTTTGGAAACACTCTGTTTGTAAAGTCTGAAAGTGGATATGTGGACCTCTTTGATGATTTCGTTGGAAACGGGATTTCTGCGTATAACGCTAGACAGAAGAATTCTCAGTAACTTCTTTGGGCTGCGTGTGTTCAACTCACGGAGTTGAACCTTCCTTTAGACAGAGCAGATTTGAAACCCTCTTTTTGTGGAATTTGGAAGTGGAGATTTCAAGCGATTTCTGGCCAATGGTAGAAAAGGAAATATGTTCGTATAAAAACTGGAGAGAATCATTGTCAGCAACCAGTTTGTGATGTGTGCGTTCCACTCACAGAGTTTAACCTTTCTTTTCATAGAGCAGTTTGGAAACACTCTGTAAAGTCTGCAAGTGGATATTTGGACCTCTTTGATTATGTGGTTGGAAACGGGATTTCTGCATATAACTCTTGACAGAAGAATTCTCAGTCACTTCTTTGGGCTACGTGTGTTCAACTCAGTGAGATGAACCTTCCTTTATACAGAGCTGATTTGAAACCCTCTTTTTGTGGAATTTGCAAGTGGAGATTTCAAGCGCTTTCTGGCCAATGGTAGAAAAGGAAATATGTTCGTATAAAAACTAGAGAGAATCATTCTGAGCAACCAATTTGAGATGTGTGCATTCCACTCACAGAGTTTTAACTTTCTTTTCATAGAGCAGTTTGGAGACACTCTGTTTGTAAAGTCTGCAAGTGGATATTTGGACCTCTTTGAAGATTTCGTTGGAAACGGGATTTCTGCGTATAACGCTAGACAGAAGAATTCTCAGTAACTTCTTTGGGTTGCGTGTGTTCAACTCACAGAGTTGAACCTTCCTTTTGACAGAGCAGATTTGAAACCCTCTTTTTGTGGAATTTGCAAGTGGAGATTTCAAGCGCTTTGGGGCCTATGGTAGAAAAGGAAATATCTTCGTATAAAACTAGAGAAAATCATTCTCAGCAACCACTTTGTGATGTGTGCATTCCACTCACATAGCTTAACCTTTGTTTTCATAGAGCAGTTTGGAAACACTCTGTTTGTAAAGTCTGCAAGTGGATATTTGGAACTCTTTGAGGATTTCGTTTTAAACGGGATTTCTGCATATAACGCTAGACAGAAGAATTGTCAGTAACTAGTTTGTGCTGCGTGTGTTTAACTCACAGTGTTGAACCTTCCTTTTGACAGAGCAGATTTGAAACCCTCTTTTTGTGGAATTTGCAAGTGGAGATTTCAAGCGCTTTGGGGCCTATGGTAGAAAAGGAAATATCTTCGTATAAAAACTAGAGAGAATCATTCTCAGCAACGACTTTGTGATGTGTGCGTTCCACTCACATAGCTTAACCTTTGTTTTCATAGAGCAGTTTGGAGACACTCTGTTTGTAAAGTCTGCAAGTGGATATTTGGACCTCTCTGAGGATTTCGTTGGAAACGGGATTTCTGTATATAACGCTAGACAGAAGAATTCCCAGTAACTTCTTTAGGCTACGTGTGTACGACTCACAGAGTTGAACCTTCCTTTAGACAGAGCAGATTTGAAACCCTGTTTTTGTGGAATTTGCAAGTGGAGATTTCAAGCGCCTTTGGGCCATCGTTAGAAAGGAAATATCTTCGTATAAAAACTAGAGAGAATCATTCTCAGCTACCACTTTGGGATGTGAGCGTTCCACTCACAGAGTTTAACCTCTGTTTTCATAGAGCAGATTGGAAACACTCTGTTTGTAAAGTCTGCAAGTGTATATTTGGACCTCTTTGAAGATTTCGTTGGAAAAGGGATTTCTGCGTATAACGCTAGACAGAAGAATTCTCAGTAACTTCTTTGGGTTGCATGTGTTCACCTCACAGAGTTGAACCTTCGTTTAGACAGAGCAGATTTGAAACCCTCTTTTTGTGGAATTTGGAAGTGGAGATTTCAAGCGCTTTCTATCCAGTGGTAGAAAAGGAAATATCTTCGTATAAAAACTAGAGAGAATCATTCTGAGCAACCTCTCTGTGATGTGTGCGTTCCACTCACAGAGTTTAACCTTTCATTTCATAGAGCAGTTTGGAAACACTCTGTTTGTAAAGTCTGCAAGTGGATATGTGGCCTCTTTGATGATTTCATTGGGAACGGTATTTCTGCCTATAACGCTAGAGAGAAGAATTCTCAGTAACATCTTTGGGTTGCATGTGTTCACCTCACAGAGTTGAACCTTCGTTTAGACAGAGCAGATTTGAAACCCTCTTTTTGTGGAGTTTGGAATTGGAGATTTCAAGCGCTTTCTAGCCCATGGTAGAAAAGGTAATATCTTCATATAAAAACTAGAGAGAATCATTCTCAGCAACCACTTTGTGATGTGTGTGTTCAACTCACAGAGTTTAACCTTTCTTTTCATAGAGCAGTTTAGAAACACTCTGTTCGTAAAGTCTGCAAGTGGATATTTGGACCTCTTTGATTATTTGGTTGGAAACGGGATTTCTGCATATAACGCTTGACAGAAGAATTCTCAGTCACTTCTTTGGGCTGCGTGTGTTCAACTCAGGGAGATGAACCTTCCTTTATGCAGAGCTGATTTGAAACCCTCTTTTTGTGGAATTTGCAAGTGGAGATTTCAAGCGCTTTGGGGCCAATGGTAGAAAAGGAAATATCTTCGTGTAAAAATTAGAGATTCATTCTCAGCAACCACTTTGTGATGTGTGCGTTCCACTCACAGAGTTTAACCTTTCTTTTCATGGAGCAGTTTGGAAACACTCTGTTTGTAAAGTCTGCAAGTGGATATTTGGACGCCTTTGAGGATTTCGTTGGAAACGGGATTTATGCATATAACGCTAGACAAAAGAATTCTCAGTCACTTCTTTGAGCTACGTGTGTTGAACTCACGGAGTTGAACCATCCTTTAGACAGAGCAGATTTGAAACCCTCTTTTTGTGGAATTTGCAAGTGGAGATTTCAAGCGCTTTCTGGCCAATGGTAGAAAAGGAAATATCTTCGTATAAAAACTAGAGAGAATCATTGTCAGCAACCACTTTGTGATGTGTGCGTTCCACTCACACAGTTTAACCTTTCTTTTCATAGAGCAGTTTGGAAACACTCTGTAAAGTCTGCAAGTGGATATTTGGACCTCTTTGATTATGTGGTTGGAAACGGGATTTCTGCATATAACGCTTGACAGAAGAATTCTCAGTCACTTCTTTGGGCTGCGTGTGTTCAACTCAGTGAGATGAACCTTCCTTTATACAGAGCTGATTTGAAACCCTCTTTTTGTGGAATTTGCAAGTGGAGATTTCAAGCGCTTTCTGACCAATGGTAGAAAAGGAAATATGTTCGTATAAAAACTAGAGAGAATCATTCTGAGCAACCACTTTGAGATGTGTGCATTCCACTCACAGAGTTTTAACTTTCTTTTCATAGAGCAGTTTGGAAACACTCTGTTTGTAAAGTCTGCAAGTGGATATGTGGACCTCTTTGATTATTTCATTGGAAACGGGATTTCTGTGTATAACGCTAGACAGAAGAATTCTCAGTAACTTCTTTGGGTTGCATGTGTTCAACTCACAGAGTTGAACATTCATTTAGAAAGAGCAGATTTGAAACCCACTTTTTTTGGAATTTGGAAGTGGAGATTTCAAGTGCATTCTGGCCAATGGTAGAAAAGGAAATATCTTCGCATAAAAACTAGAGAGAATCATTCTCAGCAACCACTTTGTGATGTGTGCGTTCCACTCACAGATTTTAACCTTTCTTTTCATAGAGCAGTTTGGAAACACTCTGTTTGTAAAGTCTGCAAGTGGATGTTTGTACCTCTTTGAGGATTTCGTTGGAAACGGGGTTTCTGCATATAACGCTAGACAGAAGAATCCTCAGTCACTTCTATGGCTGCGTGTGTTCACCTCATGGAGTTGAACATTCCCTTAGACAGGGGAGATTTGAAACCCTATTTTTCTGGAATTTGCAAGTGGAGATTTCAAGTGCTTTCTGGCCAATGGTAGAAAAGGAAATATCTTCGTGTTAAAACTCGAGAGAATCATTGTCAGCAACCACTTTGTGATGTGTGCGTTCCACTCACAGAGTTTAAGCTTTCTTTTCATAGAGCAGTTTGGAAACACTTTGTAAAGTCTGCAAGTGGATATTTGGACCTCTTTGAGGATGTCTTTGGAAACGGGATTTCTGCATATAGCGCTTGACCGAAGAATTCTCAGTCACTTCTTTGAGCTGCGTGTGTTGAACTCACTGAGTTGAACCATCCTTTAGACAGAGCAGATTTGAAACCAACTTTTGGTGGGATTTGCAAGTGGAGATTTCAAGCGCTTTGGGGCCAATGGTAGAAAAGGAAATATCTTCATATAAAAAGTAGAGAGAATCATTCTCAGCAACCACTTTGTGATGTGTGCATTCCACTCACCGAGTTTAACCTTACTTTTCATAGAGCAGTTTGGAAGCACTCTGTTTGTAAAGTCTGCAAGTGGATATATGGACCTCTTTGAGGAATTCATTGGGAACGGGATTTCTGCATATAATGCTAGACAGAAGAAATCTCAGTATCTTCCTTGGGTTACTTGTGTTCGATTCGCAGAGTTGAACCTTCTATTAGACAGAGAAGATTTGAAAGCCTCTTTTTGTGGAATTTGCAAGTGGAGATTTCAAGCGCTTTCTGACCATTGGTAGAAAAGGAAATATCTTCGTATAAAAACTAGAGAGAATCATTCTCAGCAACCGCTTTGTGATGTGTGTGCTCCACTCACAGAGTTTAACCTTACCTTTCATAGAGCAGTTTGGAAACACTCTGTTTGTAGAGTGTGCAAGTGGATATTTGGACCTCTTTGAGGATTTCGTTGGAAACGGGATTTCTGCATATTACGCTTGACAGAAGAATTCTCAGTCACTTCTTTGGGCTGCGTGTGCTCAACTCACGGAGTTGGACCTTCCTTTAGAAAGAGCAGATTTGAAACCCTCTTTTTGTGTAATTTGCAAGTGGAGATTTCAAGCGCTTTCTGGCCAATGGAAGAAAAGGAAATATCTTCGTATAAAAACTAGAGAGAATCATTCTCATCAGCCACTTTGTGATGTGTGTGTTCCACTCACAGAGTTTTACCTTTCTTTTCATAGAGCAGTTTGGAAACACTCTGTAAAGTCTGCTAGTGGATATTTGGACCTATTTGAGGATTTCGTTGGAAACGGGATTTCAGCATATAATGCTTGACAGAAGAATTCTCAGTCACTTCTTCGGGCTGCGGGTGTTCAACTCATGTAGTTGAAAAGTCCTTTAGACAGAGCAGATTTGAAACCCTCTTTTTGTCAGATTTGCAAGTGGAGATTTCAAACGCTTTGTGTCCAATGGTAGAAAAGGAAATATGTTCGTAAAAAAACTAGAGAGAATCATTCTAAGCAACCACTTTGTGATGTGTGCGTTCCACTCACAGAGTTTAACCTTTCTTTTCATGGAGCAGTTTGGAAACACTCTGTTTGTAAAGTCTGCAAGTGGATATTTGGACCTCTTTGAGGATTTCGTTGGAAACGGGATTTCTGCGTATAACGCTAGACAGAAGAATTCTCACTCACTTCTTTGGGCTGCGTGTGTTCACCTCACGGAGTTGAACCTTCCTTTAGACAGAGCAGATTTGAAACCCTCTTTTTGTGGAACTTGCAAGTGGAGATTTCAAGCGCTTTGTGTCCAATGTTAGAAAAGGAAATATCTTCGTATAAAATCTAGAGAGAATCATTCTGAGCAACCACTCTGTGATGTGTGCGTTGCACTCACAGAGTTTAACCTTTCGTTTCATAGAGCAGTTTGGAAACACTCTGTTTGTAAAGTCTGAAAGTGGATATGTGGACCTCTTTGATGATTTCGTTGGAAACGGGATTTCTGCGTATAACGCTAGACAGAAGAATTCTCAGTAACTTCTTTGGGCTGCGTGTGTTCAACTCACGGAGTTGAACCTTCCTTTAGACAGAGCAGATTTGAAACCCTCTTTTTGTGGAATTTGGAAGTGGAGATTTCAAGCGATTTCTGGCCAATGGTAGAAAAGGAAATATGTTCGTATAAAAACTGGAGAGAATCATTGTCAGCAACCAGTTTGTGATGTGTGCGTTCCACTCACAGAGTTTAACCTTTCTTTTCATAGAGCAGTTTGGAAACACTCTGTAAAGTCTGCAAGTGGATATTTGGACCTCTTTGATTATGTGGTTGGAAACGGGATTTCTGCATATAACTCTTGACAGAAGAATTCTCAGTCACTTCTTTGGGCTACGTGTGTTCAACTCAGTGAGATGAACCTTCCTTTATACAGAGCTGATTTGAAACCCTCTTTTTGTGGAATTTGCAAGTGGAGATTTCAAGCGCTTTCTGGCCAATGGTAGAAAAGGAAATATGTTCGTATAAAAACTAGAGAGAATCATTCTGAGCAACCAATTTGAGATGTGTGCATTCCACTCACAGAGTTTTAACTTTCTTTTCATAGAGCAGTTTGGAGACACTCTGTTTGTAAAGTCTGCAAGTGGATATTTGGACCTCTTTGAAGATTTCGTTGGAAACGGGATTTCTGCGTATAACGCTAGACAGAAGAATTCTCAGTAACTTCTTTGGGTTGCGTGTGTTCAACTCACAGAGTTGAACCTTCCTTTTGACAGAGCAGATTTGAAACCCTCTTTTTGTGGAATTTGCAAGTGGAGATTTCAAGCGCTTTGGGGCCTATGGTAGAAAAGGAAATATCTTCGTATAAAACTAGAGAAAATCATTCTCAGCAACCACTTTGTGATGTGTGCATTCCACTCACATAGCTTAACCTTTGTTTTCATAGAGCAGTTTGGAAACACTCTGTTTGTAAAGTCTGCAAGTGGATATTTGGAACTCTTTGAGGATTTCGTTTTAAACGGGATTTCTGCATATAACGCTAGACAGAAGAATTGTCAGTAACTAGTTTGTGCTGCGTGTGTTTAACTCACAGTGTTGAACCTTCCTTTTGACAGAGCAGATTTGAAACCCTCTTTTTGTGGAATTTGCAAGTGGAGATTTCAAGCGCTTTGGGGCCTATGGTAGAAAAGGAAATATCTTCGTATAAAAACTAGAGAGAATCATTCTCAGCAACGACTTTGTGATGTGTGCGTTCCACTCACATAGCTTAACCTTTGTTTTCATAGAGCAGTTTGGAGACACTCTGTTTGTAAAGTCTGCAAGTGGATATTTGGACGCCTTTGAGGATTTCGTTGGAAACGGGATTTATGCATATAACGCTAGACAAAAGAATTCTCAGTCACTTCTTTGAGCTACGTGTGTTGAACTCACGGAGTTGAACCATCCTTTAGACAGAGCAGATTTGAAACCCTCTTTTTGTGGAATTTGCAAGTGGAGATTTCAAGCGCTTTCTGGCCAATGGTAGAAAAGGAAATATCTTCGTATAAAAACTAGAGAGAATCATTGTCAGCAACCACTTTGTGATGTGTGCGTTCCACTCACACAGTTTAACCTTTCTTTTCATAGAGCAGTTTGGAAACACTCTGTAAAGTCTGCAAGTGGATATTTGGACCTCTTTGATTATGTGGTTGGAAACGGGATTTCTGCATATAACGCTTGACAGAAGAATTCTCAGTCACTTCTTTGGGCTGCGTGTGTTCAACTCAGTGAGATGAACCTTCCTTTATACAGAGCTGATTTGAAACCCTCTTTTTGTGGAATTTGCAAGTGGAGATTTCAAGCGCTTTCTGACCAATGGTAGAAAAGGAAATATGTTCGTATAAAAACTAGAGAGAATCATTCTGAGCAACCACTTTGAGATGTGTGCATTCCACTCACAGAGTTTTAACTTTCTTTTCATAGAGCAGTTTGGAAACACTCTGTTTGTAAAGTCTGCAAGTGGATATGTGGACCTCTTTGATTATTTCATTGGAAACGGGATTTCTGTGTATAACGCTAGACAGAAGAATTCTCAGTAACTTCTTTGGGTTGCATGTGTTCAACTCACAGAGTTGAACATTCATTTAGAAAGAGCAGATTTGAAACCCACTTTTTTTGGAATTTGGAAGTGGAGATTTCAAGTGCATTCTGGCCAATGGTAGAAAAGGAAATATCTTCGCATAAAAACTAGAGAGAATCATTCTCAGCAACCACTTTGTGATGTGTGCGTTCCACTCACAGATTTTAACCTTTCTTTTCATAGAGCAGTTTGGAAACACTCTGTTTGTAAAGTCTGCAAGTGGATGTTTGTACCTCTTTGAGGATTTCGTTGGAAACGGGGTTTCTGCATATAACGCTAGACAGAAGAATCCTCAGTCACTTCTATGGCTGCGTGTGTTCACCTCATGGAGTTGAACATTCCCTTAGACAGGGGAGATTTGAAACCCTATTTTTCTGGAATTTGCAAGTGGAGATTTCAAGTGCTTTCTGGCCAATGGTAGAAAAGGAAATATCTTCGTGTTAAAACTCGAGAGAATCATTGTCAGCAACCACTTTGTGATGTGTGCGTTCCACTCACAGAGTTTAAGCTTTCTTTTCATAGAGCAGTTTGGAAACACTTTGTAAAGTCTGCAAGTGGATATTTGGACCTCTTTGAGGATGTCTTTGGAAACGGGATTTCTGCATATAGCGCTTGACCGAAGAATTCTCAGTCACTTCTTTGAGCTGCGTGTGTTGAACTCACTGAGTTGAACCATCCTTTAGACAGAGCAGATTTGAAACCAACTTTTGGTGGGATTTGCAAGTGGAGATTTCAAGCGCTTTGGGGCCAATGGTAGAAAAGGAAATATCTTCATATAAAAAGTAGAGAGAATCATTCTCAGCAACCACTTTGTGATGTGTGCATTCCACTCACCGAGTTTAACCTTACTTTTCATAGAGCAGTTTGGAAGCACTCTGTTTGTAAAGTCTGCAAGTGGATATATGGACCTCTTTGAGGAATTCATTGGGAACGGGATTTCTGCATATAATGCTAGACAGAAGAAATCTCAGTATCTTCCTTGGGTTACTTGTGTTCGATTCGCAGAGTTGAACCTTCTATTAGACAGAGAAGATTTGAAAGCCTCTTTTTGTGGAATTTGCAAGTGGAGATTTCAAGCGCTTTCTGACCATTGGTAGAAAAGGAAATATCTTCGTATAAAAACTAGAGAGAATCATTCTCAGCAACCGCTTTGTGATGTGTGCGTTCCACTCACAGAGTTTAAGCTTTCTTTTCATAGAGCAGTTTAGAAACACTCTGTTTGTAGAGTGTGCAAGTGGATATTTGGACCTCTTTGAGGATTTCATTGGAAACGGGATTTCTGCATATAACGCTAGACAGAAGAAATCTCAGTATCTTCCTTGGGTTACTTGTGTTCAACTCGCGGAGTTGAACCTTCCATTTGACAGAGCAGATTTGAAAGCCTCTTTTTGTGGAATTTGCAAGTGGAGATTTCAAGCGCTTTCTGACCAATGGTAGAAAAGGAAATATCTTCGTATAAAAACTAGAGAGAATCATTCTCAGCAACCACTTTGAGATGTGTCCGTTCCACTCACAGAGTTTTAACTTTCTTTTCATAGAGCAGTTTGGAAACACTCTGTTTGTAAAGTCTGCAAGTGGATATGTGGACCTCTTTGATTATTTCATTGGAAACGGGATTTCTGCGTAACGCAAGACAGAAGAATTCTCAGTAACTTCTTTGGGTTGCATGTGTTCAACTCACAGAGTTGAACATTCATTTAGAAAGAGCAGATTTGAAAACCGCTTTTTTTGGAATTTGGAAGTCGAGATTTCAAGCACTTTCTGGCCAATGGTAGAAAAGGAAATATCTTCGCATAAAAACTAGAGAGAATCATTCTCAGCAACCACTTGGTGATGTGTGCGTTCCACTCACAGAGTTTAACCTTTCTTTTCATAGAGCAGTTTGGAAACACTCTGTTTGTAAAGTCTGCAAGTGGATATTTGGACCTCTTTGAGGATTTCGTTGGAAACGGGATTTCTGCATATAACACTAGACAGAAGAATTCTCAGTAACTTCTTTGGGCTGCGGGTGTTCAACTCACACAGTTGAACCTTCCTTTAGACAGAGCAGATTTGAAACCCTCTTTTTGTGGAATTTGCAAGAGGAGATTTCAAGTGCTTTCTGACCAATGGTAGAAAAGGGAATATCTTCGTATAAAAACTAGACAGAATCATTCTCAGCAACCACTTTGTGATATGTGCGCTCCACTCACAGAGTTTAACCTTTCTTTTCATAGAGCAGTTTGGAAACACTCTGTTTGTAGGGTGTGCAAGTGGATATTTGGACCTCTTTGATGATTTCGTTGGAAACTGGATTTCTGCATATAACTCTAGACAGAAGAATTCTCAGTCACTTCTTTGGGCTGCGTGTGCTCAACTCACGGATTTGGACCTTCCTTTAGAAAGAGCAGATTTGAAACCCTCTTTTTGTGGAATTTGCAAGTGGAGATTTCAAGCGCTTTCTGGCCAATGGTAGAAAAGGAAATATCTTCGTATAAAAACTAGAGAGAATCATTCTCAGCAACCACTTTGTGATGTGTGCGTTCCACTCACAGAGTTTAACCTTTCTTTTCATAGAGCAGTGCGGAAACACTCTGTAAAGTCTGCAAGTGGATATTTGGACCTCTTTGAGGATTTCGTTGGAAACGGGATTTCTGCATATAACGCTTGACAGAAGAATTCTCAGTCACTTCTTTGCCCTGCGTGTGTTCAACTCACGGAGTTGAACCCTCCTTTAGACAGAGCAGATTTGAAACAATCTTTTTGTGGGATTTGCAAGTGGAGATTTCAAGCGCTATGGGCCAATGGTAGAAAAGGAAATATCTTCGTATAAAAACTAGAGAGAATCATTCTCAGCAACCACTTTGGGATGTGTGCGTTCCACTCACAGAGTTTAAGCTTTCTTTTCATAGAGCAGTTTAGAAACACTCTGTTCGTAATGTCTGCAAGTGGATATTTGGACCTCTTTGATTATTTGGTTGGAAACGGGATTTCTGCATATAACGCTTGACAGAAGAATTCTCAGTCACTTCTTTGAGCTGCGTGTGTTCAGCTCAGGGAGATGAACCTTCCTTTATACAGAGCTGATTTGAAACCCTCTTTTTGTGGAATTTGCAAGTGGAGATTTCAAGCACTTTGGGGCCAATTGTAGAAAAGGAAATATCTTCGTATAAAAATTAGAGATTCATTCTCAGCAACCACTTTGTGATGTGGGCGTTCCACTCACAGAGTTTAAGCTTTCTTTTCATAGAGCAGTTTGGAAGCACTCTGTTTGTAAAGTCTGCAAGTGGATATGTGGACCTCTTTGATTATTTCGTTGGAAACGGGATTTCTGCGTAACGCAAGATAGAAGAATTCTCAGTAACTTCTTTGGGTTGCATGTGTTCAACTCACAGAGTTGAACATTCATTTAGAAAGAGCAGATTTGAAAACCGCTTTTTTTGGAATTTGGAAGTGGAGATTTCAAGCGCTTTCTGGCCAATGGTAGAAAAGGAAATATCTTCGCATAAAAACTAGAGAGAATCATTCTCAGCAACCACTTGGTGATGTGTGCGTTCCACTCACAGAGTTTAACCTTTCTTTTCATAGAGCAGTTTGGAAACACTCTGTTTGTAAAGTCTGCAAGTGGATATTTGGACCTCTTTGAGGATTTCGTTGGAAACGGGATTTCTGCATATAACACTAGACAGAAGAATTCTCAGTAACTTCTTTGGGCTGTGGGTGTTCAACTAACACAGTTGAACCTTCCTTTAGACAGAGCAGATTTGAAACCCTCTTTTTGTGGAATTTGCAAGTGGAGATTTCAAGCGCTTTCTGACCAATGGTAGAAAAGGCAATACCTTCGTATAAAAACTAGGCAGAATCATTCTCAGCAACCACTTTGTGATGTGTGCACTCCACTCACAGAGTTTAACCTTTCTTTTCATAGAGCAGTTTGGAAACACTCTGTTGGTAGAGTGTGCAAGTGGATATTTGGACCTCTTTGAGGATTTCTTTGGAAACTGGATTTCTGAATATAACGCTAGACAGAAGAATTCTCAGTCACTTCTTTGGGCTGCGTGTGCTCAACTCACGGATTTGGACCTTCCTTTAGAAAGAGCAGATTTGAAACCCTCTTTTTGTGGAATTTGCAAGTGGAGATTTCAAGCGCTTTCTGCCCAATTGTAGAAAAGGAAATATTTTCGTATAAAAACTAGAGAGAATCATTCTCAGCAACCACTTTGTGATGTGTGCGTTCCACTCACAGAGTTTAACCTTTCTTTTCATAGAGCAGTGCGGAAACACTCTGTAAAGTCTGCAAGTGGATATTTGGCCTCTTTGAGGATTTCGTTGGAAACGGGATTTCTGCATATAATTCTTGACAGAAGAATTCTCAGTCACTTCTTTGCCCTGCGTATGTTCAACTCACGGAGTTGAACCGTCCTTTAGACAGAGCAGATTTGAAACCCTCTTTTTGTGGTTTTTGCAAGTGGAGATTTCAAGCGCTTTGGGTCCAATTGTAGAAAAGGAAATATCTTCGTATAAAAACTAGAGAGAATCATTCTCAGCAACCACATTGTGATGGGTGCATTCCACTCACAGATTTCAACCTTTCTTTTCATAGAGCAGTTTGGAAACACTCTGTTTGTAAAGTCTGCAAGTGGATATTTGGACCTCTCTGTGGATTTCGTTGGAAACGGGATTTCTGCATATAACGCTAGACAGAGGAATCCTCAGTCACTTCTTTGGCTGCGTGTGTTCAACTCATGGAGTTGAACATTCCCTTAGACAGGGCAGATTTGAAACCCTATTTTTCTGGAATTTGCAAGTGGAGATTTCAAGTGCTTTCTGGCCAATGGTAGAAAAGGAAATATCTTCGTATAAAAACTAGAGAGAATCATTCTCAGCAACCACTTTGTGATGTGTGCATTCCACTCACAGGGTTTAAGCTTTCTTTTCATAGAGCAGTGTGGAAACACTCTGTAAATCTGTAAGTGGATATTTGGACCTCTTTGAGGATGTCGTTGGAAACGGGATTTCTGCATATAATGCTTGACAGAAGTATTCTCAGTCACTTCTTTGAGCTGCGTGTGTTGAACTCACGGAGTTGAACCTTCCTTTAGACAGAGCAGATTTGAAACCCTCTTTTTGTGGGATTTGCAAGTGGAGATTTCAAGCGCTATCGGCCAATGGTAGAAAAGGAAATATCTTCGTATAAAAATTAGAGATTCATTCTCAGCAACCACTTTGTGATGTGGGCGTTCCACTCACAGAGTTTAAGCTTTCTTTTCATAGAGCAGTTTGGAAGCACTCTGTTTGTAAAGTCTGCAAGTGGATATTTGGACCTCTTTGAGGAATTAATTGGAACGGGATTTCTGCATATAACGCTAGACAGAAGAAATCTCAGTATCTTCCTTGGGTTACTTGTGTTCAACTCGCGGAGTTGAACCTTCCATTAGACAGAGCAGATGTGAAAGCCTCTTTTTGTGGAATTTGCAAGTGGAGATTTCAAGCGCTTTCTGACCAATGGTAGAAAAGGAAATATCTTCGTATAAAAACTAGAGAGAATCATTGTCAGCAACCACTTTGTGATGTGTGCGTTCCACTCACAGAGTTTAACCTTACCTTTCATAGAGCAGTTTGGAAACACTCTGTTTGTAGAGTGTGCAAGTGGATATTTGGACCTCTTTGAGGATTTCGTTGGAAACGGTATTTCTGCATATAACGCTTGACAGAAGAATTCTCAGTCACTTCTTTGGGCTGCGTGTGTTGAACTCACTGAGTTGAACCATCCTTTAGACAGAGCTGATTTGAAACCCTCTTTTTGTGGGATTTGCAAGTGGATATTTCAAGCGATTTGGGGCCAATGGTAGAAAATGAAATATCTTCATATGAAAACCAGAGAGAATCATTCTCAGCAACCATTTTGTGATGTGTGCTTTCCACTCACAGAATTTAACCTTTCTTTTCATAGAGCAGTTTAGAAACACTCTGTTCGTAAAGTCTGCAAGTGGATATTTGGACCTCTTTGATTATGTGATTGGAAACGGGATTTTGGCATATAACGCTTGACAGAAGAATTCTCAGTCACTTCTTGGGCTGCGTGTGTTCAACTCAGGGAGATGAACCTTCCTTTATACAGAGCTGATTTGAAACCCTCTTTTTGTGGAATTTGCAAGTGGAGATTTCAAGCGCTATGGGGCCTGTGGTAGAAAAGGAAATATCTTCGTATAAAAATTAGAGATTCAATCTCAGCAACCACTTTGTGAAGTGTGCGTTCCACTCACAGGGTTTAACCTTTCTTTTCATAGAGCAGTTTGGAAGAACTCTGTTTGTAAAGTCTGCAAGTGGATATTTGGACCTCTTTGAGGATTTCTTTGGAAACGGGATTTCTGCATATAACGCTAGACAGAAGAAATCTCAGTATCTTCTTTGGGTTACTTGTGTTCGACTCGCAGAGTTGAACCTTCCATTAGACAGAGCAGATTTGAAAGCCTCTTTTTGTGGAATTTGCAAGTGGAGATTTCTAGCGCTTTCTGGCCAATGGTAGAAAAGGAAATATCTTCGTATAAAAACTAGAGAGAATCATTCTCAGCAACCACTTTGTGATGTGTGCGTTCCACTCACAGAGTTTAACCTTTCTTTTCATAGAGCAGTGCGGAAACACTCTGTAAAGTCTGCAAGTGGATATTTGGACCTCTTTGAGGATTTCGTTGGAAACGGGATTTCTGCATATAACGCTTGACAGAAGAATTCTCAGTCACTTCTTTGCCCTGCGTGTGTTCAACTCACGGAGTTGAACTGTCCTTTAGACAGAGCAGATTTGAAACCCTCTTTTTGTGGGATTTGCAAGTGGAGATTTCAAGCGCTTTGGGTCCAATGGTAGAAAAGGAAATATCTTCGTATAAAAACTAGAGAGAATCATTCTCAGCAACCACTTTGTGATGTGTGCATTCCACTCACAGAGTTTAACCTTTCTTTTCATAGAGCAGTTTGGAAACGCTCTGTTTGTAAAGTCTGCAAGTGGATATTTGGACCTCTTTGAGGATTTCGTTGGAAACGGGATTTCTGCATATAACGCTAGACAGAGGAATCCTCAGTCACTTCTTTGGCTGCGTGTGTTCAACTCATGGAGTTGAACATTCCCTTAGACAGGGCAGATTTGAAACCCTATTTTTCTGGAACTTGCAAGTGGAGATTTCAAGTGCTTTCTGGCCAACGGTAGAAAAGGAAATATCTTCGTATAAAAACTAGAAAGAATCATTGTCAGCAACCACTTTGTGATGTGTGCGTTCCACTCACAGAGTTTAACCTTTCTTTTCATAGAGCAGTTTGGAAGAACTCTGTTTCTAAAGTCTGCAAGTGGATATTTGGACCTCTTTGGGGATTTCTTTGGAAACGGGATTTCTGCATATAACTTTAGACAGAAGACATCTCAGTATCTTCTTCGGGTTACTAGTGTTCGACTCGCAGAGTTGAACCTTCCATTAGAGCAGATTTGAAAGCCTCTTTTTGTGGAATTTGCAAGTGGAGATTTCAAGCGCTTTCTGACCAATGGTAGAAAAGGATATATCTTCGTATAAAAACTACACAGAATCATTCTCAGCAACCACTTTGTGATGTGTGCGCTCCACTCACAGAGTTTAACCTTTCTTTTCATAGAGCAGTTTGGAAACACTCTGTTTGTAAAGTCTGCAAATGGATAGTTGGACCTCTTTGAGGATTTCATTGGAAACAGGATTACTGCATATAACGCTAGACAGAAGAATTCACAGTCACTTCTTTGGGCTGTGTGTGCTCAACTCACGGAGTTGGACCTTCCTTTAGAAAGAGCAGATTTGAAACCCTCTTTTTGTGGAATTTGCAAGTGGAGATTTCAAGCGATTTCTGGCCAATGGTAGAAAAGGAAATATCTTCGTATAAAAACTAGAGAGAATCATTCTCAGCAACCACTTTGAGATGTGTGCGTTCCACTCACAGAGTTTTAACTTTCTTTTCATAGAGCAGTTTGAAAAAACTCTGTTTGTAAAGTCTGCAAGTGGATATTTGGAACTCTTTGAGGATTTCGTTGGAAACGGGATTTCTGTATATAACACTAGACAGAAGAATTCTCAGTAACTTCTTTGGGCTGCGGGTGTTCAACTCACACAGCTGAACCTTCCTTTAGACAGAGCAGATTTGAAACCCTCTTTTTGTGGAATTTGCAAGTGGAGATTTCAAGCGCTTTCTGACCAATGGTAGAAAAGGGAATATCTTCGTATAAAAACTAGACAGAATCATTCTCAGCAACCACTTTGTGATGTGTGCGCTCCACTCACAGAGTTTAACCTTTCTTTTCATAGAGCAGTTTGGAAACACTCTGTTTGTAGAGTGTGCAAGTGGATATTTGGACCTCTTTGAGGATTTCGTTGGAAACGGGATTTCTGCATATAACGCTAGACAGAAGAATTCTCAGTCACTTCTTTGGGCTGCGTGTGCTCAACTCACGGATTTGGACCTTCCTTTAGAAAGAGCAGATTTGAAATCCTCTTTTTGTGGAATTTGCAAGTGGAGATTACAAGCGCTTTCTGGCCAATGGTATAAAAGGAAATATCTTCGTATAAAAACTAGAGAGAATCATTCTCAGCAACCACTTTGTGATGTGTGCGCTCCACTCACAGAGTTTAACCTTTCTTTTCATAGAGCAGTTTAGAAACACTCTGTTCGTAAAGCCTGCAAGTGGATATTTGGACCTCTTTGATTATTTGGTTGGAAACGGGATTTCTGCATATAACGCTTGACAGAAGAATTCTCAGTCACTTCTTTGGGCTGCGTGTGCTCAACTCACGGAGTTGGACCTTCCTTTAGAAAGAGCAGATGTGAAACCCTCTTTTTGTGGAATTTGCAAGTGGATATTTCAAGCGCTTTCTGGCCAATGGTAGAAAATGAAATATCTTCGTATAAAAATTAGAGAGAATCATTCTCAGCAACCACTTTGTGATGTGTGCGTTCCACTCACAGAGTTTAACCTTTCTTTTCATAGAGCAGTTTGGAAACACTCTGTAAAGTCTGCAAGTGGATATTTGGACCTCTTTGAGGATATCGTTGGAAACGGGATTTCAGCATATAATGCTTGACAGAAGAATTCTCAATCACTTCTTTGGGCTGCGTGTGTTCAACTCATGTAGTTGAAAAGTCCTTTAGACAGAGCGGATTTGAAACCCTCTTTTTGTCAGATTTGCAAGTGGAGATTTCAAGCGCTTTGAGGACAATGGTAGAAAAGGAAATATCTTCGTATAAAAAGTAGAGAGAATCATTCTCAGCAACCACTTTGTGATGTGTGCGCTCCACTCACAGAGTTTAAGCATTCTTTTCATAGAGCAGTTTGGAAACACTCTGTTTGTAGAGTGTGCAAGTGGATATTTGGACCTCTTTGAGGATTTCGTTGGAAACGGGATTTCTGCATATAACGCTAGACAGAAGAATTCTCAGTCACTTCTTTGGGCTGCGTGTGCTCAACTCACGGATTTGGACCTTCCTTTAGAAAGAGCAGATTTGAAATCCTCTTTTTGTGGAATTTGCAAGTGGAGATTACAAGCGCTTTCTGGCCAATGGTATAAAAGGAAATATCTTCGTATAAAAACTAGAGAGAATCATTCTCAGCAACCACTTTGTGATGTGTGCGCTCCACTCACAGAGTTTAACCTTTCTTTTCATAGAGCAGTTTAGAAACACTCTGTTCGTAAAGCCTGCAAGTGGATATTTGGACCTCTTTGATTATTTGGTTGGAAACGGGATTTCTGCATATAACGCTTGACAGAAGAATTCTCAGTCACTTCTTTGGGCTGCGTGTGCTCAACTCACGGAGTTGGACCTTCCTTTAGAAAGAGCAGATGTGAAACCCTCTTTTTGTGGAATTTGCAAGTGGATATTTCAAGCGCTTTCTGGCCAATGGTAGAAAATGAAATATCTTCGTATAAAAATTAGAGAGAATCATTCTCAGCAACCACTTTGTGATGTGTGCGTTCCACTCACAGAGTTTAACCTTTCTTTTCATAGAGCAGTTTGGAAACACTCTGTAAAGTCTGCAAGTGGATATTTGGACCTCTTTGAGGATATCGTTGGAAACGGGATTTCAGCATATAATGCTTGACAGAAGAATTCTCAATCACTTCTTTGGGCTGCGTGTGTTCAACTCATGTAGTTGAAAAGTCCTTTAGTCAGAGCGGATTTGAAACCCTCTTTTTGTCAGATTTGCAAGTGGAGATTTCAAGCGCTTTGGGGACAATGGTAGAAAAGGAAATATCTTCGTATAAAAAGTAGAGAGAATCATTCTCAGCAACCACTTTGTGATGTGTGCGTTCCACTCACAGAGTTTAACCTTTCTTTTCATGGAGCAGTTTGGAAACACTCTGTTTGTAAAGTCTGCAAGTGGATATTTGGACGTCTTTGAGGATTTCGTTGGAAACGGGATTTCTGCATATAACACTTGACAGAAGAATTCTCAGTCACTTCTTTGGGCTGCGTGTGTTCATCTCAGGGAGATGAACCTTCTTTATACAGAGCTGATTTGAAACCCTCTTTTTGTGGGATTTCCAAGTGGAGATTTCTAGCGCTTTGGGGCCAATGGTAGAAAAGGAATTGTCCTCGTATAAAAATTAGAGATTCATTCGCAGCAACCACTTTGTGATGTGTGCGTTCCACTCACAGAGTTTAACCTTTCTTTTCATAGAGCAGTGCGGAAACACTCTGTTAGTAATGTCTGCAAGTGGATATGTGGACCTCTTTGATGATTTCATTGGTAACGGGATTTCTGGGTATAACGCTAGACAGAAGAATTCTCAGTAACTTCTTTGGGTTGCATGTGTTCAACTCACAGAGTTGAACCTTCGTTTAGACAGAGCAGATTTGAAACCCTCTTTTTGTGGAATTTGGAAGTGGAGATTTCAAGCGCTTTCTAGCCAATGGTAGAAAAGGTAATATCTTCGTATAAAAACTAGAGAGAATCAATCTCAGCAACCATTTTGTGATGTGTGCATTCCGCTCACAGTGTTTAACCTTTCCTTTCATAGAGCAGTTTGGAAACACTCTGTTTGTAAAGTCTGCAAGTGGATATTTGGACCTCTTTGAGGATTTCGTTGGAAACGGGATTTCTGCATATAACACTAGACAGAAGAATTCTCAGTAACTTCTTTGGGCTGCGGGTGTTCAACTCACGGAATTGAACCTTCGTTTTGACAGAGCAGATTTGAAACCCTCTTTTTGTGGAATTTGCAGTTGGAGATTTCAAGCGATTTCGGGCCAACGGTAGAAAAGGAAATATCTTCTTATAAAAACTAGAGAGAACCATTCTCAGCAACCACTTTGTGATGTGTGCGTTCCACTCACAGAGTTTAACCTTTCCTTTCATAGAGCAGTTTGGAAACACTCTGTTTGTAAAGTCTGCAAGTGGATATTTAGACCTCTTTGAGGATTTCGTTGGAAAAGGGATTTCTGCATATAATTCTAGACAGAAGAATTCTCAGTAACTTCTTTGGGCTGCGGGTGTTCAACTCACGGAGTTGAACCTTCCTTTTGACAGAGCAGATATGAAACCCTCTTTTTGTGGAATTTGCAGTTGGAGATTTCAAGCGCTTTCGGGCCAACGGTAGAAAAGGAAATATCTTCTTATAAAAACTAGAGAGAATCATTCTCAGCAACCACTTTGTGATGTGTGCGCTCCACTCACGGAGTTTAACCTTTCTTTTCATAGAGCAGTTTGGAAACACTCTGTTTGTAGAGTGTGCAAGTGGATATTTGGACCTCTTTGAGGATTTCGTTGGAAACGGGATTTCTGCATATAACGCTAGACAGAAGTATTCTCAGTCACTTCTTTGGGCTGCGTGAGCTCAACTCACGGAGTTGGACCTTCCTTTAGAAAGAGCAGGTTTGAAACCCTCTTTTTGTGGAATTTGCAAGTGGAGATTTCAAGTGCTTTCTGGCCAATGGTAGAAAAGGAAATATCTTCATATAAAAACTAGAGAGAATCATTCTCAGCAACCACTTTGAGATGTGTGCGTTCCACTCACAGAGTTTTAACTTTCTTTTCATAGAGCAGTTTGGAAACACTCTGTTTGTAAAGTCTGCAAGTGGATATGTGGACCTCTTTGATTATTTCATTGGAAACGGGATTTATGCGTATAACGCTAGACAGAAGAATTCTCAGTAACTTCTTTGGGCTGCGTGTGTTCAACTCAGTGAGATGAACCTTCCTTTATACAGAGCTGATTTGAAACCCTCTTTTTGTGGAATTTGCAAGTGGAGATTTCAAGCGCTTTCTGGCCAATGGTAGAAAAGGAAATATGTTCGTATAAAAACTAGAGAGAATCATTCTGAGCAACCACTTTGAGATGTGTGCATTCCACTCACAGAGTTTTAACTTTCTTTTCATAGAGCAGTTTGGAAACACTCTGTTTGTAAAGTCTGCAAGTGGATATGTGGACCTCTTTGATTATTTCATTGGAAACGGGATTTCTGCGTATAACGCTTGACAGAAGAATTCTCAGTAACTTCTTTGGGTTGCATGTGTTCAACTCACAGAATTGAACATTCATTTAGAAAGAGCAGATTTGAAACCCACTTTTTTTGGAATTTGGAAGTGGAGATTTGAAGCGCATTCTGGCCAATGGTAGAAAAGGAAATATCTTCGCATAAAAACTAGAGTGAATGATTCTCAGCAACCACTTTGTGATGTGTGCGTTCCACTCACAGATTTTAACCTTTCTTTTCATAGAGCAGTTTGGAAAAACTCTGTTTGTAAAGTCTGCAAGTGGATATTTGGACCTCTTTGAGGATTTCGTTGGAAACGGGGTTTCTGCATATAACGCTAGACAGAAGAATACTCAGTCACTTCTTTGGCTGCGTGTGTTCACCTCATGGAGTTGAACATTCCCTTAGACACGGGAGATTTGAAACCCTATTTTTCTGGAATTTGCAAGTGGAGATTTCAAGTGCTTTCTGGGCAATGGTAGAAAAGGAAATATCTTTGTGTAAAAACTAGAGAGAATCATTGTCAGCAACCACTTTGTGATGTGTGCGTTCCACTCACACAGTTTAACCTTTCTTTTCATAGAGCAGTTTGGAAACACTCTGTAAAGTCTGCAAGTGGATATTTGGACCTCTTTGAGGATGTCTTTGGAAACGGGATTTCTGCATATAGCGCTTGACAGAAGAATTCTCAGTCACTTCTTTGAGCTGCGTGTGTTGAACTCACTGAGTTGAACCATTCTTTAGACAGAGCAGATTTGAAACCCTCTTTTTGTGGGATTTGCAAGTGGAGATTTCAAGCGCTTTGGGGCCAATGGTAGAAAAGGAAATATCTTCATATAAAAAGTAGAGAGAATCATTCTCAGCAACCACTTTGTGATGTGTGCATTCCACTCACCGAGTTTAACCTTACTTTTCATACAGCAGTTTGGAAGCACTCTGTTTGTAAAGTCTGCAAGTGGATATTTGGACCTCTTTGAGGAATTCATTGGGAACGGGATTTCTGCATATAATGCTAGACAGAAGAAATCTCAGTATATTCCTTTGGTTACTTGTGTTCGATTCGCAGAGTTGAACCTTCTATTACACAGAGAAGATTTGAAAGCCTCTTTTTGTGGAATTTGCAAGTGGAGATTTCAAGCACTTTCTGACCAATGGTAGAAAAGGAAATATCTTTGTATAAAAACTAGACAGAATCATTCTCAGCAACCACTTTGTGATGTGTGCGCTCCACTCACAGAGTTTAACCTTACCTTTCATAGAGCAGTTTGGAAACACTCTGTTTGTAGAGTGTGCAAGTGGATATTTGGACCTCTTTGAGGATTTCGTTGGAAACGGTATTTCTGCATATAACGCTTGACAGAAGAATTCTCAGTCACTTCTTTGGGCTGCGTGAGCTCACCTCACGGAGTTGGACCTTCCTTTAGAAAGAGCAGATTTGAAACCCTCTTTTTGTGTAATTTGCAAGTGGAGATTTCAAGCGCTTTCTGGCCAATGGTAGAAAAGGAAATATCTTCGTATAAAAACTAGAGAGAATCATTCTCAGCAACCACTTTGTGATGTGTGTGTTCCACTCACAGAGTTTTACCTTTCTTTTCATAGAGCACTTTGGAAACACTCTGTAAAGTCTGCAAGTGGATATTTGGACCTCTTTGAGGATTTCGTTGGAAACGGGATTTCAGCATATAATGCTTGACAGAAGAATTCTCACTCACTTCTTTGGGCTGCGGGTGTTCAACTCATGTAGTTGAAAAGTCCTTTAGACAGAGCAGATTTGAAACCCTCTTTTTGTCAGATTTGCAAGTGGAGATTTCAAACGCTTTGTGTCCAATGGTAGAAAAGGAAATATCTTCGTATAAAAACTAGAGAGAATCATTCTCAGCAACCACTTTGTGATGTGTGCGTTCCACTCAGAGAGTTTAACCTTTCTTTTCATAGAGCAGTTTGGAAACACTCTGTAAAGTCTGCAAGTGGATATTTGGACCTCTTTGATTATGTGGTTGGAAACGGGATTTCTGCATATAACGCTTGACAGAAGAATTCTCAGTCACTTCTTTTGGCTGCGTGTGTTCAACTCAGTGAGATGAACCTTCCTTTATACAGAGCTGATTTGAAACCGTCTTTTTGTGGAATTTGCAAGTGGAGATTTCAAGCGCTTTCTGGCCAATGGTAGAAAAGGAAATATGTTCGTATAAAAAGTAGAGAGAATCATTCTGAGCAACCACTTTGAGATGTGTGCATTCCACTCACAGAGTTTTAACTTTCTTTTCATAGAGCAGTTTGGAAGCACTCTGTTTGTAAAGTCTGCAAGTGGATATGTGGACCTCTTTGATTATTTCATTGGAAACGGGATTTCTGCGTATAACGCTAGACAGAAGAATTCTCAGTAACTTCTTTGGGTTGCATGTGTTCAACTCACAGAGTTGAACATTCATTTAGAAAGAGCAGATTTGAAACCCACTTTTTTTGGAATTTGGAAGTGGAGATTTCAAGTGCATTCTGGCCAATGGTAGAAAAGGAAATATCTTCGCATAAAAACTAGAGAGAATCATTCTCAGCAACCACTTTGTGATGTGTGCGTTCCACTCACAGATTTTAACCTTTCTTTTCATAGAGCAGTTTGGAAACACTCTGTTTGTAAATTCTGCAAGTGGATATTTGGACCTCTTTGAGGATTTCGTTGGAAACGGGGTTTCTGCATATAACGCTAGACAGAAGAATCCTCAGTCACTTCTATGGCTGCGTGTGTTCACCTCATGGAGTTGAACATTCCCTTAGACAGGGGAGATTTGAAACCCTATTTTTCTGGAATTTGCAAGTGGAGATTTCAAGTGCTTTCTGGCCAATGGTAGAAAAGGAAATATCTTCGTGTAAAAACTCGAGAGAATCATTGTCAGCAACCACTTTGTGATGTGTGCGTTCCACTCACAGAGTTTAAGCTTTCTTTTCATAGAGCAGTTTGGAAACACTCTGTAAAGTCTGCAAGTGGATATTTGGACCTCTTTGAGGATGTCTTTGGAAACGGGATTTCTGCATATAGCGCTTGACAGAAGAATTCTCAGTCACTTCTTTGAGCTGCGTGTGTTGAACTCACTGAGTTGAACCATCCTTTAGACAGAGCAGATTTGAAACCAACTTTTGGTGGGATTTCCAAGTGGAGATTTCAAGCGCTTTGGGGCCAATGGTAGAAAAGGAAATATCTTCATATAAAAAGTAGAGAGAATCATTCTCAGCAACCACTTTGTGATGTGTGCATTCCACTCACCGAGTTTAACCTTACTTTTCATAGAGCAGTTTGGAAGCACTCTGTTTGTAAAGTCTGCAAGTGGATATATGGACCTCTTTGAGGAATTCATTGGGAACGGGATTTCTGCATATAATGCTAGACAGAAGAAATCTCAGTATCTTCCTTGGGTTACTTGTGTTCGATTCGCAGAGTTGAACCTTCTATTAGACAGAGAAGATTTGAAAGCCTCTTTTTGTGGAATTTGCAAGTGGAGATTTCAAGCGCTTTCTGACCATTGGTAGAAAAGGAAATATCTTCGTATAAAAACTAGAGAGAATCATTCTCAGCAACCGCTTTGTGATGTGTGCGCTCCACTCACAGAGTTTAACCTTACCTTTCATAGAGCAGTTTGGAAACACTCTGTTTGTAGAGTGTGCAAGTGGATATTTGGACCTCTTTGAGGATTTCGTTGGAAACGGGATTTCTGCATATTACGCTTGACAGAAGAATTCTCAGTCACTTCTTTGGGCTGCGTGTGCTCAACTCACGGAGTTGGACCTTCCTTTAGAAAGAGCAGATTTGAAACCCTCTTTTTGTGTAATTTGCAAGTGGAGATTTCAAGCGCTTTCTGGCCAATGGAAGAAAAGGAAATATCTTCGTATAAAAACTAGAGAGAATCATTCTCATCAGCCACTTTGTGATGTGTGTGTTCCACTCACAGAGTTTTACCTTTCTTTTCATAGAGCAGTTTGGAAACACTCTGTAAAGTCTGCAAGTGGATATTTGGACCTATTTGAGGATTTCGTTGGAAACGGGATTTCAGCATATAATGCTTGACAGAAGAATTCTCAGTCACTTCTTCGGGCTGCGGGTGTTCAACTCATGTAGTTGAAAAGTCCTTTAGACAGAGCAGATTTGAAACCCTCTTTTTGTCAGATTTGCAAGTGGAGATTTCAAACGCTTTGTGTCCAATGGTAGAAAAGGAAATATGTTCGTATAAAAACTAGAGAGAATCATTCTAAGCAACCACTTTGTGATGTGTGCGTTCCACTCACAGAGTTTAACCTTTCTTTTCATGGAGCAGTTTGGAAACACTCTGTTTGTAAAGTCTGCAAGTGGATATTTGGACCTCTTTGAGGATTTCGTTGGAAACGGGATTTCTGCGTATAACGCTAGACAGAAGAATTCTCACTCACTTCTTTGGGCTGCGTGTGTTCACCTCACGGTGTTGAACCTTCCTTTAGACAGAGCAGATTTGAAACCCTCTTTTTGTGGAACTAGCAAGTGGAGATTTCAAGCGCTTTGTGTCCAATGTTAGAAAAGGAAATATCTTCGTATAAAATCTAGAGAGAATCATTCTGAGCAACCACTCTGTGATGTGTGCGTTCCACTCACAGAGTTTAACCTTTCGTTTCATAGAGCAGTTTGGAAACACTCTGTTTGTAAAGTCTGCAAGTGGATATGTGGACCTCTTTGATGATTTCATTGGAAACGGGATTTCTGCGTATAACGCTTGACAGAAGAATTCTCAGTAACTTCTTTGGGCTGCGTGTGTTCAACTCACGGAGTTGAACCTTCCTTTAGACAGAGCAGATTTGAAACCCTCTTTTTGTGGAATTTGGAAGTGGAGATTCCAAGCGATTTCTGGCCAATGGTAGAAAAGGAAATATGTTCGTATAAAAACTAGAGAGAATCATTGTCAGCAACCTGTTTGTGATGTGTGCGTTCCACTCACAGAGTTTAACCTTTCTTTTCATAGAGCAGTTTGGAAACACTCTGTAAAGTCTGCAAGTGGATATTTGGACCTCTTTGATTATGTGGTTGGAAACGGGATTTCTGCATATAACTCTTGACAGAAGAATTCTCAGTCACTTCTTTGGGCTGCGTGTGTTCAACTCAGGGAGATGAACCTTCCTTTATACAGAGCTGATTTGAAACCCTCTTTTTGTGGAATTCGCAAGAGGAGATTTCAAGCGCTTTCTGGCCAATGGTAGAAAAGGAAATATGTTCGTATAAAAACTAGAGAGATTCATTCTGAGCAACCACTTTGAGATGTGTGCATTCCACTCACAGAGTTTTAACTTTCTTTTCATGGAGCAGTTTGGAAACACTCTGTTTGTAAAGTCTGCAAGTGGATATGTGGACCTCTTTGATTATTTCATTGGAAACGGGATTTCTGCGTATAACGCTAGACAGAAGAATTCTCAGTAACTTCTTTGGGTTGCATGTGTTCAACTCACAGAGTTGAACATTCATTTAGAAAGAGCAGATTTGAAACCCACTTTTTTTGGAATTTGGAAGTGGAGATTTCAAGCGCATTCTGGCCAATGGTAGAAAAGGAAATATCTTCGCATAAAAACTAGAGAGAATCATTCTCAGCAACCACTTGGTGATGTGTGCGTTCCACTCACAGATTTCAACCTTTCTTTTCATAGAGCAGTTTGGAAACACTCTGTTTGTAAATTCTGCTAGTGGATATTTGGACCTCTTTGAGGATTTCGTTGGAAACGGGGTTTCTGCATATAACGCTAGACAGAAGAATCCTCAGTCACTTCTTTGGCTGCGTGTGTTCACCTCATGGAGTTGAACATTCCCTTAGACAGGGGAGATTTGAAACCCTATTTTTCTGGAATTTGCAAGTGGAGATTTCAAGTGCTTTCTGGCCAAAGGTAGAAAAGGAAATATCTTCGTGTAAAAACTAGAGAGAATCATTGTCAGCAACCACTTTGTGATGTGTGCGTTCCACTCACAGAGTTTAAGCTTTCTTTTCATAGAGCAGTTTGGAAACACTCTGTAAAGTCTGCAAGTGGATATTTGGACCTCTTTGAGGATGTCTTTGGAAACGGGATTTCTGCATATAGCGCTTGACCGAAGAATTCTCAGTCACTTCTTTGAGCTGCGTGTGTTGAACTCACTGAGTTGAACCATCCTTTAGACAGAGCTGATTTGAAACCCTCTTTTTGTGGGATTTGCAAGTGGAGATTTCAAGCGATTTGGGGCCAATGGTAGAAAATGAAATATCTTCATATGAAAACCAGAGAGAATCATTCTCAGCAACCATTTTGTGATGTGTGCTTTCCACTCACAGAATTTAACCTTTCTTTTCATAGAGCAGTTTAGAAACACTCTGTTCGTAAAGTCTGCAAGTGGATATTTGGACCTCTTTGATTATGTGATTGGAAACGGGATTTTGGCATATAACGCTTGACAGAAGAATTCTCAGTCACTTCTTGGGCTGCGTGTGTTCAACTCAGGGAGATGAACCTTCCTTTATACAGAGCTGATTTGAAACCCTCTTTTTGTGGAATTTGCAAGTGGAGATTTCAAGCGCTATGGGGCCTGTGGTAGAAAAGGAAATATCTTCGTATAAAAATTAGAGATTCAATCTCAGCAACCACTTTGTGAAGTGTGCGTTCCACTCACAGGGTTTAACCTTTCTTTTCATAGAGCAGTTTGGAAGAACTCTGTTTGTAAAGTCTGCAAGTGGATATTTGGACCTCTTTGAGGATTTCTTTGGAAACGGGATTTCTGCATATAACGCTAGACAGAAGAAATCTCAGTATCTTCTTTGGGTTACTTGTGTTCGACTCGCAGAGTTGAACCTTCCATTAGACAGAGCAGATTTGAAAGCCTCTTTTTGTGGAATTTGCAAGTGGAGATTTCAAGCGCTTTCTGACCAGTGGTAGAAAAGGAAATATCTTCGTATAAAAACTAGACAGAATCATTCTCAGCAACCACTTTGTGATGTGTGCGCTCCACTCACGGAGTTTAACCTTTCTTTTCATAGAGCAGTTTGGAAACACTCTGTTCGTAAAGTCTGCAAGTGGATATTTGGACCTCTTTGAGGATTTCGTTGGAAACGGGATTTCTGCATATAACGCTTCACAGTAGAATTCTCAGTCACTTCTTTGGGCTGCGTGTGCTCAACTCACGGAGTTTGACCTTCCTTTAGAAAGAGCAGATTTGAAAACCTCTTTTTGTGGAATTTGCAAGTGGAGATTTCTAGCGCTTTCTGGCCAAAGGTAGAAAAGGAAATATCTTCGTATAAAAACTACAGAGAATCATTCTCAGCAACCACTTTGAGATGTGTCCGTTCCACTCACAGAGTTTTAACTTTCTTTTCATAGAGCAGTTTGGAAACACCCTGTTTGTAAAGTCTGCAAGTGGATATGTGGTCCTCTTTGATTATTTCATTGGAAACGGGATTTCTGCGTATAACGCAAGACAGAAGAATTCTCAGTAACTTCTTTGGGTTGCATGTGTTCAACTCACAGAGTTGAACATTCATTTAGAAAGAGCAGATTTGAAAACCACTTTTTTTGGAATTTGCAAGTGGAGATTTCAAGCGCTTTCTGGCCAATGGTAGAAAAGGAAATATCTTCGCATAAAAACTAGAGAGAATCATTCTCAGCAACCACTTGGTGATGTGTGCGTTCCACTCACAGAGTTTAAACTTTCTTTTCATAGAGCAGTTTGGAAACACTCTGTTTGTAAAGTCTGCAAGTGGATATTTGGACCTCTTTGAGGATTTCGTTGGAAACGGGATTTCTGCATATAACACTAGACAGAGGAATTCTCAGTAACTTCTTTGGGCTGCAGGTGTTCAACTCACACAGTTGAACCTTCCTTTAGACAGAGCAGATTTGAAACCCTCTTTTTGTGGAATTTGCAAGTGGAGATTTCAAGCGCTTTCTGACCAATGGTAGAAAAGGGAATATCTTCGTATAAAAACTAGACAGAATCATTCTCAGCAACCACTTTGTGATGTGTGCACTCCACTCACAGAGTTTAACCTTTCTTTTCATAGAGCAGTTTGGAAACACTCTGTTGGTAGAGTGTGCAAGTGGATATTTGGACCTCTTTGAGGATTTCTTTGGAAACTGGATTTCTGCATATAACGCTAGACAGAAGAATTCTCAGTCACTTCTTTGGGCTGCGTGTGCTCAACTCACGGATTTGGACCTTCCTTTAGAAAGAGCAGATTTGAAACCCTCTTTTTGTGGAATTTGCAAGTGGAGATTTCAAGCGCTTTCTGGCCAATTGTAGAAAAGGAAATATCTTCGTATAAAAACTAGAGAGAATCATTCTCAGCAACCACTTTGTGATGTGTGCGTTCCACTCACAGAGTTTAACCTTTCTTTTCATACAGCAGTGCGGAAACACTCTGTAAATTCTGCAAGTGGATATTTGGCCTCTTTGAGGATTTCGTTGGAAACGGGATTTCTGCATATAACGCTTGACAGAAGAATTCTCAGTCACTTCTTTGCCCTGCGTATGTTCAACTCACGGAGATGAACCGTCCTTTAGACAGAGCAGATTTGAAACCCTCTTTTTGTGGGATTTGCAAGTGGAGATTTCAAGCGCTTTGGGTCCAATGGTAGAAAAGGAAATATCTTCGTATAAAAACTAGAGAGAAACATTCTCAGCAACCACTTTGAGATGTGTCCGTTCCACTCACAGAGTTTTAACTTTCTTTTCATAGAGCAGTTTGGAAACACCCTGTTTGTAAAGTCTGCAAGTGGATATTTGGACCTCTTTGTGGATTTCGTTGGAAACGGGATTTCTGCATATAACGCTAGACAGAGGAATCCTCAGTCACTTCTTTGGCTGCGTGTGTTCAACTCATGGAGTTGAACATTCCCTTAGACAGGGCAGATTTGAAACCCTATTTTTCTGGAATTTGCAAGTGGAGATTTCAAGTGCTTTCTGGCCAATGGTAGAAAAGGAAATATCTTCGTATAAAAACTAGAGAGAATCATTCTCAGCAACCACTTTGTGATGTGTGCGTTCCACTCACAGGGTTTAAGCTTTCTTTTCATAGAGCAGTGTGGAAACACTCTGTAAATCTGTAAGTGGATATTTGGACCTCTTTGAGGATGTCGTTGGAAACGGGATTTCTGCATATAATGCTTGACAGAAGTATTCTCAGTCACTTCTTTGAGCTGCGTGTGTTGAACTCACGGAGTTGAACCTTCCTTTAGACAGAGCAGATTTGAAACCCTCTTTTTGTGGGATTTGCAAGTGGAGATTTCAAGCGCTATCGGCCAATGGTAGAAAAGGAAATATCTTCGTATAAAAATTAGAGATTCATTCTCAGCAACCACTTTGTGATGTGGGCGTTCCACTCACAGAGTTTAAGCTTTCTTTTCATAGAGCAGTTTGGAAGCACTCTGTTTGTAAAGTCTGCAAGTGGATATTTGGACCTCTTTGAGGAATTAATTGGAACGGGATTTCTGCATATAACGCTAGACAGAAGAAATCTCAGTATCTTCCTTGGGTTACTTGTGTTCAACTCGCGGAGTTGAACCTTCCATTAGACAGAGCAGATGTGAAAGCCTCTTTTTGTGGAATTTGCAAGTGGAGATTTCAAGCGCTTTCTGACCAATGGTAGAAAAGGAAATATCTTCGTATAAAAACTAGAGAGAATCATTGTCAGCAACCACTTTGTGATGTGTGCGTTCCACTCACAGAGTTTAACCTTACCTTTCATAGAGCAGTTTGGAAACACTCTGTTTGTAGAGTGTGCAAGTGGATATTTGGACCTCTTTGAGGATTTCGTTGGAAACGGTATTTCTGCATATAACGCTTGACAGAAGAATTCTCAGTCACTTCTTTGGGCTGCGTGTGTTGAACTCACTGAGTTGAACCATCCTTTAGACAGAGCTGATTTGAAACCCTCTTTTTGTGGGATTTGCAAGTGGATATTTCAAGCGATTTGGGGCCAATGGTAGAAAATGAAATATCTTCATATGAAAACCAGAGAGAATCATTCTCAGCAACCATTTTGTGATGTGTGCTTTCCACTCACAGAATTTAACCTTTCTTTTCATAGAGCAGTTTAGAAACACTCTGTTCGTAAAGTCTGCAAGTGGATATTTGGACCTCTTTGATTATGTGATTGGAAACGGGATTTTGGCATATAACGCTTGACAGAAGAATTCTCAGTCACTTCTTGGGCTGCGTGTGTTCAACTCAGGGAGATGAACCTTCCTTTATACAGAGCTGATTTGAAACCCTCTTTTTGTGGAATTTGCAAGTGGAGATTTCAAGCGCTATGGGGCCTGTGGTAGAAAAGGAAATATCTTCGTATAAAAATTAGAGATTCAATCTCAGCAACCACTTTGTGAAGTGTGCGTTCCACTCACAGGGTTTAACCTTTCTTTTCATAGAGCAGTTTGGAAGAACTCTGTTTGTAAAGTCTGCAAGTGGATATTTGGACCTCTTTGAGGATTTCTTTGGAAACGGGATTTCTGCATATAACGCTAGACAGAAGAAATCTCAGTATCTTCTTTGGGTTACTTGTGTTCGACTCGCAGAGTTGAACCTTCCATTAGACAGAGCAGATTTGAAACCCTCTTTTTGTGGAATTTGCAAGTGGAGATTTCAAGCGCTTTCTGACCAGTGGTAGAAAAGGAAATATCTTCGTATAAAAACTAGACAGAATCATTCTCAGCAACCACTTTGTGATGTGTGCGCTCCACTCACGGAGTTTAACCTTTCTTTTCATAGAGCAGTTTGGAAACACTCTGTTCGTAAAGTCTGCAAGTGGATATTTGGACCTCTTTGAGGATTTCGTTGGAAACGGGATTTCTGCATATAACGCTTCACAGTAGAATTCTCAGTCACTTCTTTGGGCTGCGTGTGCTCAACTCACGGAGTTTGACCTTCCTTTAGAAAGAGCAGATTTGAAAACCTCTTTTTGTGGAATTTGCAAGTGGAGATTTCTAGCGCTTTCTGGCCAAAGGTAGAAAAGGAAATATCTTCGTATAAAAACTACAGAGAATCATTCTCAGCAACCACTTTGAGATGTGTCCGTTCCACTCACAGAGTTTTAACTTTCTTTTCATAGAGCAGTTTGGAAACACCCTGTTTGTAAAGTCTGCAAGTGGATATGTGGTCCTCTTTGATTATTTCATTGGAAACGGGATTTCTGCGTATAACGCAAGACAGAAGAATTCTCAGTAACTTCTTTGGGTTGCATGTGTTCAACTCACAGAGTTGAACATTCATTTAGAAAGAGCAGATTTGAAAACCACTTTTTTTGGAATTTGCAAGTGGAGATTTCAAGCGCTTTCTGGCCAATGGTAGAAAAGGAAATATCTTCGCATAAAAACTAGAGAGAATCATTCTCAGCAACCACTTGGTGATGTGTGCGTTCCACTCACAGAGTTTAAACTTTCTTTTCATAGAGCAGTTTGGAAACACTCTGTTTGTAAAGTCTGCAAGTGGATATTTGGACCTCTTTGAGGATTTCGTTGGAAACGGGATTTCTGCATATAACACTAGACAGAGGAATTCTCAGTAACTTCTTTGGGCTGCAGGTGTTCAACTCACACAGTTGAACCTTCCTTTAGACAGAGCAGATTTGAAACCCTCTTTTTGTGGAATTTGCAAGTGGAGATTTCAAGCGCTTTCTGACCAATGGTAGAAAAGGGAATATCTTCGTATAAAAACTAGACAGAATCATTCTCAGCAACCACTTTGTGATGTGTGCACTCCACTCACAGAGTTTAACCTTTCTTTTCATAGAGCAGTTTGGAAACACTCTGTTGGTAGAGTGTGCAAGTGGATATTTGGACCTCTTTGAGGATTTCTTTGGAAACTGGATTTCTGCATATAACGCTAGACAGAAGAATTCTCAGTCACTTCTTTGGGCTGCGTGTGCTCAACTCACGGATTTGGACCTTCCTTTAGAAAGAGCAGATTTGAAACCCTCTTTTTGTGGAATTTGCAAGTGGAGATTTCAAGCGCTTTCTGGCCAATTGTAGAAAAGGAAATATCTTCGTATAAAAACTAGAGAGAATCATTCTCAGCAACCACTTTGTGATGTGTGCGTTCCACTCACAGAGTTTAACCTTTCTTTTCATACAGCAGTGCGGAAACACTCTGTAAATTCTGCAAGTGGATATTTGGCCTCTTTGAGGATTTCGTTGGAAACGGGATTTCTGCATATAACGCTTGACAGAAGAATTCTCAGTCACTTCTTTGCCCTGCGTATGTTCAACTCACGGAGATGAACCGTCCTTTAGACAGAGCAGATTTGAAACCCTCTTTTTGTGGGATTTGCAAGTGGAGATTTCAAGCGCTTTGGGTCCAATGGTAGAAAAGGAAATATCTTCGTATAAAAACTAGAGAGAAACATTCTCAGCAACCACTTTGAGATGTGTCCGTTCCACTCACAGAGTTTTAACTTTCTTTTCATAGAGCAGTTTGGAAACACCCTGTTTGTAAAGTCTGCAAGTGGATATTTGGACCTCTTTGTGGATTTCGTTGGAAACGGGATTTCTGCATATAACGCTAGACAGAGGAATCCTCAGTCACTTCTTTGGCTGCGTGTGTTCAACTCATGGAGTTGAACATTCCCTTAGACAGGGCAGATTTGAAACCCTATTTTTCTGGAATTTGCAAGTGGAGATTTCAAGTGCTTTCTGGCCAATGGTAGAAAAGGAAATATCTTCGTATAAAAACTAGAGAGAATCATTCTCAGCAACCACTTTGTGATGTGTGCATTCCACTCACAGGGTTTAAGCTTTCTTTTCATAGAGCAGTGTGGAAACACTCTGTAAATCTGTAAGTGGATATTTGGACCTCTTTGAGGATGTCGTTGGAAACGGGATTTCTGCATATAATGCTTGACAGAAGTATTCTCAGTCACTTCTTTGAGCTGCGTGTGTTGAACTCACGGAGTTGAACCTTCCTTTAGACAGAGCAGATTTGAAACCCTCTTTTTGTGGGATTTGCAAGTGGAGATTTCAAGCGCTATCGGCCAATGGTAGAAAAGGAAATATCTTCGTATAAAAATTAGAGATTCATTCTCAGCAACCACTTTGTGATGTGGGCGTTCCACTCACAGAGTTTAAGCTTTCTTTTCATAGAGCAGTTTGGAAGCACTCTGTTTGTAAAGTCTGCAAGTGGATATTTGGACCTCTTTGAGGAATTAATTGGAACGGGATTTCTGCATATAACGCTAGACAGAAGAAATCTCAGTATCTTCCTTGGGTTACTTGTGTTCAACTCGCGGAGTTGAACCTTCCATTAGACAGAGCAGATGTGAAAGCCTCTTTTTGTGGAATTTGCAAGTGGAGATTTCAAGCGCTTTCTGACCAATGGTAGAAAAGGAAATATCTTCGTATAAAAACTAGAGAGAATCATTGTCAGCAACCACTTTGTGATGTGTGCGTTCCACTCACAGAGTTTAACCTTACCTTTCATAGAGCAGTTTGGAAACACTCTGTTTGTAGAGTGTGCAAGTGGATATTTGGACCTCTTTGAGGATTTCGTTGGAAACGGTATTTCTGCATATAACGCTTGACAGAAGAATTCTCAGTCACTTCTTTGGGCTGCGTGTGTTGAACTCACTGAGTTGAACCATCCTTTAGACAGAGCTGATTTGAAACCCTCTTTTTGTGGGATTTGCAAGTGGATATTTCAAGCGATTTGGGGCCAATGGTAGAAAATGAAATATCTTCATATGAAAACCAGAGAGAATCATTCTCAGCAACCATTTTGTGATGTGTGCTTTCCACTCACAGAATTTAACCTTTCTTTTCATAGAGCAGTTTAGAAACACTCTGTTCGTAAAGTCTGCAAGTGGATATTTGGACCTCTTTGATTATGTGATTGGAAACGGGATTTTGGCATATAACGCTTGACAGAAGAATTCTCAGTCACTTCTTGGGCTGCGTGTGTTCAACTCAGGGAGATGAACCTTCCTTTATACAGAGCTGATTTGAAACCCTCTTTTTGTGGAATTTGCAAGTGGAGATTTCAAGCGCTATGGGGCCTGTGGTAGAAAAGGAAATATCTTCGTATAAAAATTAGAGATTCAATCTCAGCAACCACTTTGTGAAGTGTGCGTTCCACTCACAGGGTTTAACCTTTCTTTTCATAGAGCAGTTTGGAAGAACTCTGTTTGTAAAGTCTGCAAGTGGATATTTGGACCTCTTTGAGGATTTCTTTGGAAACGGGATTTCTGCATATAACGCTAGACAGAAGAAATCTCAGTATCTTCTTTGGGTTACTTGTGTTCGACTCGCAGAGTTGAACCTTCCATTAGACAGAGCAGATTTGAAAGCCTCTTTTTGTGGAATTTGCAAGTGGAGATTTCAAGCGCTTTCTGACCAGTGGTAGAAAAGGAAATATCTTCGTATAAAAACTAGACAGAATCATTCTCAGCAACCACTTTGTGATGTGTGCGCTCCACTCACGGAGTTTAACCTTTCTTTTCATAGAGCAGTTTGGAAACACTCTGTTCGTAAAGTCTGCAAGTGGATATTTGGACCTCTTTGAGGATTTCGTTGGAAACGGGATTTCTGCATATAACGCTTCACAGTAGAATTCTCAGTCACTTCTTTGGGCTGCGTGTGCTCAACTCACGGAGTTTGACCTTCCTTTAGAAAGGGCAGATTTGAAAACCTCTTTTTGTGGAATTTGCAAGTGGAGATTTCTAGCGCTTTCTGGCCAAAGGTAGAAAAGGAAATATCTTCGAATAAAAACTACAGAGAATCATTCTCAGCAACCACTTTGAGATGTGTCCGTTCCACTCACAGAGTTTTAACTTTCTTTTCATAGAGCAGTTTGGAAACACCCTGTTTGTAAAGTCTGCAAGTGGATATGTGGTCCTCTTTGATTATTTCATTGGAAACGGGATTTCTGCGTATAACGCAAGACAGAAGAATTCTCAGTAACTTCTTTGGGTTGCATGTGTTCAACTCACAGAGTTGAACATTCATTTAGAAAGAGCAGATTTGAAAACCACTTTTTTTGGAATTTGCAAGTGGAGATTTCAAGCGCTTTCTGGCCAATGGTAGAAAAGGAAATATCTTCGCATAAAAACTAGAGAGAATCATTCTCAGCAACCACTTGGTGATGTGTGCGTTCCACTCACAGAGTTTAAACTTTCTTTTCATAGAGCAGTTTGGAAACACTCTGTTTGTAAAGTCTGCAAGTGGATATTTGGACCTCTTTGAGGATTTCGTTGGAAACGGGATTTCTGCATATAACACTAGACAGAGGAATTCTCAGTAACTTCTTTGGGCTGCAGGTGTTCAACTCACACAGTTGAACCTTCCTTTAGACAGAGCAGATTTGAAACCCTCTTTTTGTGGAATTTGCAAGTGGAGATTTCAAGCGCTTTCTGACCAATGGTAGAAAAGGGAATATCTTCGTATAAAAACTAGACAGAATCATTCTCAGCAACCACTTTGTGATGTGTGCACTCCACTCACAGAGTTTAACCTTTCTTTTCATAGAGCAGTTTGGAAACACTCTGTTGGTAGAGTGTGCAAGTGGATATTTGGACCTCTTTGAGGATTTCTTTGGAAACTGGATTTCTGCATATAACGCTAGACAGAAGAATTCTCAGTCACTTCTTTGGGCTGCGTGTGCTCAACTCACGGATTTGGACCTTCCTTTAGAAAGAGCAGATTTGAAACCCTCTTTTTGTGGAATTTGCAAGTGGAGATTTCAAGCGCTTTCTGGCCAATTGTAGAAAAGGAAATATCTTCGTATAAAAACTAGAGAGAATCATTCTCAGCAACCACTTTGTGATGTGTGCGTTCCACTCACAGAGTTTAACCTTTCTTTTCATACAGCAGTGCGGAAACACTCTGTAAATTCTGCAAGTGGATATTTGGCCTCTTTGAGGATTTCGTTGGAAACGGGATTTCTGCATATAACGCTTGACAGAAGAATTCTCAGTCACTTCTTTGCCCTGCGTATGTTCAACTCACGGAGATGAACCGTCCTTTAGACAGAGCAGATTTGAAACCCTCTTTTTGTGGGATTTGCAAGTGGAGATTTCAAGCGCTTTGGGTCCAATGGTAGAAAAGGAAATATCTTCGTATAAAAACTAGAGAGAAACATTCTCAGCAACCACTTTGTGATGTGTGCATTCCACTCACAGATTTCAACCTTTCTTTTCATAGAGCAGTTTGGAAACACTCTGTTTGTAAAGTCTGCAAGTGGATATTTGGACCTCTTTGTGGATTTCGTTGGAAACGGGATTTCTGCATATAACGCTAGACAGAGGAATCCTCAGTCACTTCTTTGCCTGCGTGTGTTCAACTCATGGAGTTGAACATTCCCTTAGACAGGGCAGATTTGAAACCCTATTTTTCTGGAATTTGCAAGTGGAGATTTCAAGTGCTTTCTGGCCAATGGTAGAAAAGGAAATATCTTCGTATAAAAACTAGAGAGAATCATTCTCAGCAACCACTTTGTGATGTGTGCGTTCCACTCACAGAGTTTAAGCTTTCTTTTCATAGAGCAGTGTGGAAACACTCTGTAAATCTGTAAGTGGATATTTGGACCTCTTTGAGGATGTCGTTGGAAACGGGATTTCTGCATATAATGCTTGACAGAAGTATTCTCAGTCACTTCTTTGAGCTGCGTGTGTTGAACTCACGGAGTTGAACCTTCCTTTAGACAGAGCAGATTTGAAACCCTCTTTTTGTGGGATTTGCAAGTGGAGATTTCAAGCGCTATCGGCCAATGGTAGAAAAGGAAATATCTTCGTATAAAAATTAGAGATTCATTCTCAGCAACCACTTTGTGATGTGGGCGTTCCACTCACAGAGTTTAAGCTTTCTTTTCATAGAGCAGTTTGGAAGCACTCTGTTTGTAAAGTCTGCAAGTGGATATTTGGACCTCTTTGAGGAATTAATTGGAACGGGATTTCTGCATATAACGCTAGACAGAAGAAATCTCAGTATCTTCCTTGGGTTACTTGTGTTCAACTCGCGGAGTTGAACCTTCCATTAGACAGAGCAGATGTGAAAGCCTCTTTTTGTGGAATTTGCAAGTGGAGATTTCAAGCGCTTTCTGACCAATGGTAGAAAAGGAAATATCTTCGTATAAAAACTAGAGAGAATCATTGTCAGCAACCACTTTGTGATGTGTGCGTTCCACTCACAGAGTTTAACCTTACCTTTCATAGAGCAGTTTGGAAACACTCTGTTTGTAGAGTGTGCAAGTGGATATTTGGACCTCTTTGAGGATTTCGTTGGAAACGGTATTTCTGCATATAACGCTTGACAGAAGAATTCTCAGTCACTTCTTTGGGCTGCGTGTGCTCAACTCACGGAGTTGGACCTTCCTTTAGAAAGAGCAGATTTGAAAACATCTTTGTGTAATTTGCAAGTGGAGATTTCAAGCGATTTCTGGCCAAAGGTAGAAAAGGAAATATCTTCGTATAAAAACTACAGAGAATCATTCTCAGCAACCACTTTGAGATGTGTCCGTTCCACTCACAGAGTTTTAACTTTCTTTTCATAGAGCAGTTTGGAAACACTCTGTTTGTAAAGTCTGCAAGTGGATATGTGGACCTCTTTGATTATTTCGTTGGAAACGGGATTTCTGCATAACGCAAGACAGAAGAATTCTCAGTAACTTCTTTGGGTTGCATGTGTTCAACTCACAGAGTTGAACATTCATTTAGAAAGAGCAGATTTGAAAACCGCTTTTTTTGGAATTTGGAAGAGGAGATTTCAAGCGCTTTCTGGCCAATGGTAGAAAAGGAAATATCTTCGCATAAAAACTAGAGAGAATCATTCTCAGCAACCACTTGGTGATGTGTGCGTTCCACTCACAGAGTTTAACCTTTCTTTTCATAGAGCAGTTTGGAAACACTCTGTTTGTAAAGTCTGCAAGTGGATATTTGGACCTCTTTGAGGATTTCGTTGGAAACGGGATTTCTGCATATAACACTAGACAGAAGAATTCTCAGTAACTTCTTTGGGCTGTGGGTGTTCAACTCACACAGTTGAACCTTCCTTTAGACAGAGCAGATTTGAAACCGTCTTTTTGTGGAATTTGCAAATGGAGATTTCAAGTGCTTTCTGACCAATGGTAGAAAAGGGAATATCTTCGTATAAAAACTAGACAGAATCATTCTCAGCAACCACTTTGTGATGTGTGCGCTCCACTCACAGAGTTTAACCTTTCTTTTCATAGAGCAGTTTGGAAACACTCTGTTTGTAGGGTGTGCAAGTGGATATTTGGACCTCTTTGAGGATTTCGTTGGAAACTGGATTTCTGCACATAACGCTAGACAGAAGAATTCTCAGTCACTTCTTTGGGCTGCGTGTGCTCAACTCACGGATTTGGACCTTCCTTTAGAAAGAGCAGATTTGAAACCCTCTTTTTGTGGAATTTGCAAGTGGAGATTTCAAGCGCTTTCTGGCCAATGGTAGAAAAGGAAATATCTTCGTATAAAAACTAGAGAGAATCATTCTCAGCAACCACTTTGTGATGTGTGAGTTCCACTCACAGAGTTTAACCTTTCTTTTCATAGAGCAGTGCGGAAACACTCTGTAAAGTCTGCAAGTGGATATTTGGATCTCTTTGAGGATTTCGTTGGAAACGGGATTTCAGCATATAATGCTTGACAGAAGAATTCTCAGTCACTTCTTTGCCCTGCGTGTGTTCAACTCACGGAGTTGAACCCTCCTTTAGACAGAGCAGATTTGAAACCCTCTTTTTGTGGGATTTGCAAGTGGAGATTTCAAGCGCTATGGGCCAATGGTAGAAAAGGAAATATCTTCATATAAAAACTAGAGAGAATCATTCTCGGCAACCACTTTGGGATGTGTGCGTTCCACTCACAGAGTTTAAGCTTTCTTTTCATAGAGCAGTTTAGAAACACTCTGTTCGTAAAGTCTGCAAGTGGATATTTGGACCTCTTTGATTATTTGTTTGGAAACGGGATTTCTGCATATAACGCTTGACAGAAGAATTCTCAGTCACTTCTTTGAGCTGCGTGTGTTCAACTCAGGGAGATGAACCTTCCTTTATACAGAGCTGATTTGAAACCCTCTTTTTGTGGAATTTGCAAGTGGAGATTTCAAGCGCTTTTGGGGCCAATGGTATAAAAGGAAATATCTTCGTATAAAAATTAGAGATTCATTCTCAGCAACCACTTTGTGATGTGGGCGTTCCACTCACAGAGTTTAAGCTTTCTTTTCATAGAGCAGTTTGGAAGCACTCTGTTTGTAAAGTCTGCAAGTGGATATTTGGACCTCTTTGAGGATTTCATTGGAAACTGGATTTCTGCATATAACGCTAGACAGAAGAAATCTCAGTATCTTCCTTGGGTTACTTGTGTTCAACTCGCGGAGTTGAACCTTCCATTAGACAGAGCAGATTTGAAAGCCTCTTTTTGTGGAATTTGCAAGTGGAGATTTCAAGCGCTTTCTGACCAATGGTAGAAAAGGAAATATCTTCGTATAAAAACTAGAGAGAATCATTGTCAGCAACCACTTTGTGATGTGTGCGTTCCACTCACAGAGTTTAACCTTACCTTTCATAGAGCAGTTTGGAAACACTCTGTTTGTAGAGTGTGCAAGTGGATATTTGGACCTCTTTGAGGATTTCGTTGGAAACGGCATTTCTGCATATAACGCTTGACAGAAGAATTCTCAGTCACTTCTTTGGGCTGCGTGTGCTCAACTCACGGAGTTGGACCTTCCTTTAGAAAGAGCAGATTTGAAAACCTCTTTGTGGAATTTGCAAGTGGAGATTTCAAGCGATTTCTGGCCAAAGGTAGAAAAGGAAATATCTTCGTATAAAAACTACAGAGAATTATTCTCAGCAACCACTTTGAGATGTGTCCGTTCCACTCACAGAGTTTTAACTTTCTTTTCATAGAGCAGTTTGGAAACACTCTGTTTGTAAAGTCTGCAAGTGGATATGTGGACCTCTTTGAGGATTTCGTTGGAAACGGGATTTCTGCATATAACGCTTGACAGAAGAATTCTCAGTCACTTCTTTGCCCTGCGTGTGTTCAACTCACGGAGTTGAAACCTCCTTTAGACAGAGCAGATTTGAAACCCTCTTTTTGTGGGATTTGCAAGTGGAGATTTCAAGCGCTTTGGGTCCAGTGGTAGAAAAGGAAATATCTTCGTATAAAAACTAGAGAGAATCATTCTCAGCAACCACTTTGTAATGTGTGCCTTCCACTCGCAGAGTTTAACCTTTCTTTTCATAGAGCAGTTTGGTAACACTCTGTTTGTAAAGTCTGCAAGTGGATATTTGGACCTCTTTGAGGATTTCGTTGGAAACGGGATTTCTGCATATAACGCTAGACAGAGGAATCCTCAGTCACTTCTTTGGCTGCGTGTGTTCAACTCATGGAGTTGAACATTCCCTTAGACAGGGCAGATTTGAAACCCTCTTTTTCTGGAATTTGCTAGTGGAGATTTCAAGTGCTTTCTGGCCAACGGTAGAAAAGGAAATATCTTCGTATAAAAACTAGAGAGAATCATTGTCAGCAACCACTTTGTGATGTGTGCGTTCCACTCACAGAGTTTAACCTTTCTTTTCATAGAGCAGTTTGGAAACACTCTGTAAATCTGTAAGTGGATATTTGGACCTCTTTGAAGATGTCGTTGGAAACGGGATTTCTGCATATAACGCTTGACAGGAGTATTCTCATTCACTTCTTTGGGTTACTTGTGTTCGACTCGTAGAGTTGAACCTTCTATTAGACAGAGCAGATTTGAAACCCTCTTTTTGTGGAATTTGCAAGTGGAGATTTCAAGCGCTTTGGGCCAATGGTAGAAAAGGAAATATCTTCATATAAAAACTAGAGAGAATCATTCTCAGCAACCACTTTGTGATGTGTGCGTTCCACTCACAGAGTTTAACCTTTCTTTTCATAGAGCAGATTAGAAACACTCTGTTCGTAAAGTCTGCAAATGCATATTTTGACCTCTTTGGTTATGTGGTTGGAAAAGGGATTTCTGCATATAACTCTTGACAGAAGAATTCTCAGTCACTTCTTTGGGCTGCATGTGTTCAACTCAGGGAGATGGACCTTCCTTTGGACAGAGCTGATTTGAAACCCTCTTTTTGTGGAATTTGCAAGTGGAGATTTCGAGCACTTTGGGGCCTGTGGTAGAAAAGGAAATATCTTCGTATAAAAATTACTGATTCATTCTCAGCAACCACTTTGTGATGTGTGCGTTCCACTCACAGAGTTTAACCTTTCTTTTCATAGAGCAGTTTGGAAGAACTCTGTTTGTAAAGTCTGCAAGTGGATATTTGGACCTCTTTGGGGATTTCTTTGGAAACGGGATTTCTGCATATAACGTTAGACAGAAGACATCTCAGTATCTTCTTTGGGTTACTAGTGTTCGACTCGCAGAGTTGAACCTTCCATTAGACAGAGGAGATTTGAAAGCCTCTTTTTGTGGTATTTGCAAGTGGAGATTTCAAGCGCTTTCTGACCAATGGTAGAAAAGGATATATCTTCGTATAAAAACTACACAGAATCATTCTCAGCAACCACTTTGTGATGTGTGCGCTCCACTGACAGAGTTTAACCTTTCTTTTCATAGAGCAGTTTGGAAACACTCTGTTTGTAAAGTCTGCAAATGGATAGTTGGACCTCTTTGAGGATTTCATTGGAAACAGGATTTCTGCATATAACGCTAGACAGAAGAATTCACAGTCACTTCTTTGGGCTGTGTGTGCTCAACTCACGGAGTTGGACCTTCCTTTAGAAAGAGCAGATTTGAAACCCTCTTTTTCTGGAATTTGCAAGTGGAGATTTCAAGCAATTTCTGGCCAATGGTAGAAAAGGAAATATCTTAGTATAAAAACTAGAGAGAATCATTCTCAGCAACCACTTTGAGATGTGTGCGTTCCACTCACAGAGTTTTAACTTTCTTTTCTTAGAGCAGTTTGGAAACACTCTGTTTGTAAAGTCTGCAAGTGGATATTTGGACCTCTTTGAGGATTTCGTTGGAAACGGGATTTCTGCATATAACGCTAGACAGAAGAAATCTCAGTATCTTCTTTGGGTTACTTGTGTTCGACTCGTAGAGTTGAACCTTCTATTAGACAGAGCAGATTTGAAACCCTCTTTTTGGGGATTTGCAAGTGGAGATTTCAAGCGCTTTGGGGCCAATGGCAGAAAAGGAAATATCTTCATATAAAAACTAGAGAGAATCATTCTCAGCAACCACTTTGTGATGTGTGCGTTCCACTCACAGAGTTTAACCTTTCTTTTCATAGAGCAGATTTGAAACACTCTGTTCGTAAAGTCTGCAAATGCATATTTTGACCTCTTTGGTTATGTGGTTGGAAAAGGGATTTCTGCATATAACGCTTGACAGAAGAATTCTCAGTCACTTCTTTGGGCTGCGTGTGCTCAACTCACGGAGTTGGACCTTCCTTTGGACAGAGCAGATTTGAAACCCTCTTTTTGTGGGATTTGCAAGTGGAGATTTCAAGCGCTTTCTGACCAACGGTAGAAAAGGGAATATCTTCGTATAAAAACTAGACAGAATCATTCTCAGCAACCACTTTGTGATGTGTGCGCTCCACTGACAGAGTTTAACCTTTCTTTTCATAGAGCAGTTTGGAAACACTCTGTTTGTAGAGTGTGCAAGTGGATATTTGGACCTCTTTGAGGATTTCATTGGAAACGGGATTTCTGCATATAACGCTAGACAGAAGAATTCTCAGTCACTTCTTTGGGCTGCGTGTGCTCAACTCACGGATTTGGACCTTCCTTTAGAAAGAGCAGATTTGAAATCCTCTTTTTGTGGAATTTGCAAGTGTAGATTACAAGCGATTTCTGGCCAATGGTATAAAAGGAAATATCTTCGTATAAAAACTAGAGAGAATCATTCTCAGCAACCACTTTGTGATGTGTGCGCTCCACTCACAGAGTTTAACCTTTCTTTTCATAGAGCAGTTTAGAAACACTCTGTTCGTGAAGTCTGCAAGTGGATATTTGGACCTCTTTGATTATTTGGTTGGAAACGGGTTTTCTGCATATAACGCTTGACAGAAGAATTTTCAGTCACTTCTTTGGGCTGCGTGTGTTCAACTCATGTAGTTGAAAAGTCCTTTAGACAGAGCGGATTTGAAACCCTCTTTTTGTCAGATTTGCAAGTGGAGATTTCAAGCGCTTTGGGGACAATGGTAGAAAAGGAAATATCTTCGTATAAAAAGTAGAGAGAATCATTCTCAGCAACCACTTTTTGATGTGTGCGTTCCACTCACAGAGTTTAACCTTTCTTTTCATGGAGCAGTTTGGAAACACTCTGTTTGTAAAGTCTGCAAGTGGATATTTGGACGTCTTTGAGGATTTCGTTGGAAACGGGATTTCTGCATATAACGCTAGACAGAAGAATTCTCAGTCACTTCTATGGGCTGCGTGTGTTCAACTCAGGGAGATGAACCTTCTTTATACAGAGCTGATTTGAAACCCTCTTTTTGTGGGATTTCCAAGTGGAGATTTCTAGCGCTTTGGGGCCAATGGTAGAAAAGGAATTGTCTTCGTATAAAAATTAGAGATTCATTCTCAGCAACCACTTTGTGATGTGTGCGTTCCACTCACAGAGTTTAACCTTTCTTTTCATAGAGCAGTGCGGAAACACTCTGTTAGTAATGTCTGCAAGTGGATATTTGGACCTCTTTGATTATTTGGTTGGAAACGGGATTTCTGCATATAACGCTTGACAGAAGAATTCTCAGTCACTTCTTTGGGCTGCGTGTGCTCAACTCACGGAGTTGGACCTTCGTTTAGAAAGAGCAGATTTGAAAACCTCTTTTCGTGGAACTTGCAAGTGGAGATTTCAAGCGCTTTCTGGCCAATGGGAGAAAAGGAAATATCTTCGTATAAAAACTAGAGAAAATCATTGTCAGCAACCACTTTGTGATGTGTGCGTTCCACTTACAGAGTTTAACCTTTCTTTTCATAGAGCAGTTTGGAAACACTCTGTAAAGTCTGCAAGTGGATATGTGGACCTCTTTGATGATTTAATTGGTAACGGGATTTCTGGGTATAAGGCTAGACAGAAGAATTCTCAGTAACTTCTTTGGGTTGCATGTGTTCAACTCACAGAGTTGAACCTTCGTTTAGACAGAGCAGATTTGAAACCCTCTTTTTGTGGAATTTGGAAGTGGAGATTTCAAGCGCTTTCTAGCCAATGGTAGAAAAGCTAATATCTTCGTATAAAAACTAGACAGAATCATTCTCAGCAACCATTTTGTGATGTGTGCATTCCGCTCACAGTGTTTAACCTTTCCTTTCATAGAGCAGTTTGGAAACACTCTGTTTGTAAAGTCTGCAAGTGGATATTTGGAACTCTTTGAGGATTTCGTTGGAAACGGGATTTCTGCATATAATGCTAGACAGAAGAATTCTCAATAACTTCTTTGGGCTGCGGGTGTTCAACTCACGGAGTTGAACCTTCGTTTTGACAGAGCAGATTTGAAACCCTCTTTTTGTGGAATTTGCAGTTGGAGATTTCAAGCGATTTCTGGCCAACGGTAGAAAAGGAAATATCTTCTTATAAAAACTAGAGAGAATCATTCTCAGCAACCACTTTGTGATGTGTGCGTTCCACTCACAGAGTTTAACCTTTCCTTTCATAGAGCAGTTTGGAAACACTCTGTTTGTAAAGTCTGCAAGTGGATACTTAGACCTCTTTGAGGATTTCGTTGGAAAAGGGATTTCTGCATATAATGCTAGACAGAAGAATTCTCAGTTACTTCTTGGGCTGCGGGTGTTCAACTCACGGAGTTGAACCTTCCTTTTGACAGAGCAGATTTGAAACCCTCTTTTTGTGGAATTTGCAGTTGGAGATTTCAAGCGCTTTCGGGCCAACGGTAGAAAAGGAAATATCTTCTTATAAAAACTAGAGAGAATCATTCTCAGCAACCACTTTCTGATGTGTGCCCTCCACTCACGGATTTTAACCTTTCTTTTCATAGAGCAGTTTGGAAACACTCTGTTTGTAGAGTGTGCAAGTGGATATTTGGACCTCTTGGAGGATTTCGTTGGAAACGGGATTTCTGCATATAACGCTAGACAGAAGAATTCTCAGTCACTTCTTTGGGCTGCGTGAGCTCAACTCACGGAGTTGGACCTTCCTTTAGAAAGAGCAGGTTTGAAACCCTCTTTTTGTGGAATTTGCAAGTGGAGATTTCAAGCGCTTTCTGGCCAATGGTAGAAAAGGAAATATCTTCGTATAAAAACTAGAGAGAATCATTCTCAGCAACAACTTTGAGATGTGTGCGTTCCACTCACAGAGTTTTAACTTTCTTTTCATAGAGCAGTTTGGAAACAGTCTGTTTGTAAAGTCTGCAAGTGGTTATGTGGACCTCTTTGATTATTTCATTGGAAACGGGATTTCTGCGTATAACGCTAGACAGAAGAATTCTCAGTAACTTATTTGGGTTGCATGTGTTCAGCTCACAGAGTTGAACTTTCATTTAGAAAGAGCAGATTTGAAACCCACTTTTTTTGGAATTTGGAAGTGGAGATTTCAAGCACTTTCTGACCAATTGTAGAAAAGGAAATATCTTCGTATAAAAACTAGAGAGAATCATTCTCAGCAACCACTTTGAGATGTGTGCGTTCCACTCACAGAGTTTAACCTTTCTTTTCATAGAGCAGTTTGGAAACGCTCTGTTTGTATAGTCTGCAAGTGGATATTTGGACCTCTTTGAGGATTTCGTTGGAAACGGGATTTCTGCATATAACGCTAGACAGAAGAATCCTCAGTCACTTCTTTGGCTGCGTGTGTTCAACTCATGGAGTTGAACATTCCCTTTGACAGGGCAGATTTGAAACACTACTTTTCTGGAATTTGCCAGTGGAGATTTCAAGTGCTTTCTGGCCAATGGTAGAAAAGGAAATATCTTCGTATAAAAACTAGAGAGAATCATTGTCAGCAACCACTTTGTGATGTGTGCGTTCCACTTACAAAGTTTAACCTTTCTTTCATAGAGCAGTTTGGAAACACTCTGTAAAGTCTGCAAGTGGATATTTGGAACTCTTTGAGGATGTCGTTGGAAACGGGATTTCTGCAAATAACGCTTGACAGAAGAATTCTCAGTCACTTCTTTGAGCTGCGTGTGTTGAACTCACGGAGTTGAACTGTCGTTTAGACAGACCAGATTTGAAACGCTCTTTTTGTGGGATTTGCAAGTGGAGATTTCAAGCGCTTTGGGGCCAATGATAGAAAAGGAAATATCTTTATATAAAAACTAGAGAGAATCATTCTCAGAAACCACCTTGTGATGTGTGCGTTCCACTCACAGAGTTTAACCTTTCTTTTCATAGCGCAGTTTAGAAACACTCTGTACGTAAAGTCTGCAAGTGGATATTTGCAGCTCCTTGATTATTTGGTTGGAAACGGGATTACTGCATATAACGCTAGACAGAAGAATTCTCAGTCACTTCTTTGGGCTGCATGTGTTCAACTCAGGGAGATGAACCTTCCTTTATGCAGAGCTGATTTGAAACTCTCTTTTTGTTGAATTTGCAAGTGGAGATTTCAAGCGCTTTGGGGCCAATGGTAGAAAAGGAAATATCTTCGTATGAAAACTAGAGAGAATCATAATCAGCAACCACTTTGTGATGTGTACGTTCCACTCACAGAGTTTAACCTTTCTTTTCATAGAGCAGTTTGGAAACACTCTGTTTGTAAAGTCTGCAAGTGGATATTTGGACCTCTTTGAGGATTTCGTTGGAAACGGGATTTCTGCATATAACGCTAGACAGAAGAATTCTCAGTCACTTCTTTGGGCTGCGTGTGCTCAACTCACGGAGTTGGACCTTCCTTTAGAAAGAGCAGATTTGAAACCCTGTTTTTGTGGAATTTGCAAGTGGAGATTTCAAGCGCTTTCTGGCCAATGGTAGAAAAGGAAATATCTTCGTAAAAACTAGAGAGAATCATTCTCAGCAACCACTTTGTGATGTCTGTGTTCCACTCACAGAGTTTAACCTTTCTTTTCATAGAGCAGTTTGGAAACACTCTGTAAAGTCTGCAAGTGGATTTTGGGCCTCTTTGAGGATTTCGTTGGAAACGGGATTTCTGCATAGAACGCTTGACAGAAGAATTCTCAGTCACTTCTTGGCCCTGGGTGTGTTCAACTCACGGAGTTGAACCGTCCTTTAGACAGAGCAGATTTGAAACCCTCTTTTTGTGGGATTTGCAAGTGGAGATTTCAAGCGCTTTGGGTCCAATGGTAGAAAAGGAAATATCTTCGTATAAAAACTAGAGAGAATCATTCTCAGCAACCACTTTGTGATGTGTGCGTTCCACTCACAGAGTTCAACCTTTCTTTTCATAGAGCAGTTTGGAAACACTCTGTTTGTAAAGTCTTCAAGTGGATATTTGGACCTCTTTGAGGATTTCGTTGGAAACGGGATTTCTGCATATAACGCTAGACAGAAGAATCCTCAGTCACTTCTTTGCCTGCGTGTGTTCAACTCATGGACTTGAACATTCCCTTAGACAGGGCAGATTTGAAACCCTCTTTTTCTGGAATTTGCAAGTGGAGATTTCAAGTGCTTTCTGGCCAATGGTAGAAAAGGAAATATCTTCGTATATAAACTAGAGAGAATCATTGTCAGCAACCACTCTGTGATGTGTGCGTTCCACTCACAGAGTTTAACCTTTCTTTTCATAGAGCAGTTTGGTAACACTCTGTAAAGTCTTCAAGTGGATATTTGTACCTCTTTGAGGATGTCGTTGGAAACGGGATTTCTGCATATAACGCTTGACAGAAGCATACTCAGTCACTTCTATGGGCAGCGTGTGTTCAGCTCAGGGAGATGAACCTTACTTTATACAGAGCTGATTTGAAACCCTCTTTTTGTGGAATTTGCAAGTGGAGATTTCAAGCGCTTTGGGGCCAATGGTAGAAAAGGAAATATCTTCGTTTAAAAATTAGAGATTCATTCTCAGCAACCACTTTGTGATGTTTGTGTTCCACTCACAGAGTTTAACCTTTCTTTTCATAGAGCAGTTTGGAAGCATTCTGTTTGTAAAGTCCTCAAGTGGATATTTGGACCTCTTGGAGGATTTCATTGGAAACGGGATTTCTGCGTATAACGCTAGACAGAAGAAATCTCTGTTTCTACTTTGGGTTACTTGTGTTCGACTCGCAGAGTTGAACCTTCCATTAGACAGAACAGTTTTGAAAGCCTCTTTTTGTGGAATTTGCAAGTGGAGATTTCAAGGGCTTTCTGACCAATGGTAGAAAAGGAAATATCTTCGTATAAAAACTAGACAGAATCATTCTCAGCAACCACTTTGTGAATTGTGCGCTTCACTCACAGAGTTTAACCTTTCTTTTCATAGAGCAGTTTGGAAACACTCTGTTTGTAGAGTGTGCAAGTGGATATTTGGACCTCTTGGAGGATTTCGTTGGAAACGGGATTTCTGCATATAACGCTAGACAGAAGAATTCTCAGTCACTTCTTTGGGCTGCGTGTGCTCAACTCACGGAGTTGGACCTTCCTTTAGAAAGAGCAGATGTGAAACCCTCTTTTTGTGGAATTTGCAAGTGGAGATTTCAAGCGCTTTCTGGCCAATGGTAGAAAAGGAAATATCTTCGTATAAAAACTAGAGAGAATCATTCTCAGCAACCACTTTGTGATGTGTGCGTTCCACTCACAGAGTTTAAGCTTTCTTTTCATAGAGCAATTTGGAAACACTCTGTAAAGTCTGCAAGTGGATATTTGGAACTCTTTGAGGATTTCGTTGGAAACGGGATTTCTGCATATAACGCTAGACAGAAGAATTCTGAGTCGCTTCTTTGCCCTGCGTGTGTTCAACTCACGGAGTTGAACCGTCCTTTATACAGAGCAGATTTGAAACCCTCTTTTTGTGGGATTTGCAAGTGGAGATTTCAAGCGCTTTGGGGCCAATGGTAGAAAAGGAAATATCTTCGTATAAAAACTAGAGAGAATCATTCTCAGCAACCACTTTGTGATGTGTGCGTTCCACTCACAGAGTTCAACCTTTCTTTTCATAGAGCAGTTTGGAAACACTCTGTTTGTAAAGTCCGCAAGTGGATATTTGGACCTCATTGAGGATTTTGTTGGAAAGGGGATTTCTGCATATAACGCTAGAAAGAAGAATTCTCTGTAACTTCTTTGGCTGCGTGTGTTCAACTCATGGAATTGAACCTTCCTTTAGACAGGGCAGATTTAAAACCCTCTTTTTCTGGAATTTGCAAGTGGAGATTTCCAGTGCTTTGGGGCCAATGGTAGAAAAGGAAATATCTTTGTATAAAAACCAGAATGAATCATTGTCAGCAACAACTTTATGAAGTGTGCGTTCCGTTCACGGAGTTTAACCTTTCTTTTCATAGAGAAGTTTGGAAACACTCTGTTTGTAAAGTCTGAAAGTGGATATTTGGACATCTTTGAGGATTTTGTTGGAAACGGGATTTCTGCATATAACGCCAGACAGAAGAATTCTCAGTCACTTCTTTGGGCTGCGGGTGTTCAACTCACACAGCTGAACCTTCCTTTAGACACAGCATATTTGAAACCCTCTTTTTATGGAATTTGCAATTTTTAGATTTCAAGTGCTTTCTGGCCAATGGTAGAAAAGGAAATATCTTCGTATAAAAACTAGAGAGAATCATTCTCAGCAACCACTTTGTGATGTGTGCGTTCCACTCACAGAGTTTAACCTTTCTTTTCATAGAGCAGTTTGGAAACACTCTGTTTGTAAAGTCTGCAAGTGGATATTTGGATCTCTTTGAGGATTTCATTGGAAACGGGATTTCTGCATATAACGCTAGACAGAAGAATTCTCAGTCACTTCTTTGGGCTGCGTGTGTTCAACTCACAGAATTGAACCTTCCTTTAGAAAGAGCAGATTTGAAACCCACTTTTTGTGGAATTTGCAAGTGGAGATTACCAGCGCTTTGGGGCCAATGGTATAAATTGAAATATCTTCGTATAAAAACTAGAGAGAATCATTCTCAGCAACCACTTTGTGATGTGTTCGTTCCACTCACAGAGTTTAAACTTTCTTTTCATAGAGCAGTTTGGAAAAACTCTGTTTGTAAAGTCTGCAAATGGATATGTGGACCTCTTTGACGATTTCATTGGAAACGGGATTTCTGCATATAACGCTAGACAGAAGAATTCTCAGTAACTTCTTTGGGTTGCATATGTTCAACTCACACAGTTGAACCTTCCTTTAGACAGAGCAGATTTGAAACCCTCTGTTTGTGGAATTTGCAATTGGAGATTTTAAGCGCTTTTGATTCAAAGGTAGAAAAGGAAATATCTTCGTATAAAAACTAGAGAGAATCATTGTCAGCAACCAGTTTGTGATGTGTGCGTTCCACTCACAGAGTTTAACCTTTCTTTTCATAGAGCATTTTGGAAACACTCTGTAAATTCTGCAAGTGGATATTTGGACCTCTTTGAGGATGTCGTTGGAAACGGGAGTTCTGCATATAACGCTTGACAGAAGAATTCTCAGTCACTTCTTTGAGCTGCGTGTGTTGCACTAACGGAGTTGAATCATCCTTTAGACAGAGCAGATTTGAAACCCTCTTTTTGTGGGATTGGCAAGTGGAGATTTCAAGCGCTTTGGGGCCAATGGTAGAAAAGGAAATATCTTCATATAAAAACTAGAGAGAATGATTCTCAGCAACCACTTTGTGATGAGTGCGTTCCACTCACATAGCTTAACCTTTGTTTTCATAGAGCAGATTGGAAACACTCTGTTTGTAAAGTCTGCAGGTGGATATTTGGAACTCTTTGAGGATGTCTTTGGAAACGGGATTTCTGCATAAAACGCTAGATAGAAGAATTGTCAGTAACCATTTTGGGCTGCGTGTGTTCAACTCACAGTGTTGAACCTTCCTTTACACAGAGCAGATTTGAAACCCTCTTTTTGTGAAATTTCCAAGAGGAGATTTCAAGCGCTTTTGGGCCTACGGTAGAAAAGGAAATATCTTCGTTTAAAAATTAGAGATTCATTCTCAGCAACCACTTTGTGATGTTTGTGTTCCACTCACAGAGTTTAACCTTTCTTTTCATAGAGCAGTTTGGAAGCATTCTGTTTGTAAAGTCCTCAAGTGGATATTTGGACCTCTTGGAGGATTTCATTGGAAACGGGATTTCTGCGTATAACGCTAGACAGAAGAAATCTCTGTTTCTACTTTGGGTTACTTGTGTTCGACTCGCAGAGTTGAACCTTCCATTAGACAGAACAGTTTTGAAAGCCTCTTTTTGTGGAATTTGCAAGTGGAGATTTCAAGGGCTTTCTGACCAATGGTAGAAAAGGAAATATCTTCGTATAAAAACTAGACAGAATCATTCTCAGCAACCACTTTGTGAATTGTGCGCTTCACTCACAGAGTTTAACCTTTCTTTTCATAGAGCAGTTTGGAAACACTCTGTTTGTAGAGTGTGCAAGTGGATATTTGGACCTCTTGGAGGATTTCGTTGGAAACGGGATTTCTGCATATAACGCTAGACAGAAGAATTCTCAGTCACTTCTTTGGGCTGCGTGTGCTCAACTCACGGAGTTGGACCTTCCTTTAGAAAGAGCAGATGTGAAACCCTCTTTTTGTGGAATTTGCAAGTGGAGATTTCAAGCGCTTTCTGGCCAATGGTAGAAAAGGAAATATCTTCGTATAAAAACTAGAGAGAATCATTCTCAGCAACCACTTTGTGATGTGTGCGTTCCACTCACAGAGTTTAAGCTTTCTTTTCATAGAGCAATTTGGAAACACTCTGTAAAGTCTGCAAGTGGATATTTGGAACTCTTTGAGGATTTCGTTGGAAACGGGATTTCTGCATATAACGCTAGACAGAAGAATTCTGAGTCGCTTCTTTGCCCTGCGTGTGTTCAACTCACGGAGTTGAACCGTCCTTTATACAGAGCAGATTTGAAACCCTCTTTTTGTGGGATTTGCAAGTGGAGATTTCAAGCGCTTTGGGGCCAATGGTAGAAAAGGAAATATCTTCGTATAAAAACTAGAGAGAATCATTCTCAGCAACCACTTTGTGATGTGTGCGTTCCACTCACAGAGTTCAACCTTTCTTTTCATAGAGCAGTTTGGAAACACTCTGTTTGTAAAGTCCGCAAGTGGATATTTGGACCTCATTGAGGATTTTGTTGGAAAGGGGATTTCTGCATATAACGCTAGAAAGAAGAATTCTCTGTAACTTCTTTGGCTGCGTGTGTTCAACTCATGGAATTGAACCTTCCTTTAGACAGGGCAGATTTAAAACCCTCTTTTTCTGGAATTTGCAAGTGGAGATTTCCAGTGCTTTGGGGCCAATGGTAGAAAAGGAAATATCTTTGTATAAAAACCAGAATGAATCATTGTCAGCAACAACTTTATGAAGTGTGCGTTCCGTTCACGGAGTTTAACCTTTCTTTTCATAGAGAAGTTTGGAAACACTCTGTTTGTAAAGTCTGAAAGTGGATATTTGGACATCTTTGAGGATTTTGTTGGAAACGGGATTTCTGCATATAACGCCAGACAGAAGAATTCTCAGTCACTTCTTTGGGCTGCGGGTGTTCAACTCACACAGCTGAACCTTCCTTTAGACACAGCATATTTGAAACCCTCTTTTTATGGAATTTGCAATTTTTAGATTTCAAGTGCTTTCTGGCCAATGGTAGAAAAGGAAATATCTTCGTATAAAAACTAGAGAGAATCATTCTCAGCAACCACTTTGTGATGTGTGCGTTCCACTCACAGAGTTTAACCTTTCTTTTCATAGAGCAGTTTGGAAACACTCTGTTTGTAAAGTCTGCAAGTGGATATTTGGATCTCTTTGAGGATTTCATTGGAAACGGGATTTCTGCATATAACGCTAGACAGAAGAATTCTCAGTCACTTCTTTGGGCTGCGTGTGTTCAACTCACAGAATTGAACCTTCCTTTAGAAAGAGCAGATTTGAAACCCACTTTTTGTGGAATTTGCAAGTGGAGATTACCAGCGCTTTGGGGCCAATGGTATAAATTGAAATATCTTCGTATAAAAACTAGAGAGAATCATTCTCAGCAACCACTTTGTGATGTGTTCGTTCCACTCACAGAGTTTAAACTTTCTTTTCATAGAGCAGTTTGGAAAAACTCTGTTTGTAAAGTCTGCAAATGGATATGTGGACCTCTTTGACGATTTCATTGGAAACGGGATTTCTGCATATAACGCTAGACAGAAGAATTCTCAGTAACTTCTTTGGGTTGCATATGTTCAACTCACACAGTTGAACCTTCCTTTAGACAGAGCAGATTTGAAACCCTCTGTTTGTGGAATTTGCAATTGGAGATTTTAAGCGCTTTTGATTCAAAGGTAGAAAAGGAAATATCTTCGTATAAAAACTAGAGAGAATCATTGTCAGCAACCAGTTTGTGATGTGTGCGTTCCACTCACAGAGTTTAACCTTTCTTTTCATAGAGCATTTTGGAAACACTCTGTAAATTCTGCAAGTGGATATTTGGACCTCTTTGAGGATGTCGTTGGAAACGGGAGTTCTGCATATAACGCTTGACAGAAGAATTCTCAGTCACTTCTTTGAGCTGCGTGTGTTGCACTAACGGAGTTGAATCATCCTTTAGACAGAGCAGATTTGAAACCCTCTTTTTGTGGGATTGGCAAGTGGAGATTTCAAGCGCTTTGGGGCCAATGGTAGAAAAGGAAATATCTTCATATAAAAACTAGAGAGAATGATTCTCAGCAACCACTTTGTGATGAGTGCGTTCCACTCACATAGCTTAACCTTTGTTTTCATAGAGCAGATTGGAAACACTCTGTTTGTAAAGTCTGCAGGTGGATATTTGGAACTCTTTGAGGATGTCTTTGGAAACGGGATTTCTGCATAAAACGCTAGATAGAAGAATTGTCAGTAACCATTTTGGGCTGCGTGTGTTCAACTCACAGTGTTGAACCTTCCTTTACACAGAGCAGATTTGAAACCCTCTTTTTGTGAAATTTCCAAGAGGAGATTTCAAGCGCTTTTGGGCCTACGGTAGAAAAGGAAATATCTTCGTTTAAAAACTAGAGAGAATCATTCTCAGCAACCACTTTGTGATGTGTGCGTTCCACTCACAGAGTTTAACCTTTGTTTTCATAGAGCAGTTTGGAAACACTCTGTTTGTAAAGTCTGCAAGTGGAAATTTGGACCTCTATGAGGATTTCGTTGGAAACGGGATTTCTGTATATAGCGCTAGACAGAAGAATTCTCAGTAACTTCTTTGGGTTGCGTGTGTTCAACTCACAGAGTTGAACCTTCCTTTAGACAGAGCAGATTTGAAACACTCTTTTTGTGGAATTTGCAAGTGGAGATTTCAAGCGCTTTGTGGCCTTTGGTAGAGAAGGAAATATCTACGTATAAAAACTAGAGAGAATCATTCTCAGCAACCACTTTGTGATGTGTGCGTTCCACTCACATAGCTTAACCTTTGTTTTCATAGAGCAGTTTGGAAACACTCTGTTTGTATAGTCTGCAAGTGGGTATTTGGACCTCTTTGAGCATTTCGTTGGAAACGAGATTTCTGCATATAACTCTAGACAGAAGAATTCTCAGTAACTTCTTTGGGCTGCGTGTGTTCAACTCACAGAGTTGAACCTTCCTTTAGACAGAGCAGATTTGAAACCATGTTTTTGTGGAATTTGCAAGTGGAGATTTCAAGCGTTTTTGGGCCATCGATAGAAAGGAAATATCTTCGTATAAAACTAGAGAGAATCGTTCTCAGCTACCACTTAGGGATGTGAGCGTTCCACACACAGAGTTTAACCTTTGTTTTCATAGAGCGGATTGGAAACACTCTGTTTGTAAAGTCTGCAAATGGATATTTGGACCTCTTTGGAGATTTCGTTGGAAACGGGATTTCTGCGTATAACGCTAGACAGAAGAATTCTCAGTAACTTCCTTGGGTTGCGTGTGTTCAACTCACAGAGTTGAACCTTCCTTTTGACAGAGCAGATTTGAAACCCTCTTTTTGTGGAATTTGCAAGTGGAGATTTCAAGTGCTTTGGGGCCAATGGTAGAAAAGGAAATATCTGCGTATAAAAACTAGAGAGAATCATTCTCAGCAATCACTTTGTGATGTGTGCGTTCCACTCACATAGCTTAACCTTTGTTTTCATAGAGCAGATTGGAAACACTCTGTTTGTAAAGTCTGCAAGTGGATATTTGGACCTCTTTGAAGATTTCGTTGGAAACGGGATTTCTGTATATAACGCTAGACAGAAGAATTCTCAGTAACTTCTTGGGGCTGCGTGTGTTCAACTCACAGAGTTGAACCTTCCTTTAGACAGACCAGATTTGAAACACTCTTTTTGTGGAATTTGCAAGTGCAGATTTCAAGCGCTTTGGGGCCTATGGTAGAAAAGGAAATATCTTCGTATAAAAACTAGAGAGAATCATTCTCAGCAACCACTTTGTGATGTGTGCGTTCCACTCACATAGCTTAACCTTTGTTTTCATTGAGCAGTTTGGAAACACTCTGTTTGTAAAGTCTGCAAGTGGATATTTGGAACTCTTTGAGGATTTCGTTGGAAACGGGATTTCTGCATATAACGCTAAATAGAAGAATTCTCAGTAACTACTTTGGGCTGCGTGTGTTCAACTCACAGTGTTGAACCTTCCTTTAGACAGAGCAGATTTGAAACCCTCTTTTTGTGGAATTTCCAAGAGGAGATTTCAAGCGCTTTGGGGCCTACGCTAGAAAAGGAAATATCTTCGTATAAAAACTAGAGAGAATCATTCTCAGCAACCACTTTGTGATGTGTGCGTTCCACTCACAGAGTTTAACCTTTGTTTTCATAGAGCAGTTTGGAAACACTCTGTTTGTAAAGTCTGCAAGTGGAAATTTGGACCTCTATGAGGATATCGTTGGAAACGGGATTTCTGAATATAAAGCTAGACAGAAGAATTCTCAGTAACTTTTTTGGGCTCCATGTGTTCATCTCACAGAGTTGAACCTTCCTTTACAAAGAGCAGATTTGAAACACTCTTTCTGTGGAATTTGCAAGTGGAGATTTCAAGCGCTTTGGGGCCTATGGTAGAAAAGGAAATATCTTCGTATAAAAACTAGAGAGAATCATTCTCAGCAACCACTTTGTGATGTGTGCGTTCCACTCACAGAGTTTAACCTTTCTTTTCATAGAGCAGTTTGGTAACACTCTGTTTGTAATGTCTGCAAGTGGATATTTGGACCTCTCTGAGGATTTCGTTGGAAACGGGATTTCCGTACATAACGCTAGACAGAAGAATTCCCAGTAACTTCTTTAGGCTACGTGTGTACAACTCACAGAGTTGAACCTTCCTTTAGACAGAGCAGATTTGAAACCCTGTTTTTGTGTAATTTGCAAGTGGAGATTTGAAGCGCCTTTGGGCCATCGTTAGAAAGGTAATATCTTTGTATAAAACTAGAGAGAATCATTCTCAGCTACCACTTTGGGATGTGAGCGTTCCACTCACAGAGTTTAACCTTTGTTTTCATAGAGCAGATTGGAAACACTCTGTTTGTAAAGTCTGCAAGTGGATATTTGGACCTCATTGAAGAATTCATTGGAAACGGGATTTCGGCATATAACGCTAGACAGAAGAATTCTCAGTAACTTCTTTGGGTTGCGTGTGTTCAACTCACAGGGTTGAACCTTCCTTTTGACAGAGCAGATTTGAAACCCTCTTTTTGTGGAATTTGCAAGTGGAGATTTCAAGCGCTTTGGGGCCTATGGTAGAAAAGGAAATATCTTCGTATAAAAACTAGAGAGAATCATTCTCAGCAACCTCTTTGTGATGTGTGCGTTCCACTCACATAGCTTAACCTTTGTTTTCATAGAGCAGTTTGGAGACACTCTGTAAAGTCTGCAAGTGGATATTTGGTCTTCTTTGAGGATTTCGTTGGAACAGGATTTCTGCATATAACGCTAGACAGAAGAATTCTCAGTCACTTCTTTGCCCTGCGTGTGTTCAACTCAGGGAGATTAACCTTCCTTTATGCAGAGCTGATTTGAAACCCTCTTTTTGTGGGATTTGCAAGTGGAGATTTCAAGCGCTTTGGGGCCAATGGTAGAAAAGGAAATATCTTCGTACAAATACTAGAGAGAATCGTTCTCAGCAACCACTTTGTGATGTGTGCGTTCCACTCACAGAGTTTAACCTTTCTTTTCATGGAGCAGTTTGGAAACACTCTGTTTGTAAAGTCTGCAAGTGGATATTTGGACCTCTTTGAGGATTTCGTTGGAAACAGGATTTCTGCGTATAACGCTAGACAGAAGTATTCTCAGTCACTTCTTTGGGCTGCGTGTGTTCAACTCACGGAGTTGAACCTTCCTTTAGAAAGAGCAGATTTGAAACCCTCTTTTTGTGGAACTTGCAAGTGGAGATTTCAAGCGCTTTGTGTCCAATGGTAGAAAAGGAATTATCTTCGTATAAAAACTAGAGAGAATCCTTCTGAGCAACCACTCAGTGATGTGTGTGTTCCACTCACAGAGTTTAACCTTTCATTTCATAGAGCAGTTTGGAAACACTCTGTTTGTAAAGTCTGCAAGTGGATATGTGGACCTCTTTGATGATTTCATTGGAAACGGGATTTCTGGGTATAACGCTAGACAGAAGAATTCTCAGCAACTTCTTTGGGTTGCATGTGTTCAACTCACAGAGTTGAACCTTCGTTTAGACAGAGCAGATTTGAAACCCTCTTTTTGTGGAATTTGGAAGTGGAGATTTCAAGCGCTTTCTAGCCAATGGTAGAAAAGGTAATATCTTCGTATAAAAACTAGAGAGAATCATTCTCAGCAACCATTTTGTGATGTGTGCATTCCGCTCACAGTGTTTAACCTTTCCTTTCATAGAGCAGTTTGGAAACACTCTGTTTGTAAAGTCTGCAAGTGGATATTTTTTCCTCTTTGAGGATTTCGTTGGAAACGGGATTTCTGCATATAATGCTAGACAGAAGAATTCTCAGTAACTTCTTTGGGCTGCGGGTGTTCAACTCACGGAGTTGAACCTTCCTTTTGACAGAGCAGATTTGAAACCCTCTTTTTGTGGAATTTGCAGTTTGAGATTTCAAGCGCTTTCGGGCCAACGGTAGAAAAGGAAATATCTTCGTATAAAAACTAGAGAGAATCATAATCAGCAACCACTTTGTGATGTGTGCGTTCCACTCACAGAGTTTAACGTTTCTTTTCATAGAGCAGTTTGGAAACACTCTGTTTGTAAAGTCTGCAAGTGGATATTTGGACCTCTTTGAGGATTTCTTTGGAAACGGGATTTCTGCATATAACGCTAGACAGAAGACATCTCAGTATCTTCTTTGGGTTACTTGTGTTCGACTCGCGGAGTTGAACCTTCCATTAGACAGAGCAGATTTGAAAGCCTCTTTTTGTGGAATTTGCAAGTGGAGATTTCAAGCGCTTTCTGACCAATGGTAGAAAAGGAAATATCTTCGTATAAAAACTAGACAAAATCATTCTCAGCAACCACTTTGTGATGTGTGCGCTCCACTCACGGAGTTTAACCTTTCTTTTCATAGAGCAGTTTGGAAACACTCTGTTTGTAGAGTGTGCAAGTGGATATTTGGACCTCTTTGAGGATTTCGTTGGAAACGGGATTTCTGCATATAACGCTAGACAGAAGAATTCTCAGTCACTTCTTTGGGCTGCGTGAGGTCAACTCACGGAGTTGGACCTTCCTTTAGAAAGAGCAGGTTTGAAACCCTCTTTTTGTGAAATTTGCAAGTGGAGATTTCAAGCGCTTTGGGGCCAATGGTAGAAAAGGAAATATCTTTATATAAAAACTAGAGAGAATCATTCTCAGCAACCACCTTGTGATGTGTGCGTTCCACTCACAGAGTTTAACCTTTCTTTTCATAGAGCAGTTTAGAAACACTCTGTTCGTAAAGTCTGCAAGTGGATATTTGCAGCTCCTTGATTATTTGGTTGGAAACGGGATTACTGCATATAATGCTAGACAGAAGAATTCTCAGTCACTTCTTTGGGCTGCGTGTGTTCAACTCAGGGAGATGAACCTTCCTTTATGCAGAGCTGATTTGAAACTCTGTTTTTGTGGAATTTGCAAGTGGAGATTTCTAGCGTTTTGGGGCCAATGGTAGAAAAGGAAATATCTTCGTATAAAAACTAGAGAGAATCATAATCAGCAACCACTTTGTGATGTGTGCGTTCCACTCACAGAGTTTAACGTTTCTTTTCATAGAGCAGTTTGGAAACACTCTGTTTTTAAAGTCTGCAAGTGGATATTTGGACCTCTTTGAGGATTTCTTTGGAAACGGGATTTCTGCATATAACGCTAGACAGAAGACATCTCAGTATCTTCTTTGGGTTACTTGTGTTCGACTCGCGGAGTTGAACCTTCCATTAGACAGATCAGATTTGAAAGCCTCATTTTGTGGAATTTGCAAGTGGAGATTTCTTGCGCTTTCTGACCAATGGTAGAAAAGGAATTATCTTCGTATAAAAACTAGACAAAATCATTCTCAGCAACCACTTTGTGATGTGTGCGCTCCACTCACGGAGTTTAACCTTTCTTTTCATAGAGCAGTTTGGAAACACTCTGTTTGTAGAGTGTGCAAGTGGATATTTGGACCTCTTGGAGGATTTCGTTGGAAACGGGATTTCTGCATATAACGCTAGACAGAAGAATTCTCAGTCACTTCTTTGGGCTGCGTGAGCTCAACTCACGGAGTTGGACCTTCCTTTAGAAAGAGCAGGTTTGAAACCCTCTTTTTGTGGAATTTGCAAGTGGAGATTTCAAGCGCTTTCTGGCCAATGGTAGAAAAGGAAATATCTTCGTATAAAAACTAGAGAGAATCATTCTCAGCAACAGCTATGAGATGTGTGCGTTCCACTCACAGAGTTTTAACTTTCTTTTCATAGAGGAGTTTGGAAACACTCTGTTTGTAAAGTCTGCAAGTGGATATGTGGACCTCTTTGATTATTTCATTGGAAACGGGATTTCTGCGTATAACGCTAGACAGAAGAATTCTCAGTAACTTCTCTGGGTTGCATGTGTTCAGCTCACAGAGTTGAACATTCATTTAGAAAGAGCAGATTTGAAACCCACTTTTTTTGGAATTTGGAAGTGTAAATTTCAAGCGCTTTCTGACCAATGGTAGAAAAGGAAATATCTTCGCATAAAAACTAGAGAGAATCATTCTCAGCAACCACTTTGAGATGTGTGCGTTCCACTCACAGAGTTTAACCTTTCTTTTGATAGAGCAGTTTGGAAACGCTCTGTTTGTAAAGTCTGCAAGTGGATATTTGGACCTCTTTGAGGATTTCGTTGGAAACGGGATTTCTGCATATAACGCTAGACAGAAGAACCCTCAGTCACTTCTTTGGCTGCGTGTGTTCAACTCATGGAGTTGAACATTCCCTTAGACAGGGCAGATTTGAAACCCTATTTTTCTGGAATTTGCAAGTGGAGATTACAAGTGCTTTCTGGCCAATGGTAGAAAAGGAAATATCTTCGTATAAAAACTAGAGAGAATCATTGTCAGCAACCACTTTGTGATGTGTGCGTTCCACTCACAAAGTTTAACCTTTCTTTCATAGAGCAGTTGGGAAACACTCTGTAAAGTCTGCAAGTGGATATTTGGACCTCTTTGAGGATGTCGTTGGAAACGGGATTTCTGCATATAACGCTTGACAGAAGAATTCTCAGTCACTTCTTTGAGCTGCGTGTGTTGAACTCACGGAGTTGAACCGTCGTTTAGACAGAGCAGATTTGAAACCCTCTTTTTGTGGGATTTGCAAGTGGAGATTTCAAGCGCTTTGGGGCCAATGGTAGAAAAGGAAATATCTTTATATAAAAACTAGAGAGAATCATTCTCAGCAACCACCTTGTGATGTGTGCGTTCCACTCACAGAGTTTAACCTTTCTTTTCATAGAGCAGTTTAGAAAAACTCTGTTCATAAAGTCTGCAAGTGGATATTTGCAGCTCCTTGATTATTTGGTTGGAAACGGGATTACTGCATATAATGCTAGACAGAAGAATTCTCAGTCACTTCTTTGGGCTGCGTGTGTTCAACTCAGGGAGATGAACCTTCCTTTATGCAGAGCTGATTTGAAACTCTCTTTTTGTGGAATTTGCAAGTGGAGATTTCAAGCGCTTTGGGGCCAATGGTAGAAAAGGAAATATCTTCGTATAAAAACTAGAGAGAATCATAATCAGCAACCACTTTGTGATGTGTGCGTTCCACTCACAGAGTTTAACGTTTCTTTTCATAGAGCAGTTTGGAAACACTCTGTTTGTTAAGTCTGCAAGTGGATATTTGGACCTCTTTGAGGATTTCGTTGGAAACGGGATTTCTGCATATAACGCTAGACAGAAGAATTCTCAGTCACTTCTTTGGGCTGCGTGTGCTCAACTCACGGATTTGGACCTTCCTTTAGAAAGAGCAGATTTGAAACCCTCTTTTTGTGGAATTTGCAAGTGGAGATTTCAAGCGCTTTCTGGCCAATGGTAGAAAAGGAAATATCTTCGTATAAAAACTAGAGAGAATCATTCTCAGCAACCACTTTGTGATGTGTGCGTTCCACTCACAGAGTTTAACCTTTCTTTTCATAGAGCAGTTTGGAAACACTCTGTTTGTAATGTCTGCAAGTGGATATTTGGATCTCTTTGAGGATTTCATTGGAAACGGGATTTCTGCGTATAACGCTAGACAGAAGATTTCTCAGTCACTTCTTTGGGCTGTGTGTGTTCAACTCACAGAATTGAACCTTCCTTTAGACAGAGCAGATTTGAAACCCACTTTTTGTGGAATTTGCAAGTGGAGATTTCTAGCGCTTTGGGTCCAATGGTAGAAAAGGAAATATCTTCGTATAAAAAGGAGAGAGAATCATTCTCAGCAACCACTCTGTGATGTGTGCGTTCCACTCACAGAGTTTAACCTTTCTTTTCATAGAGCAGTTTGGAAACACTCTGTTTTTAAAGTCTGCATGTGGACATTTGGACCTCTTTGAGGATTTTGTTGGAAAAGGGATTTCTGCATATAACGCTAGACAGGAAAATTCTCTGTAACTTCTTTGGCTGCCTGTGTTCAACTCATGGAATTGAATCTTCCTTTAGACAGGGCAGATATGAAACCCTCTTTTTGTGGAATTTGCAAGTGGAGATTTCCAGCGCTTTGGGGCCAATTGTATAAATTGAAATATCTTCGTATAAAAACTAGAGAGAATCATTCTCAGCAACCACTTTGTGATATGTTCGTTCCACTCACAGTGTTTAAACTTTCTTTTCATAGAGCAGTTTGGAAACACTCTGTTTGTAAAGCCTGCAAGTGGAAATTTGGACCTCTCTGAGGATTTCGTTGGAAACGGGATTTCTGTATATAACGCTAGACAGAAGAATTCTCAGGAACTTATTTGGGCTGTTTGTGTTCAACTCACAGAGTTGAACATTTCTTTAGACAGAGCAGATTTGAAACCCTCTTTTTGTGGAATTTGCAAGTGGAGATTTCAAGCGCTTTGGGGCCTATGGTAGAGAAGGAAATATCTTCGTATAAAAACTAGTGAGAATCATTCTCAGCAACCACTTTGTGATGTGTGCGTTCCACTCACATAGCTTAACCTTTGTTTTCATAGAGCAGTTTGGAAACACTCTGTTTGTATAGTCTGCAAGTGGATATTTGGACCTCTTTGAGGATTTTGCTGGAAACGGGATTTCTGCATATAACGCTAGACAGAAGAATTCTCAGTAACTTCTTTGGGCTGTGTGTGTTCAACTCACAGAGTTGAACCTTCCTTTAGACAGAGCAGATTTGAAACCCTCTTTTTGTGGAATTTCCATGTGGAGATTTCAAGCGCTTTGGGGCCTACGGTAGAAAAGGGAATATCTTCGTATAAAAACTAGAGAGAATCATTCTCAGCAACAACTTTGTGATGTGTGCGTTCCACTCACAGAGTTTAACCTTTGTTTTCATAGAGCAGTTTGGAAACACTCTGTTTGTAAAGCCTGCAAGTGGAAATTTGGACCTCTCTGAGGATTTCGTTGGAGACAGGATTTCTGTATATAACGCTAGACAGAAGAATTCCCGGTAACCTCTTTAGGCTAAGTGTGTACAACTCACAGAGTTGAACCTTCCTTTAGACAGAGCAGATTTGAAACCCTGTTTTTGTGGAATTTGCAAGTGGAGATTTCAAGCGCCTTTGTGCCATCGATAGAAAGGAAATATCTTCGTATAAAAACTAGAGAGAATCATTCTCAGCTACCACTTTGGGATGTGAGCGTTCCACTCACAGAGTTTAACCTTTGTTTTCATAGAGCAGTTTGGAAACACTCTGTTTGTAAAGTCTGCAAGTGGATATTTGGACCTCTTTGAAGATTTCTTTGGAAACGGGATTTCTGCGTATAACGCTAGACAGAAGAATTCTCAGTAACTTCTTTGGGTTGCATATGTTCAACTCACACAGTTGAACCTTCCTTTAGACAGAGCAGATTTGAAACCCTCTGCTTGTGGAATTTGCAATTGGAGATTTCATGCGCTTTTGTTCCAATGGTAGAAAAGGAAATATCTTCGTATAAAAACTAGAGAGAATCATTGTCAGCAACCAGTTTGTGATGTGTGCGTTCCACTCACAGAGTTTAACCTTTCTTTTCATAGAGCATTTTGGAAACACTCTGTAAATTCTGCAAGTGGATATTTGGACCTCTTTGAGGATGTCGTTGGAAACGGGATTTCTGCATATAACGCTTGACAGAAGAATTCTCAGTCACTTCTTTGAGCTGCGTGTGTTGCACTAACGGAGTTGAACCATCCTTTAGACAGAGCAGATTTGAAACCCTCTTTTTGTGGGATTTGCAAGTGGAGATTTCAAGCGTTTTGGGGCCAATGGTAGAAAAGGAAATATCTTCGTATAAAAACTAGAGAGAATCATTCTCAGCAACCACTTTGTGATGTGTGCGTTCCACTCACAGAGTTTAACCTTTCTTTTCATAGAGCAGTTTGGAAACACTCTGTTTGTAAAGTCTGCAAGTGGATATTTGGACCTCTTTGAGGATTTCATTGGAAACGGGATTTCTGCCTATAACGCTAGACAGAAGAATTCTCAGTATCTTCTTTGGGCTGCGGGTGTTCAACTCACGCAGTTGAACCTTCCTTTAGACAGAGTAGATTTGAAACCCTCTTTATGTGGAATTTGCAAGTGGAGATTTCTAGAGCTTTCTGGCCAATGGTAGAAAAGTAAATATCTTCGTATAAAAACTAGAGAGATCATTCTCAGCAACCACTTTGTGGTGTGTGAGTTCCACTGACATAGTTTAACATTTCTTTTCATAGAGCAGTTAGGAAACACTCTGTAAAGTCTGCAAGTGGATATTTGGACCTCTTGAGGATTTCGTTGGAAACGGGATTTCTGCATATAACGCTTGACAGAAGAATTCTCAGTCACTGCTTTGCCCTGCTTGTGTTCAACTCACAGAGTTGAACCGTCCTTTGGACAGAGCAGATATGAAACCCTCTTTTTGTTTAATTTGCAAGTGGAGATTTCAAGTGCTTTGGGGCCAATGGTTGAAAAGGAAATATCTTCATATAAAAACTAGAGAGAATCATTCTCAGCAACCACTTTGTGATGTGTGCATTCCACTCACAGAGTTTAAACTTTCTTTTCATAGAGCAGTTTGGAAACAGTCTGTTTGTAAAGTCTGCTAATGGATATGTGGACCTCTTTGATGATTTCATTGGAAACGGGATTTCTGCATATAACGCTAGACAGAAGAATTCTCAGTAACTTCTTTGGGTTGCATGTGTTCAACTCACAGAGTTGAACCTTCGTTTAGACAGAGTAGATTTGACACCCTCTTTTTGTGGAATTTGGAAGGGAAATTTCAAGCGCTTTCAGGCCAATGGTAGAAAAGGAAATATCTTCGTATAAAAACTAGAGATAATCATTCTCAGCAACCACTTTGTGATGTGTGCGTTCCACTCACGGAGTTTAACGTTTCTTTTCATAGAGCAGTTTGGAAACACTCTGTTTGTAACGTCTGCAAGCGGATATTTGAACCTCTTTGAGGATTTCGTTGGAAACGGGATTTCTGCATATAACGCTAGACAGAAGAATTCTCAGTAACTTCTTTGGGCTGCGGGTGTTCAACTCACTCAGTTAAACCTTCCTTTAGACAGAGAAGATTTGAAACCCTCTTTTTGTGGAATTTGCAAGTGGAGATTTCAAGCGCTTTCTGGCCAATGGTAGAAAAGTAAATATCTTCGTATAAAAACTAGAGAGATCATTCTCAGCAACCACTTTGTGGTGTGTGAGTTCCACTGACATAGTTTAACATTTCTTTTCATAGAGCAGTTAGGAAACACTCTGTAAAGTCTGCAAGTGGATATTTGGACCTCTTGAGGATTTCGTTGGAAACGGGATTTCTGCATATAACGCTTGACAGAAGAATTCTCAGTCACTGCTTTGCCCTGCTTGTGTTCAACTCACAGAGTTGAACCGTCCTTTGGACAGAGCAGATATGAAACCCTCTTTTTGTTTAATTTGCAAGTGGAGATTTCAAGTGCTTTGGGGCCAATGGTTGAAAAGGAAATATCTTCATATAAAAACTAGAGAGAATCATTCTCAGCAACCACTTTGTGATGTGTGCATTCCACTCACAGAGTTTAAACTTTCTTTTCATAGAGCAGTTTGGAAACAGTCTGTTTGTAAAGTCTGCTAATGGATATGTGGACCTCTTTGATGATTTCATTGGAAACGGGATTTCTGCATATAACGCTAGACAGAAGAATTCTCAGTAACTTCTTTGGGTTGCATGTGTTCAACTCACAGAGTTGAACCTTCGTTTAGACAGAGTAGATTTGACACCCTCTTTTTGTGGAATTTGGAAGGGAAATTTCAAGCGCTTTCAGGCCAATGGTAGAAAAGGAAATATCTTCGTATAAAAACTAGAGATAATCATTCTCAGCAACCACTTTGTGATGTGTGCGTTCCACTCACGGAGTTTAACGTTTCTTTTCATAGAGCAGTTTGGAAACACTCTGTTTGTAACGTCTGCAAGCGGATATTTGAACCTCTTTGAGGATTTCGTTGGAAACGGGATTTCTGCATATAACGCTAGACAGAAGAATTCTCAGTAACTTCTTTGGGCTGCGGGTGTTCAACTCACTCAGTTAAACCTTCCTTTAGACAGAGAAGATTTGAAACCCTCTTTTTGTGGAATTTGCAAGTGGAGATTTCAAGCGCTTTCTGGCCAAAGGTAGAAAAGGAAATATCTTCGTATAAAAACTAGAGGGAATCATTCTCAGCAACTAATTTGTGATGTGTGCGTTCCACTCACAGAGTTTAACCTTTCTTTTCATAGAGCAGTTTGGAAACACTCTGTTTGTAAAGTCTGCAAGTGGATATTTGGACCTCTTTGAGGATTCCGTTGGAAACGGGATTTCTGCATATAACGCTAGACAGAAGAATTGTCAGTCAGTTCTTTGCCTGCGTGTGTTCAACTCATGGAGTTGAACCTTCCCTTTGACAGGGCAGATTTGAAACCCTCTTTTTCTGGAATTTGCAAGTGGAGATTTCAAGTGCTTTGGGGCCAACGGTATAAATTGAAATATCTTCGTATAAAAACTAGAGAGAATCATTCTCAGCAACCACTTTGTGAAGTGTCCATTCCACTCAGATAGTTTAACCTTTCTTTTCATAGAGCAGTTTGGAAACACTATGTTTGTAAAGTCTGCAAGTGGATATTTGAACCTCTTTGAGGATTTCGTTAGAAACGGGTTTCCTGCATATAACACTAGACAGAGGAATTCTCAGTCACTTCTTTGGTCTGCGTGTGCTCAACTCACGGAGTTGAAACTTCGTTAAGACAGAGCAGATTTGAAACCATCTTTTTGTGGAATTTGCAAGTGGAGATTTCAAGTGCTTAGGGGCCAGTGGTAGAAAAGGAAATATCTTCATATAAAAACTAGAGAGAATCATTCTCAGCAACCACTTTGTGATCTGTGCGTTCCACTCACAGAGTTTAAACTTTCTTTTCATAGAGCAGTTTGGAAACAGTCTGTTTGAAAAGTCTGCAAATGGATATGTGGACCTCTTTGATGATTTCATTGGAAACGGGATTTCTGCATATAACGCTATAGAGAAGAATTCTCAGTAACTTCTTTGGGTTGCATATGTTCAAATCACAGAGTTGAACCTTCGTTTAGACAGAGCAGATTTGAAACCCTCTTTTTGTGGAATTTGGAAGTGGAGATTTCAAGCGCTTTCTGGCCAATGGTAGAAAGGGAAAAATCTTTGTATAAAAACTAGAGAGAATCATTCTCAGCAACCACTTTGTGATGTGTGCGTTCCACTCGCAGAATTTAACCTTTCTTTTCATAGAGCAGTTTGGAAACACTCTGTTTGTAAAGTCTGCAAGCGGAAATTTGGACCCCTTTGAGGATTTCTTTGGAAACGGGATTTCTGCATATAACGCTAGATGGAAGTATTCTCAGTAACTTCTTTGGGCTGCGGGTGTTCAACTCACGCAGTTGAACCTTCCTTTAGACAGAGCAGATTTGAAACCCTCTTTTTGTGGAATTTGCAAGTGGAGATTTCAAGCGCTTTCTGGCCAATGGTAGAAAAGGAAACATCTTCGTATAACAACTAGAGAGAATCATTCTCAGCAACCACTTTGTGATGTGTGCGTTAAACTCACAGAGTTTAACCTTTCTTTTCATAGAGCAGTTTGGAAACACTCTGTAAAGTCTGCAAGTGGATATTTGGACCTCTTGAGGATGTCTTTGGAAACGGGATTTCTGCATATAACGCTTTACAGAAGAATTCTCAGTCACTTCTTTGCCCTGCGTGTGTTCAACTCACGGAGTTGAACCGTCCTTCAGACAGAGCAGATATGAAACCCTCTTTTTGTGGGGTTTGCAAGTGGAGATTTCAAGCGCTTTGGGGCCAATCGTAGAAAAGGAAATATCTTTGCATAAAAACAAGAGAGAATCATTCTCAGCAACCACTTTGTGATGTGTGCGTTCCACTCACAGAGTTTAAGCTTTCTTTTCATAGAGCAGTTTGGAAACACTCTGTTTGTAAAATCTGCAAGTGGATATATGGACCTCTTTGAGGATTTCGTTAGAAACGGGATTTCTGCATATAATGCTAGACAGAAGAATTCTCAGTAACTTCTTTGGGCTGCGGGTGTTCAACTCACTCAGTTAAACCTTCCTTTAGACAGAGAAGATGTGAAACCCTCTTTTTGTGGAATTTGCAAGTGGAGATTTCAAGCGCTTTCTGGCCAAAGGTAGAAAAGGAAATATCTTCGTATAAAAACTAGAGAGAATCATTCTCAGCAACCACTTTGTGATGTGTGCGTTCCACTCACATAGCTTAACCTTTGTCTTCATACAGCAGTTTGGAAACACTCTGTTTGTAAAGTCTGCAAGTGGATATTTGGAACTCTTTGAGGATTTCGTTGGAAACGGGATTTCTGCATATAACGCTAGATATAAGAATTGTCAGTAACTAATTTGGGCTGCGTGTGTTCAACTCACAGTGTTGAACCTTTCTTTAGACAGAGCAGATTTGAAACCCTCTTTTTGTGGAATTTCCAAGAGGAGATTTCAAGCGCTTTGGGGCCTACGGTAGAAAAGGAAATATCTTCGTATAAAAACTAGAGAGAATCATTCTCAGCAACCACTTTGTGATGTGTGTGTTCCACTCACATAGCTTAACCTTTGTTTTCATACAGCAGTTTGGAAACACTCTGTTTGTAAAGTCTGCAAGAGGATATTTGGACCTCTTTGAGGATTTCGTTGGAAACGGGATTTCTGCATATAACGCTAGATAGAAGAATTGTCAGTAACTACTTTGGGCTGCGTGTGTTCAACTCACAGTGTTGAACCTTCCTTTAGACAGAGCAGATTTGAAACCCTCTTTTTGTGGAATTTCCAAGAGGAGATTTCAAGCGCTTTGGGGCCTACGGCAGAAAAGGAAATATCTTCGTATAAAAACTAGAGAGAATCATTCTCAGCAACTGCTTTGTGATGTGTGCGTTCCACTCACATAGCTTAACCTTTGTATTCATAGAGCAGATTGGAAACACTCTGTTTGTAAAGTCTGCAAGTGGATATTTGGACCTCTTTGAAGATTTTGTTGGAAACGGGATTTCTGCGTATAACGCTAGACAGAAGAATTATCAGTAACTTCTTTGGGGTGCGTGTGTTCAACTCACAGAGTTGAACCTTCCTTTCGACAGAGCAGATTTGAAACCCTCTTTTTTTGGAATTTGCAAGTGGAGATTTCAAGCGCTTTGGGTCCTATGGTAGAAAAGGAAATATCTTCGTATAAAAACTAGAGAGAATCATTCTCAGCAACCACTTTGTGATGTGTGCGTTCCACTCACATAGCTTAACCTTTGTTTTCATACAGCAGTTTGGAAACACTCTGTTTGTAAAGTCTGCAAGTGGATATTTGGAACTCTTTGAGGATTTCGTTGGAAACGGGATTTCTGCATATAACGCTAGGTAGAAGAATTGTCAGTAACTAATTTGGGCTGCGTGTGTTCAACTCACAGTGTTGAACCTTTCTTTATACAGAGCTGATTTGAAACCCTCTTTTTGTGGAATTAGCAGGTGGAGATTTCAAGCGCTTTGTGGCCTATGGTAGAAAAGGAAATATCTTCGTATAAAAACTAGAGAGAATCATTCTCAGCAACCTCTTTGTGATGTGTGCGTTCCACTCACATAGCTTAACCTTTGTTTTCATAGAGCAGTTTGGAGACACTCTGTTTGTAAAGTCTGCAAGTGGATATTTGGACCTCTCTGAGGATTTCGTTGGAAACGGGAATTCCGTATATAACGCTAGACAGAAGAATTCGCAGTAACTTTTTTAGGCTACGTGTGTACAACTCACAGAGTTGAACCTTCCTTTAGACAGAGCAGATTTGAAACGCTGTTTTTGTGGAATTTGGAAGTGGAGATTTCAAGCGCCTTTGGGCCATCGATAGAAAGGAAATATCTTCGTATAAAAATAGAGAGAATCATTCTCAGCTACCACTTTGTGATGTGAGCGTTCCACTCACAGAGTTTAACCTTTGTTTTCATAGAGCAGATTGGAAACACTCTGTTTGTAAAGTCTGCAAGTGGATATTTGGACCTTTTTGAGGATTTCGTTGGAAACGGGATTTCTGCATATAACGCTAGACAGAAGAATTCTCAGTAACTTTTTTGGGCTGCATGTGTTCAACTCACAGAGTTGAACCTTCCTTTAGAAAGAGCAGATTTGAAACACTCTTTCTGTGGAATTTGCAAGTGGAGATTTCAAGCGCTTTGGGGCCTAAGGTAGAAAAGGAAATATCTTCGTTTAAAAATTAGAGAGAATCATTCTCAGCAACCACTTTGTGATGTGTGCGTTCCACTCACATAGCTTAACATTTGTTTTCATAGAGCAGTTTGGAGACACTCTGTTTGTAAAGTCTGCAAGTGGATATTTGGACCTCTCTGAGGATTTCGTTGGAGACAGGATTTCTGTATATAACGCTAGACAGAAGAATTCCCAGTAACCTCTTTAGGCTAAGTGTGTACAACTCACAGAGTTGAACCTTCCTTTAGACAGAGCAGATTTGAAACCCTGTTTTTGTGGAATTTGCAAGTGGAGATTTCAAGCGCCTTTGGGCCATCGATAGAAAGGAAATATCTTCGTATAAAAACTAGAGAGAATCATTCTCAGCTACCACTTTGGGATGTGAGCGTTCCACTCACAGAGTTTAACCTTTGTTTTCATAGAGCAGTTTGGAAACACTCTGTTTGTAAAGTCTGCAAGTGGATATTTGGACCTCTTTGAAGATTTCGTTGGAAACGGGATTTCTGCGTATAACGCTAGACAGAAGAATTCTCAGTAACTTCTTTGGGCTGCGTGTGTTCAACCCACAGAGTTGAACCTTCCTTTAGACAGAGTAGATTTGAAACCCTCTTTTTGTGGAATTTCCATGAGGAGATTTCAAGCGCTTTGGGGCCTACGGTAGAAAAGGAAATATCTTCGTATAAAAACTAGAGAGAATCATTCTCAGCAACCACTTTGGGATGTGTGCGTTCCACTCACAGAGTTTAACCTTTGTTTTCATAGAGCAGTTTGGAAACACTCTGTTTGTAAAGCCTGCAAGTGGAAATTTGGACCTCTCTGAGGATTTCGTTGGAAACGGGATTTCTGTATATAACGCTAGACAGAAGAATTCTCAGGAACTTATTTGGGCTGTTTGTGTTCAACTCACAGAGTTGAACATTTCTTTAGACAGAGCAGATTTGAAACCCTCTTTTTGTGGAATTTGCAAGTGGAGATTTCAAGCGCTTTGGGGCCTATGGTAGAGAAGGAAATATCTTCGTATAAAAACTAGAGAGAATCATTCTCAGCAACCACTTTGTGATGTGTGCGTTCCACTCACATAGCTTAACCTTTGTTTTCATAGAGCAGTTTGGAAACACTCTGTTTGTATAGTCTGCAAGTGGATATTTGGACCTCTTTGAGGATTTTGCTGGAAACGGGATTTCTGCATATAACGCTAGACAGAAGAATTCTCAGTAACTTCTTTGGGCTGTGTGTGTTCAACTCACAGAGTTGAACCTTCCTTTAGACAGAGCAGATTTGAAACCCTCTTTTTGTGGAATTTCCATGTGGAGATTTCAAGCGCTTTGGGGCCTACGGTAGAAAAGGGAATATCTTCGTATAAAAACTAGAGAGAATCATTCTCAGCAACAACTTTGTGATGTGTGCGTTCCACTCACAGAGTTTAACCTTTGTTTTCATAGAGCAGTTTGGAAACACTCTGTTTGTAAAGCCTGCAAGTGGAAATTTGGACCTCTCTGAGGATTTCGTTGGAGACAGGATTTCTGTATATAACGCTAGACAGAAGAATTCCCGGTAACCTCTTTAGGCTAAGTGTGTACAACTCACAGAGTTGAACCTTCCTTTAGACAGAGCAGATTTGAAACCCTGTTTTTGTGGAATTTGCAAGTGGAGATTTCAAGCGCCTTTGGGCCATCGATAGAAAGGAAATATCTTCGTATAAAAACTAGAGAGAATCATTCTCAGCTACCACTTTGGGATGTGAGCGTTCCACTCACAGAGTTTAACCTTTGTTTTCATAGAGCAGTTTGGAAACACTCTGTTTGTAAAGTCTGCAAGTGGATATTTGGACCTCTTTGAAGATTTCGTTGGAAACGGGATTTCTGCGTATAACGCTAGACAGAAGAATTCTCAGTAACTTCTTTGGGTTGCATATGTTCAACTCACACAGTTGAACCTTCCTTTAGACAGAGCAGATTTGAAACCCTCTGCTTGTGGAATTTGCAATTGGAGATTTCATGCGCTTTTGTTCCAATGGTAGAAAAGGAAATATCTTCGTATAAAAACTAGAGAGAATCATTGTCAGCAACCAGTTTGTGATGTGTGCGTTCCACTCACAGAGTTTAACCTTTCTTTTCATAGAGCATTTTGGAAACACTCTGTAAATTCTGCAAGTGGATATTTGGACCTCTTTGAGGATGTCGTTGGAAACGGGATTTCTGCATATAACGCTTGACAGAAGAATTCTCAGTCACTTCTTTGAGCTGCGTGTGTTGCACTAACGGAGTTGAACCATCCTTTAGACAGAGCAGATTTGAAACCCTCTTTTTGTGGGATTTGCAAGTGGAGATTTCAAGCGTTTTGGGGCCAATGGTAGAAAAGGAAATATCTTCGTATAAAAACTAGAGAGAATCATTCTCAGCAACCACTTTGTGATGTGTGCGTTCCACTCACAGAGTTTAACCTTTCTTTTCATAGAGCAGTTTGGAAACACTCTGTTTGTAAAGTCTGCAAGTGGATATTTGGACCTCTTTGAGGATTTCATTGGAAACGGGATTTCTGCCTATAACGCTAGACAGAAGAATTCTCAGTATCTTCTTTGGGCTGCGGGTGTTCAACTCACGCAGTTGAACTTTCCTTTAGACAGAGTAGATTTGAAACCCTCTTTATGTGGAATTTGCAAGTGGAGATTTCTAGAGCTTTCTGGCCAATGGTAGAAAAGTAAATATCTTCGTATAAAAACTAGAGAGATCATTCTCAGCAACCACTTTGTGGTGTGTGAGTTCCACTGACATAGTTTAACATTTCTTTTCATAGAGCAGTTAGGAAACACTCTGTAAAGTCTGCAAGTGGATATTTGGACCTCTTGAGGATTTCGTTGGAAACGGGATTTCTGCATATAACGCTTGACAGAAGAATTCTCAGTCACTGCTTTGCCCTGCTTGTGTTCAACTCACAGAGTTGAACCGTCCTTTGGACAGAGCAGATATGAAACCCTCTTTTTGTTTAATTTGCAAGTGGAGATTTCAAGTGCTTTGGGGCCAATGGTTGAAAAGGAAATATCTTCATATAAAAACTAGAGAGAATCATTCTCAGCAACCACTTTGTGATGTGTGCATTCCACTCACAGAGTTTAAACTTTCTTTTCATAGAGCAGTTTGGAAACAGTCTGTTTGTAAAGTCTGCTAATGGATATGTGGACCTCTTTGATGATTTCATTGGAAACGGGATTTCTGCATATAACGCTAGACAGAAGAATTCTCAGTAACTTCTTTGGGTTGCATGTGTTCAACTCACAGAGTTGAACCTTCGTTTAGACAGAGTAGATTTGACACCCTCTTTTTGTGGAATTTGGAAGGGAAATTTCAAGCGCTTTCAGGCCAATGGTAGAAAAGGAAATATCTTCGTATAAAAACTAGAGATAATCATTCACAGCAACCACTTTGTGATGTGTGCGTTCCACTCACGGAGTTTAACGTTTCTTTTCATAGAGCAGTTTGGAAACACTCTGTTTGTAACGTCTGCAAGCGGATATTTGAACCTCTTTGAGGATTTCGTTGGAAACGGGATTTCTGCATATAACGCTAGACAGAAGAATTCTCAGTAACTTCTTTGGGCTGCGGGTGTTCAACTCACTCAGTTAAACCTTCCTTTAGACAGAGAAGATTTGAAACCCTCTTTTTGTGGAATTTGCAAGTGGAGATTTCAAGCGCTTTCTGGCCAAAGGTAGAAAAGGAAATATCTTCGTATAAAAACTAGAGGGAATCATTCTCAGCAACTAATTTGTGATGTGTGCGTTCCACTCACAGAGTTTAACCTTTCTTTTCATAGAGCAGTTTGGAAACACTCTGTTTGTAAAGTCTGCAAGTGGATATTTGGACCTCTTTGAGGATTCCGTTGGAAACGGGATTTCTGCATATAACGCTAGACAGAAGAATTGTCAGTCAGTTCTTTGCCTGCGTGTGTTCAACTCATGGAGTTGAACCTTCCCTTTGACAGGGCAGATTTGAAACCCTCTTTTTCTGGAATTTGCAAGTGGAGATTTCAAGTGCTTTGGGGCCAACGGTATAAATTGAAATATCTTCGTATAAAAACTAGAGAGAATCATTCTCAGCAACCACTTTGTGAAGTGTCCATTCCACTCAGATAGTTTAACCTTTCTTTTCATAGAGCAGTTTGGAAACACTATGTTTGTAAAGTCTGCAAGTGGATATTTGAACCTCTTTGAGGATTTCGTTAGAAACGGGTTTCCTGCATATAACACTAGACAGAGGAATTCTCAGTCACTTCTTTGGTCTGCGTGTGCTCAACTCACGGAGTTGAAACTTCGTTAAGACAGAGCAGATTTGAAACCATCTTTTTGTGGAATTTGCAAGTGGAGATTTCAAGTGCTTAGGGGCCAGTGGTAGAAAAGGAAATATCTTCATATAAAAACTAGAGAGAATCATTCTCAGCAACCACTTTGTGATCTGTGCGTTCCACTCACAGAGTTTAAACTTTCTTTTCATAGAGCAGTTTGGAAACAGTCTGTTTGAAAAGTCTGCAAATGGATATGTGGACCTCTTTGATGATTTCATTGGAAACGGGATTTCTGCATATAACGCTATAGAGAAGAATTCTCAGTAACTTCTTTGGGTTGCATATGTTCAAATCACAGAGTTGAACCTTCGTTTAGACAGAGCAGATTTGAAACCCTCTTTTTGTGGAATTTGGAAGTGGAGATTTCAAGCGCTTTCTGGCCAATGGTAGAAAGGGAAAAATCTTTGTATAAAAACTAGAGAGAATCATTCTCAGCAACCACTTTGTGATGTGTGCGTTCCACTCGCAGAATTTAACCTTTCTTTTCATAGAGCAGTTTGGAAACACTCTGTTTGTAAAGTCTGCAAGCGGAAATTTGGACCCCTTTGAGGATTTCTTTGGAAACGGGATTTCTGCATATAACGCTAGATGGAAGTATTCTCAGTAACTTCTTTGGGCTGCGGGTGTTCAACTCACGCAGTTGAACCTTCCTTTAGACAGAGCAGATTTGAAACCCTCTTTTTGTGGAATTTGCAAGTGGAGATTTCAAGCGCTTTCTGGCCAATGGTAGAAAAGGAAACATCTTCGTATAACAACTAGAGAGAATCATTCTCAGCAACCACTTTGTGATGTGTGCGTTAAACTCACAGAGTTTAACCTTTCTTTTCATAGAGCAGTTTGGAAACACTCTGTAAAGTCTGCAAGTGGATATTTGGACCTCTTGAGGATGTCTTTGGAAACGGGATTTCTGCATATAACGCTTTACAGAAGAATTCTCAGTCACTTCTTTGCCCTGCGTGTGTTCAACTCACGGAGTTGAACCGTCCTTCAGACAGAGCAGATATGAAACCCTCTTTTTGTGGGGTTTGCAAGTGGAGATTTCAAGCGCTTTGGGGCCAATCGTAGAAAAGGAAATATCTTTGCATAAAAACAAGAGAGAATCATTCTCAGCAACCACTTTGTGATGTGTGCGTTCCACTCACAGAGTTTAAGCTTTCTTTTCATAGAGCAGTTTGGAAACACTCTGTTTGTAAAATCTGCAAGTGGATATATGGACCTCTTTGAGGATTTCGTTAGAAACGGGATTTCTGCATATAATGCTAGACAGAAGAATTCTCAGTAACTTCTTTGGGCTGCGGGTGTTCAACTCACTCAGTTAAACCTTCCTTTAGACAGAGAAGATGTGAAACCCTCTTTTTGTGGAATTTGCAAGTGGAGATTTCAAGCGCTTTCTGGCCAAAGGTAGAAAAGGAAATATCTTCGTATAAAAACTAGAGAGAATCATTCTCAGCAACCACTTTGTGATGTGTGCGTTCCACTCACATAGCTTAACCTTTGTCTTCATACAGCAGTTTGGAAACACTCTGTTTGTAAAGTCTGCAAGTGGATATTTGGAACTCTTTGAGGATTTCGTTGGAAACGGGATTTCTGCATATAACGCTAGATATAAGAATTGTCAGTAACTAATTTGGGCTGCGTGTGTTCAACTCACAGTGTTGAACCTTTCTTTAGACAGAGCAGATTTGAAACCCTCTTTTTGTGGAATTTCCAAGAGGAGATTTCAAGCGCTTTGGGGCCTACGGTAGAAAAGGAAATATCTTCGTATAAAAACTAGAGAGAATCATTCTCAGCAACCACTTTGTGATGTGTGTGTTCCACTCACATAGCTTAACCTTTGTTTTCATACAGCAGTTTGGAAACACTCTGTTTGTAAAGTCTGCAAGTGGATATTTGGACCTCTTTGAGGATTTCGTTGGAAACGGGATTTCTGCATATAACGCTAGATAGAAGAATTGTCAGTAACTACTTTGGGCTGCGTGTGTTCAACTCACAGTGTTGAACCTTCCTTTAGACAGAGCAGATTTGAAACCCTCTTTTTGTGGAATTTCCAAGAGGAGATTTCAAGCGCTTTGGGGCCTACAGCAGAAAAGGAAATATCTTCGTATAAAAACTAGAGAGAATCATTCTCAGCAACTGCTTTGTGATGTGTGCGTTCCACTCACATAGCTTAACCTTTGTATTCATAGAGCAGATTGGAAACACTCTGTTTGTAAAGTCTGCAAGTGGATATTTGGACCTCTTTGAAGATTTTGTTGGAAACGGGATTTCTGCGTATAACGCTAGACAGAAGAATTATCAGTAACTTCTTTGGGGTGCGTGTGTTCAACTCACAGAGTTGAACCTTTCTTTCGACAGAGCAGATTTGAAACCCTCTTTTTGTGGAATTTGCAGGTGGAGATTTCAAGCGCTTTGTGGCCTATGGTAGAAAAGGAAATATCTTCGTATAAAAACTAGAGAGAATCATTCTCAGCAACCTCTTTGTGATGTGTGCGTTCCACTCACATAGCTTAACCTTTGTTTTCATAGAGCAGTTTGGAGACACTCTGTTTGTAAAGTCTGCAAGTGGATATTTGGACCTCTCTGAGGATTTCGTTGGAAACGGGAATTCCGTATATAACGCTAGACAGAAGAATTCGCAGTAACTTCTTTAGGCTACGTGTGTACAACTCACAGAGTTGAACCTTCCTTTAGACAGAGCAGATTTGAAACGCTGTTTTTGTGGAATTTGGAAGTGGAGATTTCAAGCGCCTTTGGGCCATCGATAGAAAGGAAATATCTTCGTATAAAAATAGAGAGAATCATTCTCAGCTACCACTTTGTGATGTGAGCGTTCCACTCACAGAGTTTAACCTTTGTTTTCATAGAGCAGATTGGAAACACTCTGTTTGTAAAGTCTGCAAGTGGATATTTGGACCTTTTTGAGGATTTCGTTGGAAACGGGATTTCTGCATATAACGCTAGACAGAAGAATTCTCAGTAACTTTTTTGGGCTGCATGTGTTCAACTCACAGAGTTGAACCTTCCTTTAGAAAGAGCAGATTTGAAACACTCTTTCTGTGGAATTTGCAAGTGGAGATTTCAAGCGCTTTGGGGCCTAAGGTAGAAAAGGAAATATCTTCGTTTAAAAATTAGAGAGAATCATTCTCAGCAACCACTTTGTGATGTGTGCGTTCCACTCACATAGCTTAACATTTGTTTTCATAGAGCAGTTTGGAGAAACTCTGTTTGTAAAGTCTGCAAGTGGATATTTGGACCTCTCTGAGGATTTCGTTGGAGACAGGATTTCTGTATATAACGCTAGACAGAAGAATTCCAGTAACCTCTTTAGGCTAAGTGTGTACAACTCACAGAGTTGAACCTTCCTTTAGACAGAGCAGATTTGAAACCCTGTTTTTGTGGAATTTGCAAGTGGAGATTTCAAGCGCCTTTGGGCCATCGATAGAAAGGAAATATCTTCGTATAAAAACTAGAGAGAATCATTCTCAGCTACCACTTTGGGATGTGAGCGTTCCACTCACAGAGTTTAACCTTTGTTTTCATAGAGCAGTTTGGAAACACTCTGTTTGTAAAGTCTGCAAGTGGATATTTGGACCTCTTTGAAGATTTCGTTGGAAACGGGATTTCTGCGTATAACGCTAGACAGAAGAATTCTCAGTAACTTCTTTGGGCTGCGTGTGTTCAACCCACAGAGTTGAACCTTCCTTTAGACAGAGTAGATTTGAAACCCTCTTTTTGTGGAATTTCCATGAGGAGATTTCAAGCGCTTTGGGGCCTACGGTAGAAAAGGAAATATCTTCGTATAAAAACTAGAGAGAATCATTCTCAGCAACCACTTTGGGATGTGTGCGTTCCACTCACAGAGTTTCACCTTTGTTTTCATAGAGCAGTTTGGAAACACTCTGTTTGTAAAGCCTGCAAGTGGAAATTTGGACCTCTCTGAGGATTTCGTTGGAAACGGGATTTCTGTATATAACGCTAGACAGAAGAATTCTCAGGAACTTATTTGGGCTGTTTGTGTTCAACTCACAGAGTTGAACATTTCTTTAGACAGAGCAGATTTGAAACCCTCTTTTTGTGGAATTTGCAAGTGGAGATTTCAAGCGCTTTGGGGCCTATGGTAGAGAAGGAAATATCTTCGTATAAAAACTAGAGAGAATCATTCTCAGCAACCACTTTGTGATGTGTGCGTTCCACTCACATAGCTTAACCTTTGTTTTCATAGAGCAGTTTGGAAACACTCTGTTTGTATAGTCTGCAAGTGGATATTTGGACCTCTTTGAGGATTTTGCTGGAAACGGGATTTCTGCATATAACGCTAGACAGAAGAATTCTCAGTAACTTCTTTGGGCTGTGTGTGTTCAACTCACAGAGTTGAACCTTCCTTTAGACAGAGCAGATTTGAAACCCTCTTTTTGTGGAATTTCCATGTGGAGATTTCAAGCGCTTTGGGGCCTACGGTAGAAAAGGGAATATCTTCGTATAAAAACTAGAGAGAATCATTCTCAGCAACAACTTTGTGATGTGTGCGTTCCACTCACAGAGTTTAACCTTTGTTTTCATAGAGCAGTTTGGAAACACTCTGTTTGTAAAGCCTGCAAGTGGAAATTTGGACCTCTCTGAGGATTTCGTTGGAGACAGGATTTCTGTATATAACGCTAGACAGAAGAATTCCCGGTAACCTCTTTAGGCTAAGTGTGTACAACTCACAGAGTTGAACCTTCCTTTAGACAGAGCAGATTTGAAACCCTGTTTTTGTGGAATTTGCAAGTGGAGATTTCAAGCGCCTTTGGGCCATCGATAGAAAGGAAATATCTTCGTATAAAAACTAGAGAGAATCATTCTCAGCTACCACTTTGGGATGTGAGCGTTCCACTCACAGAGTTTAACCTTTGTTTTCATAGAGCAGTTTGGAAACACTCTGTTTGTAAAGTCTGCAAGTGGATATTTGGACCTCTTTGAAGATTTCGTTGGAAACGGGATTTCTGCGTATAACGCTAGACAGAAGAATTCTCAGTAACTTCTTTGGGCTGCGTGTGTTCAACTGACAGAGTTGAACCTTCCTTTAGACAGAGCAGATTTGAAACACTCTTTCTGTGGAATTTGCAAGTGGAGATTTAAAGCGCTTTGGGGCCAACGGTAAAAAAGGAAATATAGTCGTATAAAAACTAGAGAGAGTCATTCTCAGCAACCACTTTGTGATGTGTGCGTTCCACTCACAGAGTTTAACATCTGTTCTCATAGAGCATTTTTTAGACACTGTGTTTGTAATGTCTGCAAGTGGATATTTGGACCTCTCTGAGGATTTTGCTGGAAACGGGATTTCTGCATATAACGCTAGACAGAAGAATTCCCAGTAACTTCTTTGGGCTTCGTGTGTTCAACTCACAGAGTTGAACGTTCCTTTAGACAGAGCAGATTTGAAACCCTGTTTTTGTGGAATTTGCAAGTGCAGATTTCAAGCGCTTTTTATCCATCGATAGAAAGGAAATATCTTCGTATAAAAACTAGAGAGAATCATTCTCAGCTACCACTTTGGGATGTGAGCGTTCCACTCACAGAGTTTAACTTTTGTTTTCATAGAGCAGATTGGAAACACTCTGTTTGTAAAGTCTGCAAGTGGATATTTGGACCTCTTTGAAGATTTCGTTGGAAACGGGATTTCTGCGTATAACGCTAGACAGAAGAATTCTCAGTAACTTCTTTGGGTTGCGTGTGTACAACTCACAGAGTTGAACCTTACTTTTGACAGAGCAGATTTGAAACACTCTTTCTGTGGAATTTGCAAGTGGAGATTTCAAGCGCTTTGTGGCCTATGGTAGAAAAGGAAATATCTTCGTATAAAAACTAGAGAGAATCATTCTCAGCAACCACTTTGTGATGTGTGCGTTCCACTCACAGAGTTTAACCTTTCTTTTCATAGAGCAGTTTGGTAACACTCTGTCTGTAAAGTCTGCAAGTGGATATTTGGACCTCTCTGAGGTTTTCATTGGAAACGGGATTTCCGTACATAACGCTAGACAGAAGAATTCCCAGTAACTTCTTTGGGCTGCGTGTGTTCAACTCACAGAGTTGAACCTTCGTTTAGACAGAGCAGATTTGAAACACTCTTTTTGTGGAATTTGCAAGTGGAGATTTCAAGCGCTTTGGGGCCTACGGTAGAAAAGGAAATATCTTCGTATAAAAACTAGAGAGAATCATTCTCAGCAACCACTTTGTGATGTGTGCGTTCCACTCACAGAGTTTAACCTCTGTTTTCATAGAGCAGTTTGGAGACACTGTGTTTGTAAAGTCTGCAAGTGCATATTTCGACCTCTCTGAGGATTTCGTTGGAAACGGGATTTCTGTATATAACGCTAGACAGAAGAATTCCCAGTAACTTCTTTAGGCTACGTGTGTACAACTCACAGAGTTGAACCTACCTTTAGACAGAGCAGATTTGAAACCCTGTTTTTGTGGAATTTGCAAGTGGAGATTTCAAGCACCTTTCGTCCAACGATAGAAAGGAAGTATCTTCGTATAAAAACTAGAGAGAATCATTCTCAGCAACCACTTTGTGATGTGTGCGTTCCACTCACATAGCTTAACCTTTGTTTTCATCGAGCAGTTTGGAGACACTCTGTTTGTAAAGTCTGCAAGTGGATATTTGGACTTCTCTGAAGATTTCGTTGGAAACGGGAATTCCGTATATAACGCTAGACAGAAGAATTCCCAGTAACTTCTTTGGCTACGTGTGTACAACTCACAGAGTTGAACCTTCCTTTAGACAGAGCAGATTTGAAACCCTGTTTTTGTGGAATTTGCAAGTGGAGATTTCAAGCGCCTTTGGGCCATCGATAGAAAGGAAATATCTTTGTATAAAAATAGAGAGAATCATTCTCAGCTACCACTTTGAGATGTGAGCATTCCACTCACAGAGTTTAACCTTTGTTTTCATAGAGCAAATTGGAAACACTCTGTTTGTAAATTCTGCAAGTGGATATTTGGACCTCTTTGAAGATTTTGTTGGAAACGGGATTTCTGCGTATAACACTAGACAGAAGAATTCTCAGTAACTTTTTCGGGCTGCATGTGTTCAACTCACAGAGTTGAACCTTCCTTTAGAAAGAGCATATTTGAAACACTCTTTCTGTGGAATTTGCAATTGGAGATTTCAAGCGCTTTGTGGCCTATGGTAGAAAAGGAAATATCTTCGTATAAAAACTAGAGAGAATCATTCTCAGCAACCACTTTGTGATGTGTGCGTTCCACTCACAGAGTTTAACCTTTCTTTTCATAGAGCAGTTTGGTAACACTCTGTTTGTAAAGTCTGCAAGTGGATATTTGGACCTCTCTGAGGAGTTCGCTGGAAACGGGATTTCCGTACATAACGCTAGACAGAAGAATTGCCAGTAACTTCTTTGGGCTGCGTGTGTTCAACTCACAGAGTTGAACCTTCCTTTAGACAGAGCAGATTTGAAACACTCTTTTTGTGGAATTTGCAAGTGGAGATTTCAAGCGCTTTGGGGCCAACGGTAAAAAAGGAAATATCTTCGTATAAAAACTAGAGAGAATCATTCTCAGCAACCACTTTGTGATGTGTGCGTTCCACTCACAGAGTGTAACATCTGTTCTCATAGAGCAGTTTGGAGACACTGTGTTTGTAAAGTCTGCATGTGGATATTTGGACCTCTCTGAGGATTTTGCTGGAAACGGGATTTCTGCATATAACGCTAGACAGAAGAATTCCCAGTAACTTCTTTGGGCTTCGTGTGTTCAACTCACAGATTTGAACGTTTCTTTAGACAGAGCAGATTTGGAACCCTGTTTTCGTGGAATTTGCAAGTGCAGATTTCAAGCGCTTTTTATCCATCGATAGAAAGGAAATATCTTCGTATAAATACTAGAGAGAATCATTCTCAGCTACCACTTTGGGATGTGAGCGTTCCACTCACAGAGTTTAACTTTTGTTTTCATAGAGCAGATTGGAAACACTCTGTTTGTAAAGTCTGCAAGTGGATATTTGGACCTCTTTGAAGAATTCGTTGGAAACGGGATTTCTGCGTATAACGCTAGACAGAAGAATTCTCAGTAACTTCTTTGGGTTGCGTGTGTTCAACTCACAGAGTTGAACCTTCCTTTTGACAGAGCAGATTTGAAACACTCTTTCTGTGAAATTTGCAAGTGGAGATTTCAAGCGCTTTGGGGCCTATGGTAGAAAAGGAAATATCTTCGTATAAAAACTAGAGAGAATCATTCTCAGCAACCACTTTGTGATGTGTGCGTTCCACTCACAGAGTTTAACCTTTCTTTTCATAGAGCAGTTTGGTAACACTCTGTTTGTAAAGTCTGCAAGTGGATATTTGGACCTCTCTGAGGATTTCATTGGAAACGGGATTTCCGTACATAACGCTAGACAGAAGAATTCCCAGTAACTTCTTTGGGCTGCGTGTGTTCAACTCACAGAGTTGAACCTTCCTTTAGACAGAGCAGATTTGAAACACTCTTTTTGTGGAATTTGCAAGTGGAGATTTCAAGCGCTTTGGGGCCATCGGTAAAAAAGGAAATATCTTCGTTTAAAAATTAGGGAGAATCATTCTCAGCAACCACTTGTGATGTGTGCGTTCCACCCACATAGCTTAACCTTTGCTTTCATAGAGCAGTTTGGAGACACTCTGTTTGTAAAGTCTGCAAGTGGATATTTGGACCTCTGTGAGGATTTCGTTGGAAACGGGATTTCTGTAAATAGCGCTAGACAGAAGAATTCTCAGTAACTACTTTGGGCTGCGTGTGTTCAACTCACAGAGCTGAACCTTCCTTTAGACAGAGCAGATTTGAAACACTCTTTTTGTGGAATTTGCAAGTGGAGATTTCAAGCGCTTTGGGGCCTATGGTCGAGAAGGAAATATCTTCGTATAAAAACTAGGGAGAATCATTCACAGCAACCACTTTGTGATGTGTGCGTTCCACTCACATAGCTTAACCTTTGTTTTCATAGAGCAGTTTGGAAACACACTGTTTGTATAGTCTGCAAGTGGATATTTGGACCTCTTTGAGGATTTTGCTGGAAACGGGATTTCTGCATATAACGCTAGACAGAAGAATTCTCAGTAACTTCTTTGTGCTGCGTGTGTTCAACTCACAGAGTTGAACCTTCCTTTAGACAGAGCAGATTTGAAACCCTCTTTTTGTGGAATTTGCAAGTGGAGATTTCAAGCGCTTTGGGGCCAAAGGTAAAAAAGGAAATATCTTCGTATAAAAACTAGAGAGAGTCATTCTCAGCAACCTCTTTGTGATGTGTGCGTTCCACTCACAGAGTTTAACCTCTGTTTTCATAGAGCAGTTTGGAGACACTGTGTTTGTAAAGTCTGCAAGTGGATATTTGGACCTCTCTGAGGATTTCTTTGGAAACGGGATTTCTGTATATAACGCTAGACAGAAGAATTCCCAGTAACTTCTTTGGGCTTCGTGTGTTCAACTCACAGAGTTGAACCTTCCTTTAGAGAGAACAGATTTGAAACCCTGTGTTTGTGGAATTTGCAAGTGCAGATTTCAAGGTCTTTTTATCCATCGATAGAAAGGAAATATCTTCATATAAAAACTAGAGAGAATCATTCTCAGCAACCACTTTGTGATGTGTGCGTTCCACTCACAGAGTTTAACCTTTGTTTTCATAGAGCAGTTTCGAAACCCTCTGTTTGTAAAGCCTGCAAGTGGAAATCTGGACCTCCCTGAGGATTTTGTTGGAAACGGGATTTCTGTATATAACGCTAGACAGAAGAATTCTCAGTAACTTCTTTGGGCTGCGTGTGTTCAACTCACAGAGTTGAACCTTCCTTTAGACAGAACAGATTTGAAACCCTGTGTTTGTGGAATTTGCAAGTGCAGATTTCAAGCGCTTTTTATCCATCGATAGAAAGGAAATATCTTTGTATAAAAACTAGAGAGAATCATTCTCAGCAACCACTTTGTGATGTGTGCATTCCACTCACATAGCTTAACCTTTGTTTTCACAGAGCAGTTTGGAAACACTCTGCTTGTATAGTCTGCAAGTGGATATTTGGACCACTTTGAGGATTTCGTTGGAAACGGGATTTCTGCATCTAACGCTAGACAGAAGAATTCTCAGTAACTTCTTTGGGCTGCGTGTGTTCAACTCACAGAGTTGAACCTTCCTTTAGACAGAGCAGATTTGAAAACCTCTTTTTCTGGAATTTCCATGAGGAGATTTCAAGTGCTTTGGGGCCTACGGTAGAAAAGGAAATATCTTCGTATAAAAACTAGAGAGAATCATTCTCAGCAACCACTTTGTGATGTGTGCGTTCCACTCACAGAGTTTAACCTTTCTTTTCATAGAGCAGTTTGGTAACACTCTGTTTGTATAGTCTGCAAGTGGATATTTGGACCTCTCTGAGGATTTCTTTGGAAACGGGATTTCAGCATATAACGGTAGACAGAGGTATTCTCAGTAACTTCTTTGGGCTGCGTGTGTTCAACTCACAGAGTTGAACCTTCCTTTAGACAGAGCAGATTTGAAACACTCTTTTTGTGGAATTTGCAAGTGGAGATTTCAAGCGCTTTGGGGCCAATGGTAAAAAAGGAAATATCTTCGTATAAAAACTAGAGAGAATCATTCTCAGCAACCACTTTGTGATGTGTGCGTTCCACTCACAGAGTTTAACCTCTGTTTTCATAGAGCAGTTTGGAGACACTGTGTTTGTAAAGTCTGCAAGTGGATATTTGGACCTCTCTGAGGATTTCGTTGGAAACGGCATTTCTGTATATAACGCTAGACAGAAGAATTCCCAGTAACTTCTTTGGGCTTCGTGTGTTCAACTCACAGAGTTGAACCTTCCTTTAGACAGAGCAAATTTGAAACCCTGTTTTTGTGGAATTTGCAAGTGGAGATTTCAAGCGCTTTTGGGCCATCGATAGAAAGGAAATATCTTCGTATAAAAACTAGAGAGAATCATTCTCAGCTACCACTTTGGGATGTGTGCGTTCTACTCACAGAGTTTAACCTTTGTTTTCATAGAGCAGATTGGAAACACTCTGTTTGTGAAGTCTGCAAGAGGATATTTGGACCTCTTTGAAGAATTCTTTGGAAACGGGATTTCTGCGTATAACCCTAGACAGAAGAATTCTCAGTAACTTCTTTGGGCTGCGTGTGTTCAACTCACAGAATTGAACCTTCCTTTTGACAGAGCAGATTTGAAACCCTCTTTTTGTGGAATTTGCAAGTGGAGATTTCAAGCGCTTTGGGGCCTATGGTAGAAAAGGAAATATCTTCGTATAAAAATTAGGGAGAATCATTCTCAGCAACCACTTTGTGATGTGTGCGTTCCACTCACATAGCTTAACCTTTGCTTTCATAGAGCAGTTTGGAGACACTCTGTTTGTAAAGTCTGCAAGTGGATATTTGGACCTCTCTGAGGATTTCGTTGGAAACGGGATTTCTGTATATAGCGCTAGACAGAAGAATTATCAGTAACTACTTTGGGCTGCGTGTGTTCAACTCACAGAGCTGAACCTTCCTTTAGAAAGAGCATATTTGAAACACTCTTTCTGTGGAATTTGCAAGTGGAGATTTCAAGCGCTTTGGGGCCTATGGTAGAAAAGGAAATATCTTCGTTTAAAAACTAGAGAGAATCATTCTCAGCAACCACTTTGTGATGTGTGCGTTCCACTCACATAGCTTAACCTTTGTTTTCATCGAGCAGTTTGGAGACACTCTGTTTGTAAAGTCTGCAAGTGGATATTTGGACTTCTCTGAGGATTTCGTTGGAAGCGGGAATTCCGTATATAACGCTAGACAGAAGAATTCCCAGTAACTTCTTTGGCTACGTGTGTACAACTCACAGAGTTGAACCTTCCTTTAGACAGAGCAGATTTGAAACCCTGTTTTTGTGGAATTTGCAAGTGGAGATTTCAAGCGCCTTTGGGCCATCGATAGAAAGGAAATATCTTTGTATAAAAATAGAGAGAATCATTCTCAGCTACCACTTTGGGATGTGAGCATTCCACTCACAGAGTTTAACCTTTGTTTTCATAGAGCAGATTGGAAACACTCTGTTTGTAAATTCTGCAAGTGGATATTTGGACCTCTTTGAAGATTTTGTTGGAAACGGGATTTCTGCGTATAACACTAGACAGAAGAATTCTCAGTAACTTCTTTGGGGTGCGTGTGTTCAACTCACAGAGTTGAACCTTCCTTTTGACAGAGCAGCTTTGAAACACTCTTTTTGTGGAATTTGCAAGTGGAGATTTCAAGCGCTTTGTGTCCTAAAGTAGAAAAGGAAATATCTTCGTATAAAAACTAGAGAGAATCATTCTCAGCAACCACTTTGTGATGTGTGCGTTCCACTCACATAGCTTAACCTTTGTTTTCATACAGCAGTTTCGAAACACTCTGTTTGTAAAGTCTGCAAGTGGATATTTGGAACTCTTTGAGGCTTTCGTTGGAAACGGGATTTCTGCATATAACGCTAGATAGAAGAATTCTCAGTAACTACTTTGGGCTGCGTGTGTTCAACTCACAGTGTTGAACATTCCTTTAGACAGAGTAGATTTTAAACCCTCTTTTTGTTTAATTTCCAAGAGGAGATTTCAAGCACTTTGGGGCCTACGGTAGAAAAGGAAATATCTTCGTATAAAAACTAGAGAGAATCATTCTCAGCAACCACTTTGTGATGTGTGCATTCCACTCACAGAGTTTAACCTTTGTTTTCATAGAGCAGTTTGGAAACACTCTGTTTGTAAAGTCTGCAAGTGGAAATTTGGATCTCTATGAGGATTTCGTTGGAAACGGGATTTCTGTATATAACGCTAGACAGAAGAATTCTCAGTAACTTTTTCGGGCTGCATGTGTTCAACTCACAGAGTTGAAACTTCCTTTAGAAAGAGCATATTTGAAACACTCTTTCTGTGGAATTTGCAATTGGAGATTTCAAGCGCTTTGGGGCCTATGGTAGAAAAGGAAATATCTTCGTATAAAAACTAGAGAGAATCATTCTCAGCAACCACTTTGTGATGTGTGCGTTCCACTCACAGAGTTTAACCTTTCTTTTCATAGAGCAGTTTGGTAACACTCTGTTTGTAAAGTCTGCAAGTGGATATTTGGACCTCTCTGAGGATTTCGTTGGAAACGGGATTTCCGTACATAACGCTAGACAGAAGAATTCCCAGTAACTTCTTTGGGCTGCGTGTGTTCAACTCACAGAGTTGAACCTTCCTTTAGACAGAGCAGATTTGAAACACTCTTTTTGTGGAATTTGCAAGTGGAGATTTCAAGCGCTTTGGGGCCAACGGTAAAAAAGGAAATATCTTCGTATAAAAACTAGAGAGAATCATTCTCAGCAACCACTTTGTGATGTGTGCGTTCCACTCACAGAGTTTAACATCTGTTCTCATAGAGCAGTTTGGACACACTGTGTTTGTAAAGTCTGCAAGTGGATATTTGGACCTCTCTGAGGATTTCGTTGGAAACGGCATTTCTGTATATAACGCTAGACAGAAGAATTCCCAGTAACTTCTTTGGGCTTCGTGTGTTCAACTCACAGAGTTGAACCTTCCTTTAGACAGAGCAGATTTGAAACCCTGTTTTTGTGGAATTTGCAAGTGGAGATTTCAAGCGCTTTTGGGCCATCGATAGAAAGGAAATATCTTCGTATAAAAACTAGAGAGAATCATTCTCAGCTACCACTTTGGGATGTGTGCGTTCTACTCACAGAGTTTAACCTTTGTTTTCATAGAGCAGATTGGAAACACTCTGTTTGTGAAGTCTGCAAGAGGATATTTGGACCTCTTTGAAGAATTCTTTGGAAACGGGATTTCTGCGTATAACCCTAGACAGAAGAATTCCCAGTAACTTCTTTGGGCTGCGTGTGTTCAACTCACAGAATTGAACCTTCCTTTTGACAGAGCAGATTTGAAACCCTCTTTTTGTGGAATTTGCAAGTGGAGATTTCAAGCGCTTTGGGGCCTATGGTAGAAAAGGAAATATCTTCGTATAAAAACTAGAGAGAATCATTCTCAGCAACCACTTTGTGATGTGTGCGTTCCACTCACATAGCTTAACATTAGTTTTCATAGAGCAGTTTGGAGACACTCTGTTTGTAAAGTCTGCAAGTGGATATTTGGACCTCTCTGAGGATTTGGTTGGAGACGGGATTTCTGTATATAACGCTAGACAGAAGAATTCCCAGTAACCTCTTTAGGCTAAGTGTGTACAACTCACAGAGTTGAACCTTCCTTTAGACAGAGCAGATTTGAAACCCTGTTTTTGTGGAATTTACAAGTGGAGATTTCAAGCGCCTTTGGGCCATCGATAGAAAGGAAATATCTTCGTATAAAAACTAGAGAGAATCATTCTCAGCTACCACTTTGGGATGTGAGCGTTCCACTCACAGAGTTTAACCTTTGTTTTCATAGAGCAGTTTGGAAACACTCTGTTTGTAAAGTCTGCAAGTGGATATTTGGACCTCTTTGAAGATTTCTTTGGAAACGGGATTTCTGCGTATAACGCTAGACAGAAGAATTCTCAGTAACTTATTTGGGCTGTTTGTGTTCAACTCACAGAGTTGAACATTTCTTTAGACAGAGCAGATTTGAAACCCTCTTTTTGTGGAATTTGCAAGTGGAGATTTCAAGCACTTTGGGGCCTATGGTAGAGAAGGAAATATCTTCGTATAAAAACTAGAGAGAATCATTCTCAGCAACCACTTTGTGATGTGTGCGTTCCACTCACATAGCTTAACCTTTGTTTTCATAGAGCAGTTTGGAAACACTCTGTTTGTATATTCTGCAAGTGGATATTTGGACCTCTTTGAGGATTTTGCTGGAAACGGGATTTCTGCATATAACGCTAGACAGAAGAATTCTCAGTAACTTCTTTGGGCTGTGTGTGTTCAACTCACAGAGTTGAAATTTCCTTTAGACAGAGCAGATTTGAAACCCTCTTTTTGTGGAATTTCCATGTGGAGATTTCAAGCACTTTGGGGCCTACGGTAGAAAAGGAAATATCTTCGTATAAAAACTAGAGAGAATCATTCTCAGCAACCACTTTGTGATGTGTGCGTTCCACTCACAGAGTTTAACCTTTGTTTTCATAGAGCAGTTTGGAAACACTCTGTTTGTAAAGCCTGCAAGTGGAAATTTGGACCTCTCTGAGGATTTTGCTGGAAACGGGATTTCTGCATATAACGCTAGACAGAAGAATTCCCTGTAACTTCTTTGGGCTTCGTGTGTTCAACTCACAGAGTTGAACGTTCCTTTAGACAGAGCAGATTTGAAACCCTGTTTTTGTGGAATTTGCAAGTGCAGATTTCAAGCGCTTTTTATCCATCGATAGAAAGGAAATATCTTCGTATAAAAACTAGAGAGAATCATTCTCAGCTACCACTTTGGGATGTGACCGTTCCACTCACAGAGTTTAACTTTTGTTTTCATAGAGCAGATTGGAAACACTCTGTTTGTAAAGTCTGCAAGTGGATATTTGGACCTCTTTGAAGATTTCGTTGGAAACGGGATTTCTGTGTATAACGCTAGACAGAAGAATTCTCAGTAACTTCTTTGGGTTGCGTGTGTTCAACTCACAGAGTTGAACCTTCCTTTTGACAGAGCAGATTTGAAACACTCTTTCTGTGGAATTTGCAAGTGGAGATTTCAAGCGCTTTGGGGCCTATGGTAGAGAAGGATATATCTTCGTTTAAAAACTAGAGAGAATCATTCTCAGCAACCACTTTGTGATGTGTGCCTTCCACTCACAGAGTATAACCTTTGTTTTCATAGAGCAGTTTGGAGACACTCTGTTTGTAAAGTCTGCAAGTGGATATTTGGACCTCTTTGAGGATTTCGCTGGAAACGAGATTTCTGTATATAACGCTAGACAGAAGAATACCCAGTAACATCTTTGGGCTGCGTGTGTTCAACTCACAGAGTTGAACCTTCCTATAGACAGAGCAGATTTGAAACACTCTTTTTGTGGAATTTGCAACTGGAGATTTCAAGCGCTTTGGGGCCTATGGTAGAGAGGAAAATATCTTCGTATAAAAACTAGAGAGAATCATTCTCAGCAACCACTTTGTGATGTGTGCGTTCCACTCACATAGCTTAACCTTTGTTTTCATAGAGCAGTTTGGAAACACTCTGTTTCTATAGTCTGCAAGTGGATATTTGGATCTCTTTGAGGATTTCTTTGGAAACGGGATTTCTGCATATAATGCTAGACAGAAGAATTCCCAGTAACTTCTTTGAGATTTGTGTGTTCAACTCACAGAGTTGAACCTTCCTTTAGACAGAGCAGATTTGAAACTCTGTTTTTGTGGAATTTGCAAGTGGAGATTTCAAGCGCATTTGGGCTTCGATAGAAAGGAAATATCTACGTATAAAAAGTAGAGAGAATCATTCTCAGCTACCACTTTGGGATGTGAGCGTTCCACTCACAGAGTTTAACCTTTGTTTTCATAGAGCAGATTGGAAACTCTGTGTTTGTACAGTCTGCATGTGGATATTTGGACCTCTTTGAAGATTTCGTTGGAAACGGGATTTCTGCATATAACGCTAGACAGAAGAATTCTCAGTAACTTCTTTGGGCTGCGTGTGTTCAACTCACAGAGTTGAAACTTCCTTTAGACAGAGCAGATTTGAAACACTCTTTTTGTGGAATTTGCATGTGGAGATTTCAAGAGTTTTGGGGCCTATGGTTGAAAAGGAAATATCTTCGTATAAAAACTAGAGAGAATCATTCTCAGCAACCACTTTGTGATGTGTGCGTTCCACTCACAGAGTTTAACCTTTTTTTTCATAGAGCAGTTTGGAAACACTCTGTTTGTAAAGTCTCCAAGTGGATATTTGGACCTCTCTGAGGATTTCGTTGGAAACGGGATTTCAGCATATAACGCTAGACAGAAGAATTGTCAGTAACTTCTTTGGGCTGCGTGTGTTCAACTCACAGAGTTGAACCTTCCTTTAGACAGAGCAGATTTGAAACACTCTTTTTGTGGAATTTGCAAGTGGAGATTTCAAGCGCTTTGGGGCCAACGGTAAAAAAGGAAATATCTTCGTATAAAAACTAGAGAGAATCATTCTCAGCAACCACTTTGTGATGTGTGCGTTCCACTCACAGAGTTTAACCTTTCTTTTCATAGAGCAGTTTGGTAACACTCTGTTTGTAAAGTCTGCATGTGGATATTTGGACCTCTCTGAGGATTTCATTGGAAACGGGATTTCCGTACATAACGCTAGACAGAAGAATTCCCAGTAACTTCTTTGGGCTGCGTGTGTTCAACTCACAGAGTTGAACCTTCCTTTACACAGAGCAGATTTGAAACACTCTTTTTGTGGAATTTGCAAGTGGAGATTTCAAGCACTTTGGGGCCAACGGTAAAAAAGGAAATATCTTCGTATAAAAATTAGGGAGAATCATTCTCAGCAACCACTTTGTGATGTGTGCGTTCCACTCACATAGCTTAACCTTTGCTTTCATAGAGCAGTTTGGAGACACTCTGTTTGTAAAGTCTGCAAGTGGATATTTGGACCTCTCTGAGGATTTCGTTGGAAACGGGATTTCTGTATATAGCGCTAGACAGAAGAATTATCAGTAACTACTTTGGGCTGCGTGTGTTCAACTCACAGAGCTGAACCTTCCTTTAGAAAGAGCATATTTGAAACACTCTTTCTGTGGAATTTGCAAGTGGAGATTTCAAGCGCTTTGGGGCCTATGGTAGAAAAGGAAATATCTTCGTTTAAAAACTAGAGAGAATCATTCTCAGCAACCACTTTGTGATGTGTGCGTTCCACTCACATAGCTTAACCTTTGTTTTCATCGAGCAGTTTGGAGACACTCTGTTTGTAAAGTCTGCAAGTGGATATTTGGACTTCTCTGAGGATTTCGTTGGAAGCGGGAATTCCGTATATAACGCTAGACAGAAGAATTCCCAGTAACTTCTTTGGCTACGTGTGAACAACTCACAGAGTTGAACCTTCCTTTAGACAGAGCAGATTTGAAACCCTGTTTTTGTGGAATTTGCAAGTGGAGATTTCAAGCGCCTTTGGGCCATCGATAGAAAGGAAATATCTTTGTATAAAAATAGAGAGAATCATTCTCAGCTACCACTTTGGGATGTGAGCATTCCACTCACAGAGTTTAACCTTTGTTTTCATAGAGCAGATTGGAAACACTCTGTTTGTAAATTCTGCAAGTGGATATTTGGACCTCTTTGAAGATTTTGTTGGAAACGGGATTTCTGCGTATAACACTAGACAGAAGAATTCTCAGTAACTTCTTTGGGGTGCGTGTGTTCAACTCACAGAGTTGAACCTTCCTTTTGACAGAGCAGCTTTGAAACACTCTTTTTGTGGAATTTGCAAGTGGAGATTTCAAGCGCTTTGTGTCCTATAGTAGAAAAGGAAATATCTTCGTATAAAAACTAGAGAGAATCATTCTCAGCAACCACTTTGTGATGTGTGCGTTCCACTCACATAGCTTAACCTTTGTTTTCATACAGCAGTTTCGAAACACTCTGTTTGTAAAGTCTGCAAGTGGATATTTGGAACTCTTTGAGGCTTTCGTTGGAAACGGGATTTCTGCATATAACGCTAGATAGAAGAATTCTCAGTAACTACTTTGGGCTGCGTGTGTTCAACTCACAGTGTTGAACATTCCTTTAGACAGAGCAGATTTTAAACCCTCTTTTTGTTTAATTTCCAAGAGGAGATTTCAAGCACTTTGGGGCCTACGGTAGAAAAGGAAATATCTTCGTATAAAAACTAGAGAGAATCATTCTCAGCAACCACTTTGTGATGTGTGCATTCCACTCACAGAGTTTAACCTTTGTTTTCATAGAGCAGTTTGGAAACACTCTGTTTGTAAAGTCTGCAAGTGGAAATTTGGATCTCTATGAGGATTTCGTTGGAAACGGGATTTCTGTATATAACGCTAGACAGAAGAATTCTCAGTAATTTTTTCGGGCTGCATGTGTTCAACTCACAGAGTTGAACCTTCCTTTAGAAAGAGCATATTTGAAACACTCTTTCTGTGGAATTTGCAATTGGAGATTTCAAGCGCTTTGGGGCCTAGGGTAGAAAAGGAAATATCTTCGTATAAAAACTAGAGAGAATCATTCTCAGCAACCACTTTGTGATGTGTGCGTTCCACTCACAGAGTTTAACCTTTCTTTTCATAGAGCAGTTTGGTAACACTCTGTTTGTAAAGTCAGCAAGTGGATATTTGGACCTCTCTGAGGATTTCGTTGGAAACGGGATTTCCGTACATAACGCTAGACAGAAGAATTCCCAGTAACTTCTTTGGGCTGCGTGTGTTCAACTCACAGAGTTGAACCTTCCTTTAGACAGAGCAGATTTGAAACACTATTTTTGTGGAATTTGCAAGTGGAGATTTCAAGCGCTTTGGGGCCAACGGTAAAAAAGGAAATATCTTCGTATAAAAACTACAGAGAATCATTCTCAGCAACCACTTTGTGATGTGTGCGTTCCACTCACAGAGTTTAACATCTGTTCTCATAGAGCAGTTTGGAGACACTGTGTTTGTAAAGTCTGCAAGTGGATATTTGGACCTCTCTGAGGATTTTGCTGGAAACGGGATTTCTGCATATAACGCTAGACAGAAGAATTCCCAGTAACTTCTTTGGGCTTCGTGTGTTCAACTCACAGATTTGAACGTTCCTTTAGACAGAGCAGATTTGAAACCCTGTTTTTGTGGAATTTGCAAGTGCAGATTTCAAGCGCTTTTTATCCATCGATAGAAAGGAAATATCTTCGTATAAAAACTAGAGAGAATCATTCTCAGCTACCACTTTGGGATGTGAGCGTTCCACTCACAGAGTTTAACTTTTGTTTTCATAGAGCAGATTGGAAACACTCTGTTTGTAAAGTCTGCAAGTGGATATTTGGACCTCTTTGAAGATTTCGTTGGAAACGGGATTTCTGCGTATAACGCTAGACAGAAGAATTCTCAGTAACTTCTTTGGGTTGGGTGTGTTCAACTCACAGAGTTGAACCTTCCTTTTGACAGAGCAGATTTGAAACACTCTTTCTGTGGAATTTGCAAGTAGAGATTTCAAGCCCTTTGGGGCCTATGGTAGAAAAGGAAATATCTTCGTATAAAAACTACAGAGAATCATTCTCAGCAACCACTTTGTGATGTGTGCGTTCCACTCACAGAGTTTAACCTTTCTTTTCATAGAGCAGTTTGGTAACACTCTGTTTGTAAAGTCTGCAAGTGGATATTTGGACCTCTCTGAGGATTTCATTGGAAACGGGATTTCCGTACATAACGCTAGACAGAAGAATTCCCAGTAACTTCTTTGGGCTGCGTGTGTTCAACTCACAGAGTTTAACCTTCCTTTAGACAGAGCAGATTTGAAACACTCTTTTTGTGGAATTTGCAAGTGGAGATTTCAAGCGCTTTGGGGCCAACTGTAAGAAAGGAAATATCTTCGTATAAAAACTAGAGAGAATCATTCTCAGCAACCACTTTGTGATGTGTGCGTTCCACTCACAGAGTTTAACCTTTGTTTTCATAGAGCAGTTTGGAAACACTCTGTTTGTAAAGCCTGCAAGTGGAAATTTGGACCTCTCTGAGGATTTTGCTGGAAACGGGATTTCTGCATATAACGCTAGACAGAAGAATTCCCTGTAACTTCTTTGGGCTTCGTGTGTTCAACTCACAGAGTTGAACGTTCCTTTAGACAGAGCAGATTTGAAACCCTGTTTTTGTGGAATTTGCAAGTGCAGATTTCAAGCGCTTTTTATCCATCGATAGAAAGGAAATATCTTCGTATAAAAACTAGAGAGAATCATTCTCAGCTACCACTTTGGGATGTGACCGTTCCACTCACAGAGTTTAACTTTTGTTTTCATAGAGCAGATTGGAAACACTCTGTTTGTAAAGTCTGCAAGTGGATATTTTGACCTCTTTGAAGATTTCGTTGGAAACGGGATTTCTGTGTATAACGCTAGACAGAAGAATTCTCAGTAACTTCTTTGGGTTGCGTGTGTTCAACTCACAGAGTTGAACCTTCCTTTTGACAGAGCAGATTTGAAACACTCTTTCTGTGGAATTTGCAAGTGGAGATTTCAAGCGCTTTGGGGCCTATGGTAGAAAAGGATATATCTTCGTTTAAAAACTAGAGAGAATCATTCTCAGCAACCACTTTGTGATGTGTGCCTTCCACTCACAGAGTATAACCTTTGTTTTCATAGAGCAGTTTGGAGACACTCTGTTTGTAAAGTCTGCAAGTGGATATTTGGACCTCTTTGAGGATTTCGCTGGAAACGAGATTTCTGTATATAACGCTAGACAGAAGAATACCCAGTAACATCTTTGGGCTGCGTGTGTTCAACTCACAGAGTTGAACCTTCCTATAGACAGAGCAGATTTGAAACACTCTTTTTGTGGAATTTGCAACTGGAGATTTCAAGCGCTTTGGGGCCTATGGTAGAGAGGAAAATATCTTCGTATAAAAACTAGAGAGAATCATTCTCAGCAACCACTTTGTGATGTGTGCGTTCCACTCACATAGCTTAACCTTTGTTTTCATAGAGCAGTTTGGAAACACTCTGTTTCTATAGTCTGCAAGTGGATATTTGGATCTCTTTGAGGATTTCTTTGGAAACGGGATTTCTGCATATAACGCTAGACAGAAGAATTCCCAGTAACTTCTTTGAGATTTGTGTGTTCAACTCACAGAGTTGAACCTTCCTTTAGACAGAGCAGATTTGAAACTCTGTTTTTGTGGAATTTGCAAGTGGAGATTTCAAGCGCATTTGGGCTTCGATAGAAAGGAAATATCTACGTATAAAAAGTAGAGAGAATCATTCTCAGCTACCACTTTGGGATGTGAGCGTTCCACTCACAGAGTTTAACCTTTGTTTTCATAGAGCAGATTGGAAACTCTGTGTTTGTACAGTCTGCATGTGGATATTTGGACCTCTTTGAAGATTTCGTTGGAAACGGGATTTCTGCATATAACGCTAGACAGAAGAATTCTCAGTAACTTCTTTGGGCTGCGTGTGTTCAACTCACAGAGTTGAAACTTCCTTTAGACAGAGCAGATTTGAAACACTCTTTTTGTGGAATTTGCATGTGGAGATTTCAAGAGCTTTGGGGCCTATGGTTGAAAAGGAAATATCTTCGTATAAAAACTAGAGAGAATCATTCTCAGCAACCACTTTGTGATGTGTGCGTTCCACTCACAGAGTTTAACCTTTTTTTCATAGAGCAGTTTGGAAACACTCTGTTTGTAAAGTCTCCAAGTGGATATTTGGACCTCTCTGAGGATTTCGTTGGAAACGGGATTTCAGCATATAACGCTAGACAGAAGAATTGTCAGTAACTTCTTTGGGCTGCGTGTGTTCAACTCACAGAGTTGAACCTTCCTTTAGACAGAGCAGATTTGAAACACTCTTTTTGTGGAATTTGCAAGTGGAGATTTCAAGCGCTTTGGGGCCAACGGTAAAAAAGGAAATATCTTCGTATAAAAACTAGAGAGAATCATTCTCAGCAACCACTTTGTGATGTGTGCGTTCCACTCACAGAGTTTAACCTTTCTTTTCATAGAGCAGTTTGGTAACACTCTGTTTGTAAAGTCTGCAAGTGGATATTTGGACCTCTCTGAGGATTTCATTGGAAACGGGATTTCCGTACATAACGCTAGACAGAAGAATTCCCAGTAACTTCTTTGGGCTGCGTGTGTTCAACTCACAGAGTTGAACCTTCCTTTACACAGAGCAGATTTGAAACACTCTTTTTGTGGAATTTGCAAGTGGAGATTTCAAGCACTTTGGGGCCAACGGTAAAAAAGGAAATATCTTCGTATAAAAATTAGGGAGAATCATTCTCAGCAACCACTTTGTGATGTGTGCGTTCCACTCACATAGCTTAACCTTTGCTTTCATAGAGCAGTTTGGAGACACTCTGTTTGTAAAGTCTGCAAGTGGATATTTGGACCTCTCTGAGGATTTCGTTGGAAACGGGATTTCTGTATATAGCGCTAGACAGAAAATTATCAGTAACTACTTTGGGCTGCGTGTGTTCAACTCACAGAGCTGAACCTTCCTTTAGAAAGAGCATATTTGAAACACTCTTTCTGTGGAATTTGCAAGTGGAGATTTCAAGCGCTTTGGGGCCTATGGTAGAAAAGGAAATATCTTCGTTTAAAAACTAGAGAGAATCATTCTCAGCAACCACTTTGTGATGTGTGCGTTCCACTCACATAGCTTAACCTTTGTTTTCATCGAGCAGTTTGGAGACACTCTGTTTGTAAAGTCTGCAAGTGGATATTTGGACTTCTCTGAGGATTTCGTTGGAAGCGGGAATTCCGTATATAACGCTAGACAGAAGAATTCCCAGTAACTTCTTTGGCTACGTGTGAACAACTCACAGAGTTGAACCTTCCTTTAGACAGAGCAGATTTGAAACCCTGTTTTTGTGGAATTTGCAAGTGGAGATTTCAAGCGCCTTTGGGCCATCGATAGAAAGGAAATATCTTTGTATAAAAATAGAGAGAATCATTCTCAGCTACCACTTTGGGATGTGAGCATTCCACTCACAGAGTTTAACCTTTGTTTTCATAGAGCAGATTGGAAACACTCTGTTTGTAAGTTCTGCAAGTGGATATTTGGACCTCTTTGAAGATTTTGTTGGAAACGGGATTTCTGCGTATAACACTAGACAGAAGAATTCTCAGTAACTTCTTTGGGGTGCGTGTGTTCAACTCACAGAGTTGAACCTTCCTTTTGACAGAGCAGCTTTGAAACACTCTTTTTGTGGAATTTGCAAGTGGAGATTTCAAGCGCTTTGTGTCCTATAGTAGAAAAGGAAATATCTTCGTATAAAAACTAGAGAGAATCATTCTCAGCAACCACTTTGTGATGTGTGCGTTCCACTCACATAGCTTAACCTTTGTTTTCATACAGCAGTTTCGAAACACTCTGTTTGTAAAGTCTGCAAGTGGATATTTGGAACTCTTTGAGGCTTTCGTTGGAAACGGGATTTCTGCATATAACGCTAGATAGAAGAATTCTCAGTAACTACTTTGGGCTGCGTGTGTTCAACTCACAGTGTTGAACATTCCTTTAGACAGAGCAGATTTTAAACCCTCTTTTTGTTTAATTTCCAAGAGGAGATTTCAAGCACTTTGGGGCCTACGGTAGAAAAGGAAATATCTTCGTATAAAAACTAGAGAGAATCATTCTCAGCAACCACTTTGTGATGTGTGCATTCCACTCACAGAGTTTAACCTTTGTTTTCATAGAGCAGTTTGGAAACACTCTGTTTGTAAAGTCTGCAAGTGGAAATTTGGATCTCTATGAGGATTTCGTTGGAAACGGGATTTCTGTATATAACGCTAGACAGAAGAATTCTCAGTAACTTTTTCGGGCTGCATGTGTTCAACTCACAGAGTTGAACCTTCCTTTAGAAAGAGCATATTTGAAACACTCTTTCTGTGGAATTTGCAATTGGAGATTTCAAGCGCTTTGGGGCCTAGGGTAGAAAAGGAAATATCTTCGTATAAAAACTAGAGAGAATCATTCTCAGCAACCACTTTGTGATGTGTGCGTTCCACTCACAGAGTTTAACCTTTCTTTTCATAGAGCAGTTTGGTAACACTCTGTTTGTAAAGTCAGCAAGTGGATATTTGGACCTCTCTGAGGATTTCGTTGGAAACGGGATTTCCGTACATAACGCTAGACAGAAGAATTCCCAGTAACTTCTTTGGGCTGCGTGTGTTCAACTCACAGAGTTGAACCTTCCTTTAGACAGAGCAGATTTGAAACACTATTTTTGTGGAATTTGCAAGTGGAGATTTCAAGCGCTTTGGGGCCAACGGTAAAAAAGGAAATATCTTCGTATAAAAACTAGAGAGAATCATTCTCAGCAACCACTTTGTGATGTGTGCGTTCCACTCACAGAGTTTAACATCTGTTCTCATAGAGCAGTTTGGAGACACTGTGTTTGTAAAGTCTGCAAGTGGATATTTGGACCTCTCTGAGGATTTTGCTGGAAACGGGATTTCTGCATATAACGCTAGACAGAAGAATTCCCAGTAACTTCTTTGGGCTTCGTGTGTTCAACTCACAGATTTGAACGTTCCTTTAGACAGAGCAGATTTGAAACCCTGTTTTTGTGGAATTTGCAAGTGCAGATTTCAAGCGCTTTTTATCCATCGATAGAAAGGAAATATCTTCGTATAAAAACTAGAGAGAATCATTCTCAGCTACCACTTTGGGATGTGAGCGTTCCACTCACAGAGTTTAACTTTTGTTTTCATAGAGCAGATTGGAAACACTCTGTTTGTAAAGTCTGCAAGTGGATATTTGGACCTCTTTGAAGATTTCGTTGGAAACGGGATTTCTGCGTATAACGCTAGACAGAAGAATTCTCAGTAACTTCTTTGGGTTGGGTGTGTTCAACTCACAGAGTTGAACCTTCCTTTTGACAGAGCAGATTTGAAACACTCTTTCTGTGGAATTTGCAAGTAGAGATTTCAAGCGCTTTGGGGCCTATGGTAGAAAAGGAAATATCTTCGTATAAAAACTACAGAGAATCATTCTCAGCAACCACTTTGTGATGTGTGCGTTCCACTCACAGAGTTTAACCTTTCTTTTCACAGAGCAGTTTGGTAACACTCTGTTTGTAAAGTCTGCAAGTGGATATTTGGACCTCTCTGAGGATTTCATTGGAAACGGGATTTCCGTACATAACGCTAGACAGAAGAATTCCCAGTAACTTCTTTGGGCTGCGTGTGTTCAACTCACAGAGTTTAACCTTCCTTTAGACAGAGCAGATTTGAAACACTCTTTTTGTGGAATTTGCAAGTGGAGATTTCAAGCGCTTTGGGGCCAACGGTAAGAAAGGAAATATCTTCGTATAAAAACTAGAGAGAATCATTCTCAGCAACCACTTTGTGATGTGTGCGTTCCACTCACAGAGTTTAACCTTTCTTTTCATAGAGCAGTTTGGTAACACTCTGTTTGTAAAGTCTGCAAGTGGATATTTGGACCTCTCTGAGGATTTCGTTGGAAACGGGATTTCCGTACATAACGCTAGACAGAAGAATTCCCAGTAACTTCTTTGGGCTGCGTGTGTTCAACTCACAGAGTTGAACCTTCCTTTAGACAGAGCAGATTTGAAACACTCTTTTTGTGGAATTTGCAAGTGGAGATTTCAAGCGCTTTGGGGCCAACGGTAAAAAAGGAAATATCTTCGTATAAAAACTAGAGAGAATCATTCTCAGCAACCACTTTGTGATGTGTGCGTTCCACTCACAGAGTTTAACATCTGTTCTCATAGAGCAGTTTGGAGACACTGTGTTTGTAAAGTCTGCAAGTGGATATTTGGACCTCTCTGAGGATTTCGTTGGAAACGGCATTTCTGTATATAACGCTAGACAGAAGAATTCCCAGTAACTTCTTTGGGCTTCGTGTGTTCAACTCACAGAGTTGAACCTTCCTTTAGACAGAGCAGATTTGAAACCCTGTTTTTGTGGAATTTGCAAGTGGAGATTTCAAGCGCTTTTGGGCCATCGATAGAAAGGAAATATCTTCGTATAAAAACTAGAGAGAATCATTCTCAGCTACCACTTTGGGATGTGTGCGTTCTACTCACAGAGTTTAACCTTTGTTTTCATAGAGCAGATTGGAAACACTCTGTTTGTGAAGTCTGCAAGAGGATATTTGGACCTCTTTGAAGAATTCTTTGGAAACGGGATTTCTGCGTATAACCCTAGACAGAAGAATTCCCAGTAACTTCTTTGGGCTGCGTGTGTTCAACTCACAGAATTGAACCTTCCTTTTGACAGAGCAGATTTGAAACCCTCTTTTTGTGGAATTTGCAAGTGGAGATTTCAAGCGCTTTGGGGCCTATGGTAGAAAAGGAAATATCTTCGTATAAAAACTAGAGAGAATCATTCTCAGCAACCACTTTGTGATGTGTGCGTTCCACTCACATAGCTTAACATTAGTTTTCATAGAGCAGTTTGGAGACACTCTGTTTGTAAAGTCTGCAAGTGGATATTTGGACCTCTCTGAGGATTTGGTTGGAGACGGGATTTCTGTATATAACGCTAGACAGAAGAATTCCCAGTAACCTCTTTAGGCTAAGTGTGTACAACTCACAGAGTTGAACCTTCCTTTAGACAGAGCAGATTTGAAACCCTGTTTTTGTGGAATTTACAAGTGGAGATTTCAAGCGCCTTTGGGCCATCGATAGAAAGGAAATATCTTCGTATAAAAACTAGAGAGAATCATTCTCAGCTACCACTTTGGGATGTGAGCGTTCCACTCACAGAGTTTAACCTTTGTTTTCATAGAGCAGTTTGGAAACACTCTGTTTGTAAAGTCTGCAAGTGGATATTTGGACCTCTTTGAAGATTTCTTTGGAAACGGGATTTCTGCGTATAACGCTAGACAGAAGAATTCTCAGTAACTTATTTGGGCTGTTTGTGTTCAACTCACAGAGTTGAACATTTCTTTAGACAGAGCAGATTTGAAACCCTCTTTTTGTGGAATTTGCAAGTGGAGATTTCAAGCGCTTTGGGGCCTATGGTAGAGAAGGAAATATCTTCGTATAAAAACTAGAGAGAATCATTCTCAGCAACCACTTTGTGATGTGTGCGTTCCACTCACATAGCTTAACCTTTGTTTTCATAGAGCAGTTTGGAAACACTCTGTTTGTATATTCTGCAAGTGGATATTTGGACCTCTTTGAGGATTTTGCTGGAAACGGGATTTCTGCATATAACGCTAGACAGAAGAATTCTCAGTAACTTCTTTGGGCTGTGTGTGTTCAACTCACAGAGTTGAAATTTCCTTTAGACAGAGCAGATTTGAAACCCTCTTTTTGTGGAATTTCCATGTGGAGATTTCAAGCACTTTGGGGCCTACGGTAGAAAAGGAAATATCTTCGTATAAAAACTAGAGAGAATCATTCTCAGCAACCACTTTGTGATGTGTGCGTTCCACTCACAGAGTTTAACCTTTGTTTTCATAGAGCAGTTTGGAAACACTCTGTTTGTAAAGCCTGCAAGTGGAAATTTGGACCTCTCTGAGGATTTTGCTGGAAACGGGATTTCTGCATATAACGCTAGACAGAAGAATTCCCTGTAACTTCTTTGGGCTTCGTGTGTTCAACTCACAGAGTTGAACGTTCCTTTAGACAGAGCAGATTTGAAACCCTGTTTTTGTGGAATTTGCAAGTGCAGATTTCAAGCGCTTTTTATCCATCGATAGAAAGGAAATATCTTCGTATAAAAACTAGAGAGAATCATTCTCAGCTACCACTTTGGGATGTGACCGTTCCACTCACAGAGTTTAACTTTTGTTTTCATAGAGCAGATTGGAAACACTCTGTTTGTAAAGTCTGCAAGTGGATATTTGGACCTCTTTGAAGATTTCGTTGGAAACGGGATTTCTGTGTATAACGCTAGACAGAAGAATTCTCAGTAACTTCTTTGGGTTGCGTGTGTTCAACTCACAGAGTTGAACCTTCCTTTTGACAGAGCAGATTTGAAACACTCTTTCTGTGGAATTTGCAAGTGGAGATTTCAAGCGCTTTGGGGCCTATGGTAGAAAAGGATATATCTTCGTTTAAAAACTAGAGAGAATCATTCTCAGCAACCACTTTGTGATGTGTGCCTTCCACTCACAGAGTATAACCTTTGTTTTCATAGAGCAGTTTGGAGACACTCTGTTTGTAAAGTCTGCAAGTGGATATTTGGACCTCTTTGAGGATTTCGCTGGAAACGAGATTTCTGTATATAACGCTAGACAGAAGAATACCCAGTAACATCTTTGGGCTGCGTGTGTTCAACTCACAGAGTTGAACCTTCCTATAGACAGAGCAGATTTGAAACACTCTTTTTGTGGAATTTGCAACTGGAGATTTCAAGCGCTTTGGGGCCTATGGTAGAGAGGAAAATATCTTCGTATAAAAACTAGAGAGAATCATTCTCAGCAACCACTTTGTGATGTGTGCGTTCCACTCACATAGCTTAACCTTTGTTTTCATAGAGCAGTTTGGAAACACTCTGTTTGTAAAGTCTGCAAGTGGATATTTGGATCTCTTTGAGGATTTCTTTGGAAACGGGATTTCTGCATATAATGCTAGACAGAAGAATTCCCAGTAACTTCTTTGAGATTTGTGTGTTCAACTCACAGAGTTGAACCTTCCTTTAGACAGAGCAGATTTGAAACTCTGTTTTTGTGGAATTTGCAAGTGGAGATTTCAAGCGCATTTGGGCTTCGATAGAAAGGAAATATCTACGTATAAAAAGTAGAGAGAATCATTCTCAGCTACCACTTTGGGATGTGAGCGTTCCACTCACAGAGTTTAACCTTTGTTTTCATAGAGCAGATTGGAAACTCTGTGTTTGTACAGTCTGCATGTGGATATTTGGACCTCTTTGAAGATTTCGTTGGAAACGGGATTTCTGCATATAACGCTAGACAGAAGAATTCTCAGTAACTTCTTTGGGCTGCGTGTGTTCAACTCACAGAGTTGAAACTTCCTTTAGACAGAGCAGATTTGAAACACTCTTTTTGTGGAATTTGCATGTGGAGATTTCAAGAGTTTTGGGGCCTATGGTTGAAAAGGAAATATCTTCGTATAAAAACTAGAGAGAATCATTCTCAGCAACCACTTTGTGATGTGTGCGTTCCACTCACAGAGTTTAACCTTTTTTTTCATAGAGCAGTTTGGAAACACTCTGTTTGTAAAGTCTCCAAGTGGATATTTGGACCTCTCTGAGGATTTCGTTGGAAACGGGATTTCAGCATATAACGCTAGACAGAAGAATTGTCAGTAACTTCTTTGGGCTGCGTGTGTTCAACTCACAGAGTTGAACCTTCCTTTAGACAGAGCAGATTTGAAACACTCTTTTTGTGGAATTTGCAAGTGGAGATTTCAAGCGCTTTGGGGCCAACGGTAAAAAAGGAAATATCTTCGTATAAAAACTAGAGAGAATCATTCTCAGCAACCACTTTGTGATGTGTGCGTTCCACTCACAGAGTTTAACCTTTCTTTTCATAGAGCAGTTTGGTAACACTCTGTTTGTAAAGTCTGCAAGTGGATATTTGGACCTCTCTGAGGATTTCATTGGAAACGGGATTTCCGTACATAACGCTAGACAGAAGAATTCCCAGTAACTTCTTTGGGCTGCGTGTGTTCAACTCACAGAGTTGAACCTTCCTTTACACAGAGCAGATTTGAAACACTCTTTTTGTGGAATTTGCAAGTGGAGATTTCAAGCACTTTGGGGCCAACGGTAAAAAAGGAAATATCTTCGTATAAAAATTAGGGAGAATCATTCTCAGCAACCACTTTGTGATGTGTGCGTTCCACTCACATAGCTTAACCTTTGCTTTCATAGAGCAGTTTGGAGACACTCTGTTTGTAAAGTCTGCAAGTGGATATTTGGACCTCTCTGAGGATTTCGTTGGAAACGGGATTTCTGTATATAGCGCTAGACAGAAGAATTATCAGTAACTACTTTGGGCTGCGTGTGTTCAACTCACAGAGCAGAACCTTCCTTTAGAAAGAGCATATTTGAAACACTCTTTCTGTGGGATTTGCAAGTGGAGATTTCAAGCGCTTTGGGGCCTATGGTAGAAAAGGAAATATCTTCGTTTAAAAACTAGAGAGAATCATTCTCAGCAACCACTTTGTGATGTGTGCGTTCCACTCACATAGCTTAACCTTTGTTTTCATCGAGCAGTTTGGAGACACTCTGTTTGTAAAGTCTGCAAGTGGATATTTGGACTTCTCTGAGGATTTCGTTGGAAGCGGGAATTCCGTATATAACGCTAGACAGAAGAATTCCCAGTAACTTCTTTGGCTACGTGTGAACAACTCACAGAGTTGAACCTTCCTTTAGACAGAGCAGATTTGAAACCCTGTTTTTGTGGAATTTGCAAGTGGAGATTTCAAGCGCCTTTGGGCCATCGATAGAAAGGAAATATCTTTGTATAAAAATAGAGAGAATCATTCTCAGCTACCACTTTGGGATGTGAGCATTCCACTCACAGAGTTTAACCTTTGTTTTCATAGAGCAGATTGGAAACACTCTGTTTGTAAATTCTGCAAGTGGATATTTGGACCTCTTTGAAGATTTTGTTGGAAACGGGATTTCTGCGTATAACACTAGACAGAAGAATTCTCAGTAACTTCTTTGGGGTGCGTGTGTTCAACTCACAGAGTTGAACCTTCCTTTTGACAGAGCAGCTTTGAAACACTCTTTTTGTGGAATTTGCAAGTGGAGATTTCAAGCGCTTTGTGTCCTATAGTAGAAAAGGAAATATCTTCGTATAAAAACTAGAGAGAATCATTCTCAGCAACCACTTTGTGATGTGTGCGTTCCACTCACATAGCTTAACCTTTGTTTTCATACAGCAGTTTCGAAACACTCTGTTTGTAAAGTCTGCAAGTGGATATTTGGAACTCTTTGAGGCTTTCGTTGGAAACGGGATTTCTGCATATAACGCTAGATAGAAGAATTCTCAGTAACTACTTTGGGCTGCGTGTGTTCAACTCACAGTGTTGAACATTCCTTTAGACAGAGCAGATTTTAAACCCTCTTTTTGTTTAATTTCCAAGAGGAGATTTCAAGCACTTTGGGGCCTACGGTAGAAAAGGAAATATCTTCGTATAAAAACTAGAGAGAATCATTCTCAGCAACCACTTTGTGATGTGTGCATTCCACTCACAGAGTTTAACCTTTGTTTTCATAGAGCAGTTTGGAAACACTCTGTTTGTAAAGTCTGCAAGTGGAAATTTGGATCTCTATGAGGATTTCGTTGGAAACGGGATTTCTGCGTATAACACTAGACAGAAGAATTCTCAGTAACTTCTTTGGGGTGCGTGTGTTCAACTCACAGAGTTGAACCTTCCTTTAGAAAGAGCATATTTGAAACACTCTTTCTGTGGAATTTGCAATTGGAGATTTCAAGCGCTTTGGGGCCTAGGGTAGAAAAGGAAATATCTTCGTATAAAAACTAGAGAGAATCATTCTCAGCAACCACTTTGTGATGTGTGCGTTCCACTCACAGAGTTTAACCTTTCTTTTCATAGAGCAGTTTGGTAACACTCTGTTTGTAAAGTCAGCAAGTGGATATTTGGACCTCTCTGAGGATTTCGTTGGAAACGGGATTTCCGTACATAACGCTAGACAGAAGAATTCCCAGTAACTTCTTTGGGCTGCGTGTGTTCAACTCACAGAGTTGAACCTTCCTTTAGACAGAGCAGATTTGAAACACTATTTTTGTGGAATTTGCAAGTGGAGATTTCAAGCGCTTTGGGGCCAACGGTTAAAAAGGAAATATCTTCGTATAAAAACTAGAGAGAATCATTCTCAGCAACCACTTTGTGATGTGTGCGTTCCACTCACAGAGTTTAACATCTGTTCTCATAGAGCAGTTTGGAGACACTGTGTTTGTAAAGTCTGCAAGTGGATATTTGGACCTCTCTGAGGATTTTGCTGGAAACGGGATTTCTGCATATAACGCTAGACAGAAGAATTCCCAGTAACTTCTTTGGGCTTCGTGTGTTCAACTCACAGATTTGAACGTTCCTTTAGACAGAGCAGATTTGAAACCCTGTTTTTGTGGAATTTGCAAGTGCAGATTTCAAGCGCTTTTTATCCATCGATAGAAAGGAAATATCTTCGTATAAAAACTAGAGAGAATCATTCTCAGCAACCACTTTGGGATGTGAGCGTTCCACTCACAGAGTTTAACTTTTGTTTTCATAGAGCAGATTGGAAACACTCTGTTTGTAAAGTCTGCAAGTGGATATTTGGACCTCTTTGAAGATTTCGTTGGAAACGGGATTTCTGCGTATAACGCTAGACAGAAGAATTCTCAGTAACTTCTTTGGGTTGGGTGTGTTCAACTCACAGAGTTGAACCTTCCTTTTGACAGAGCAGATTTGAAACACTCTTTCTGTGGAATTTGCAAGTAGAGATTTCAAGCGCTTTGGGGCCTATGGTAGAAAAGGAAATATCTTCGTATAAAAACTACAGAGAATCATTCTCAGCAACCACTTTGTGATGTGTGCGTTCCACTCACAGAGTTTAACCTTTCTTTTCACAGAGCAGTTTGGTAACACTCTGTTTGTAAAGTCTGCAAGTGGATATTTGGACCTCTCTGAGGATTTCATTGGAAACGGGATTTCCGTACATAACGCTAGACAGAAGAATTCCCAGTAACTTCTTTGGGCTGCGTGTGTTCAACTCACAGAGTTTAACCTTCCTTTAGACAGAGCAGATTTGAAACACTCTTTTTGTGGAATTTGCAAGTGGAGATTTCAAGCGCTTTGGGGCCAACGGTAAGAAAGGAAATATCTTCGTATAAAAACTAGAGAGAATCATTCTCAGCAACCACTTTGTGATGTGTGCGTTCCACTCACAGAGTTTAACCTTTCTTTTCATAGAGCAGTTTGGTAACACTGTGTTTGTAAAGTCTGCAAGTGGATATATGGACCTCTATGAGGATTTCGTTGGAAACGGGATTTCCGTACATAACCCTAGACAGAAGAATTCCCAGTAACTTCTTTAGGCTACGTGTGTACAACTCACAGAGTTGAACCTTCCTTTAGACAGAGCAGATTTGAAACCCTGTTTTTGTGGAATTTGCAAGTGGAGATTTAAAGCGCCTTTGGGCCATCGATAGAAAGGAAATATCTTCTTATAAAACTAGAGAGAATAATTCTCAGCTACCACTTTGGGATATGAGGGTTCCACTCACAGAGTTTAACCTTTATTTCATAGAGCAGTTTGGAAACACTCTGTTTGTAAAGTCTGCAAGTGGAAATTTGGACCTCTTTGAAGAATTCGTTGGAAACGGGATTTCTGCATATAACGCTAGACAGAAGAATTCTCAGTAACTTTTTTGGGTTGCGTGTGTTCAACTCACAGAGTTGAACCTTCCTTTAGAAAGAGCAGATTTGAAAACCTCTTTCTGTGGAATTTGCAAGTGGAGATTTCAAGCGCTTTGGGGCCTACGGTAGAAAAGGATATATCTTCGTTTAAAAACTAGAGAGAATCATTCTCAGCAACCACTTTGTGATGTGTGCCTTCCACTCACAGAGTATAACCTTTGTTTTCATAGAGCAGTTTGGAGACACTCTGTTTGTAAAGTCTGCAAGTGGATATTTGGACCTCTTTGAGGATTTCGCTGGAAACGAGATTTCTGTATATAACGCTAGACAGAAGAATACCCAGTAACATCTTTGGGCTGCGTGTGTTCAACTCACAGAGTTGAACCTTCCTATAGACAGAGCAGATTTGAAACACTCTTTTTGTGGAATTTGCAACTGGAGATTTCAAGCGCTTTGGGGCCTATGGTAGAGAGGAAAATATCTTCGTATAAAAACTAGAGAGAATCATTCTCAGCAACCACTTTGTGATGTGTGCGTTCCACTCACATAGCTTAACCTTTGTTTTCATAAAGCAGTTTGGAAACACTCTGTTTCTATAGTCTGCAAGTGGATATTTGGATCTCTTTGAGGATTTCTTTGGAAACGGGATTTCTGCATATAACGCTAGACAGAAGAATTCCCAGTAACTTCTTTGAGATTTGTGTGTTCAACTCACAGAGTTGAACCTTCCTTTAGACAGAGCAGATTTGAAACTCTGTTTTTGTGGAATTTGCAAGTGGAGATTTCAAGCGCATTTGGGCTTCGATAGAAAGGAAATATCTACGTATAAAAAGTAGAGAGAATCATTCTCAGCTACCACTTTGGGATGTGAGCGTTCCACTCACAGAGTTTAACCTTTGTTTTCATAGAGCAGATTGGAAACTCTGTGTTTGTACAGTCTGCATGTGGATATTTGGACCTCTTTGAAGATTTCGTTGGAAACGGGATTTCTGCATATAACGCTAGACAGAAGAATTCTCAGTAACTTCTTTGGGCTGCGTGTGTTCAACTCACAGAGTTGAAACTTCCTTTAGACAGAGCAGATTTGAAACACTCTTTTTGTGGAATTTGCATGTGGAGATTTCAAGAGCTTTGGGGCCTATGGTTGAAAAGGAAATATCTTCGTATAAAAACTAGAGAGAATCATTCTCAGCAACCACTTTGTGATGTGTGCGTTCCACTCACAGAGTTTAACCTTTTTTTTCATAGAGCAGTTTGGAAACACTCTGTTTGTAAAGTCTCCAAGTGGATATTTGGACCTCTCTGAGGATTTCGTTGGAAACGGGATTTCAGCATATAACGCTAGACAGAAGAATTGTCAGTAACTTCTTTGGGCTGCGTGTGTTCAACTCACAGAGTTGAACCTTCCTTTAGACAGAGCAGATTTGAAACACTCTTTTTGTGGAATTTGCAAGTGGAGATTTCAAGCGCTTTGGGGCCAACGGTAAAAAAGGAAATATCTTCGTATAAAAACTAGAGAGAATCATTCTCAGCAACCACTTTGTGATGTGTGCGTTCCACTCACATAGCTTGACATTTGTTTTCATAGAGCAGTTTGGATACACTCTGTTTGTACAGTCTGCATGTGGATATTTGGACCTCTTTGAAGATTTCGTTGGAAACGGGATTTCTGCATATAACGCTAGACAGAAGAATTCTCAGTAACTTCTTTGGGCTGCGTGTGTTCAACTCACAGAGTTGAAACTTCCTTTAGACAGAGCAGATTTGAAACACTCTTTTTGTGGAATTTGCATGTGGAGATTTCAAGAGCTTTGGGGCCTATGGTTGAAAAGGAAATATCTTCGTATAAAAACTAGAGAGAATCATTCTCAGCAACCACTTTGTGATGTGTGCGTTCCACTCACAGAGTTTAACCTTTTTTTTCATAGAGCAGTTTGGAAACACTCTGTTTGTAAAGTCTCCAAGTGGATATTTGGACCTCTCTGAGGATTTCGTTGGAAACGGGATTTCAGCATATAACGCTAGACAGAAGAATTGTCAGTAACTTCTTTGGGCTGCGTGTGTTCAACTCACAGAGTTGAACCTTCCTTTAGACAGAGCAGATTTGAAACACTCTTTTTGTGGAATTTGCAAGTGGAGATTTCAAGCGCTTTGGGGCCAACGGTAAAAAAGGAAATATCTTCGTATAAAAACTAGAGAGAATCATTCTCAGCAACCACTTTGTGATGTGTGCGTTCCACTCACATAGCTTGACATTTGTTTTCATAGAGCAGTTTGGATACACTCTGTTTGTAAAGTCTGCAAGTGGATATTTGGACCTCTCTGAGGATTTCGTTGGAAACGGGATTTATGTATATAACGCTAGACAGAAGAATTCCCAGTAACTTCTTTAGGCTACGTGTGTACAACTCACAGAGTTGAACCTTCCTTTAGACAGAGCAGATTTGAAACCCTGTTTTTGTGGAATTTGCAAGTGGAGATTTCAAGCGCCTTTGGGCCATCGATAGAAAGGAAATATCTTCATATAAAAACTAGAGAGAATCATTCTCAGCTACCACATTGGGATGTGAGCATTCCACTCACAGAGTTTAACCTTTATTTTCAAAGAGCAGTTTGGAAACACTCTGTTTGTAAAGTCTGCAAGTGGATATTTGGACCTCTTTGAAGATTTCGTTGGAAACGGGATTTCTGCGTATAACGCTAGACAGAAGAATTCTCAGTAACTTCTTTGGGCTGCGTGTGTTCAACCCACAGAGTTGAACCTTGTTTTAGACAGAGTAGATTTGAAACCCTCTTTTTGTGGAATTTCCATTAGGAGATTTCAAGCGCTTTGGGGCCAACGGTAAAAAAGGAAATATCTTCGTATAAAAACTAGAGAGAATCATTCTCAGCAACCACTTTGTGATGTGTGCGTTCCACTCACATAGCTTGACATTTGTTTTCATAGAGCAGTTTGGATACACTCTGTTTGTAAAGTCTGCAAGTGGATATTTGGACCTCTCTGAGGATTTCGTTGGAAACGGGATTTATGTATATAACGCTAGACAGAAGAATTCCCAGTAACTTCTTTAGGCTACGTGTGTACAACTCACAGAGTTGAACCTTCCTTTAGACAGAGCAGATTTGAAACCCTGTTTTTGTGGAATTTGCAAGTGGAGATTTCAAGCGCCTTTGGGCCATCGATAGAAAGGAAATATCTTCATATAAAAACTAGAGAGAATCATTCTCAGCTACCACATTGGGATGTGAGCATTCCACTCACAGAGTTTAACCTTTATTTTCAAAGAGCAGTTTGGAAACACTCTGTTTGTAAAGTCTGCAAGTGGATATTTGGACCTCTTTGAAGATTTCGTTGGAAACGGGATTTCTGCGTATAACGCTAGACAGAAGAATTCTCAGTAACTTCTTTGGGCTGCGTGTGTTCAACCCACAGAGTTGAACCTTGTTTTAGACAGAGTAGATTTGAAACCCTCTTTTTGTGGAATTTCCATTAGGAGATTTCAAGCGCTTTGGGGCCTACGGTAGAAAAGGAAATATCTTCGTATAAAAACTAGAGAGAATCATTCTCAGCAACCACTTTGTGATGTGTGCGTTCCACTCACAGAGTTTAACCTTTGTTTTCATAGAGCAGTTTGGAAACACTCTGTTTGTAAAGCCTGCAAGTGGAAATTTGGACCTCTCTGAGGATTTCGTTGGAAACGGGATTTCTGTATATAACGCTAGACAGAAGAATTCTCAGTAACTTATTTGGGCTGTTTGTGTTCAACTCACAGGGTTGAACCTTCCTTTAGAAAGAGCAGATTTGAAACACTCTTTCTGTGGAGTTTGCAAGTGGATATTGCAAGCGCTTTGGGGCCTATGGTAGAAAAGGAGATATATTCGTTTAAAAATTAGAGAGAATCATTCTCAGCAACCACTTTGTGATGTGTGCGTTCCACTCACAGAGTTTATCCTCTGTTTTCATAGAGCAGTTTGGAGACACTGTGTTTGTAAAGTCTGCAAGTGGATATTTGGACCTCTCTGAGGATTTCTTTGGAAACGGGATTTCTGTATATAACGCTAGACAGAAGAATTCCCAGTAACTTCTTTGGGCTTCGTGTGTTCAACTCACAGTGTTGAACCTTCCTTTAGACAGAGCAGATTTGAGACCCTGTTTTTGTGGAATTTGCAAGTGGAGATTTCAAGCGCATTTGGGCCATCGATAGAAAGGAAACATCTTCGTATAAATACTAGAGAGAATCATTCTCATCTACCACTTTGGGATGTGAGCGTTCCACTCACAGAGTTTAACCTTTGTTTTCACAGAGCAGATTGTAAACACTCTGTTTGTAAAGTCTGCAAGTGGATATTTGGACCTCTTTGAAGATTTCGTTGGAAACGGGTTTTCTGCGTATAATGCTAGACAGAAGAATTCTCAGTAACTTCTTTGGGTTGCGTGTGTTCAACTCACAGAGTTGAACTTCCCTTTTGACAGAGCATATTTGAAACCCTCTTTTTGTGGAATGTGCAAGTGGAGATTTCAAGCGCTTTGGGGCCTATGGTAGAATAGGAAATATCTTCGTATATAAACTAGAGAGAATCAATCTCAGCAACCACTTTGTGATGTGTGTCTTCCACTCAAAGAGTTTAACCTTTGTTTTCATACAGCAGTTTGGAAACACTCTGTTTGTAAAGTCTGCAAGTGGAAATTTGGACCTCTATGAGGATTTCGTTGGAAACGGGATTTCTGTATATAGCGCTAGACAGAAGAATTCTCAGTAACTTCTTTGGGCTGCGTGTTTTCAACTCACAGAGTTGAACCTTCCTTTAGACAGAGCAGATTTGAAACACTCTTTTTGTGGAATTTGCAAGTGGAGTTTTCAAGCGCATTGGGGCCTATGGTACAGAAGGAAATATCTTCGTACAAAAACTAGAGAGAATCATTCTCAGCAACCACATTGTGATGTGTGCATTCCACTCACAGAGTTTAACCTTTCTTTTCATAGAGCAGTTTGGTAACACTCTGTTTGTAAAGTCTGCAAGTGGATATTTGGACCACTCTGAGGATTTCTTTGGAAACGGGATTTCAGCATATAACGCTAGACAGAAGAATTCTCAGTAACTTCTTTGGGCTGCGTGTGTTCAACTCACAGAGTTGAAACTTCCTTTAGAAAATGCAGATTTGAAACCCTCTTTTTGTGGAATTTGCAAGTGGAGATTTCAAGCGCTTTGGGGCCTGTGTTAGAAAAGGAAATATCTTCGTACAAAAACTAGAGAGAATCATTCTCAGCAACCACTTTGTGATGTGTGCGTTCCACTCACAGAGTTTAACCTCAGTTTTCATAGAGCAGATTGTAAACACTCTGTTTGTAAAGTCTGCAAGTGCAAATTTGGACCTCTCTGAGGATTTCTTTGGAAACGGATTTCTGTATATAACGGTAGACAGAAGAATTCTCAGTAACTTCTTTGGGCTGCGTGTGTTCAACTCACAGAGTTGAACCTTCCTTTTGACAGAGCAGATTTGAAACCCTTTCGGTGGAATTTGCAAGTGGAGATTTCAAGCGCTTTGGGGCCTGTGGTAGAAAAGGAAATATCTTCGTATAAAAACTAGAGAGAATCATTCTCAGAAACCACTTTGTGATGTGTGCATTCCACTCACAGAGTTTAACCTTTGTTTTCATTGAGCAGTTTGGGAACACTCTGTTTGTAAAGTCTGCAAGTGGAAATTTGGACCTCTCTGAGGATTTCGTTGGAAACGGGATTTCTGCATATAACGCTAGACAGAAGAATATTCAGTAACTACTTTGGCCTTTGTGTGTTCAACTCACAGAGTTGAACCTTCCTTTAGACAGAGCAGATCTGAAACCCTCTTTTTCTGGAATTTGCAAGTGGTGATTTCAAGCACATTGGGGCCAACGGTAGAAAAGGAAATATCTTTCTTTAAAACCAAGAGAGAATCATTCTCAGCAACCACTTTGTGATGTGTTCCTTCCACTCACAGAGTTTAAGCTCTGTTTTCACACAGCAGTTTGGAGACACTCTGTTTGTAAAGTCTGCAAGTGGAAATTTGGACCTCTCTGAGGATTTCGTTTGAAACGGGATTTCTGTATATAGCGCTAGACAGAAGGATTCTCAATAACTTCTTTGGGCTGCGTGTGTTCACCTCACAGAGTTGAACCTTCCTTTAGACAGAGCAGATTTGAAACACTCTTTTTGTGGAATTTGCCAGTGGAGATTTCAAGCGCTTTTGGGCCTATGGTAGAGAAGGAAATATCTTCGTATAAAAGCTAGAGAGAATCATTGTCAGCTACCACTTTGGGATGTGTGCGTTCCACTCACATAGCTTAACCTTTGTTTTCACAGAGCAGTTTGGAAACACTCTGTTTGTAAAGTCTGCAAGTGGATATTTGGACCTCTTTGAAGATTTCGTTGGAAACGGGTTTTCTGCGTATAATGCTAGACAGAAGAATTCTCAGTAACTTCTTTGGGTTGCGTGTGTTCAACTCACAGAGTTGAACTTTCCTTTAGACAGAGCAGATTTGAAACCCTCTTTTTGTGGAATTTGCAAGTGGAGATTTCAAGCGCTTTGGGGCCTACGGTAGCAAAGGAAATATCTTCGTATAAAAACTAGAGAGAATCATTCTCAGCAACCACTTTGTGATGTGTGCGTTCCACTCACATAGCTTAACCTTTTTTTTCATAGAGCAGTTTGGAAACACTCTGTTTGTATAGTCTGCAAGTGGATATTTGGACCTCTTTGAGGATTTCGTTGGAAACGGGATTTCTGCATATAACGCTAGACAGAAGAATTCTCAGTAACTTCATTGGGCTGCGTGTGTTCAACTCAAAGAGTTGAACCTTCCTTTAGACAGAGCAGATTTGAAACACTCTTTTTGTGGAATTTGCAAGTGGAGATTTCGAGGGCTTTGGGGCCAACGGTAAAAAAAGAAATATCTTCGTATAAAAACTAGAGAGAGTCATTCTCAGCAACCACTTTGTGATGTGTGCGTTCCACTCACAGAGTTTAACCTCTGTTCTCATAGAGCAGTTTGGAGACACTGTGTTCGTAAAGTCTGCAAGTGGATATTTGGACCTCTCTGAGGATTTCGTTGGAAACGGGATTTCTGTATATAACGCTAGACAGAAGAATTCCCAGTAACTTCTTTGGGCTTCGTGTGTTCAACTCACAGAGTTGAACCTTCCTTTAGACAGAGCAGATTTGAAACCCTGTTTTTGTGGAATTTGCAAGTGGAGATTTCAAGCGATTTTGGGCCATCGATAGAAAGGAAATATCTTCGTATAAAAACTAGAGAGAATCATTTTCAGCTACCACTTTGGGATGTGAGCGTTCCACTCACAGAGTTTAACCTTTGTTTTCATAGAGCAGATTGGAAACACTCTGTTTGTAAGGTCTGCAAGTGGATATTTGGAACTCTTTGAGGATTTCGTTGGAAACGGGATTTCTGCATATAACGCTAGACAGAAGAATTCTCAGTAACTTCTTTGGGTTGTGCGTGTTCAACTCACAGAGTTGAACCTTCCTATTCACAGAGCAGATTTGAAACCCTCTTTTTGTGGAATTTGCAAGTGGAGATTTCAAGCGCTTTTTGTCCTATGGTAGAAAAGGAAATATCTTCGTATAAAAACTAGAGAGAATCATTCTCAGCAACCACTTTGTGATGTGTGCGTTCCACTCACAGAGTTTAACCTTTGTTTTCATAGAGCAGTTTGGAAACACTCTGTTTGTAAAGTCTGCAAGTGGAAATTTGGACCTCTCTGAGGATTTCGTTGGAAACGGGATTTCTGTATATAGCGCTAGACAGAAGAATTCTTAGTAACTTCTTTGGGCTGCGTGTGTTCAACTTACAGAGATAAACCTTCCTTTAGATAGAGCAGATTTGAAACACTGTTTTTGTGGAATTTGCAAGTGGAGATTTCAAGCTCTTTGGGGCCTATGGTAGAGAAGGAAATATCTTCGTGTAAAAACTAGAGAGAATCATTCTCAGCAACCACTTTGTGATGTGTGTGTTCCACTCACATAGCTTAACCTTTGTTTTCATAGAGCAGTTTGGAAACACTCTGTTTGTATAGTCTGCAAGTGGATATTTGGACCTCTTTGAGGATTTCGTTGGAAACGGGATTTCTGCATATAACGCTAGACAGAAGAATTCTCAGTAACTTCTTTGGGCTGCGTGTGTTCAACTCACAGAGTTGAACCTTCCTTTAGACAGAGCAGATTTGAAAACCTCTTTTTGTGGAATTTCCATGAGGAGATTTCAAGCGCTTTGGGGCCTACGGTAGAAAAGGAAATATCTTCGTATAAAAACTAGAGAGAATCATTCTCAGCAACCACTTTGTGATGTCTGCGTTCCACTCACAGAGTTTAACCTCTGTTTTCAGAGAGCAGTTTGGAGACACTGTGTTTGTAAAGTCTGCACGTGGATATTTGGACCTCTCTGAGGATTTCATTGGAAACGGGATTTCTGTATATAACGCTAGACAGAAGAATTCCCAATAACTTCTTTAGGCTACGTGTGTACGACTCACAGAGTTGTACCTTCCTTTAGACAGAGCAGATTTGAAACCCTGTTTTTGTGGAATTTGCAAGTGGAGATTTCAAGAGCCTTTGGGCCATCGATTGATAGGAAATATCTTCGTATAAAAACCAGAGAGAATCATTCTCAGCTACCACGTTGGGATGTGAGCGTTCCACTCTCAGAGTTTAACCATTGTTTTCATAGAGCAGATTGGAAACACTCTGTTTGTAAAGTCCGCAAGTGGATATTTGGACCTCTTTGAAGATTTCGTTGGAAAAGGGATTTCTGCGTATAACGCTAGACAGAAGAATTCTCAGTAACTTCTTTGGGCTGCGTCTGTTCAACTCACAGAGTTGAACCTTCCTTTAGACAGAGCAGATTTGAAACCCTCTTTTTGTGGAATTTCCATGAGGAGATTTCAAGAGCTTTGGGGCCTACGGTAGAAAAGGAAATATCTTCGTATAAAAACTAGAGAGAATCATTCTCAGCAACCACTTTGTGATGTGTGCATTCCACTCACATAGCTTAACCTTTGTTTTCATAGAGCAGTTTGGAAACACTCTGTTTGTATAGTCTGCAAGTGGATATTAGGACCTCTTTGAGGATTTTGCTGGAAACGGGATTTCTGCATATAACGCTAGATAGAAGAATTCTCAGTAACTTCTTTGGGCTGCGTGTGTTCAACTCACAGAGATGAACCTTCCTTTAGACAGAGCAGATTTGAAACCCTCTTTTTGTGGAGTTTCCATGAGGAGATTTCAAGCGCATTGGGGCCTACGGTAGAAAAGGTAATATCTTCGTATAAAAACTAGAGAGAATCATTCTCAGCAACCACTTGGTGATGTGTGCGTTCCACTCACATAGCTTAACCTTTGTTTTCATAGAGCAGTTTGGAAACACTCTGTTTGTATAGTCTGCAAGTGGATATATGGACCTCTTTGAGGAGTTTGCTGGAAACTGGATTTCTGCATATAACGGTAGACAGAAGAATTCTCAGTAACTTCTTTGGGCTGCGTGTGTTCAACTCACAGAGTTGAACCTTCCTTTAGACAGAGCAGATTTGAAACCCTCTTTTTGTGGCATTTCCATGAGGAGATTTCAAGCGCTTTGGGGCCTACGGTAGAAAAGGAAATATCTTCGCATAAAAACTAGAGAGAATCATTCTCTGCAACCACTTTGTGATGTGTGCGTTCCACTCACAGAGTTTAACCTTTCTTTTCATAGAGCAGTTTGGTAACACTCTGTTTGTAAAGTCTGCAAGTGGATATTTGGACCTCTCTGAGGATTTCGTTGGAAACGGGATTTCAGCATATAATGCTAGACAGAAGAATTCTCAGTAACTTCTTTGAGCTGCGTGTGTTCAACTCACAGAGTTGAACCTTCCTTTAGACAGAGCAGATTTGAAACCCTCTTTTTGTGGAATTTGCCAGTGGAGATTTCAAGCGCTTTGGGGCCTATGGTAGAGAAGGAAATATCTTCGTATAAAAACTACAGAGAATCATTGTCAGCAACCACTTTGTGATGTGTGCGTTCCACTCACATAGCTTAACCTTTGTTTTCACAGAGCAGTTTGGAAACACTCTGTTTGTATAGTCTGCAAGTGGATATTTGGACCTCTCTGAGAATTTCGTTGGAAACGGGATTTCAGCATATAACGCTAGACAGAAGAATTCTCAGTATCTTCTTTGGGCTGCGTGTGTTCAACTCACAGAGTTGAACCTCCCTTTAGACAGAGCAGATTTGAAAACCTCTTTTTGTGGAATTTGCAAGTGGAGATTTCAAGCGCTTTGGGGCCAACGGTAAAAAAGGAAATATGTTTGTATAAAAACTAGAGAGAATCATTCTCAGCAACCACTTTGTGATGTGTGCGTTCCACTCACAGAGTTTATCCTCTGTTTTCATAGAGCAGTTTGGAGACACTGTGTTTGTAAAGTCTGCAAGTGGATATTTGGACCTCTCTGAGGATTTCGTTGGAAACGGGATTTCTGTATATAACGCTAGACAGAAGAATTCCCAGTAACTTCTTTGGGCTTCGTGTGTTCAACTCACAGAGTTGAACCTTCCTTTAGACAGAGCAGATTTGAAACCCTGTTTTTGTGGAATTTGCAAGTGGAGATTTCAAGCGCGTTTGCGCCATCGATAGAAAGGAAATATCTTCATATAAAAACTAGAGAGAATCATTCTCAGCTACCACTTTGGGATGTGAGCGTTCCACTCACAGAGTTTAACCTTTGTTTTCATAGAGCAGATTGGAAACACTCTGTTTGTAAAGTCTGCAAGTGGATATTTGGACCACTCTGAGGATTTCGTTGGAAACGGGATTTCAGCAGATAACGGTAGACAGAAGAATTCTCAGTAACTTCTTTGGGCTGCGTGTGTTCAACTCACAGAGTTGAAACTTCCTTTAGAAAGAGAAGATTTGAAACCCTCGTTTTGTGGAATTTGCAAGTGGAGTTTTCAAGCGCTTTGGGGCCTGTGGTAGAAAAGGAAATATCTTCGTCCAAAAACTAGAGAGAATCATTCTCAGCAACCACTTTGTGATGTGTGCGTTCCACTCACAGAGTTTAACCTCAGTTTTCGTAGAGCAGATTGTAAACACTCTGTTTGTAAAGTCTGCTAGTGGAAATTTGGACCTCTCTGAGGATTTCGTTGGAAACAGGATTTCTGCATATAACGCTAGACAGAAGAATTGTCAGTAACTTCTTTGGCCTTTGTGTGTTCACCTCACAGAGTTGAACCTTCCTTTAGACAGAGCAGATTTCAAACCCTCTTTTTGTGGAATTTGCAAGTGGTGATTTCAAGCACATTGGGGCCAACGGAAGAAAAGGAAATATCTTCCTTTAAAACCAAGGGAGAATCATTCTCAGCAACCACTTTGTGATGTGTGCCTTCCACTCACAGAGTTTAAGCTCTGTTTTCACAGAGCAGTTTGGAGACACTCTGTTTGTAAAGTCTGCAAGTGGAAATTTGGACCTCTCTGAGGATTTCGTTGGAAACGGGATTTCTGTATATAACGCTAGACAGAAGAATTCTCAATAACTTCTTTGGGCTGCGTGCGTTCACCTCACAGAGTTGAACCTTCCTTTAGACAGAGCAGATTTGAAACCCTCTTTTTGTGGAATTTGCAAGTGGAGATTTCAAGCGCATTTGGGCCTATGGTAGAGAAGGAAATATCTTCGTATAAAAACTAGAGAGAATCATTCTCAGCAACCACTTTGTGATGTGTGCGTTCCACTCACATAGCTTAACCTTTGTTTTCATATAGCAGTTTGGAAACACTCTGTTTGTATAGTCTGCAAGTGGATATTTGGACCTCTTTGAGGATTTCGTTGGAAACGGGATTTCTGCGTATAACGCTAGACAGAAGAATTCTCAGTAACTTCTTTGGGCTGCGTGTGTTCAACTCACAGATTTGAACCTTCCTTTAGACAGAGCAGAGTTGAAAACCTCTTTTTGTGGAATTTCCATGAGGAGATTTCAAGTGCTTTGGGGCCTACGGTAGAAAAGGAAATATCTTCGTATAAAAACTAGAGAGAATCATTCTCAGCAACCACTTTGTGATGTGAGCGTCCACTCACAGAGTCTAACCTTTCTTTTCATAGAGCAGTTTGGTAACACTCTGTTTGTAAAGTCTGCAACTGGATATTTGGACCTCTCTGAGGATTTCGTTGGAAACGGGATTTCAGCATATAACGCTAGACAGAAGAATTCTCAGTAACTTCTTTGGGCTTCGTGTGTTCAACTCACAGAGTTGAACCTTCCTTTAGACAGAGCAGATTTGAAACCCTGTTTTTGTGGAATTTGCAAGTGGAGATTTCAAGCGCTTTTGGGCCATCGATAGAAAGGAAATATCTTCGTATAAAAACTAGAGAGAATCATTCTCAGCTACCACTTTGGGATGTGAGCGTTCCACTCACAGGGTTTAACCTTTGTTTTCATAGAGCAGATTGGAAACACTCTGTTTGTAAAGTCTGCAAGTGGATATTTGGACCTCTTTGAAGATTTCATTGGAAACGGGTTTTCTGCGTATAACGCTAGACAGAAGAATTCTCAGTAACTTCTTTGGGTTGCGTGTGTTCAACTCACAGAGTGGAACCTTCCTTCTGACAGAGCAGATTTGAAACCCTCTTTTTGTGGAATTTGCAAGTGGAGATCTCAAGCGCTTTGGGGCCTATGGTAGAAAAGGAAATATCTTCGTATAAAACTAGAGAAAAACATTCTCAGCAACCACTTTGTGATGTGTGCATTCCACTCACATAGCTTAACCTTTGTTTTCATAGAGCAGTTTGGAAACACTCTGTTTGTAAAGTCTGCAAGTGGATATTTGGAACACTTTGAGGATTTCGTTTTAAACGGGATTTCTGCATATAACGCTAGACAGAAGAATTGTCAGTAACTAGTTTGTGCTGCGTGTGTTTAACTCACAGTGTTGAACCTTCCTTTTGACAGAGCAGATTTGAAACCCTCTTTTTGTGGAATTTGCAAGTGGAGATTTCAAGCGCTTTGAGGCCTATAGTAGAAAAGGAAATATCTTCGTAGAAAAACTAGAGAGAATCATTCTCAGCAACGACTTTGTGATGTGTGCGTTCCACTCACCTAGCTTAACCTTTGTTTTCATATAGCAGTATGGAGACACTCTGTTTGTAAAGTCTGCAAGTGGATATTTGGACCTCTCTGAGGATTTCGTTGGAAACGGGATTTCTGTATATAACGCTAGACAGAAGAATTCCCAGTAACTTCTTTAGGCTACGTGTGTACGACTCACAGAGTTGAACCTTCCTTTAGACAGAGCAGATTTGAAAACCTCTTTTTGTGGAATTTGCAAGTGGAGATTTCAAGCGCCTTTGGGCCATCGATAGATAGGAAATATCTTCGTATAAAAACTAGAGAGAATCATTCTCAGCTACCACTTTGGGATGTGAGCGTTCCACTCACAGAGTTTAACCTTTGTTTTCATAGAGCAGATTGGAAACACTCTGTTCGTAAAGTCTGCAAGTGTATATTTGGACCTCTTTGAAGATTTCGTTGGAAAAGGGATTTCTGCATATAACGCTAGACAGAAGAATTGTCAGTAACTTCTTTGGGCTGCGTGTGTTCAACTCACAGAGTTGAACCTTCCTTTAGACAGAGCAGATTTGAAACCCTCTTTTTGTGGAATTTCCTTGAGGAGATTTCAAGCGCTTTGGGGGCTACTTTAGAAAAGGAAATATCTTCGTATAAAAACTAGAGAGAATCATTCTCAGCAACCACTTTGTGATGTGTGCGTTCCACTCACAGAGTTTATCCTTTGTTTTCATAGAGCAGTTTGGAAACACTCTGTTTGTAAAGCCTGCAAGTGGATATTGGGACCTCTCTGAGGATTTCGTTGGAAACGGGATTTCTGTATATAACGCTAGACAGAAGAATTCTCAGTAATTTCTTACGGCTGTTTGTGTTCAACTCACAGAGTTCAACATTCCTTTAGACAGAGCAGATTTGAAACCCTCTGTTTCTGGAATTTGCAAGTGGAGATTTCCAGCGCTTTGGGGCCTATGGTAGAGAAGGAAATATCTTCGTATAAAAACTAGAGAGAATCATTCTCAGCAACCACTTTGTGATGTGTGCGTTCCACTCACATAGCTTAACATTTGTTTTCATAGAGCAGTTTGGAAACACTCTGTTTGTATTGTCTGCAAGTGGATATTAGGACCTCTTTGAGGATTTTGCTGGAAACGGGATTTCTGCATATAACGCTAGATAGAAGAATTCTCAGTAACTTCTTTGGGCTGCGTGTGTTCAACTCACAGAGTTGAACCTTCCTTTAGAGAGAGCTGATTTGAAACCCTCATTTGTGGAATTTCCATGAGGAGATTTCAAGCGCTTAGAGGCCTACGGTAGAAAAGGAAATATCTTCGTATAAAAACTAGAGAGAATCATTCTCAGCAACCACTTTGTGATGTGTGCATTCCACTCAAATAGCTTAACCGTTGTTTTCATAGAGCAGATTGGTAACACTCTGTTTGTAAAGTCTGCAAGTGGAAATTTGGACCTCTATGAGGATTTCGTTGGAAACGGGATTTCGGTATATAACGCTAGACAGAAGAATTCCCAGTAACTTTTTTGGGCTGCATGTGTTCAACTCACAGAGTTGAACCTGCCTTTAGAAAGAGCAGATTTGAAACACTCTTTCTGTGGAGTTTGCAGGTGGATATTGCAAGCGCTTTGGGGCCTATGGCAGAAAAGGAGATATATTCGTTTAAAAATTAGAGAGAATCATTCTCAGCAACCACTTTGTGATGTGTGCGTTCCACTCACAGAGTTTATCCTCTGTTTTCATAGAGCAGTTTGGAGACACTGTGTTTGTAAAGTCTGCAAGTGGATATTTGGACCTCTCGGAGGATTTCGTTGGAAACGGGATTTCTGTATATAACGCTAGACAGAAGAATTCCCAGTAACTTCTTTGGGCTTCGTGTGTTCAACTCACAGTGTTGAACCTTCCTTTAGACAGAGCAGATTTGAAACCCTGTTTTGTTGAATTTGGAAGTGGACATTTCAAGCGAATTTGGGCCATCGATAGAAAGGAAACATCTTCGTATAAAAACTAGAGAGAATCATTCTCAGCTACAACTTTGGGATATGAGCGTTCCACCCACAGAGTTTAACCTTTGTTTTCATAGAGCAGATTGTAAACACTCTGTTTGTAAAGTCTGCAAGTGGATATTTGGACCTCTTTGAAGATTTCGTTGGAAACGGGTTTTCTGCATATAATGCTAGACAGAAGAATTCTCAGTAACTTCTTTGGGTTGCGTGTGTTCAACTCACAGAGTTGAACTTTCCTTTTGACAGAGCAGATTTGAAACCCTCTTTTTGTGGAATGTGCAAGTGGAGATTTCAAGCGCTTTGGGGCCTATGGTAGAAAAGGAAATGTCTTCGTATAAAAACTAGAGAGAATCATTCTCAGCAACCACTTTTTGATGTGTGCGTTCCACTCACATAGCTTAACCTTTGTTTTCATAGAGCAGTCTGGAAACACTCTGTTTGTAAAGTCTGCAAGTGGATATTTGGAACTATTTGAGGATTTCGTTGGAAACGGGATTTCTGCATATAACGCTAGATAGAAGAATTGTAAGTAACTACTTTGGGCTGCGTGTATTCAACTCACAGTGTTGGACCTTCCTTTAGACAGAGCGGATTTGAAACCCTCTTTTTGTGGAATTTCCAAGAGGAGATTTCAAGCACTTTGGGGCCTACGGTAGAAAAGGAAATATCTTCGTATATAAACTAGAGAGAATCATTCTCAGCAACCATTTTGTGATGTGTGTCTTCCACTCAAAGAGTTTAACCTTTGTTTTCATACAGCAGTTTGGAAACACTCTGTTTGTAAAGTCTGCAAGTGGAAATTTGGACCTCTCTTAGGATTTCGTTGGAAACGGGATTTCTGTATATAGCGCTAGACAGAAGAATTCTCAGTAACTTCTTTGGGCTGCGTGTGTTCAACTCACAGAGTTGAAACTTCCTTTAGAAAGAGAAGATTTGAAACCCTCGTTTTGTGGAATTTGCAAGTGGAGTTTTCAAGCGCTTTGGGGCCTGTGGTAGAAAAGGAAATATCTTCGTCCAAATACTAGAGAGAATCATTCTCAGCAACCACTTTGTGATGTGTGCGTTCCACTCACAGAGTTTAACCTCAGTTTTCGTAGAGCAGATTGTAAACACTCTGTTTGTAAAGTCTGCAAGTGGAAATTTGGACCTCTCTGAGGATTTCGTTGGAAACGGGATTTCGGCATATAATGCTAGACAGAAGAATATTCAGTAACTTCTTTGGCCTTTGTGTGTTCAACTCACAGAGTTGAACCTTCCTTTAGACAGAGCAGATTTGAAACCCTCTTTTTGTGGAATTTGCAAGTGGTGATTTCAAGCACATTGGGGCCAACGGAAGAAAAGGAAGTATCTTCCTTTAAAACCAAGAGAGAATCATTCTCAGCAAGCACTTTGTGATGTGTGCATTCCACTCACATAGCTTAATCTTTGTTTTCATAGAGCAGTTTGGAAACACTCTGTTTGTATAGTCTGCAAGTGGATATTTGGACCTCTTTGAAGATTTCGTTGGAAACGGGATTTCTGCGTATAACGCTAGACAGAAGAATTCTCAGTAACTTCTTTGCGTTGCGTGTGTTCAACTCACAGAGTTGAACCTTCCTTTTGACAGAGCAGATTTGAAACCCTCTTTTTGTGGAATTTGCAAGTGGAGATTTCAAGCGCTTTGGGGCCTATGGTAGAAAAGGAAATATCTTCGTATAAAACTAGAGAAAATCATTCTCAGCAACCACTTTGTGATGTGTGCATTCCACTCACATAGCTTAACCTTTGTTTTCATAGAGCAGTTTGGAAACACTCTGTTTGTAAAGTCTGCAAGTGGATATTTGGAACTCTTTGAGGATTTCGTTTTAAACGGGATTTCTGCATATAACGCTAGAGAGAAGAATTGTCAGTAACTAGTTTGTGCTGCGTGTGTTTAACTCACAGTGTTGAACCTTCCTTTTGACAGAGCAGATTTGAAACCCTCTTTTTGTGGAATTCGCAAGTGGTGATTTCAAGCACATTGGGGCCAACGGAAGAAAAGGAAATATCTTCGTATAAATACTAGAGAGAATCATTCTCAGCAACCACTTTGTGATGTGTGCCTTCCACTCACAGAGTTTAAGCTCTGTTTTCACAGAGCAGTTTGGAGACACTCTGTTTGTAAAGTCTGCAAGTGGAAATTTGGACCTCTCTGAGGATTTCGTTGGAAACGGGATTTCTGTATATAACGCTAGACAGAAGAATTCTCAATAACTTCTTTGGGCTGCGTGCGTTCACCTCACAGAGTTGAACCTTCCTTTAGACAGAGCAGATTTGAAACACTCTTTTTGTGGAATTTGCAAGTGGAGATTTCAAGCGCATTTGGGCCTATGGTAGAGAAGGAAATATCTTCATATAAAAACTAGAGAGAATCATTCTCAGCAACCACTTTGTGATGTGTGCGTTCCACTCACATAGCTTAACCTTTGTTTTCATAGAGCAGTTTGGAAACACTCTGTTTGTATAGTCTGCAAGTGGATATTTGGACCTCTTTGAGGATTTCGTTGGAAACGGGATTTCTGCGTATAACGCTAGACAGAAGAATTGTCAGTAACTTCTTTGGCCTTTGTGTGTTCAACTCACAGAGTTGAACCTTCCTTTAGACAGAGCAGATTTGAAACCCTTTTTTTGTGGTATTTGCAAGTGGTGATTTCAAGCACATTGGGGCCAACGGAAGAAAAGGAAATATCTTCCTTTAAAACCAAGAGAGAATCATTCTCAGCAACCACTTGATGATGTGTGCCTTCCACTCACAGAGTTTAAGCTCTGTTTTCATAGAGCAGTTTGGAGACAGTCTGTTCGTAAAGTATGCAAGTGGAAATTTGGACCTCCCTGAGGATTTCGTTGGAAACGGGATTTCTGTATATAGCGCTAGACAGAAGAATTCTCAGTAACTTCTTTGGGCTGCGTGTGTTCAACTCACAGAGTTGAAACTTCCTTTAGAAAGAGAAGATTTGAAACCCTCGTTTTGTGGAATTTGCAAGTGGAGTTTTCAAGCGCTTTGGGGCCTGTGGTAGAAAAGGAAATATCTTCGTCCAAATACTAGAGAGAATCATTCTCAGCAACCACTTTGTGATGTGTGCATTCCACTCACAGAGTTTAACCTCAGTTTTCGTAGAGCAGATTGTAAACACTCTGTTTGTAAAGTCTGCAAGTGGAAATTTGGACCTCTCTGAGGATTTCGTTGGAAACGGGATTTCTGCATATAATGCTAGACAGAAGAATATTCAGTAACTTCTTTGGCCTTTGTGTGTTCAACTCACAGAGTTGAACCTTCCTTTAGACAGAGCAGATTTGAAACCCTCTTTTTGTGGAATTTGCAAGTGGTGATTTCAAGCACATTGGGGCCAACGGAAGAAAAGGAAGTATCTTCCTTTAAAAACAAGAGAGAATCATTCTCAGCAACCACTTTGTGATGTGTGCATTCCACTCACATAGCTTAACCTTTGTTTTCATAGAGCAGTTTGGAAACACTCTGTTTGTATAGTCTGCAAGTGGATATTTGGACCTCTTTGAAGATTTCGTTGGAAACGGGATTTCTGCGTATAACGCTAGACAGAAGAATTCTCAGTAACTTCTTTGCGTTGCGTGTGTTCAACTCACAGAGTTGAACCTTCCTTTTGACAGAGCAGATTTGAAACCCTCTTTTTGTGGAATTTGCAAGTGGAGATTTCAAGCGCTTTGGGGCCTATGGTAGAAAAGGAAATATCTTCGTATAAAACTAGAGAAAATCATTCTCAGCAACCACTTTGTGATGTGTGCATTCCACTCACATAGCTTAACCTTTGTTTTCATAGAGCAGTTTGGAAACACTCTGTTTGTAAAGTCTGCAAGTGGATATTTGGAACTCTTTGAGGATTTCGTTTTAAACGGGATTTCTGCATATAACGCTAGAGAGAAGAATTGTCAGTAACTAGTTTGTGCTGCGTGTGTTTAACTCACAGTGTTGAACCTTCCTTTTGACAGAGCAGATTTGAAACCCTCTTTTTGTGGAATTTGCAAGTGGTGATTTCAAGCACATTGGGGCCAACGGAAGAAAAGGAAATATCTTCGTATAAATACTAGAGAGAATCATTCTCAGCAACCACTTTGTGATGTGTGCCTTCCACTCACAGAGTTTAAGCTCTGTTTTCACAGAGCAGTTTGGAGACACTCTGTTTGTAAAGTCTGCAAGTGGAAATTTGGACCTCTCTGAGGATTTCGTTGGAAACGGGATTTCTGTATATAACGCTAGACAGAAGAATTCTCAATAACTTCTTTGGGCTGCATGCGTTCACCTCACAGAGTTGAACCTTCGTTTAGACAGAGCAGATTTGAAACACTCTTTTTGTGGAATTTGCAAGTGGAGATTTCAAGCGCATTTGGGCCTATGGTAGAGAAGGAAATATCTTCATATAAAAACTAGAGAGAATCATTCTCAGCAACCACTTTGTGATGTGTGCGTTCCACTCACATAGCTTAACCTTTGTTTTCATAGAGCAGTTTGGAAACACTCTGTTTGTATAGTCTGCAAGTGGATATTTGGACCTCTTTGAGGATTTCGTTGGAAACGGGATTTCTGCGTATAACGCTAGACAGAAGAATTGTCAGTAACTTCTTTGGCCTTTGTGTGTTCAACTCACAGAGTTGAACCTTCCTTTAGACAGAGCAGATTTGAAACCCTCTTTTTGTGGTATTAGCAAGTGGTGATTTCAAGCACATTGGGGCCAACGGAAGAAAAGGAAATATCTTCCTTTAAAACCAAGAGAGAATCATTCTCAGCAACCACTTGATGATGTGTGCCTTCCACTCACAGATTTTAAGCTCTGTTTTCATAGAGCAGTTTGGAGACAGTCTGTTCGTAAAGTCTGCAAATGGAAATTTGGACCTCCCTGAGGCTTTCGTTGGAAACGGGATTTCTGTATATAACGCTAGACAGAAGAATTCTCAATAACTTCTTTGGGCTGCGTGAGTTCACCTCACAGAGTTGAACCTTCCTTTAGACAGAGCAGATTTGAAACACTCTTTTTGTGGAATTTGCAAGTGGAGATTTCAAGCGCATTTGGGCCTATGGTAGAGAAGGAAATATCTTCGTATAAAAACTAGAGAGAATCATTCTCAGCAACCACTTTGTGATGTGTGCGTTCCACTCACAGAGTCTAACCTTTCTTTTCATAGAGCAGTTTGGTAACACTCTGTTTGTAAAGTCTGCAACTGGATATTTGGACCTCTCTGAGGATTTCGTTGGAAACGGGATTTCAGCATATAACGCTAGACAGAAGAATTCTCAGTAACTTCTTTGGGCTTCGTGTGTTCAACTCACAGAGTTGAACCTTCCTTTAGACAGAGCAGATTTGAAACCCTGTTTTTGTGGAATTTGCAAGTGGAGATTTCAAGCGCTTTTGGGAAATCGATAGAAAGGAAATATCTTCGTATAAAAACTAGAGAGAATCATTCTCAGCTACCTCTTTGGGATGTGAGCGTTCCACTCACAGAGTTTAACCTTTGTTTTCATAGAGCAGATTGGAAACACTCTGTTTGTAAAGTCTGCAAGTGGATATTTGGACCTCTTTGAGGATTTCGTTGGAAACGGGATTTCTGCGTATAACGCTAGACAGAAGAATTCTCAGTAACTTCTTTGGGTTGCGTGTGTTCAACTCACAGAGTTGAACCTTCCTTTTGACAGAGCAGATTTGAAACCCTCTTTTTGTGGAATTTGCAAGTGGAGATTTCAAGCGCTTTGGGGCCTATGGTAGAAAAGGAAATATCTTCGTATAAAACTAGAGAAAATCATTCTCAGCAACCACTTTGTGATGTGTGCATTCCACTCACATAGCTTAACCTTTGTTTTCATAGAGCAGTTTGGAAACACTCTGTTTGTAAAGTCTGCAAGTGGATATTTGGAACTCTTTGAGGATTTCGTTTTAAACGGGATTTCTGCATATAACGCTAGACAGAAGAATTGTCAGTAACTAGTTTGTGCTGCGTGTTTTTAACTCACAGTGTTGAACCTTCCTTTTGACAGAGCAGATTTGAAACCCTCTTTTTGTGGAATTTGCAAGTGGAGATTTCAAGCGCTTTGGGGCCTATGGTAGAGAGGAAAATATCTTCGTATAAAAACTAGAGAGAATCATTCTCAGCAACCACTTTGTGATGTGTGCGTTCCACTCACATAGCTTAACCTTTGTTTTCATAGAGCAGTTTGGAAACACTCTGTTTCTATAGTCTGCAAGTGGATATTTGGTTCTCTTTGAGGATTTCTTTGGAAACGGGATTTCTGCATATAACGCTAGACAGAAGAATTCCCAGTAACTTCTTTGAGATTTGTGTGTTCAACTCACAGAGTTGAACCTTCCTTTAGACAGAGCAGATTTGAAACTCTGTTTTTGTGGAATTTGCAAGTGGAGATTTCAAGCGCATTTGGGCTTCGATAGAAAGGAAATATCTACGTATAAAAAGTAGAGAGAATCATTCTCAGCTACCACTTTGGGATGTGAGCGTTCCACTCACAGAGTTTAACCTTTGTTTTCATAGAGCAGATTGGAAACTCTGTGTTTGTACAGTCTGCATGTGGATATTTGGACCTCTTTGAAGATTTCGTTGGAAACGGGATTTCTGCATATAACGCTAGACAGAAGAATTCTCAGTAACTTCTTTGGGCTGCGTGTGTTCAACTCACAGAGTTGAAACTTCCTTTAGACAGAGCAGATTTGAAACACTCTTTTTGTGGAATTTGCATGTGGAGATTTCAAGAGTTTTGGGGCCTATGGTTGAAAAGGAAATATCTTCGTATAAAAACTAGAGAGAATCATTCTCAGCAACCACTTTGTGATGTGTGCGTTCCACTCACAGAGTTTAACCTTTTTTTTCATAGAGCAGTTTGGAAACACTCTGTTTGTAAAGTCTCCAAGTGGATATTTGGACCTCTCTGAGGATTTCGTTGGAAACGGGATTTCAGCATATAACGCTAGACAGAAGAATTGTCAGTAACTTCTTTGGGCTGCGTGTGTTCAACTCACAGAGTTGAACCTTCCTTTAGACAGAGCAGATTTGAAACACTCTTTTTGTGGAATTTGCAAGTGGAGATTTCAATCGCTTTGGGGCCAACGGTAAAAAAGGAAATATCTTCGTATAAAAACTAGAGAGAATCATTCTCAGCAACCACTTTGTGATGTGTGCGTTCCACTCACATAGCTTAACATTTGTTTTCATAGAGCAGTTTGGATACACTCTGTTTGTAAAGTCTGCAAGTGGATATTTGGACCTCTCTGAGGATTTCGTTGGAAACGGGATTTATGTATATAAAGCTAGACAGAAGAATTCCCAGTAACTTCTTTAGGCTACGTGTGTACAACTCACAGAGTTGAACCTTCCTTTAGACAGAGCAGATTTGAAACCCTGTTTTTGTGGAATTTGCAAGTGGAGATTTCAAGCGCCTTTGGGCCATCGATAGAAAGGAAATATCTTCATATAAAAACTAGAGAGAATCATTCTCAGCTACCACATTGGGATGTGAGCATTCCACTCACAGAGTTTAACCTTTATTTTCATAGAGCAGTTTGGAAACACTCTGTTTGTAAAGTCTGCAAGTGGATATTTGGACCTCTTTGAAGATTTCGTTGGAAACGGGATTTCTGCGTATAACGCTAGACAGAAGAATTCTCAGTAACTTCTTTGGGCTGCGTGTGTTCAACCCACAGAGTTGATCCTTGTTTTAGACAGAGTAGATTTGAAACCCTCTTTTTGTGGAATTTCCATTAGGAGATTTCAAGCGCTTTGGGGCCTACGGTAGAAAAGGAAATATCTTCGTATAAAAACTAGAGAGAATCATTCTCAGCAACCACTTTGTGATGTGTGCGTTCCACTCACAGAGTTTAACCTTTGTTTTCATAGAGCAGTTTGGAAACACTCTGTTTGTAAAGCCTGCAAGTGGAAATTTGGACCTCTCTGAGGATTTCGTTGGAAACGGGATTTCTGTATATAACGCTAGACAGAAGAATTCTCAGTAAATTATTTGGGCTGTTTGTGTTCAACTCACAGAGTTGAACCTTCCTTTAGACAGAGCAGATTTGAAACCCTCTTTTTGTGGAATTTGCAAGTGGAGATTTCAAGCGCTTTGGGGCCTATGGTAGAGAAGGAAATATCTTCGTATAAAAACTAGAGAGAATCATTCTCAGCAACCACTTTGAGATGTGTGCGTTCCACTCACATAGCTTAACCTTTGTTTTCATAGAGCAGATTGGAAACACTCTGTTTGTATAGTCTGCAAGTGGATATTTGGACCTCTTTGAGGATTTTGCTGGAAACGGGATTTCTGCATATAACGCTAGACAGAAGAATTCTCAGTAACTTCTTTGGGCTGCGTGTGTTCAACTCACAGAGTTGAACCTTCCTTTAGAGAGAGCAGATTTGAAACCCTCTTTTTGTGGAATTTCCATGAGGAGATTTCAAGCGCTTTGGGGCCTACGGTAGAAAAGGGAATATCTTCGTATAAAAACTAGAGAGAATCATTCTCAGCTACCACTTTGGGATGTGTGCGTTCCACTCACAGAGTTTAACCTTTGTTTTCATAGAGCAGTTTGGAAACACTCTGTTTGTAAAGCCTGCAAGTGGAAATTTGGACCTCTCTGAGGATTTCGTTGGAAACGGGATTTCTGTATATAACCCTAGACAGAAGACTTCTCAGTAACTTCTTTGGGCTGCGTGTTTTCAACTCACAGAGTTGAACCTTCCTTTAGACAGAGCAGATTTGAAACACTCTTTCTGTGGAACTTGCAAGTGGAGATTTCAAGCGCTTTTGGGCCATCGATAGAAAGGAAATATCTACGTATAAAAACTAGAGAGAATCATTCTCAGCTACCACTTTGGGATGTGAGCGTTCCACTCACAGAGTTTAACCTTTGTTTTCATAGAGCAGATTGGAAACTCTGTGTTTGTACAGTCTGCATGTGGATATTTGGACTTCTTTGAAGATTTCGTTGGAAACGGGATTTCTGCGTATAACGCTAGACAGAAGAATTCTCAGTAACTTCTTTGGGCTGCGTGTGTTCAACTTACAGAGTTGAACCTTCCTTTAGACAGAGCAGATTTGAAACTCTCTTTTAGTGGAATTTGCATGTGGAGATTTCAAGCGCTTTTGGGCCTATGGTAGAAAAGGAAATATCTTCGTTTAAAAACTAGAGAGAATCATTCTCAGCTACCACTTTGGGATGTGAGCGTTCCACTCACAGAGTTTAACCTTTGTTTTCATAGAGCAGTTTGGAAACACTCTGTTTGTAAATTCTGCAAGTGGATATTTGGACCTCTCTGAGGATTTCGTTGGAAACGGGATTTCAGCATATAACGCTAGACAGAAGAATTCTCAGTAACTTCTCTGGGCTGCGTGTGTTCAACTCACAGAGTTGAACCTTCCTTTAGACAGAGCAGATTTGAAACACTCATTTTGTGGAATTTGCAAGTGGAGATTTCAAGCGCTTTGGGTCCAACGGTAAAAAAGGAAATATCTTCGTATAAAAACTAGAGAGAATCATTCTCAGCAACCACTTTGTGATGTGTTCATTCCACTCACAGAGTTTAACCTCTGTTTTCATAGAGCAGTTTGGAGACACTGTGTTTGTAAAGTCTGCAAGTGGATATTTGGACCTCTCTGAGGATTTCGTTGGAAACGGGATTTCTGTATATAACGCTAGACAGAAGAATTCCCAGTAACTTCTTTGGGCTTCGTGTGTTCAACTCACAGACTTCAACCTTCCTTTAGACAGAGCAGATTTGAAACCCTGTTTTTGTGAAATTTGCAAGTGGAGATTTCAATCACTTTTGGGCCATCGATAGAAAGGAAATATCTTCGTATAAAAACTAGAGAGAATCATTCTCAGCTACCACTTTGGGATATGAGCGTTCCACTCACAGAGTTTAACCTTTGTTTTCATAGAGCAGATTGGAAACTCTGTGTTTGTACAGTCTGCATGTGGATATTTGGACTTCTTTGAAGATTTCGTTGGAAACGGGATTTCTGCGTATAACGCTAGACAGAAGAATTCTCAGTAACTTCTTTGGGCTGCGTGTGTTCAACTCACAGAGTTGAACCTTCCTTTAGACACAGCAGATTTGAAACACTCATTTTGTGGAATTTGCAAGTGGAGATTTCAAGCGCTTTGGGGCCAACGGTAAAAAAGGAAATATCTTCGTATAAAAACTAGAGAGAATCATTCTCAGCAACCACTTTGTGATGTGTGCGTTCCACTCACAGAGTTTAACCTCTGTTTTCATAGAGCAGTTTGGAGACACTGTGTTTGTAAAGTCTGCAAGTGGATATTTGGACCTCTCTGAGGATTTCGTTTATAAACGGGATTTCTGTATATAACGCTAGACAGAAGAATTCCCAGTAACTTCTTTGGGCTTCGTGTGTTCAACTCACAGAGTTGAACCTTCCTTTAGACAGAGCAGATTTGAAACCCAGTTTTTGTGAAATTTGCAAGTGGAGATTTCAATCACTTTTGGGCCATCGATAGAAAGGAAATATCTTCGTATAAAAACAAGAGAGAATCATTCTCAGCTACCACTTTGGGATGTGAGCGTTCCACTCACAGAGTTTAACCTTTGTTTTCATAGAGCAGATTGGAAACACACTGTTTGTAAAGTCTGCATGTGGATATTAGGACCTCTTTGAAGAATTCGTTGGAAACGGGATTTCTGCATATAACGCTAGACAGAAGAATTCTCAGTAACTTCTTTGGGTTGCGTGTGTTCAACTCACAGAGTTGAACCTTCCTTTAGACAGAGCAGATTTGAAACACTCTTTCTGTGGAATTTGCAAGTGGAGATTTAAAGCGCTTTGGGGCCAACGGCAAAAAAGGAAATATCTTCGTATAAAAACTAGAGAGAATCATTCTCAGCAACCACTTTGTGATGTGTGCGTTCCACTCACAGAGTTTAACCTCTGTTTTCATAGCGCAGTTTGGAGACACTGTGGTTGTAAAGTCTGCAAGAGGATATTTGGACGTCTCTGAGGATTTCGTTGGAATCGGGATTTCTGTATATAACGCTAGACAGAAGAATTCCCAGAAACTTCTTTGGGATTTGTGTGTTCAACTCACAGAGTTGTAACTTCCTTTAGACAGAGCAGATTTGAAACCCTGTTTTTGTGGAATTTGCAAGTGGAGATTTCAAGCGCTTTTGGGCCATCGATAGAAAGGAAATATCTACGTATAAAAACTAGAGAGAATCATTCTCAGCTACCACTTTGGGATGTGAGCGTTCCACTCACAGAGTTTAACCTTTATTTTCATAGAGCAGATTGGAAACTATGTGTTTGTACAGTCTGCATGTGGAAATTTGGACTTCTTTGAAGATTTCATTGGAAACGGGATTTCTGCGTATAACGCTAGACAGAAGAATACTCAGTAACTACTTTGGGCTGCGTGTGTTCAACTCACAGAGTTGAACCTTCCTTTAGACAGAGCAGATTTGAAACTCTCTTTTTGTGGAATTTGCATGTGTAGATTTCAAGCGCTTTGGGGCCTATGGTAGAAAAGGAAATATCTTCGTTTAAAAACTACAGAGAATCATCCTCAGCTACCACTTTGGGATGTGAGCGTTCCACTCACAGAGTTTAACCTTTGTTTTCATAGAGCAGTTTGGAAACACTCTGTTTGTAAAGTCTGCAAGTGGATATTTGGACCTCTCTGAGGATTTCGTTGGAAACGGGATTTCAGCATATAACGCTAGACAGAAGAATTCTCAGTAACTTCTTTGGGCTGCGTGTGTTCAACTCACAGAGGTGAACCTTCCTTTAGACAGAGCAGATTTGAAACACTCTTTTTGTGGAATTTGCAAGTGGAGATTTCAAGCGCTTTGGGGCCAACGGTAAAAAAGGAAATATCTTCGTATAAAAACTAGAGAGAATCATTCTCAGCAACCACTTTGTGATGTGTTCATTCCACTCACAGAGTTTAACCTCTGTTTTCATAGAGCAGTTTGGAGAAACTGTGTTTGTAAAGTCTGCAAGTGGATATTTGGACCTCTCTGAGGATTTCGTTGGAAACGGGATTTCTGTATATAACGCTAGACAGAAGAATTCCCAGTAACTTCTTTGGGCTTCGTGTGTTCAACTCACAGAGTTGAACCTTCCTTTAGACAGAGCAGATTTGAAACCCTGTTTTTGTGGAATTTGCAAGTGGAGATTTCAAGCACTTTTGGGCCATCGATAGAAAGGAAATATCTTCGTATAAAAACTAGAGAGAATCATTCTCAGCAACCACTTTGTGATGTGTGCGTTCCACTCACATAGCTTCACCTTTGTTTTCATAGCGCTGTTTGGAGACACTCTGTTTGTAAAGTCTGCAAGAGGATATTTGGAACTCTTTGAGGATTTCGTTGGAAACGGGAATTCCGTACATAACGCTAGACAGAAGAATTCCCAGTAACTTCTTTAGGCTATGTGTGTACAACTCACAGAGTTGAACCTTCCTTTAGACAGAGCAGATTTGAAACCCTATTTTTGTGGAATTTGCAAGTGGAGATTTCAAGCGCCTTTGGGCCATCGATAGAAAGGAAATATCTTCGTATAAAAATAGAGAGAATCATTCTCAGCAACCACTTTGTGATGTGTGCATTCCACTCACATAGCTTAACCTTTGTTTTCATAGAGTAGTTTGGAAACACTCTGTTTGTAAAGTCTGCAAGTGGATATTTGGAACTCTTTGAGGATTTCATTGGAAACGGGATTTCTGCATATAACGCTAGATAGAAGAATTCTCAGTAACTACTTTGAGCTGCGTGTGTTCAACTCACAGTGTTGAACCTTCCTTTAGACAGAGCAGATTTGAAACCCTCTTTTTGTTTAATTTCCAAGAGGAGATTTCAAGCGCTTTGGGGCCTATGGTAGAAAAGGATATATCTTCGTATAAAAACTAGACAGAATCAATCTCAGCAACCACTTTGTGATGTGTGCGTTCCACACACATAGCTTAACCTTTGTTTTCATAGAGCAGTTTGGAGACACTCTGTTTGAAAAGTCTGCAAGTGGATATTTGGACCTCTCTGAGGATTTCGTTGGAAACGGGATTTCTGTATATAACGCTAGACAGAAGAATTCCCAGTAACTTCTTTGGGCTGCGTGTGTTCAACTCACAGAGTTGAACCTTCCTTTAGACAGAGCAGATTTGAAACCCTGTTTTTGTGGAATTTGCAAGTGGAGATTTCAAGCAATTTTGGGCCATCGATAGAAAGGAAATATCTTCGTATAAAAACTAGAGAGAATCATTCTCGGCTACCACTTTGGGATGTGAGCGTTCCACTCACAGAGTTTAATCTTTGTTTTCATAGAGCAGATTGGAAACACTCTGTTTGTAAAGTCTGCAAGTGGATATTTGGACCTCTTTGAAGAATTCGTTGGAAACGGGATTTCTGCATATAACGCTAGACAGAAGAATTCTCAGTAAGTTCGTTGGGTTGCGTGTGTTCAACTCACAGAGTTGAACCTTCCTTTTGACAGAGCTAATTTGAAACCCTCTTTTTGTGTAATTTGCTAGTGGAGATTTCAAGCGATTTGGGGCCTATGGTAGAAAAGGAAATATATTCGTATAAAAACTAGAGAGAATCATTCTCAGCAACCACTTTGTGATGTGTGCGTTCCACTCACATAGCTTAACCTTTGTTTTCATAGAGCAGTTTGGAGACACTCTGTTTGTAAAGTCTGCAAGTGGATATTTGGACCTCTCTGAGGATTTCGTTGGAGACGGGAATTCCGTATATTACGCTAGACAGAAGAATTCCCAGTAACTTCTTTAGGCTACATGTGTACAACTCACAGAGTTGCACCTTCCTTTAGACAGAGCAGATTTGAAACCCTGTTTTTGTGGAATTTGCAAGTGGAGATTTCAAGCGCCTTTGGGCCATCGATAGAAAGGAAATATCTTCGTATAAAAATAGAGAGAATCATTCTCAGCAACCACTTTGTGATGTTTGCGTTCCACTCACATAGCTTAACCTTTGTTTTCATACAGCAGTTTGGAAACACTCTGTTTGTAAAGTCTGCAAGTGGATATTTGGACCTCTTTGAGGATTTCGTTGGAAACGGGATTTCTGCATATAACGCTAGACAGAAGAATTCTCAGTAACTACTTTGGGGTGCGTGTGTTCAACTCACTGTGTTGAACCATTCTTTAGACAGAGCAGATTTGAAACCCTCTTTTTGTGGAATTTCCAAGAGGAGATTTCAAGCGCTTTGTGGCGTATGGTGGAAAAGGAAATATCTTCGTATAAAAACTAGAGAGAATCATTCTCAGCAACCACTTTGTGATGTGTGCGTTCCACTCACAGAGTTTAAACTTTCTTTTAATAGAGCAGTTTGGTAACACTCTGTTTGTAAAGTCTGCAAGTGGATATTTGGACCTCTGTGAGGATTTTGTTGGAAACAGGATTTCAGAATATAACGCTAGACAGAAGAATTCTCAGTAACTTCTTTGGGCTGCGTGTGTTCAACTCACAGAGTTGAACCTTCCTTTAGACAGAGCAGATTTGAAACACTCTTTTTGTGGAATTTGCAAGTGGAGATTTCAAGCGCTTTGGGGCCAACGGTAAAAAAGGAAATATATTCGTATAAAAACTAGAGAGAATCATTCTCAGCCACCACTTTGTGATGTGTGCGTTCCACTCACAGAGTTTAACCTCTGTTTTCATAGAGCAGTTTGGAGACACTGTGTTTGTTAAGTCTGCAAGTGGATATTTGGACCTCTCTGAATATTTCGTTGGAAACGGGATTTCAGAATATAACGCTAGACAGAAGAATTCCCAGTAACTTCTTGGGGCTTCGTGTGTTCAACTCACAGAGTTGAACCTTCCTTTAGACAGAGCAGATTTGAAACCCTGTTTTTGTGGAATTTGCAAGTGGAGATTTCAAGCCCTTTTGGGCCATCGATAGAAAGGAAATATCATCGTATAAATACTAGAGAGAATCATTCTCAGCTACCACTTTGGGATGTGAGCGTTCCACTCACAGAGTTTAACCTTTGTTTTCATAGAGCAGATTGGAAACACTCTGTTTGTAAAGTCTACAAGTGGATATTTGGACCCCTTTGAAGAATTCGTTGGAAACGGGTTTTCTGTGTATAATGCTAGACAGAAGAATTCTCAGTAACTTATTTGGGTTGCGTGTGTTCAACTCACAGAGTTGAACCTTCCTTTTGACAGAGCAGATTTGAAAACCTCTTTTTGTGGAATTTGCAAGTGGAGATTTCAAGCGCTTTGGGGCCTATGGTAGAAAAGGAAATATTGTCGCATAAAAACTAGAGAGAATCATTCTCAGCAACCACTTTGTGATGTGTGCATTCCACTCACATAGCTTAACCTTTGTTTTCATAGAGCAGTTTGAAGACACTCTGTTTGTGAAGTCTCCAAGTGGATATTTGGACCTCTCTGAGGATTTCGTTGGAAACGGGATTTCCATATATAACGCTAGACAGAAGAAATCCCAGTAGCTTCTTTAGGCTACGTGTGTACAACTCACAGAGTTGAACCTTCCTTTAGACAGAGCAGATTTGAAACCCTATTTTTGTGGAATTTGCAAGTGCAGATTTCAAGTGCTTTTTATTCATCAATAGAAAGGAAATATCTTCGTATAAAAACTAGAGAGAATCATTCTCAGCAACCACTTTGTGATGTGTGCGTTCCACTCACAGAGTTTAACCTTTGTTTTCATAGAGCAGATTGGAAACACTATGTTTGTAACGTCTGCAAGTGGATATTTGGACCTCTTTGAAGATTTCGTTGGAAACGGGATTTCTGCGTATAACGCTAGACAGAAGAATTCTCAGTAACTTCTTTGGGCTGCGTGTGTTCAACTCACAGAGTTGAACCTTCCTTTAGACAGAGTAGATTTGAAACCCTCTTTTTGTGTAATTTCCATGAGGAGATTTCAAGCGCTTTGGGGCCTATGGTAGAAAAGGAAATATCTTCGTTTAAAAACTAGAGAGAATCATTCTCAGCAACCACTTTGTGATGTGTGTGTTCTACTCACATAGCTTAACCTTTGTTTTCATAGAGCAGTTTGGAAACACTCTGTTTGTATAGTCTGCAAGTGGATATTTGGACCTCTTTGAAGATTTCGTTGGAAACGGGATCTCTGCATATAACGCTAGACAGAAGAATTCTCAGTAAATTCTTTGGGCTGCGTGTGTTCAACTCACAGAGTTGAACCTTCCTTTAGACAGAGCAGATTTTAAAACCTCTTTTTGTGGAATTTCCATGAGGAGATTTCAAGCGCTTTGGGGCCTACGGTAGAAAAGGAAATATCTTCCTATAAAAACTAGAGAGAATCATTCTCAGCAACCACTTTGTGATGTGTGCGTTCCACTCACAGAGTTTAACCTTTGTTTTCATAGAGCAGTTTGGAAACACTCTGTTTGTAAAGTCTGCAAGTGGAAATTTGGACCTCTATGAGGATTTCGTTGGAAACGGGATTTCTGTATATAACGCTAGACAGAAGAATTCTCAGTAACTTTTTTAGGCTGCATGTGTTCAACTCACAGAGTTGAACCTTCCTTTAGAAAGTGCAGATTTGAAACACTCTTTCTGTGGAATTTGCAAGTGGAGATTTCAAGCGCTTTGGGGCCTATGGTAGAAAAGGAAATATCTTCGTATAAAAACTTGAGAGAATCATTCTCAGCAACCACTTTGTGATGTGTGCGTTCCACTCACAGAGTTTAACCTTTGTTTTCATAGAGCAGTTTGGAAACACTCTGTCTGTAAATTCTGCAAGTGGAAATTAGGACCTCTATGAGGATTTCGTTGGAAACGGGATTTCTGTATATAACGCTAGACAGAAGAATTCTCAGTAACTTTTTTGGGCTGCATGTGTTCAACTCACAGAGATAAACATTCCTTTAGAAAGAGCAGATTTGAAACACTCTTTCTGTGGAATTTGCAAGTGGAGATTTCAAGCGCTTTGGGGCCTATGGTAGAAAAGGAAATATCTTCGTATAAAAACTAGAGAGAATCATTCTCAGCAACCACTTTGTGATGTGTGCGTTCCACTCACAGAGTTTAACCTTTGTTTTCATAGAGCAGTGTGGAAACACTCTGTTTGTAAAGTCTGCAATTGGATATTTGGACCTCTCTGAGGATTTCGTTGGAAACGGGATTTCTGTATATAGCGCTAGACAGAAGAATTTTCAGTAACTTCTTTGGGCTGCGTGTTTTCAACTCACAGAGTTGAACCTTCCTTTAGACAGAGCAGATTTGAAACACTCTTTCTGTGGAACTTGCAAGTGGAGATTTCAAGCGCTTTTGGGCCATCGATAGAAAGGAAATATCTACGTATAAAAACTAGAGAGAATCATTCTCAGCTACCACTTTGGGATGTGAGCGTTCCACTCACAGAGTTTAACCTTTGTTTTCATAGAGCAGATTGGAAACTCTGTGTTTGTACAGTCTGCATGTGGATATTTGGACTTCTTTGAAGATTTCGTTGGAAACGGGATTTCTGCGTATAACGCTAGACAGAAGAATTCTCAGTAACTTCTTTGGGCTGCGTGTGTTCAACTTACAGAGTTGAACCTTCCTTTAGACAGAGCAGATTTGAAACTCTCTTTTAGTGGAATTTGCATGTGGAGATTTCAAGCGCTTTTGGGCCTATGGTAGAAAAGGAAATATCTTCGTTTAAAAACTAGAGAGAATCATTCTCAGCTACCACTTTGGGATGTGAGCGTTCCACTCACAGAGTTTAACCTTTGTTTTCATAGAGCAGTTTGGAAACACTCTGTTTGTAAATTCTGCAAATGGATATTTGGACCTCTCTGAGGATTTCGTTGGAAACGGGATTTCAGCATATAACGCTAGACAGAAGAATTCTCAGTAACTTCTCTGGGCTGCGTGTGTTCAACTCACAGAGTTGAACCTTCCTTTAGACAGAGCAGATTTGAAACACTCATTTTGTGGAATTTGCAAGTGGAGATTTCAAGCGCTTTGGGTCCAACGGTAAAAAAGGAAATATCTTCGTATAAAAACTAGAGAGAATCATTCTCAGCAACCACTTTGTGATGTGTTCATTCCACTCACAGAGTTTAACCTCTGTTTTCATAGAGCAGTTTGGAGACACTGTGTTTGTAAAGTCTGCAAGTGGATATTTGGACCTCTCTGAGGATTTCGTTGGAAACGGGATTTCTGTATATAACGCTAGACAGAAGAATTCCCAGTAACTTCTTTGGGCTTCGTGTGTTCAACTCACAGACTTCAACCTTCCTTTAGACAGAGCAGATTTGAAACCCTGTTTTTGTGAAATTTGCAAGTGGAGATTTCAATCACTTTTGGGCCATCGATAGAAAGGAAATATCTTCGTATAAAAACTAGAGAGAATCATTCTCAGCTACCACTTTGGGATATGAGCGTTCCACTCACAGAGTTTAACCTTTGTTTTCATAGAGCAGATTGGAAACTCTGTGTTTGTACAGTCTGCATGTGGATATTTGGACTTCTTTGAAGATTTCGTTGGAAACGGGATTTCTGCGTATAACGCTAGACAGAAGAATTCTCAGTAACTTCTTTGGGCTGCGTGTGTTCAACTCACAGAGTTGAACCTTCCTTTAGACACAGCAGATTTGAAACACTCATTTTGTGGAATTTGCAAGTGGAGATTTCAAGCGCTTTGGGGCCAACGGTAAAAAAGGAAATATCTTCGTATAAAAACTAGAGAGAATCATTCTCAGCAACCACTTTGTGATGTGTGCGTTCCACTCACAGAGTTTAACCTCTGTTTTCATAGAGCAGTTTGGAGACACTGTGTTTGTAAAGTCTGCAAGTGGATATTTGGACCTCTCTGAGGATTTCGTTTATAAACGGGATTTCTGTATATAACGCTAGACAGAAGAATTCCCAGTAACTTCTTTGGGCTTCGTGTGTTCAACTCACAGAGTTGAACCTTCCTTTAGACAGAGCAGATTTGAAACCCAGTTTTTGTGAAATTTGCAAGTGGAGATTTCAATCACTTTTGGGCCATCGATAGAAAGGAAATATCTTCGTATAAAAACAAGAGAGAATCATTCTCAGCTACCACTTTGGGATGTGAGCGTTCCACTCACAGAGTTTAACCTTTGTTTTCATAGAGCAGATTGGAAACACACTGTTTGTAAAGTCTGCATGTGGATATTAGGACCTCTTTGAAGAATTCGTTGGAAACGGGATTTCTGCATATAACGCTAGACAGAAGAATTCTCAGTAACTTCTTTGGGTTGCGTGTGTTCAACTCACAGAGTTGAACCTTCCTTTAGACAGAGCAGATTTGAAACACTCTTTCTGTGGAATTTGCAAGTGGAGATTTAAAGCGCTTTGGGGCCAACGGCAAAAAAGGAAATATCTTCGTATAAAAACTAGAGAGAATCATTCTCAGCAACCACTTTGTGATGTGTGCGTTCCACTCACAGAGTTTAACCTCTGTTTTCATAGCGCAGTTTGGAGACACTGTGGTTGTAAAGTCTGCAAGAGGATATTTGGACGTCTCTGAGGATTTCGTTGGAATCGGGATTTCTGTATATAACGCTAGACAGAAGAATTCCCAGAAACTTCTTTGGGATTTGTGTGTTCAACTCACAGAGTTGTAACTTCCTTTAGACAGAGCAGATTTGAAACCCTGTTTTTGTGGAATTTGCAAGTGGAGATTTCAAGCGCTTTTGGGCCATCGATAGAAAGGAAATATCTACGTATAAAAACTAGAGAGAATCATTCTCAGCTACCACTTTGGGATGTGAGCGTTCCACTCACAGAGTTTAACCTTTATTTTCATAGAGCAGATTGGAAACTATGTGTTTGTACAGTCTGCATGTGGAAATTTGGACTTCTTTGAAGATTTCATTGGAAACGGGATTTCTGCGTATAACGCTAGACAGAAGAATACTCAGTAACTACTTTGGGCTGCGTGTGTTCAACTCACAGAGTTGAACCTTCCTTTAGACAGAGCAGATTTGAAACTCTCTTTTTGTGGAATTTGCATGTGTAGATTTCAAGCGCTTTGGGGCCTATGGTAGAAAAGGAAATATCTTCGTTTAAAAACTACAGAGAATCATCCTCAGCTACCACTTTGGGATGTGAGCGTTCCACTCACAGAGTTTAACCTTTGTTTTCATAGAGCAGTTTGGAAACACTCTGTTTGTAAAGTCTGCAAGTGGATATTTGGACCTCTCTGAGGATTTCGTTGGAAACGGGATTTCAGCATATAACGCTAGACAGAAGAATTCTCAGTAACTTCTTTGGGCTGTGTGTGTTCAACTCACAGAGGTGAACCTTCCTTTAGACAGAGCAGATTTGAAACACTCTTTTTGTGGAATTTGCAAGTGGAGATTTCAAGCGCTTTGGGGCCAACGGTAAAAAAGGAAATATCTTCGTATAAAAACTAGAGAGAATCATTCTCAGCAACCACTTTGTGATGTGTTCATTCCACTCACAGAGTTTAACCTCTGTTTTCATAGAGCAGTTTGGAGAAACTGTGTTTGTAAAGTCTGCAAGTGGATATTTGGACCTCTCTGAGGATTTCGTTGGAAACGGGATTTCTGTATATAACGCTAGACAGAAGAATTCCCAGTAACTTCTTTGGGCTTCGTGTGTTCAACTCACAGAGTTGAACCTTCCTTTAGACAGAGCAGATTTGAAACCCTGTTTTTGTGGAATTTGCAAGTGGAGATTTCAAGCACTTTTGGGCCATCGATAGAAAGGAAATATCTTCGTATAAAAACTAGAGAGAATCATTCTCAGCAACCACTTTGTGATGTGTGCGTTCCACTCACATAGCTTCACCTTTGTTTTCATAGCGCTGTTTGGAGACACTCTGTTTGTAAAGTCTGCAAGAGGATATTTGGAACTCTTTGAGGATTTCGTTGGAAACGGGAATTCCGTACATAACGCTAGACAGAAGAATTCCCAGTAACTTCTTTAGGCTATGTGTGTACAACTCACAGAGTTGAACCTTCCTTTAGACAGAGCAGATTTGAAACCCTATTTTTGTGGAATTTGCAAGTGGAGATTTCAAGCGCCTTTGGGCCATCGATAGAAAGGAAATATCTTCGTATAAAAATAGAGAGAATCATTCTCAGCAACCACTTTGTGATGTGTGCATTCCACTCACATAGCTTAACCTTTGTTTTCATAGAGTAGTTTGGAAACACTCTGTTTGTAAAGTCTGCAAGTGGATATTTGGAACTCTTTGAGGATTTCATTGGAAACGGGATTTCTGCATATAACGCTAGATAGAAGAATTCTCAGTAACTACTTTGAGCTGCGTGTGTTCAACTCACAGTGTTGAACCTTCCTTTAGACAGAGCAGATTTGAAACCCTCTTTTTGTTTAATTTCCAAGAGGAGATTTCAAGCGCTTTGGGGCCTATGGTAGAAAAGGATATATCTTCGTATAAAAACTAGACAGAATCAATCTCAGCAACCACTTTGTGATGTGTGCGTTCCACACACATAGCTTAACCTTTGTTTTCATAGAGCAGTTTGGAGACACTCTGTTTGAAAAGTCTGCAAGTGGATATTTGGACCTCTCTGAGGATTTCGTTGGAAACGGGATTTCTGTATATAACGCTAGACAGAAGAATTCCCAGTAACTTCTTTGGGCTGCGTGTGTTCAACTCACAGAGTTGAACCTTCCTTTAGACAGAGCAGATTTGAAACCCTGTTTTTGTGGAATTTGCAAGTGGAGATTTCAAGCAATTTTGGGCCATCGATAGAAAGGAAATATCTTCGTATAAAAACTAGAGAGAATCATTCTCGGCTACCACTTTGGGATGTGAGCGTTCCACTCACAGAGTTTAATCTTTGTTTTCATAGAGCAGATTGGAAACACTCTGTTTGTAAAGTCTGCAAGTGGATATTTGGACCTCTTTGAAGAATTCGTTGGAAACGGGATTTCTGCATATAACGCTAGACAGAAGAATTCTCAGTAAGTTCGTTGGGTTGCGTGTGTTCAACTCACAGAGTTGAACCTTCCTTTTGACAGAGCTAATTTGAAACCCTCTTTTTGTGTAATTTGCTAGTGGAGATTTCAAGCGATTTGGGGCCTATGGTAGAAAAGGAAATATATTCGTATAAAAACTAGAGAGAATCATTCTCAGCAACCACTTTGTGATGTGTGCGTTCCACTCACATAGCTTAACCTTTGTTTTCATAGAGCAGTTTGGAGACACTCTGTTTGTAAAGTCTGCAAGTGGATATTTGGACCTCTCTGAGGATTTCGTTGGAGACGGGAATTCCGTATATTACGCTAGACAGAAGAATTCCCAGTAACTTCTTTAGGCTACATGTGTACAACTCACAGAGTTGCACCTTCCTTTAGACAGAGCAGATTTGAAACCCTGTTTTTGTGGAATTTGCAAGTGGAGATTTCAAGCGCCTTTGGGCCATCGATAGAAAGGAAATATCTTCGTATAAAAATAGAGAGAATCATTCTCAGCAACCACTTTGTGATGTTTGCGTTCCACTCACATAGCTTAACCTTTGTTTTCATACAGCAGTTTGGAAACACTCTGTTTGTAAAGTCTGCAAGTGGATATTTGGACCTCTTTGAGGATTTCGTTGGAAACGGGATTTCTGCATATAACGCTAGACAGAAGAATTCTCAGTAACTACTTTGGGGTGCGTGTGTTCAACTCACTGTGTTGAACCATTCTTTAGACAGAGCAGATTTGAAACCCTCTTTTTGTGGAATTTCCAAGAGGAGATTTCAAGCGCTTTGTGGCGTATGGTGGAAAAGGAAATATCTTCGTATAAAAACTAGAGAGAATCATTCTCAGCAACCACTTTGTGATGTGTGCGTTCCACTCACAGAGTTTAAACTTTCTTTTAATAGAGCAGTTTGGTAACACTCTGTTTGTAAAGTCTGCAAGTGGATATTTGGACCTCTGTGAGGATTTTGTTGGAAACAGGATTTCAGAATATAACGCTAGACAGAAGAATTCTCAGTAACTTCTTTGGGCTGCGTGTGTTCAACTCACAGAGTTGAACCTTCCTTTAGACAGAGCAGATTTGAAACACTCTTTTTGTGGAATTTGCAAGTGGAGATTTCAAGCGCTTTGGGGCCAACGGTAAAAAAGGAAATATATTCGTATAAAAACTAGAGAGAATCATTCTCAGCCACCACTTTGTGATGTGTGCGTTCCACTCACAGAGTTTAACCTCTGTTTTCATAGAGCAGTTTGGAGACACTGTGTTTGTTAAGTCTGCAAGTGGATATTTGGACCTCTCTGAATATTTCGTTGGAAACGGGATTTCAGAATATAACGCTAGACAGAAGAATTCCCAGTAACTTCTTGGGGCTTCGTGTGTTCAACTCACAGAGTTGAACCTTCCTTTAGACAGAGCAGATTTGAAACCCTGTTTTTGTGGAATTTGCAAGTGGAGATTTCAAGCCCTTTTGGGCCATCGATAGAAAGGAAATATCATCGTATAAATACTAGAGAGAATCATTCTCAGCTACCACTTTGGGATGTGAGCGTTCCACTCACAGAGTTTAACCTTTGTTTTCATAGAGCAGATTGGAAACACTCTGTTTGTAAAGTCTACAAGTGGATATTTGGACCCCTTTGAAGAATTCGTTGGAAACGGGTTTTCTGTGTATAATGCTAGACAGAAGAATTCTCAGTAACTTATTTGGGTTGCGTGTGTTCAACTCACAGAGTTGAACCTTCCTTTTGACAGAGCAGATTTGAAAACCTCTTTTTGTGGAATTTGCAAGTGGAGATTTCAAGCGCTTTGGGGCCTATGGTAGAAAAGGAAATATTGTCGCATAAAAACTAGAGAGAATCATTCTCAGCAACCACTTTGTGATGTGTGCATTCCACTCACATAGCTTAACCTTTGTTTTCATAGAGCAGTTTGAAGACACTCTGTTTGTGAAGTCTCCAAGTGGATATTTGGACCTCTCTGAGGATTTCGTTGGAAACGGGATTTCCATATATAACGCTAGACAGAAGAAATCCCAGTAGCTTCTTTAGGCTACGTGTGTACAACTCACAGAGTTGAACCTTCCTTTAGACAGAGCAGATTTGAAACCCTATTTTTGTGGAATTTGCAAGTGCAGATTTCAAGTGCTTTTTATTCATCAATAGAAAGGAAATATCTTCGTATAAAAACTAGAGAGAATCATTCTCAGCAACCACTTTGTGATGTGTGCGTTCCACTCACAGAGTTTAACCTTTGTTTTCATAGAGCAGATTGGAAACACTATGTTTGTAACGTCTGCAAGTGGATATTTGGACCTCTTTGAAGATTTCGTTGGAAACGGGATTTCTGCGTATAACGCTAGACAGAAGAATTCTCAGTAACTTCTTTGGGCTGCGTGTGTTCAACTCACAGAGTTGAACCTTCCTTTAGACAGAGTAGATTTGAAACCCTCTTTTTGTGTAATTTCCATGAGGAGATTTCAAGCGCTTTGGGGCCTATGGTAGAAAAGGAAATATCTTCGTTTAAAAACTAGAGAGAATCATTCTCAGCAACCACTTTGTGATGTGTGTGTTCTACTCACATAGCTTAACCTTTGTTTTCATAGAGCAGTTTGGAAACACTCTGTTTGTATAGTCTGCAAGTGGATATTTGGACCTCTTTGAAGATTTCGTTGGAAACGGGATCTCTGCATATAACGCTAGACAGAAGAATTCTCAGTAAATTCTTTGGGCTGCGTGTGTTCAACTCACAGAGTTGAACCTTCCTTTAGACAGAGCAGATTTTAAAACCTCTTTTTGTGGAATTTCCATGAGGAGATTTCAAGCGCTTTGGGGCCTACGGTAGAAAAGGAAATATCTTCCTATAAAAACTAGAGAGAATCATTCTCAGCAACCACTTTGTGATGTGTGCGTTCCACTCACAGAGTTTAACCTTTGTTTTCATAGAGCAGTTTGGAAACACTCTGTTTGTAAAGCCTGCAAGTGGAAATTTGGACCTCTATGAGGATTTCGTTGGAAACGGGATTTCTGTATATAACGCTAGACAGAAGAATTCTCAGTAACTTTTTTAGGCTGCATGTGTTCAACTCACAGAGTTGAACCTTCCTTTAGAAAGTGCAGATTTGAAACACTCTTTCTGTGGAATTTGCAAGTGGAGATTTCAAGCGCTTTGGGGCCTATGGTAGAAAAGGAAATATCTTCGTATAAAAACTTGAGAGAATCATTCTCAGCAACCACTTTGTGATGTGTGCGTTCCACTCACAGAGTTTAACCTTTGTTTTCATAGAGCAGTTTGGAAACACTCTGTCTGTAAATTCTGCAAGTGGAAATTAGGACCTCTATGAGGATTTCGTTGGAAACGGGATTTCTGTATATAACGCTAGACAGAAGAATTCTCAGTAACTTTTTTGGGCTGCATGTGTTCAACTCACAGAGATAAACATTCCTTTAGAAAGAGCAGATTTGAAACACTCTTTCTGTGGAATTTGCAAGTGGAGATTTCAAGCGCTTTGGGGCCTATGGTAGAAAAGGAAATATCTTCGTATAAAAACTAGAGAGAATCATTCTCAGCAACCACTTTGTGATGTGTGCGTTCCACTCACAGAGTTTAACCTTTGTTTTCATAGAGCAGTGTGGAAACACTCTGTTTGTAAAGTCTGCAATTGGATATTTGGACCTCTCTGAGGATTTCGTTGGAAACGGGATTTCTGTATATAGCGCTAGACAGAAGAATTTTCAGTAACTTCTTTGGGCTGCGTGTGTTCAACTCACAGAGTTAAACCTTCCTTTAGACAGAGCAGATTTGAAACACTCTTTTTGTGGAATTTGCAAGTGGATATTTCAAGCGCTTTGGGGCCTATGGTAGAGAAGGAAATATCTTCATATAAAAACTAGAGAGAATCATTCTCAGCAACCACTTTGTGATGTGTGCGTTCCACTCACATAGCTTAACCTTTGTTTTCATAGAGCAGTTTGGAAACACTCTGTTTGTGTAGTCTGCAAGTGGATATTTGGACCTCTTTGAGGATTTCTTTGGAAACGGGATTTCTGCATATAACGCTAGACTGAAGAATTCTCAGTAACTTCTTTGGGCTGCGTGTGTTCAACTCTCAGAGTTGAACCTTCCTTTAGAAAGAGCAGATTTGAAAACCTCTTTTTGTGGAATGTCCATGAAGAGATTTCAGGCGCTTTGGGGCCTACGGTAGAAAAGGAAATATCTTCGTATAAAAACTAGAGAGAATCATTCTCAGCTACCACTTTGGGATGTGAGCGTTCCACTCACAGAGTTTAACCTTTGTTTTCATAGAGCAGATTGGAAACACTCTGTTTGTAAAGTCTACAAGTGGATATTTGGACCTCTTTGAAGAATTCGTTGGAAACGGGTTTTCTGCGTATAACGCTAGACAGAAGAATTCTCAGTAACTTCTTTGGGTTGCGTGTGTTCAACTCACAGAGTTGAACCTTCCTTTTGACAGAGCAGATTTGAAACCCTCTTTTTGTGGAATTTGCAAGTGGAGATTTCAAGCGCTTTGGGGCCAATGGTAAAAAAGGAAATATCTTCGTATAAAAACTAGAGGGAATCATTCTCAGCAACCACTTTGTGATGTGTGTTTTCCACTCACATAGCTTAACCTTTGTTTTCATAGACCAGTTTGGAGACACTCTGTTTGTAAAGTCTGCAAGTGGATATTTGGACCTCTCTGAGGATTTCTTTGGAAATTTGATTTCCATATATAACGCTAGACAGAAGAATTCCCAGTAAATTCTTTAGGCTACGTGTGTACAACTCACAGAGTTGAACCTTCCTTTAGACAGAGCAGATTTGAAACCCTGTTTTTGTGGAGTTTGCAAGTGCAGATTTCAAGCGCTCTTTATCCATCGATAGAAAGGAAATATCTTCGTATAAAAACTAGAGAGAATCATTCTCAGCAACCACTTTGTGATGTGTGCGTTCCACTCACAGAGTTTAACCTTTCTTTTAATAGAGCAGTTTGGTAACACTCTGTTTGTAAAGTCTGCAAGTGGATATTTGGACCTCTCTGAGGATTTTGTTGGAAACGGGATTTCAGAATATAACGCTAGACAGAAGAATTCTCAGTAACTTCTTTGGGCTGCGTGTGTTCAACTCACAGAGTTGAACTTTCCTTTAGACAGAGCAGATTTGAAACACTCTTTTTGTGGAATTTGCAAGTGGAGATTTCAAGCACTTTGGGGCCAACGGTAAAAAAGGAAATATATTCGTATAAAAACTAGAGGGAATCATTCTCAGCAACCACTTTGTGATGTGTGCGTTCCACTCACAGAGTTTAACCTCTGTTTTCATAGAGCAGTTTGGAGACACTGTGTTTGTAAAGTCTGCAAGTGGATATTTGGACCTCTCTGAGGATTTCGTTGGAAACGGGATTTCTGTATATAACGCTAGACAGAAGAATTCCCAGTAACTTCTTGGGGCTTCGTGTGTTCAACTCACAGAGTTGAACCTTCCTTTAGACAGAGCAGATTTGAAACCCTGTTTTTGTGGAATTTGCAAGTGGAGATTTCAAGCACTTTTGGGCCATCGATAGAAAGGAAATATCTTCGTATAAATACTAGAGAGAATCATTCTCAACTACCACTTTGTGATGTGTGCGTTCCACTCACATAGCTTAACCTTTGCTTTCATAGAGCAGTTTGGAGACACTCTGTTTGTGAAGTCTCCAAGTGGATATTTGGACCTCTCTGAGGATTTCGTTGGAAACGGGATTTCCATATATAACGCTAGACAGAAGAATTCCCAGTAACTTCTTTAGGCTACGTGTGTACAACTCACAGAGTTGAACCTTCGTTTAGACAGAGAAGATTTGAAACCCTGTTTTTGTGGAATTTGCAAGTGCAGATTTCAAGTGCTTTTTATCCATCAATAGAAAGGAAATATCTTCGTATAAAAACTAGAGAGAATCATTCTCAGCAACCACTTTGTGATGTGTGCGTTCCACTCACAGAGTTTAACCTTTGTTTTCATAGAGCAGTTTGGAAACACTCTGTTTGTAAAGTCTGCAAGTGGAAATTTGGACCTCTCTGAGGATTTCGTTGGAAACGGGATTTCTGTATATAGCGCTAGACAGAAGAATTCTTAGTAACTTCTTTGGGCTGCGTGTTTTCAACTCACAGAGATAAACCTTCCTTTAGATAGAGCAGATTTGAAACACTGTTTTTGTGGAATTTGCAAGTGGAGATTTCAAGCGCTTTGGGGCCTATGGTAGAGAAGGAAATATCTTCGTATAAAAACTAGAGAGAATCATTCTCAGCAACCACTTTGTGATGTGTGTGTTCCACTCACATAGCTTAACCTTTGTTTTCATAGAGCAGTTTGGAAACACTCTGTTTGTATAGTCTGCAAGTGGATATTTGGACCTCTTTGAGGATTTCGTTTGAAACGGGATTTCTGCATATAACGCTAGACAGAAGAATCCTCAGTAACTTCTTTGGGCTGCGTGTGTTCAACTCACAGAGTTGAACCTTCCTTTAGACAGAGCAGATTTGAAAACCTCTTTTTGTGGAATTTCCATGAGGAGATTTCAAGCGCTTTGGGGCCTACGGTAGAAAAGGAAATATCTTCGTATAAAAACTAGAGAGAATCATTCTCAGCAACCACTTTGGGATGTGTGCGTTCCACTCACAGAGTTTAACCTTTCTTTTCATAGAGCAGTTTGGTAACACTCTGTTTGTAAAGTCTGCAAGTGGATATTTGGACCTCTCTGAGGATTTCGTTGGAAACGGGATTTCAGCATATAACGCTAGACAGAAGAATTCTCAGTAACTTCTTTGGGCTGCGTGTGTTCAACTCACAGAGTTGAACCTTCCTTTAGACAGAGCAGATTTGAAACACTCTTTTTGTGGAATTTGCAAGTGGAGATTTCAAGCGCTTTGGGGCCAACGGTAAAAAAGGAAATATCTTCGTATAAAAACTAGAGAGAATCATTCTCAGCAACCTCTTTGTGATGTGTGCGTTCCACTCACAGAGTTTAACCTCTGTTTTCATAGAGCAGTTTGGAGACACTGTGTTTGTAAAGTCTGCAAGTGGATATTTGGACCTCTCTGAGGATTTCTTTGGAAACGGGATTTCTGTATATAACGCTAGACAGAAGAATTCCCAGTAACTTCTTGGGGCTTCGTGTGTTCAACTCACAGAGTTGAACCTTCCTTTAGACAGAGCAGATTTGAAACCCTGTTTTTGTGGAATTTGCAAGTGGAGATTTCAAGTGCTTTTGGGCCATCGATAGAAAGGAAATATCTTCGTATAAATACTAGAGAGAATCATTCTCAGCTACCACTTTGGGATATGAGCGTTCCACTCACAGAGTTTAACCTTTGTTTTCACAGAGCAGATTGGAAACACTCTATTTGTAATGTCTGCAAGTGGATATTTGCACCTCTTTGAAGATTTCGATGGAAACGGGATTTCTGCGTATAATGCTAGACAGAAGAATTCTCAGTAACTTCTTTAGGTTTCGTGTGTTCAACTCACAGAGTTGAACCTTCCTTTAGACAGAGCAGATTTGAAACCCTCTTTTTGTGGAATTTCCATGAGGAGATTTCAAGCGCTTTGGGGCCTACGGTAGAAAAGGAAATATCTTCGTATAAAAACTAGAGAGAATCATTCTCAGCAACCACTTTTTGATGTGTGCATTCCACTCAAATAGCTTAACCTTTGTTTTCATAGAGCAAATTGGTAACACTCTGTTTGTAAAGTCTTCAAGTGGAAATTTGGACCTCTATGAGGATTTCGTTGGAAACGGGATTTCGGTATATAACGCTAGACAGAACAATTCTCAGTAACTTTTTTGGGCTGCATGTGTTCAACTCACAGAGTTGAACCTTCCTTTAGAAAGAGCAGATTTGAAACACTCTTTCTGTGGAGTTTGCAAGTGGATATTGCAAGCGCTTTGGGGCCTATGGTAGAAAAGGAGATATATTCGTTTAAAAATTAGAGAGAATCATTCTCAGCAACCACTTTGTGATGTGTGCGTTCCACTCACAGAGTTTATCCTCTGTTTTCATAGAGCAGTTTGGAGACACTGTGTTTGTAAAGTCTGCAAGTGGATATTTGGACCTCTCGGAGGATTTCTTTGGAAACGGGATTTCTGTATATAACGCTAGACAGAAGAATTCCCAGTAACTTCTTTGGGCTTCGTGTGTTCAACTCACAGTGTTGAACCTTCCTTTAGACAGAGCAGATTTGAGACCCTGTTTTTGTGGAATTTGCAAGTGGAGATTTCAAGCGCATTTGGGCCATCGATAGAAAGGAAACATCTTCGTATAAAAACTAGAGAGAATCATTCTCATCTACCACTTTGGGATGTGAGCGTTCCACTCACAGAGTTTAACCTTTGTTTTCACAGAGCAGATTGTAAACACTCTGTTTGTAAAGTCTGCAAGTGGATATTTGGACCTCTTTGAAGATTTCGTTGGAAACGGGTTTTCTGCGTATAATGCTAGACAGAAGAATTCTCAGTAACTTCTTTGGGTTGCGTGTGTTCAACTCACAGAGTTGAACTTCCCTTTTGACAGAGCATATTTGAAACCCTCTTTTTGTGGAATGTGCAAGTGGAGATTTCAAGCTCTTTGGGGCCTATGGTAGAATAGGAAATATCTTCGTATATAAACTAGAGAGAATCAATCTCAGCAACCACTTTGTGATGTGTGTCTTCCACTCAAAGAGTTTAACCTTTGTTTTCATACAGCAGTTTGGAAACACTCTGTTTGTAAAGTCTGCAAGTGGAAATTTGGACCTCTATGAGGATTTCGTTGGAAACGGGATTTCTGTATATAGCGCTAGACAGAAGAATTCTCAGTAACTTCTTTGGGCTGCGTGTTTTCAACTCAGAGAGTTGAACCTTTCTTTAGACAGAGCAGATTTGAAACACTCTTTTTGTGGAATTTGCAAGTGGAGATTTCAAGCGCATTGGGGCCTATGGTACAGAAGGAAATATCTTCGTACAAAAACTAGAGAGAATCATTCTCAGCAACCACATTGTGATGTGTGCATTCCACTCACAGAGTTTAACCTTTCTTTTCATAGAGCAGTTTGGTAACACTCTGTTTGTAAAGTCTGCAAGTGGATATTTGGACCACTCTGAGGATTTCTTTGGAAACGGGATTTCAGCATATAACGCTAGACAGAAGAATTCTCAGTAACTTCTTTGGGCTGCGTGTGTTCAACTCACAGAGTTGAAACTTCCTTTAGAAAATGCAGATTTGAAACCCTCTTTTTGTGGAATTTGCAAGTGGAGATTTCAAGCGCTTTGGGGCCTGTGTTAGAAAAGGAAATATCTTCGTACATAAAGTAGAGAGAATCATTCTCAGCAACCACTTTGTGATGTGTGCGTTCCACTCACAGAGTTTAACCTCAGTTTTCATAGAGCAGATTGTAAACACTCTGTTTGTAAAGTCTGCAAGTGCAAATTTGGACCTCTCTGAGGATTTCTTTGGAAACGGATTTCTGAATATAACGCTAGACAGAAGAATTCTCAGTAACTTCTTTGGGCTGCGTGTGTTCAACTCACAGAGTTGAACCTTCCTTTTGACAGAGCGGATTTTAAACCCTTTCGGTGGAATTTGGAAGTGGAGATTTCAAGCGCTTTGGGGCCTGTGGTAGAAAAGGAAATATCTTCGTATAAAAACTAGAGAGAATCATTCTCAGAAACCACTTTGTGATGTGTGCATTCCACTCACAGAGTTTAACCTTTGTTTTCATTGAGCAGTTTGGGAACACTCTGTTTGTAAAGTCTGCAAGTGGAAATTTGGACCTCTCTGAGGATTTCGTTGGAAACGGGATTTCTGCATATAACGCTAGACAGAAGAATATTCAGTAACTACTTTGGCCTTTGTGTGTTCAACTCACAGAGTTGAACCTTCCTTTAGACAGAGCAGATTTGAAACCCTCTTTTTCTGGAATTTGCAAGTGGTGATATCAAGCACATTGGGGCCAACGGTAGAAAAGGAAATATCTTTCTTTAAAACCAAGAGAGAATCATTCTCAGCAACCACTTTGTGATGTGTTCCTTCCACTCACTGAGTTTAAGCTCTGTTATCACACAGCAGTTTGGAGACACTCTGTTTGTAAAGTCTGCAAGTGGAAATTTGGACCTCTCTGAGGATTTCGTTTGAAACGGGATTTCTGTATATAGCGCTAGACAGAAGGATTCTCAATAACTTCTTTGGGCTGCGTGTGTTCACCTCACAGAGTTGAACCTTCCTTTAGACAGAGCAGATTTGAAACACTCTTTTTGTGGAATTTGCCAGTGGAGATTTCAAGCGCTTTTGGGCCTATGGTAGAGAAGGAAATATCTTCGTATAAAAGCTAGAGAGAATCATTGTCAGCTACCACTTTGGGATGTGTGCGTTCCACTCACATAGCTTAATCTTTGTTTTCACAGAGCAGTTTGGAAACACTCTGTTTGTAAAGTCTGCAAGTGGATATTTGGACCTCTTTGAAGATTTCGTTGGAAACGGGATTTCTGCGTATAACGCTAGACAGAAGAATTCTCAGTAACTTCTTTGGGTTGCGTGTGTTCAACTCACAGAGTTGAACTTTCCTTTAGACAGAGCAGATTTGAAACCCTCTTTTTGTGGAATTTGCAAGTGGAGATTTCAAGCGCTTTGGGGCCTATGGTAGAAAAGGAAATATCTTCGTATAAAAACTAGGGAGAATGATTCTCAGCAACCACTTTGTGATGTGTGCGTTCCACTCACAGAGTTTAACCTTTGTTTTCATAGAGCAGTTTGGAAACACTCTGTTTGTAAAGCCTGCAAGTGGAAATTTGGACCTCTCTGAGGATTTCGTTTGAAACGGGATTTCTGTATATAACGCTAGACAGAAGAATTCTCAGTAACTTCTTTGGGCTGTTTGTGTTCAACACACAGAGTTGAACCTTCCTTTAGACAGAGCAGATTTGAAACCCTCTTTTTGTGGAATTTGCAAGTGGAGATTTCCAGCGCTTTGGGGCCTATGGTAGAGAAGGAAATATCTTCGTATAAAAACTAGAGAGAATCATTCTCAGCAACCACTTTGTGATGTGTGCGTTCCACTCACATAGCTTAACCTTTTTTTTCATAGAGCAGTTTGGAAACACTCTGTTTGTATAGTCTGCAAGTGGATATTTGGACCTCTTTGAGGATTTCGTTGGAAACGGGATTTCTGCATATAACGCTAGACAGAAGAATTCTCAGTAACTTCTTTGGGTTGTGCGTGTTCAACTCACAGAGTTGAACCTTCCTATTCACAGAGCAGATTTGAAACCCTCTTTTTGTGGAATTTGCAAGTGGAGATTTCAAGCGCTTTTTGTCCTATGGTAGAAAAGGAAATATCTTCGTATAAAAACTAGAGAGAATCATTCTCAGCAACCACTTTGTGATGTGTGCGTTCCACTCACAGAGTTTAACCTTTGTTTTCATAGAGCAGTTTGGAAACACTCAGTTTGTAAAGCCTGCAAGTGGAAATTTGGACCTCTCTGAGGATTTCGTTGGAAACGGGATTTCTGTATATAGCGCTAGACAGAAGAATTCTTAGTAACTTCTTTGGGCTGCGTGTGTTCAACTTACACAGATAAACCTTCCTTTAGATAGAGCAGATTTGAAACACTGTTTTTGTGGAATTTGCAAGTGGAGATTTCAAGCGCTTTAAGGCCTATGGTAGAGAAGGAAATATCTTCGTGTAAAAACTAGAGAGAATCATTCTCAGCAACCACTTTGTGATGTGTGTGTTCCACTCACATAGCTTAACCTTTGTTTTCATAGAGCAGTTTGGAAACACTCTGTTTGTATAGTCTGCAAGTGGATATTTGGACCTCTTTGAGGATTTCGTTGGAAACGGGATTTCTGCATATAACGCTAGACAGAAGAATTCTCAGTAACTTCTTTGGGCTGCGTGTGTTCAACTCACAGAGTTGAACCTTCCTTTAGACAGAGCAGATTTGAAAACCTCTTTTTGTGGAATTTCCATGAGGAGATTTCAAGCGCTTTGGGGCCTACGGTAGAAAAGGAAATATCTTCGTATAAAAACTAGAGAGAATCATTCTCAGCAACCACTTTGTGATGTCTGCGTTCCACTCACAGAGTTTAACCTCTGTTTTCAGAGAGCAGTTTGGAGACACTGTGTTTGTAAAGTCTGCACGTGGATATTTGGACCTCTCTGAGGATTTCATTGGAAACGGGATTTCTGTATATAACGCTAGACAGAAGAATTCCCAATAACTTCTTTAGGCTACGTGTGTACGACTCACAGAGTTGAACCTTCCTTTAGACAGAGCAGATTTGAAACCCTGTTTTTGTGGAATTTGCAAGTGGAGATTTCAAGAGCCTTTGGGCCATCGATTGATAGGAAATATCTTCGTATAAAAACCAGAGAGAATGATTCTCAGCTACCACTTTGGGATGTGAGCGTTCCACTCTCAGAGTTTAACCATTGTTTTCATAGAGCAGATTGGAAACACTCTGTTTGTAAAGTCCGCAAGTGGATATTTGGACCTCTTTGAAGATTTCGTTGGAAAAGGGATTTCTGCGTATAACGCTAGACAGAAGAATTCTCAGTAACTTCTTTGGGCTGCGTCTGTTCAACTCACAGAGTTGAACCTTCCTTTAGACAGAGCAGATTTGAAACCCTCTTTTTGTGGAATTTCCATGAGGAGATTTCAAGAGCTTTGGGGCCTACGGTAGAAAAGGAAATATCTTCATATAAAAACTAGAGAGAATCATTCTCAGCAACCACTTTGTGATGTGTGCGTTCCACTCACAGAGTTTAACGTTTGTTTTCATAGAGCTGTTTGGAAACACTCTGTTTGTAAAGCCTGCAAGTGGAAATTGGGACCTCTCTGAGTATTTCATTGGAAACGGGATTTCTGTATATAACGCTATACAGAAGAATTCTCAGTAACTTCTTTCAGCTGTTTGTGTTCAACTCACAGAGTTCAACATTCCTTTAGACAGAGCAGATTTGAAACCCTCCTTTTGTGGAATTTGCAAGTGGAGATTTCCAGCGCTATGGGGCCTATGGTAGAGAAGGAAATATCTTCGTATAAAAACTAGAGAGAATCATTCTCAGCAACCACTTTGTGATGTGTGCATTCCACTCACATAGCTTAACCTTTGTTTTCATAGAGCAGTTTGGAAACACTCTGTTTGTATAGTCTGCAAGTGGATATTAGGACCTCTTTGAGGATTTTGCTGGAAACGGGATTTCTGCATATAACGCTAGATAGAAGAATTCTCAGTAACTTCTTTGGGCTGCGTGTGTTCAACTCACAGAGATGAACCTTCCTTTAGACAGAGCAGATTTGAAACCGTCTTTTTGTGGAGTTTCCATGAGGAGATTTCAAGCGCATTGGGGCCTACGGTAGAAAAGGTAATATCTTCGTATAAAAACTAGAGAGAATCATTCTCAGCAACCACTTTGTGATGTGTGCGTTCCACTCACATAGCTTAACCTTTGTTTTCATAGAGCAGTTTGGAAACACTCTGTTTGTATAGTCTGCAAGTGGATATATGGACCTCTTTGAGGAGTTTGCTGGAAACTGGATTTCTGCATATAATGGTAGACAGAAGAATTCTCAGTAACTTCTTTGGGCTGCGTGTGTTCAACTCACAGAGTTGAACCTTCCTTTAGACAGAGCAGATTTGAAACCCTCTTTTTGTGGCATTTCCATGAGGAGATTTCAAGCGCTTTGGGGCCTACGGTAGAAAAGGAAATATCTTCGTATAAAAACTAGAGAGAATCATTCTCTGCAACCACTTTGTGATGTGTGCGTTCCACTCACAGAGTTTAACCTTTCTTTTCATAGAGCAGTTTGGTAACACTCTGTTTGTAAAGTCTGCAAGTGGATATTTGGACCTCTCTGAGGATTTCGTTGGAAACGGGATTTCAGCATATAACGCTAGACAGAAGAATTCTCAGTAACTTATTTGAGCTGCGTGTGTTCAACTCACAGAGTTGAACCTTCCTTTAGACAGAGCAGATTTGAAACCCTCTTTTTGTGGAATTTGCCAGTGGAGATTTCAAGCGCTTTGGGGCCTATGGTAGAGAAGGAAATATCTTCGTATAAAAACTACAGAGAATCATTGTCAGCAACCACTTTGTGATGTGTGCGTTCCACTCACATAGCTTAACCTTTGTTTTCACAGAGCAGTTTGGAAACACTCTGTTTGTATAGTCTGCAAGTGGATATTTGGACCTCTCTGAGAATTTCGTTGGAAACGGGATTTCAGCATATAACGCTAGACAGAAGAATTCTCAGTATCTTCTTTGGGCTGCGTGTGTTCAACTCACAGAGTTGAACCTTCCTTTAGACAGAGCAGATTTGAAAACCTCTTTTTGTGGAATTTGCAAGTGGAGATTTCAAGCGCTTTGGGGCCAACGGTAAAAAAGGAAATATGTTTGTATAAAAACTAGAGAGAATCATTCTCAGCAACCACTTTGTGATGTGTGCGTTCCACTCACAGAGTTTATCCTCTGTTTTCATAGAGCAGTTTGGAGACACTGTGTTTGTAAAGTCTGCAAGTGGATATTTGGACCTCTCTGAGGATTTCGTTGGAAACGGGATTTCTGTATATAACGCTAGACAGAAGAATTCCCAGTAACTTCTTTGGGCTTCGTGTGTTCAACTCACAGAGTTGAACCTTCCTTTAGACAGAGCAGATTTGAAACCCTGTTTTTGTGGAATTTGCAAGTGGAGATTTCAAGCGCGTTTGCGCCATCGATAGAAAGGAAATATCTTCATATAAAAACTAGAGAGAATCATTCTCAGCTACCACTTTGGGATGTGAGCGTTCCACTCACAGAGTTTAACCTTTGTTTTCATAGAGCAGATTGGAAACACTCTGTTTGTAAAGTCTGCAAGTGGACATTTGGACCACTCTGAGGATTTCGTTGGAAACGGGATTTCAGCATATAACGGTAGACAGAAGAATTCTCAGTAACTTCTTTGGGCTGCGTGTGTTCAACTCACAGAGTTGAAACTTCCTTTAGAAAGAGAAGATTTGAAACCCTCGTTTTGTGGAATTTGCAAGTGGAGTTTTCAAGTGCTTTGGGGCCTGTGGTAGAAAAGGAAATATCTTCGTCCAAAAACTAGAGAGAATCATTCTCAGCAACCACTTTGTGATGTGTGCATTCCACTCACAGAGTTTAACCTCAGTTTTCGTAGAGCAGATTGTAAACACTCTGTTTGTAAAGTCTGCAAGTGGAAATTTGGACCTCTCTGAGGATTTCGTTGGAAACAGGATTTCTGCATATAACGCTAGACAGAAGAATTGTCAGTAACTTCTTTGGCCTTTGTGTGTTCACCTCACAGAGTTGAACCTTCCTTTAGACAGAGCAGATTTCAAACCCTCTTTTTGTGGAATTTGCAAGTGGTGATTTCAAGCACATTGGGGCCAACGGAAGAAAAGGAAATATCTTCCTTTAAAACCAAGAGAGAATCATTCTCAGCAACCACTTTGTGATGTGTGCCTTCCACTCACAGAGTTTAAGCTCTGTTTTCACAGAGCAGTTTGGAGACACTCTGTTTGTAAAGTCTGCAAGTGGAAATTTGGACCTCTCTGAGGATTTCGTTGGAAACGGGATTTCTGTATATAACGCTAGACAGAAGAATTCTCAATAACTTCTTTGGGCTGCGTGCATTCACCTCACAGAGTTGAACCTTCCTTTAGACAGAGCAGATTTGAAACCCTCTTTTTGTGGAATTTGCAAGTGGAGATTTCAAGCGCATTTGGGCCTATGGTAGAGAAGGAAATATCTTCGTATAAAAACTAGAGAGAATCATTCTCAGCAACCACTTTGTGATGTGTGCGTTCCACTCACATAGCTTAACCTTTGTTTTCATATAGCAGTTTGGAAACACTCTGTTTGTATAGTCTGCAAGTGGATATTTGGACCTCTTTGAGGATTTCGTTGGAAACGGGATTTCTGCGTATAACGCTAGACAGAAGAATTCTCAGTAACTTCTTTGGGCTGCGTGTGTTCAACTCACAGATTTGAACCTTCCTTTAGACAGAGCAGAGTTGATAACCTCTTTTTGTGGAATTTCCATGAGGAGATTTCAAGTGCTTTGGGGCCTACGGTAGAAAAGGAAATATCTTCGTATAAAAACTAGAGAGAATCATTCTCAGCAACCACTTTGTGATGTGAGCGTCCACTCACAGAGTCTAACCTTTCTTTTCATAAAGCAGTTTGGTAACACTCTGTTTGTAAAGTCTGCAACTGGATATTTGGACCTCTCTGAGGATTTCGTTGGAAACGGGATTTCAGCATATAACGCTAGACAGAAGAATTCTCAGTAACTTCTTTGGGCTTCGTGTGTTCAACTCACAGATTTGAACCTTCCTTTAGACAGAGCAGATTTGAAACCCTCTTTTTGTGGAATTTGCAAGTGGAGATTTCAAGCGCTTTTGGGCCATCGATAGAAAGGAAATATCTTCGTATAAAAACTAGAGAGAATCATTCTCAGCTACCACTTTGGGATGTGAGCGTTCCACTCACAGGGTTTAACCTTTGTTTTCATAGAGCAGATTGGAAACACTCTGTTTGTAAAGTCTGCAAGTGGATATTTGGACCTCTTTGAAGATTTCATTGGAAACGGGATTTCTGCGTATGACGCTAGACAGAAGAATTCTCAGTAACTTCTTTGGGTTGCGTGTGTTCAACTCACAGAGTTGAACCTTCCTTTTGACAGAGCAGATTTGAAACCCTCTTTTTGTGGAATTTGCAAGTGGAGATCTCAAGCGCTTTGAGGCCTATGGTAGAAAAGGAAATATCTTCGTATAAAACTAGAGAAAAACATTCTCAGCAACCACTTTGTGATGTGTGCATTCCACTCACATAGCTTAACCTTTGTTTTCATATAGCAGTTTGGAAACACTCTGTTTGTAAAGTCTGCAAGTGGATATTTGGAACACTTTGAGGATTTCGTTTTAAACGGGATTTCTGCATATAACGCTAGACAGAAGAATTGTCAGTAACTAGTTTGTGCTGCGTGTGTTTAACTCACAGTGTTGAAACTTCCTTTTGACAGAGCAGATTTGAAACCCTCTTTTTGTGGAATTTGCAAGTGGAGATTTCAAGCGCTTTGAGGCCTATAGTAGAAAAGGAAATATCTTCGTAGAAAAACTAGAGAGAATCATTCTCAGCAACGACTTTGTGATGTGTGCGTTCCACTCACCTAGCTTAACCTTTGTTTTCATTTAGCAGTATGGAGACACTCTGTTTGTAAAGTCTGCAAGTGGATATTTGGACCTCTCTGAGGATTTCGTTGGAAACGGGATTTCTGTATATAACGCTAGACAGAAGAATTCCCAGTAACTTCTTTAGGCTACGTGTGTACGACTCACAGAGTTGAACCTTCCTTTAGACAGAGCAGATTTGAAAACCTCTTTTTGTGGAATTTGCAAGTGGAGATTTCAAGCGCCTTTGGGCCATCGATAGATAGGAAATATCTTCGTATAAAAACTAGAGAGAATCATTCTCAGCTACCACTTTGGGATGTGAGCGTTCCACTCACAGAGTTTAACCTTTGTTTTCATAGAGCAGATTGGAAACACTCTGTTCGTAAAGTCTGCAAGTGTATATTTGGACCTCTTTGAAGATTTCGTTGGAAAAGGGATTTCTGCGTATAACGCTAGACAGAAGAATTGTCAGTAACTTCTTTGGGCTGCGTGTGTTCAACTCACAGAGTTGAACCTTCCTTTAGACAGAGCAGATTTGAAAACCTCTTTTTGTGGAATTTCCATGAGGAGATTTCAAGCGATTTGGGGCCTACGGTAGAAAAGGAAATATCTTCGTATAAAAACTAGAGAGAATCATTCTCAGCAACCACTTTGTGATGTCTGCGTTCCACTCACAGAGTTTAACCTCTGTTTTCAGAGAGCAGTTTGGAGACACTGTGTTTGTAAAGTCTGCACGTGGATATTTGGACCTCTCTGAGGATTTCATTGGAAACGGGATTTCTGTATATAACGCTAGACAGAAGAATTCCCAATAACTTCTTTAGGCTACGTGTGTACGACTCACAGAGTTGAACCTTCCTTTAGACAGAGCAGATTTGAAACCCTGTTTTTGTGGAATTTGCAAGTGGAGATTTCAAGAGCCTTTGGGCCATCGATTGATAGGAAATATCTTCGTATAAAAACCAGAGAGAATGATTCTCAGCTACCACTTTGGGATGTGAGCGTTCCACTCTCAGAGTTTGACCATTGTTTTCATAGAGCAGATTGGAAACACTCTGTTTGTAAAGTCCGCAAGTGGATATTTGGACCTCTTTGAAGATTTCGTTGGAAAAGGGATTTCTGCGTATAACGCTAGACAGAAGAATTCTCAGTAACTTCTTTGGGCTGCGTCTGTTCAACTCACAGAGTTGAACCTTCCTTTAGACAGAGCAGATTTGAAACCCTCTTTTTGTGGAATTTCCATGAGGAGATTTCAAGAGCTTTGGGGCCTACGGTAGAAAAGGAAATATCTTCATATAAAAACTAGAGAGAATCATTCTCAGCAACCACTTTGTGATGTGTGCGTTCCACTCACAGAGTTTAACGTTTGTTTTCATAGAGCTGTTTGGAAACACTCTGTTTGTAAAGCCTGCAAGTGGAAATTGGGACCTCTCTGAGTATTTCATTGGAAACGGGATTTCTGTATATAACGCTATACAGAAGAATTCTCAGTAACTTCTTTCAGCTGTTTGTGTTCAACTCACAGAGTTCAACATTCCTTTAGACAGAGCAGATTTGAAACCCTCCTTTTGTGGAATTTGCAAGTGGAGATTTCCAGCGCTATGGGGCCTATGGTAGAGAAGGAAATATCTTCGTATAAAAACTAGAGAGAATCATTCTCAGCAACCACTTTGTGATGTGTGCATTCCACTCACATAGCTTAACCTTTGTTTTCATAGAGCAGTTTGGAAACACTCTGTTTGTATAGTCTGCAAGTGGATATTAGGACCTCTTTGAGGATTTTGCTGGAAACGGGATTTCTGCATATAACGCTAGATAGAAGAATTCTCAGTAACTTCTTTGGGCTGCGTGTGTTCAACTCACAGAGATGAACCTTTCTTTAGACAGAGCAGATTTGAAACCCTCTTTTTGTGGAGTTTCCATGAGGAGATTTCAAGCGCATTGGGTCCTACGGTAGAAAAGGTAATATCTTCGTATAAAAACTAGAGAGAATCATTCTCAGCAACCACTTTGTGATGTGTGCGTTCCACTCACATAGCTTAACCTTTGTTTTCATAGAGCAGTTTGGAAACACTCTGTTTGTATAGTCTGCAAGTGGATATATGGACCTCTTTGAGGAGTTTGCTGGAAACTGGATTTCTCCATATAACGGTAGACAGAAGAATTCTCAGTAACTTCTTTGGGCTGCGTGTGTTCAACTCACAGAGTTGAACCTTCCTTTAGACAGAGCAGATTTGAAACCCTCTTTTTGTGGCATTTCCATGAGGAGATTTCAAGCGCTTTGGGGCCTACGGTAGAAAAGGAAATATCTTCGTATAAAAACTAGAGAGAATCATTCTCTGCAACCACTTTGTGATGTGTGCGTTCCACTCACAGAGTTTAACCTTTCTTTTCATAGAGCAGTTTGGTAACACTCTGTTTGTAAAGTCTGCAAGTGGATATTTGGACCTCTCTGAGGATTTCGTTGGAAACGGGATTTCAGCATATAACGCTAGACAGAAGAATTCTCAGTAACTTATTTGAGCTGCGTGTGTTCAACTCACAGAGTTGAACCTTCCTTTAGACAGAGCAGATTTGAAACCCTCTTTTTGTGGAATTTGCCAGTGGAGATTTCAAGCGCTTTGGGGCCTATGGTAGAGAAGGAAATATCTTCGTATAAAAACTACAGAGAATCATTGTCAGCAACCACTTTGTGATGTGTGCGTTCCACTCACATAGCTTAACCTTTGTTTTCACAGAGCAGTTTGGAAACACTCTGTTTGTATAGTCTGCAAGTGGATATTTGGACCTCTCTGAGAATTTCGTTGGAAACGGGATTTCAGCATATAACGCTAGACAGAAGAATTCTCAGTATCTTCTTTGGGCTGCGTGTGTTCAACTCACAGAGTTGAACCTTCCTTTAGACAGAGCAGATTTGAAAACCTCTTTTTGTGGAATTTGCAAGTGGAGATTTCAAGCGCTTTGGGGCCAACGGTAAAAAAGGAAATATGTTTGTATAAAAACTAGAGAGAATCATTCTCAGCAACCACTTTGTGATGTGTGCGTTCCACTCACAGAGTTTATCCTCTGTTTTCATAGAGCAGTTTGGAGACACTGTGTTTGTAAAGTCTGCAAGTGGATATTTGGACCTCTCTGAGGATTTCGTTGGAAACGGGATTTCTGTATATAACGCTAGACAGAAGAATTCCCAGTAACTTCTTTGGGCTTCGTGTGTTCAACTCACAGAGTTGAACCTTCCTTTAGACAGAGCAGATTTGAAATCCTGTTTTTGTGGAATTTGCAAGTGGAGATTTCAAGCGCGTTTGCGCCATCGATAGAAAGGAAATATCTTCATATAAAAACTAGAGAGAATCATTCTCAGCTACCACTTTGGGATGTGAGCGTTCCACTCACAGAGTTTAACCTTTGTTTTCATAGAGCAGATTGGAAACACTCTGTTTGTAAAGTCTGCAAGTGGATATTTGGACCACTCTGAGGATTTCGTTGGAAACGGGATTTCAGCATATAACGGTAGACAGAAGAATTCTCAGTAACTTCTTTGGGCTGCGTGTGTTCAACTCACAGAGTTGAAACTTCCTTTAGAAAGAGAAGATTTGAAACCCTCGTTTTGTGGAATTTGCAAGTGGAGTTTTCAAGCGCTTTGGGGCCTGTGGTAGAAAAGGAAATATCTTCGTCCAAAAACTAGAGAGAATCATTCTCAGCAACCACTTTGTGATGTGTGCGTTCCACTCACAGAGTTTAACCTCAGTTTTCGTAGAGCAGATTGTAAACACTCTGTTTGTAAAGTCTGCAAGTGGAAATTTGGACCTCTCTGAGGATTTCGTTGGAAACAGGATTTCTGCATATAACGCTAGACAGAAGAATTGTCAGTAACTTCTTTGGCCTTTGTGTGTTCACCTCACAGAGTTGAACCTTCCTTTAGACAGAGCAGATTTCAAACCCTCTTTTTGTGGAATTTGCAAGTGGTGATTTCAAGCACATTGGGGCCAACGGAAGAAAAGGAAATATCTTCCTTTAAAACCAAGAGAGAATCATTCTCAGCAACCACTTTGTGATGTGTGCCTTCCACTCACAGAGTTTAAGCTCTGTTTTCACAGAGCAGTTTGGAGACACTCTGTTTGTAAAGTCTGCAAGTGGAAATTTGGACCTCTCTGAGGATTTCGTTGGAAATGGGATTTCTGTATATAACGCTAGACAGAAGAATTCTCAATAACTTCTTTGGGCTGCGTGCATTCACCTCACAGAGTTGAACCTTCCTTTAGAAAGAGCAGATATGAAACACTCTTTCTGTGGAATTTGCAAGTGGAGATTTCAAGCGCTTTAGGGCCTATGGTTGAAAAGGAAATACCTTCATATAAAAACTAGAGAGAATCATTCTCAGCAACCACTTTGTGATGTGTGCGTTCCACTCACATAGCTTAACCTTTGTTTTCATACAGCAGTTTGGAAACACTCTGTTTCTATAGTCTGCAAGTGGACATTTGGACCTCTTTGAGGATTTCGTTGGAAACGGGATTTCTGCATATAACGCTAGACAGAAGAATTATCAGTAATTTCTTTGGGCTGCGTGTGTTCAACTCACAGAGTTGAACCTTCCTTTAGACAGAGCAGATTTGAAAAGCTCTTTTTGTGGAATTTCCATGAGGAGATTTCAAGCGCTTTGCGGCCTACGGTAGAAAAGGAATATCTTCGTATAAAAATTAGAGAGAATCATTCTCAGCAACCACTTGGTGATGTGTGCTTCCACTCACAGAGCTTAACCTTTGTTTTCATAGAGCAGTTTGGAAACACTCTGTTTGTAAAGTCTGCAAGTGGATATTTGGACCTCTTTGGGGATTTCGTTGGAAACGGGATTTCTGCATATAACGCTAGACAGAAGAAGAATTCTCAGTAACTTCTTTAGGCTGCGTGTGTTCAACTCACAGAGATGAACCTTCCTTTACACAAAGCAGATTAGAAACCCTCTTTTTGTGGAATTTCCCAGAGGAGATTTCAAGCGCTTTGGGGCCTACGGTAGAAAAGGAAATATCTTCGTATAAAAACTAGAGAGAATCATTCTCAGCAACCACTTGGTGATGTGTGCTTTCCACTCACAGAGCTTAACCTTTGTTTTCATAGAGCAGTTTGGAAAAACTCTGCTTGTAAAGTCTGCAAGTGGATATTTGGACCTCTCTGAGGATTTCTTTTGAAATGGGATATCTGCATATATCTCTAGACAGAAGAATTTCCAGTAACTTCTTTGGGCTGCGTGTGTTCAACTCACAGAGTTGAACCTTCCTATAGACAGAGCAGATTTGAAACCCTCTTTTTGTGGAGTTTCCAAGAGGAGATTTCAAGCACTTTGGGGCCAACAGTAGAAAAGGAAATATCTCCGTATAAAAATTAGAAAGGATCATTCTCAGCAACCTCTTTGTGATGTTTGCGTTCCACTCACAGAGTATAACACCTGTTTTCACAGAGCAGTTTGGAAACACTCTGTTTGTTAAGTCTGCAATTGGATATTTGGACCTCTTTGAAGATTTCGCTGGAAACAGGATTTCTGCGTAAAACTCTAGTCAGAAGAATTCTCAGTAAATTCTTTGGGTTGCGTGTGTTCAACTCACAGAGTTGAACCTCCCTTTGACAGAGCAGATTTGAAACCCTCTTTTTGTGGAATTTGCAAGTGGAGATATCAAGCGCTTTGGTGCCAATGGTAGAAAAGGAAATATCTTCCTTTAAAAACTGGAGAGAATCATTCTCAGCAACCACTTTGTGACGTGAGCGTTCCACTCACAGAGTTTAACCTCTGTTTTCACAAATCAGTTTGGAGACACTCTGTTTGTAAAGTCTGCAAGTGGATATTTGGACCTCTCTGAGGATTTCGTTGGAAACGGGATTTCTGCATATAACGCTAGACAGAAGAATTCTCAGTAACTTCTTTGGGGTGCGTGTATTCAACTCACAGAGTTGAACCTTCCTTTTGACAGAGCAGATTTGATACCCTGATTTTGTGGAATATGCAAGTGGAGATTTCAAGCGCTTTGGGGCCAACGGTAGAAAAGGAAATATCTTCGTTTAAAAACTAGAGAGAATCATTCTCAGCAACCACTCTTTGAAGTGAGCGTTCATCTCACAAAGTTTAACTGCTGTTTTCGTAGAGCAGTTTGGAGACACTCTGTTTGTAAAGTCTGCAAGTGGATATTTGGACCTCTCTGAGGATTTCGCTGGAAACGAGATTTCTGTATATAACGCTAGACAGAAGAATACCCAGTAACTTCTTTGGGCTGCGTGTGTTCAACTCACAGAGTTGAACCTTCCTTTAGACAGAGCAGATTTAAAACCCTCTTTTTGTGGAATTTGCAAGTGGAGATTTCAACGCCTTTCGGCCAACGGTATAAAAGGAAATATCTTCGTATAAAAAATAGACAGAATCATTCTCAGCAACCATTTTGGCATGTGTGTGTTCCACTCACAGAGTTTAACCTTTCTTTTAATGGAGCAGTTTGGTAACACACTGTTTGTAAAGTCTCCAAGTGGATATTTGGACTTCTCAGAGGATTTCGTTGGAAACGGGATTTCTGAATATAACGCTAGACAGAAGAATTCCCATTAACTTCATTGGGCTGCGTGTGTTCAACTCACAGAGTTGAACCTTCCTTTTGACAGAGCACAATTGAAACCCTCTTTTTGTGGAATTTGCAAGTGGAGATTTGAAGTGATTTTCGGCCAACGGTAGAAAAGGAAATATCTTCGTATAAAAACTAGACAGAATCATTCTCAACAACCCTTTTGGGATGTGTGCGTTCCACTCACAGAGTTTAAACTTTGTTTTCATAGAGCAGATTGGAAACACTCTGTTTGTAAAGTTTGCAAGTGGATATTTGGACCTCTTTGAAGATTTCTTTGGAAACGGGATTTCTGCGTATAACGCTAGACAGAAGAATTCTCAGTAACTTCTTTGGGCTGCGTGTGTTCAACTCACAGAGTTGAACCTTCCTTTAGACAGACCAGATTTGAAACCCTCTTTTTGTGGAATTTGCAAGTGGAGATTTGAAGTGATTTTCGGCCAACGGTAGAAAAGGAAATATCTTCGTATAAAAACTAGACAGAATCATTCTCAACAACCCTTTTGGGATGTGTGCGTTCCACTCACAGAGTTTAAACTTTGTTTTCATAGAGCAGTTTGGAAACACTCTGTTTGTAAAGTCTACAGGTGGATATTTGGACCTCTTTGAGGATTTCGTTGGAAACGGGATTTCTGCATATAACGCTAGACAGAAGAATTCTCAGTAACTTCATCGGGGTGCATGTGTTCAACTCACAGAGTTGAACCTTCCCTTAGACAGAGCAGTTTTGAAACCCTCTTTTTGTGGAATTTGCAAGTGGAGATTTCAAGCGCTTTTGGGCCAATGGTAGAGAAGGAAATATCTTCGTATAAAAACTAGAGAGAATCATTCTCAGCAACCAATTTGGGATATGTGCGTTCCACTCACAGAGTTCAACCTTTGTTTTCAGAGAGGAGATTGGAAACACTCTGTTTGTAAAGTCTGCAATTTGATATTTGGACCTCCTTGAGGATTTCGTTGGAAACGGGATTTCTGCGTATAACGCTATTCAGAATAATTCTCAGTAACTTCTTTCAGCTGTGTGTGTTCAACTAACACAGTTAAGCGTTCCTTTAGACAGAGCAGATTTGAAACCCTCTTTTTGTGGAATTTCCAAGAGGAGATGTCAAGCGCTTTGGGGCCTACGGTATAATAGGAAATATCTTCATATAATAACTAGTGAGAATCATTCTCAGCATCCACTTTGTGATGTGTGCGTTCCACTCACAGAATTTAACCTTTGTTTTCTTAGAGCAGTTTGGAAACACTCTGTTTGTAAAGTCTGCAAGTGGATATTTGGACCTCTCTGAGGATTTCGTTGGAAACGGGATTTCTGTATATAACGCTAGACAGAAGAATTCTCAGTAACTTCTTTGGGCTGCTTGTGTTCAACTCACAGAGTTGAACCTTCCTTTAGACAGAGCAGATTTGAAACCCTCTTTTTGTGGAATTTGCAAGTGGAGATTTCAAGAGCTTTGGGGCCTACGGAATAAAAGTAAATATCTTCATATAAAAACCAGAGAGAATCGTTCTCAGCAACCATTTTGTGATGTGTGCGTTCCACTCACAGAGTTTAACCTCTGTTTTCATAGAGCAGTTTGGAGACACTGTGTTTGTAAAGTCTGCATGTGGATACTTGGGCCTCTCTGAGGATTTCGATGGAAACCTGATTTCTGCGTATAACGCTAGACAGAAGAATTCTCAGTAACTTCTTTGAGTTGCATGTGTTCAACTCACAGAGTTGAACCTTCCTTTTGACAGAGCAGATTTGATACCCTGATTTTGTGGAATATGCAAGCGGAGATTTCAAGCGCTTTGGGGCCAACGGTAGAAAAGGAAATATCTTCGTTTAAAAACTAGAGAGAATCATTCTCAGCAACCACTCTTTGAAGTGAGCGTTCGTCTCACAAAGTTTAACTTCTGTTTTCATAGAGCAGTTTGGAGACACTCCGTTTGTAAAGTCTGCAAGTGGATATTTGGACCTCTCTGAGGATTTCGTTGGAAACGGGATATCTGTATATAACGCTAGACAGAAGAATACCCAGTAACTTCTTTAGGCTGCGTGTGTTCAACTCACAGAGTTGAACCTTCCTTTAGACAGAGCAGATTTGAAACCCTCTTTTTGTTGAATTTGGAAGTGGAGATTTCAACGCTTTTCGGCCAACGGTATAAAAGGAAATATCTTCGTATAAAAAATAGACAGAATCATTCTCAGCAACCATTTTGGCATGTGTGTGTTCCACTCACAGAGTTTAACCTTTCTTTTAATGGAGCAGTTTGGTAACACACTGTTTGTAAAGTCTCCAAGTGGATATTTGGACTTCTCAGAGGATTTCGTTGGAAACGGGATTTCTGAATATAACGCTAGACAGAAGAATTCCCATTAACTTCATTGGGCTGCGTGTGTTCAACTCACAGAGTTGAACCTTCCTTTTGACAGAGCACAATTGAAACCCTCTTTTTGTGGAATTTGCAAGTGGAGATTTGAAGTGATTTTCGGCCAACGGTAGAAAAGGAAATATCTTCGTATAAAAACTAGACAGAATCATTCTCAACAACCCTTTTGGGATGTGTGCGTTCCACTCACAGAGTTTAAACTTTGTTTTCATAGAGCAGATTGGAAACACTCTGTTTGTAAAGTTTGCAAGTGGATATTTGGACCTCTTTGAAGATTTCTTTGGAAACGGGATTTCTGCGTATAACGCTAGACAGAAGAATTCTCAGTAACTTCTTTGGGCTGCGTGTGTTCAACTCACAGAGTTGAACCTTCCTTTAGACAGACCAGATTTGAAACCCTCTTTTTGTGGAATTTGCAAGTGGAGATTTGAAGTGATTTTCGGCCAACGGTAGAAAAGGAAATATCTTCGTATAAAAACTAGACAGAATCATTCTCAACAACCCTTTTGGGATGTGTGCGTTCCACTCACAGAGTTTAAACTTTGTTTTCATAGAGCAGTTTGGAAACACTCTGTTTGTAAAGTCTACAGGTGGATATTTGGACCTCTTTGAGGATTTCGTTGGAAACGGGATTTCTGCATATAACGCTAGACAGAAGAATTCTCAGTAACTTCATCGGGGTGCATGTGTTCAACTCACAGAGTTGAACCTTCCCTTAGACAGAGCAGTTTTGAAACCCTCTTTTTGTGGAATTTGCAAGTGGAGATTTCAAGCGCTTTTGGGCCAATGGTAGAGAAGGAAATATCTTCGTATAAAAACTAGAGAGAATCATTCTCAGCAACCATTTTGGGATATGTGCGTTCCACTCACAGAGTTCAACCTTTGTTTTCAGAGAGGAGATTGGAAACACTCTGTTTGTAAAGTCTGCAATTTGATATTTGGACCTCCTTGAGTATTTCGTTGGAAACGGGATTTCTGCGTATAACGCTATTCAGAATAATTCTCAGTAACTTCTTTCAGCTGTGTGTGTTCAACTAACACAGTTAAGCGTTCCTTTAGACAGAGCAGATTTGAAACCCTCTTTTTGTGGAATTTCCAAGAGGAGATGTCAAGCGCTTTGGGGCCTACGGTATAATAGGAAATATCTTCATATAATAACTAGTGAGAATCATTCTCAGCATCCACTTTGTGATGTGTGCGTTCCACTCACAGAGTTTAACCTTTGTTTTCTTAGAGCAGTTTGGAAACACTCTGTTTGTAAAGTCTGCAAGTGGATATTTGGACCTCTCTGAGGATTTCGTTGGAAACGGGATTTCTGTATATAACGCTAGACAGAAGAATTCTCAGTAACTTCTTTGGGCTGCTTGTGTTCAACTCACAGAGTTGAACCTTCCTTTAGACAGAGCAGATTTGAAACCCTCTTTTTGTGGAATTTGCAAGTGGAGATTTCAAGAGCTTTGGGGCCTACGGAATAAAAGTAAATATCTTCATATAAAAACCAGAGAGAATCGTTCTCAGCAACCATTTTGTGATGTGTGCGTTCCACTCACAGAGTTTAACCTCTGTTTTCATAGAGCAGTTTGGAGACACTGTGTTTGTAAAGTCTGCATGTGGATACTTGGGCCTCTCTGAGGATTTCGATGGAAACCTGATTTCTGCGTATAACGCTAGACAGAAGAATTCTCAGTAACTTCTTTGAGTTGCATGTGTTCAACTCACAGAGTTGAACCTTCCTTTTGACAGAGCAGATTTGATACCCTGATTTTGTGGAATATGCAAGCGGAGATTTCAAGCGCTTTGGGGCCAACGGTAGAAAAGGAAATATCTTCGTTTAAAAACTAGAGAGAATCATTCTCAGCAACCACTCTTTGAAGTGAGCGTTCGTCTCACAAAGTTTAACTTCTGTTTTCCTAGAGCAGTTTGGAGACACTCCGTTTGTAAAGTCTGCAAGTGGATATTTGGACCTCTCTGAGGATTTCGTTGGAAACGGGATATCTGTATATAACGCTAGACAGAAGAATACCCAGTAACTTCTTTAGGCTGCGTGTGTTCAACTCACAGAGTTGAACCTTCCTTTAGACAGAGCAGATTTGAAACCCTCTTTTTGTGGAATTTGGAAGTGGAGATTTCAAGCGCTTTTGGGCCAACGGTAGAAAAGGAAATATCTTCGTATAAAAACTAGAGAGAATCATTCTCAGCAACCATTTTGTGATGTGTGCGTTCCACTCACAGAGTTTAACCTTTCTTTTCATAGAGCAGTTTGGAAACACTCTTTTTGTAAAGTCTGCATGTGGATATTTGGACCTCTTTGAAGATTTCGTTGGAAACTAGAATTCTGGGTATAATTGTAGACAGAAGAATTCTCAGTAACTTCTTTGGGTTGCATGTGTTCAACTCACAGAGTTGACCCTTCCTTTTGACAGAGCAGATTTGAAACCCTCTTTTTGTGGAATTTGCAAGTGGAGATTTCAAGCGCTTTGGGGCCTATGATAGAAAAGGAAATATCTACGTATAAAAACTAGAGAGAATCATTCTCAGGAACCACTTTATGATGTGTGCGTTCCACTCACAGAGTTTAACCTCTGTTTTCATAGAGCAGGTTGTAGACACTGTGTTTGTAAAGTCTGCAACTGGATATATGGACCTGTCTGAGGATTTCGTTGGAAACGGGGCTTCGGCTTATAATGCTAGACAGAAGAATTCTCAGTAACTTCATCGGGGTGCATGTGTTCAACTCACAGAGTTTAACCTTCCTTTAGACAGAGCAGATATGAAACCCTCTTTTTGTGGAATTTGCAAGTGGAGATTTCAAGCGCTTTGGGGCGAACGGTAGAAAAGGAAATATCTTCGTATAAAAACTAGAGAGAATCATTCTCAGCAACCACTTTGTGATGTGTGCATTCCACTCACAGAGTTTAACCTCTCTTTTCATAGAGCAGGTTGTAGACACTCTGTTTGTAAAGTCTGAAAGTGGATATTTGGACCTCTCTGAGGATTTCGTTGCAAACGGGATTTCTGTATATAACGCTTGACAGAAGTATTCCCAGTAACTTCTTTGGGCTGCGTGTGTTCAACTCACAGATTTGAACCTTCCTTTATACAGAGCAGATTTGAAACCTTGTTTGTGTGGAATTTGCAAGTGGATAATTCAAGCGCTTTTGGGCCAACGGTAGAAAGGAAATATCTTCGTACAAAAACTAGAGAGAACCATGCTCAGCAACTACTTTGTTATGTGTGTGTTTCACTCACAGAATTGAACCTCTGTTTTCATAGAGCAGATTGGAAACACTCTGTTTGTAAAGTCTGCAAGTGGATATTTGGACCTCTCTGAGGATTTCGTTGGAATCGGGATTTCCGTATATAACGCTAGAGAGAAGAATTCCCATTAACTTCTTTGGGCTGCGTGTGTTCAACTCACAGAGCTGAACGTTCCTTTAGACACAGCAGATTTGAAACCCTCTTTTTGTGTAATTTGGAAGTGGAGATTTCAAGCGCTTTTGGGCCAACGGTAAAGAGGAAATATCTTCGTATAAAAACTAGGGAGAATCATTCTCAGCAACCACTTTGGGATGTGTGCGTTCCACTCACAGAGTTCAACCTTTCTTTTAATAGAGCAGTTTGGAAACACTCTGTTTGTAAAGTCTGCAAGTGGATATTTGGACCTCACTGAGGATTACGTTGGAAACGGGATTTCTGTATATAACGCTAGACAGAAGAATTCTCAGTAACTACTTTGGGCTGCGTTTGTTCAACTCACAGAGTTGAACCTTCCTTTAGACAGAGCATGTTTGAAACACTCTTTTTGTGGAATTTCCAACAGGAGATTTCAAGCGCTTTGGGACTATGTTAGAATAGGAAATATCTTCGTATAAAAATTAGATAGAATCATTCTCAGCAAACACTTTGTGATGTGTGCGTTCCACTCACAGAGCTTAAACTTTGTTATCGTAGAGCAGTTTGGAAACACTCTGTATGTAAAGTCTGCAATTGGATATTTGGACCTCTCTGAGGATTTCGTTGCAAACGGGATTTCTGTATATAACGCTAGACAGAAGAATTTCCAGTAACTTCTTTGGGCTGTGTGTGTTCAACCCACAGAGTTCAACCTTCCTTTAGACAGAGCAGATTTGAAACCCTGTTTTTGTGGAATTTGCAAAAGGAGATTTCAAGTGCTTTTCGTCCAACGGTAGAAAAGGAAATATCTTCGTATAAAAACTAGAGAGCATCATTCTCAACTACCCTTTTGGGATGTGTGCGTTCCACTCACAGAGCTTAACGTTTCTTTTAATAGAGCAGTTTGGAAACACTCTGTTTGTAAAGTCTGCAAGTAGATATTTGGACCTCTTTGAGGATTTTGTTGGAAACGGGATTTCTGCGTATAACACCAGACAGAAGAATTCTCAGTAACTTCATCGGGGTGCATGTGTTCAACTCACAGAGTAGAACCGTCCTTTCGACAGAGCAGATATGAAACCCTCTTGTTGTGGAATCTGCAAGTGGAGATTTCAAGCGCTTTGGGGCGAACGGTAGAAAAGGAAATATCTTCGTTTAAAAACTACAGAGAATCATTATCAGAAACCACTCTGTGATGTGTGCGTTCCACTCACAAAGTTTAACCTCTGTTTTCATAGAGCAGTTTGGAGACACTCTGTTTGTAAAGTCTGCAAGTGGATATTTGGACCTCTCTGAGGATTTCGTTGGAAACGGGATTTCTGTGTATAACGCTGGACAGAAGAATTCCCAGTAACTTCTTTGGGCTGCATGTGTTCAACTCACAGAGTTGAACCTTCCTTTAGACAGAGCAGATTTGAAACCCTCTTTTTGTGGAATTTGCAAGTGGAGATTTCAAGCGATTTTCGGCCAACGGTAGAAATGGAAATATCTTCGTTTGAAAACTAGAGAGAATCATTCTCAGCAACCACTTTGGGATGTGAGCGTTCCACTCACAGAGTTCAACCTTTCTTTTAATAGAGCAGATTGGAAACACTCTGTTTGTAAATTCTGCAGGTGGATATTTGGACCTCTTTGAGGATTTCGTTGGAAACGGGATTTGTGCGTATAACACTAGACAGAAGAGTTCTCAGTAACTTCTTTGGGTTGCGTTTGTTCACCTCACAAAGCTGAACATTCCTTTAGACAGAGCAGATTTGAAACCCTCTTTTTGTGGAATTTGCAAGTGGAGATTTCAAGCGCTTTGGGTCCTATGGTAGAAAAGGAAATATCTTCGTATAAAAACTAAAGAGAATCATTCTCAGCAACCACTTTGTGATGTGTGCGTTCCACTCACATAGCTTAACCTTTGTTTTCATAGAGCCGTTTGGAATCACTCTGTTTGTAAATTCTGCAAGAGGATATTTGGACCTCTTTGAGGATTTCGTTGGAAACGGGATTTCTGCATCTAACGCTAGACAGAAGAATTCTCAGTAACTTCTTTGGGCTGCGTGTGTTTAACTCACAGAGTTGAACCTTCCTTTAGAGAGAGCAGATTTGGAACCCTCTTTTTGTGGAATTTGCAAGTGGACATTTCAAGTGTTTTTCGGCCAACGGTAGAAAAGGAAATATCTTCGTATAAAAACTAAACAGAATCATTCTCAACAACCCTTTTGGGATGTGTGCGTTATACTCGCAGAGTTTAACCTTTCTTTTCATAGAGCAGTTTGGAAACACTCTGTGTGTAAAGTCTGCAAGTGGTTATTTGGACCTCTTTCAGGATTTCTTTGAAAATGGGATTTGTCTGTATAACGCTAGACAGAAGAATTCTCAGTAACATCTTTGGCTGCGTGTGTTCAACTCACAAATTTGATCCTTCCTTTAGACAGAGCAGATTTGAAATCCTCTTTTTGTGGAATTTGCAAGTGGAGATTTCAGGTGCTTTGGGGCCTATGGTAGAAAAGGAAATATCTTCGTATAAAAACTACAGAGAATCATTCTCAGCAACCACTTGGTGATGTGTGCTTTCCACTCACAGAGCTTAACGTTTGTTTTCATAGAGCAGATTGGAAACACTCTGTTTGTGAAGTCAGCAAGTGGATATTTGGACCTCTTTGAGGATTTCGTTGGAAACGGGATTGCTGCGTATAACGCTAGACCGAAGAATTCTCAGTAACTTCATCGGGGTGCATGTGTTCAACTCACAGAGTTGAACCTTCGTTTAGACAGAGCAGATTTGAAACACTCTTTTTGTGGAATTTGCAAGTGGAGATTTCAAGCGCTTTGGGGCCTATGGTAGAAAAGGAAATATCTTCGTATAAAAACTAGAGAGAATCATTCTCAGCAACCACTTGGTGATGTGTGCTTTCCAGTCACAGAGCTTAACATTTGTTTTCATAGAGCCGTTTGGAATCACTCTGTTTGTGAATTCTGCAAGTGGATATTTAGACCTCTTTAAGGATTTCGTTGGAAACGGGATTTCTGGGTATAACGCTAGACAGAAGAATTCTCAGTAACTTCTTCGTGCTGCGTGTGTTCAACTCACAGAGTTGAACCTTCCTTTAGAAAGAGCAGATTTGAAACCCTCTTTTTGTGGAATTTCCAAGAGGAGATTTCAAGCGCTTTGGGGCCTACGGTAGAAAATGAAATATCTTCGTATAAAAACTAGAGGGAATCATTCTCAGCAACCACTTTGGGATGTGTACATTCCACTCACAGAGTTTAACCTTTGTTTTCATAGAGCAGTTTGGAAACGCTCTGTTTGTAAAGACTGCAAGTGGATATTTGGACCTCTCTGAGGATATCGTTGGAAAAGGGATTTCTGTATATAAAGCTAGACAGAAGAATTCCCAGTAACTTCTTGGAGCTGCGTGTGTTCAACTCACAGAGTTGAACCTTCCTTTAGACAGAGCAGATTTGAAACCCTCTTTTTGTGGAATTTGCAAGTGGAGATTTCAAGCGCTTTTCGGCCAACGGTAGAAATGGAAATATCTTCGTTTGAAAACTAGAGAATCATTCTCAGCAACCACTTTGGGATGTGTGCGTTCCACTCCCAGAGTTCAACCTTTCTTTTAATAGAGCAGATTGGAAACACTCTGTTTGTAAAGTCTGCAAGTGGATATTTGGACCTCTTTGAGGATTTCGTTGGAAACGGGATTTGTGCGTATAACACTAGACAGAAGAGTTCTCAGTAACTTCTTTGGGCTGCGTGTGTTCACCTCACAAAGCTGAACCTTCCTGTAGACAGAGTAGATTTGAAACCCTCTTTTTGTGGAATTTGCAAGTGGAGATTTCAAGCGCTTTGGGTCCTATGGTAGAAAAGGAAATATCTTCGTATAAAAACTAGAGAGAATCATTCTCAGCAACCACTTGGTGACGTGTGCTTTCCACTCACAGAGCTTAACGTTTGTTTTCATAGAGCAGATTGGAAACACTCTGTTTGTAAAGTCTGCAAGTGGATATTTGGACCTCTCTGAGGATTTCGTTGGAAACGGGTATTCTGTATATAATGCCAGACAGAAGAATTCCGATTAACTTCTTTGGGCTGCGTGTGTTCAACTCATGGAGTTGAACCTTCCTATAGACAGAGCAGATTTGAAACCCTCTTTTTGTGGAATTTGGAAGTGGAGATTTCAAGCAGTTTTGGGCCAACGGTAGAAAAGGAAATATCTTCGTATAAAAACTAGACAGAATCATTCTCCGCAACCACTTTGGGATGTGTGCGTTCCACTCACAGAGTTCAACCTTTCTTTTAATAGAGCAGATTGGAAACACTCTGTTTGTAAAGTCTGCAAGTGAATATTTGGACCTCTTTGAGGATTTCGTTGGAAACGGGATTTGTGCGTATAACGCTAGACAGTAGAATTCTCAGTAACTTCTTTGGGTTGCGTGTGTTCAACTCACAGAGTTGAACCTTCCTATTGACAGAGCACATTTAAAACCCTCTTTTTGTGGAGTTTGCAAGTGGAGATTTCATGCGCTTTGGGGCCTATGGTAGAAAAGGAAATATCTTCGTATAAAAACTAGAGAGAATCATTCTCAGCAACCACTTGGTGACGTGTGCTTTCCACTCACAGAGCTTAACGTTTGTTTTCATAGAGCAGATTGGAAACACTCTGTTTGTAAAGTCTGCAAGTGGATATTTGGACCTCTCTGAGGATTTCGTTGGAAACGGGATTTCTGTGTATAACGCTAGACAGAAGAATTCTCAGTAACTTCTTCGTGCTGCGTGTGCTCAACTCACAGAGTTGAACCTTCCTTTAGAAAGAGCAGATTTGAAACCCTCTTTTTGTGGAATTTGCAAGTGGAGATTTCAAGCGCTTTTCGGCCAACGGTAGAAAAGGAAATATCTTCGTATTAAAAATAGACAGAATCATTCTCAGCAACAATTTTGGGATGTGTGGTTCCACTCACAGAGTTTAACCTCTGTTTTCATAGAGCAGTTTGGAGACACTGTGTTTGTAAAGTCTGCGAGTGGATATTTGGACCTCTTTAAGGATTTCGTTGGAAACTGTTTTTCTGTATATAACGCTAGACAGAAGAATTCTCAGTAACTTCTTTGGGCTGCGTGTGTTCAACTCACAGAGTTGAACCTTCCTTTAGACAGAACAGATTTGAAACCCTGTTTTTGTGGAATTTGCAAATGGAGATTTCAAGCGCTTTGGGTCCAACGGTAGAAAAGGAAATATCTTCTTTAAAAACTAGAAAGAATCATTCTCAGCAACCACTCTGTGGTATGTGCGTTCCACTCACAAAGTTTAACATTTGTTTTCATAGAGCAATTTGGAGACACTCTTTATGTAAAGTCTGCAAGTGGATATTTGGACCTCTCTGAGGATTTCGTTGGAAACGGGATTTCTGTATATAAAGCTAGACAGAAGAATTCCCAGTAACTTCTTTGGGCTGCGTGTGTTCCACTCACAGAGTTGAACTTTCCTTAAGACAGAGCAGATTTGAAACCCTCTTTTTGTGGAATTTGGAAGTGGAGATTTCAAGCGCATTTGGTCCAACGGTAGAAAAGGAAATATCTTCGTATAAAAACTAGAGGGAATCATTCTCAGAAACCACTTTGTGATGTGTGCGTTCCACTCACAGAGTTCAACCCTTCTTGTAATACAGCACATTGGAAACACTCTGTTTGTAAAGTCTGCAAGTGGATATTTGGACCTCTTTGAGGATTTCGTTGGAAACGGGATTTGTGCGTATATCGCTAGACAGAAGAATTCTCAGTAACTTCTTTGGGTTGCGTGTGTTCAACTCACAGAGTTGAACCTTCCTTTAGACAGAGCAGATTTGAAAACCTCTTTTTCTGGAATTTGCAAGTGGAGATTTCAAGCGCTTTGTAGCCAACGGTAGAAAAGGAAATCTCATCTTTTAAAAACAACAGAGAATCATGCTCAGCAACCACTTTGTGATGTGTGCATTCCACTCACAGAGTTTAACCTCTGTTTTCATAGAGCAGATTTGAAACACTCTGTTTATAAAGTCTGCAAGTGGATATTTGGACCTCTTGGAAGATTTCGTTGCAAACGGGATTTCTGCATATAACGCTAGACAGAAGAATTCTCCGTAACTTCTTTGGGCTGCGTGTGTTCATCTCACAGAGTTGAAACTTCCTTTAGACAGAGCAGATTTGAAACCCTGTTTTTGTGTAATTTGCAAGTGGAGATTTCAAGCGCTTTGGGGCGAACGGTAGAAAAGGAAATATCTTCGTATAAAAACTACAGAGAATCATTCTCAGCAACCACTTTGTGATGTGTGCATTCCACTCACAGAGTTTAACCTCTGTTTTCATAGAGCAGTTTGGAGACACTGTGTTTGTAAAGTCTGCGAGTGGATATTTGGACCTATCTAAGGATTTCGTTGAGAACGGGATTTCTGTATATAACGCTAGACAGAAGAATTCTCAGTAACTTCTTTGGGCTACGTGTGTTCAACGCACAGAGTTGAACCTTCCTTTAGACAGAACAGATTTGAAACCCTGTTTTTGAGGATTTTGCAAATGGAGATTTCAAGCGATTTGGGGCCAACGGTAGAAACGGAAATTTCTTCTTTAAAAACTTGAAAGAATCATTCTCAGCAACCACTCTGTGATATGTGCATTCCACTCACAAAGTTTAACATTTGTTTTCATAGAGCGGTTTGGAGACACTCTGTATGTAAAGTCTGCAAGTGGATATTAGGACCTCTCTGAGGATTTCGTTGGAAACGGGGTTTCTGTATATAACGCTAGACAGTAGAATTCTCAGTAACTTCATCGGGGTGCATGTGTTCAACTCACAGAGTTGAACCTTCCTTTAGACAGAGCAGATTTGAAACCCTCTTTTTGTGGAATTTGCAAGTGGAGATTTCAAGCGCTTTTGGGCGAACGGTAGAAAAGGAAATATCTTCGTATAAAAACTAGAGAGAATCATTCTCAGCAACCAACATGTGATGAGTGCATTCCACTCACAGAGTTTAACTTCTGTTTTCATAGAGAAGTTTGGAGACACTGTGTTTGTAAATTCTGCAAGTGGATATTTGGACCTCTCTCAGAATTTCGTTGGAAACGGGATTTCTGTATATAACGCTAGACAGTAGAATTCTCAGTAACTTCATCGCGGTGCATGTGTTCAACTCACAGAGTTGAACCTTCCTTTAGACAGAGCAGATTTGAAACCCTCTTTTTGTGGAATTTGCAAGTGGAGATTTCAAGCGCTTTGGGGCCAACGGTAGAAAAGGAAATATCTCCTTTAAAAACTAGAGAGAATCATTCTCAGCAACCACTCTGTGATGTGTGCGTTTCACTCACAAAGTTTAACGTCTGTTTTCATAGAGCAGTTTGGAGACACTCTGTATGTAAAGTCTGCAAGTGGATATTTGGACCTCTCTGAGGATTTCTTTGGAAACGGGATTTCAGTATATAACGCTATACAGAAGAATTCCCAGTAACTTCTTTGGGCTGCGTGTGTTCAACTCACAGAGTTGAACCTTCCTTTAGACAGAGCAGATTTGAAAGCCTCTTTTTGTGGAATTTGCAAGTGGAGATTTCAAGTGTTTTTCGGCCAACGGTAGAAAAGGAAATATCTTCGCATAAAAACTAGGCAGAATCATTCTCAACAACCCTTTTGGGATGTGTGCGTTCTACTCACAGAGTTTAACCTTTCCTTTCATAGAGCAGTTTGTAAACACTCTGTGTGTAAAGTCTGCAAGTGGATATTTGGACCTCTTTGAGGATTTCGTTGGAAAAGAGATTTCTGCGAATAACGCTACACAGAAGAATTCTCAGTAACTTCTTTGGGCTGCGTGTGTTCAATTAACAAATTTGATCCTTCCTTTAGACAGAGCAGATTAGAAACCCTCTTTTTGTGGAATTTGCAAGTGGAGATTTCAAGCGCTTTGGGGCCTATGGTAGAAAAGGAAATATCTTCGTATAAAAACTAGAGAGAATCATTCTCAGCAACCACTTGTGATGTGTGCTTTCCACTCACGGAGCTTAACGTTTGTTTTCATAGAGCAGATTGGAAACACTCTGTTTGTGAAGTCTGCAAGTGGATATTTGGACTTCTTTGAGGATTTCGTTGGAAAAGGGATTTCTGCGTATAACGCTAGACCGAAGAATTCTCAGTAACTCCATGGGGGGCATGTGTTCAACTCACATATTTGAACCTTCCTTTAGACAGAGCAGATTTGAAACCGTCTTTTTGTGGAATTTGCAAGTGGAGATTTCAAGCGCTTTGGGGCGAACGGTAGAAAAGGAAATATCTTCGTATAAAAACTAGAGAGAATCATTCTCAGCAACCATTTTGTGATGTGTGCGTTCCACTCACAGAGCATCCCCTCTGTTTTCATAGAGCAGTTGGGAGACACTGTGTTTGTAAAGTCTGCAAGTGGATATTTGGACCTCTCTGAGGATTTCGTTGGAAACGGGATTTCTGTATATAACGCTAGACAGAAGAATTCCCAGTAACTTCTTGGGGCTGCTTGTGTTCAACTCACAGAGTTGAACATTCCATTAGACAGAGCAGATTTGAAACCCTCTTTTTGTGGAATTTGCAAGTGGAGGTTTCAAGCGCTTTTCTTCCAACGGTAGAAAAGGAAATATCTTCGTATAAAAAATAGACAGAAACATTATCAGCAACCATTTTGGCATGTGTGCGTTCCACTCACAGAGTTTAACCTTTCTTTTCATAGAGCAGTTTGGAAACACTCTGTGTGTAAAGTCTGCAAGTGGATATTTGGATCTCTTTGAGGATTTCGTTGGAAACGGGATTTCTGTATATAACGCTAGTCAGAAGAATTCTCAGTAACTTCTCGGGGCTGCGTGTGTTCAACTCACAGAGTTGAACCTTCCTTTAGACAGAGCAGATTTGATACCCTCTTTTTGTGGAATTTGCAAGTGGAGATTTCAAGCGCTTTTCGGCCAACGGTAGAAAAGGAAATATATTCGTATTAAAAATAGACAGAATCATTCTCAGCAACAATTTTGGGATGTGTGGTTCCACTCACAGAGTTTAACCTCTGTTTTCATAGAGCAGTTTGGAGACACTGTGTTTGTAAAGTCTGCGAGTGGATATTTGGACCTCTTTAAGGATTTCGTTGGAAACTGTTTTTCTGTATATAACGCTAGACAGAAGAATTCTCAGTAACTTCTTTGGGCTGCGTGTGTTCAACTCACAGAGTTGAACTTTCCTTAAGACAGAGCAGATTTGAAACCCTCTTTTTGTGGAATTTGGAAGTGGAGATTTCAAGCGCATTTGGTCCAACGGTAGAAAAGGAAATATCTTCGTATAAAAACTAGAGAGAATCATTCTCAGAAACCACTTTGTGATGTGTGCGTTCCACTCACAGAGTTCAACCCTTCTTGTAATACAGCACATTTGAAACACTCTGTTTGTAAAGTCTGCAAGTGGATATTTGGACCACTTTGAGGATTTCGTTGGAAACGGGATTTGTGCGTATATCGCTAGACAGAGGAATTCTCAGTAACTTCTTTGGGTTGCGTGTGTTCAACTCACAGAGTTGAACCTTCCTTTAGACAGAGCAGATTTGAAAACCTCTTTTTCTGGAATTTGCAAGTGGAGATTTCAAGCGCTTTGTAGCCAACGGTAGAAAAGGAAATCTCATCTTTTAAAAACAACAGAGAATCATGCTCAGCAACCACTTTGTGATGTGTGCATTCCACTCACAGAGTTTAACCTCTGTTTTCATAGAGCAGATTTGAAACACTCTGTTTATAAAGTCTGCAAGTGGATATTTGGACCTCTTGGAAGATTTCGTTGCAAACGGGATTTCTGCGTATAACGCTAGACAGAAGAATTCTCAGTAACTTCTTTGGGTTGCGTGTGTTCAACTCACAGAGTTGAACCTTCCTTTAGACAGAGCAGATTTGAAAACCTCTTTTTCTGGAGTTTGCAATTGGAGATTTCAAGCGCTTTGGGGCCAATGGTAGAAAAGGAAATCTCATCTTTTAAAAACTACAGAGAATCATTCTCAGCAACCACTTTGTGATGTGTGCGTTCCACTCACAGAGTTTAACCTCTGTTTTCATAGAGCAGATTGGAAACACTCTGTTTGTAAAGTCTGCAAGTGGATATTTGGACCTCTTGGAAGATTTCATTGGAAACGGGATTTCTGCGTATAACGCTAGACCGAAGAATTCTCAGTAACTTCTTTGGGTTGCGTGTGTTCAACTCACAGAGTTGAATCTTCCTTTTGACAGAGCAGATTTGAAACCCTCTTTTTGTGGAATTTCCAAGGGAGATTTCAAGCGCTTTGGGGCCTACGGTAGAAAAGGAAATATCTTCGTATAAAAACTAGAGAGAATCATTCTCAGCAACTACTTTGTGATATGTGCGTTCCACTCACAGAGTTTAACCTTTCTTTTCATAGAGCAGTTTGGAAACACTCTGTTTGTAAAGTCTGCAAGTGGATATTTGGACCTCTCTGAGGATTTCGTTGGAAACGGTATTTCTGTATATAACGCTAGACAGAAGAATTCTCAGTAACTTCTTTGGGCTGCCTGTGTTCATCTCAGAGAGTTGAACCTTCTTTAGACAGAGCAGATTTGGAAACCTCTTTTTCAGGAATTTGCAAGTGGAGATTTCAAGCGCTTCGGGGCCTATGGTAGAAAAGGAAATATCATCGTTTAAAAACTACAGAGAATCATTCTCAGCAACCACTTTGTGATGTGTGCGTTCCACTCACAGAGTTTAACCTCTGTTTTCATAGAGCAGGTTGGAAACACTCTGTTTGTAAGGTCTGTAAGTGGATATTTGGACCTCTTTGAAGATTTCTTTGGAAATGTGTTTTCTGCGTATAACGCTAGACAGAAGAATTCTCCGTAACTTCTTTGGGCTGCGTGTGTTCATCTCACAGAGTTGAAACTTCCTTTAGACAGAGCAGATTTGAAACCCTGTTTTTGTGTAATTTGCAAGTGGAGATTTCAAGCGCTTTGGGGCGAACGGTAGAAAAGGAAATATCTTCGTATAAAAACTACAGAGAATCATTCTCAGCAACCACTTTGTGATGTGTGCATTCCACTCACAGAGTTTAACCTCTGTTTTCATAGAGCAGTTTGGAGACACTGTTTTTGTAAAGTCTGCGAGTGGATATTTGGACCTATCTAAGGATTTCGTTGAGAACGGGATTTCTGTATATAACGCTAGACAGAAGAATTCTCAGTAACTTCTTTGGGCTACGTGTGTTCAACTCACAGAGTTGAACCTTCCTTTAGACAGAACAGATTTGAAACCCTGTTTTTGAGGATTTTGCAAATGGAGATTTCAAGCGATTTGGGGCCAACGGTAGAAACGGAAATTTCTTCTTTAAAAACTTGAAAGAATCATTCTCAGCAACCACTCTGTGATATGTGCATTCCACTCACAAAGTTTAACATTTGTTTTCATAGAGCAGTTTGGAGACACTCTGTATGTAAAGTCTGCAAGTGGATATTAGGACCTCTCTGAGGATTTCGTTGGAAACGGGATTTCTGTATATAACGCTAGACAGTAGAATTCTCAGTAACTTCATCGGGGTGCATGTGTTCAACTCACAGAGTTGAACCTTCCTTTAGACAGAGCAGATTTGAAACCCTCTTTTTGTGGAATTTGCAAGTGGAGATTTCAAGCGCTTTTGGGCGAACGGTAGAAAAGGAAATATCTTCGTATAAAAACTAGAGAGAATCATTCTCAGCAACCAACATGTGATGAGTGCATTCCACTCACAGAGTTTAACTTCTGTTTTCATAGAGAAGTTTGGAGACACTGTGTTTGTAAATTCTGCAAGTGGATATTTGGACCTCTCTCAGAATTTCGTTGGAAACGGGATTTCTGTATATAACGCTAGACGGAAGAATTCTCAGTAACTTCTTTGTGCTGCGTGTGTTCAACTCACAGAGTTGAACCTTCCTTTAGACAGAACAGATTTGAAACCCTGTTTTTGTGGAATTTGCAAGTGGAGATTTCAAGCGCTTTGGGGCCTATGGTAGAAAAGGAAATATCTTCGTATAAAAACTAGAGAGAATCATTCTCAGCAACCACTTGGTGATGTGTGCTTTCCACTCACAGAGCTTAACGTTTTTTTTCATAGAGCAGATTGGTAACACTCTGTTTGTGAAGTCTGCAAGTGGATATTTGGACCTCTTTGAGGATATCGTCGGAAACGGGATTTCTGTATATAACGCTAGACAGAAGAATTCTCAGTAACTTCATCGGGGTGCATGTGTTCAACTCACAGATTTGAACCTTCCTTTAGACAGAGCAGATTTGAAACCCTCTTTTTGTGGAATTTGCAAGTGGAGACTTCAAGCGCTTTGGGGCGAACGGTAGAAAAGGAAATATCTTAGTATAAAAACAAGAGAGAATCATTCTCAGCAACCACATTGTGATGTGTGCGTTCCACTCACAGAGTTTAACCTTTGTTTTCTTAGAGCAGTTTGGAAACGCTCTGTTTGTAAAGTCTGCAAGTGGATATTTGGACCTCTCTGAGGATTTCATTGGAAACGGGATTTCTGTATATAACGCTAGAAAGAAGAATTCTCAGTAACTTCATCGGTGTGCATATGTTCAACTCACAGATTTGAACGTTCCTTTAGACAGGGCAGATTTGAAACCCTCTTTTTATTGAATTTGCAAGTGGAGATTTCAAGCGCTTTGGGGCTTACGGTAGAAAAGGAAATATCTTCGTATAAAAACTACAGAGAATCAATCTCAGCAACTACTTTGTGATGTGTGCGTTCCACTCACAGAGTTTAACCTCTGTTTTCATAGAGCAGTTTGGAGACACTGTGTTTGTAAAGTCTGCAAGTGGATATTTGGACCTCTCTGAGGATTTCGTTGGAAACGGGATTTCTGTATATAACGCTGCACAGAAGAATTCCCAGTAAATTCTATGGGCAGCGTGTGTTCAACTCATAGAGTTGAACCTTCCTTTAGACAGAGCAGATTTGAAACCCTGTTTTTGTGCAATTTGCAAGTGGAGATTTGAAGCACTTTTGGGCAAACGGTAGAAAGGAAATATCTTCATATAAAAAGTAGAGAGAATCATTCTCAGCAACCACTTTGTGTTGTGTGCATTCCACTCACAGAGTTTAACCTCTGATTTCATAGAGCAGATTGGAAACACTCTGTTTGTAAAGTCTGCAAGTGGATATTTGGACCTCTTTGAAGATTTCTTTGGAAACGGGATTTGTGCGTATAACGCTAGACAGAAGAATTCTCAGTAACTTCTTTGGGCTGCGTGTGTTCAACTAACAAATTTGATCCTTCCTTTAGACAGAGCAGATTTGAAACCCTCCTTTTGTGGAATTTGCAAGTGGAGATTTCAAGCGCTTTGGGGCCTTTGGTAGAAAAGGAAATATATTCGTATAAAAACTAGAGAGAATCATTCTCAGCAACCACTTGGTGATGTGTGCTTTCCAGTCGCAGAGTTTAACCTTTCTTTTCATAGAGCAGATTGGAAACACTCTGTTTGTGAAGTCTGCAAGTGGATATTTGGACCTCTTTTAGGATTTCGTTGGAAAAGGGATTTCTGCGTATAACGCTAGACCGAAGAATTCTCAGTAACTTCATCGGGGTGCATGTGTTCAACTCACACATTTGAACCTTCCTTTAGACAGAGCAGATTTGAAACCCTTTTTTTGTGGAATTTCCAAGTGGAGATTTCAAGCGCTTTTCGGCCAATGGTAGAAAAGGAAATATCTTCGTATAAAAAATAGACAGAATCATTCTCAGCAACCATTTTGGCATGTGTGCGTTCCACTCACAGAGTTTAACCTCGGTTTTCATAGAGCAGTTTGGAGACACTGTGTTTGTAAAGTCTGCGAGTGGATATTAGGACCTCTCTCAGGATTTCGTTGGAATCGGGATTTTTGTATATAACGCTAGACAGAAGATTTCTCAGTAACTTCTTTGGGCTGCGTGTGTTCAACTCACAGAGTTGAACCTTCCTTTAGACAGAGCAGATTTGAAAACCTCTTTTTCTGGAATTTGCAAGTGGAGATTTCAAGCGCTTTGGGGCCAATGGTAGAAAAGGAAATCTCATCTTTTAAAAACTACAGAGAATCATTGTCAGCAACCACTTTGTGATGTGTGCGTTCAACTCACAGAGTTTAACCTCTGTTTTTATAGAGCAGATTGGAAACACTCTGTTTGTAAAGTCTGCAAGTGGATATTTGGACCTCTTTGAAGATTTCGTTGGAAACGGGATTTCTGCGTATAACTCTAGACAGAAGAATTCCCAGTACCTTCTTTGGGTTGCGTTTGTTCAACTCACAGAGTTGAATCTTCCTTTTGACAGAGCGGATTTGAAACCCTCTTTTTGTGGAATTTTCAAGTGGAGATTTCAAGCGCTTTGGGGCGAACGGTAGAAAAGGAAATATCTTCGTATAAAAACTAGAGAGAATCATTTTCAGCAACCGCTTTGTGATGTGTGCATTCCACTCACAGAGTTTAACCTCTGTTTTCATAGAGCAGTTTGGAGACACTGTGTTTGTAAAGTCTGCAAGTGAATATTTGGACCAATCTAAGGATTTCGTTGGAAACGGGATTTCTGTATATAACGCTAGACAGAATAATTCTCAGTAACTTCTTTGGGCTGCGTGTGTTCAACTCACAGAGTTGCACCTTCCTTTAGACAGATCAGATTTGAAACCCTGCTTTTGTGGAATTTGCAAATGAAGATTTCACGCGCTTTGGGGCCAATGGTAGAAAAGGAAATATCTTCTTTCAAAATTAGAGAGAATCATTCTCAGCAACCACTCTGTGATGTGTGCGTTCCACTCACAAAGTTTAACATGTGTTTTCATAGAGCAGTTTGGAGACACTCTGATTGTAAAGTCCGCAAGTGGATATTTGGACCGCTCTGAGGATTTCGTTGGAAACGGGATTTCAGTATATAACGCTATACAGAATAATTCCCAGTAACTTCTTTGGGCTGCGTGTGTCCAACTCACAGAGTTGAACCTTCCTTTAGACAGAACAGATTTGAAACCCTCTTTTTGTGGAATTTGCAAGTGGAAATTTAAAGCGCTTTTCGGCCTACGGTAGAAAAGGAAATATCTTCGTATAAAAACTAGAGAGAATCATTCTCAACAACCACTTTGGGATGTGTGCGTTCTACTCGCAGAGTTTAACCTTTCTTTTCATAGAGCAGTTTGGAAACACTCTGTGTGTAAAGTCTGCAAGTTGATATTTGGACCTCTTTGAAGATTTCCTTGGAAACGGGATTTGTGCGTATAACGCTAGACAGAAGAATTCTCAGTAACTTCTTTGGGCTCCGTGTGTTCAACTAACAAATTTGATCCTTCCTTTAGACAAAGCAGATTTGAAACCCTCTTTTTGTGGAATTTGCTAGTGGAGATTTCAAGTGCTTTGGGGCCAATGGTAGAAAAGGAAATATTTTCGTATAAAAACTAGAGAGAATCATTCTCAGCAGCCACTTGGTGATGTGTGCTTTCCACTCACTGACCTTAACGTTTTTTTTCATAGTGCAGATTGGAAACACTCTGTTTGTGAAGTCTGCAAGTGGATATTTGGACCTCTTTGAGGATTTCGTTGGAAACGGGATTTCTGCGTATAACGCAAGACCGAAGAATTCTTAGTAACTTCATAGGGGTGCATGTGTTCAACTCACAGAGTTGAACCTTCCTTTAGACAGAGAAGATTTGAAACCCTCTTTTTTTTTGGAATTTGCAAGTGGAGATTTCAAGCGCTTTGGGGCGAACGGTAGAAAAGGAAATATCTTCGTATAAAAACTAGAGAGAATCATTTTCAGCAACCACTTTGTGATGTGTGCGTTCCACTCACAGAGTTTAACCTGTGTTTTCATAGAGCCGTTTGGAAACGCTCTGTTTGTAAAGTCTGCAAGTGGATATTTGGACCTCTCTGAGGATATCGTTGGAAACGGGATTTCTGTATATAACGCTAGACAGAAGAATTCCCAGTAACTTCTTGGGGCTGTGTGTGTTCAACTCACAGAGATGAAGCTTCCTTTAGACAGAGCAGATTTGAAACCCTCTTTTTGTGGAATTTCCAAGAGGAGATTTCAAGCGCTTTTCGGCCAATGGTAGGAAAGGAAATATCTTCGTATAAAAACTAGAGAGAATCATTCTCAGCAACCACTTTGGGATGTGTGCGTTCCAATCACAGAGTTCAACCCTTCTTTTAATAGAGCAGATTGGAAACACACTGTTTGTAATCTCTGCAAGTGGATATTTGGACCTCTTTGAGGATTTCATTGGAAACGGGATTTGTGCGTGTAACGCTAGACAGAAGAATTCTCAGTAACTTCTTTGGGTTTCGTGTGTTCAACTCACAGATTTGAACCTTCCTTTAGGCAGAGCAGATTTGAAAACTTGTTTTTGTGGAATTTGCAAGTGGAGATTTCAAGCGCTTTTTTGCCAACGGTAGAAAGGAAATATCTTCGTATAAAAACTAGAGAGAATCATTCTCAGCAATCACTTTCTGATGTGTGCTCTCCAGTCACAGAGCTTAACGTTTGTTTTCATAGAGCAGATTGGAAACACTCTGTTTGTGAAGTCAGCAAGTGGATATTTGCATCTCTTTGAGGATTTCGTTGGAAAAGGGATTTCTGCATATAACGCTAGACAGAAGAATTCTCAGTAACTTCTTTGGGCTACGAGTGTTCAACTCACAGAGTTGAACCTTCCTTTAGACAGAGCAGATTTGAAACCCTCTTTTTGTGGAATTTGCAAGTGGAGATTTCAAGCGCTTTGGGGCGAACGGTAGAAAAGGAAATATCTTCGTTTAAAAACTAGAGAGAATCATTCTCAGCAACTACTTTGTGATCTGTGCGTTCCTCTCACAGAGTTTAACCTTTGTTTTCATAGAGCAGTTTGGAAACACTCTGTTTGTAACGTCTGCAACTGGATATTTGGACCTCTCTGAGGATTTCTTTGGAAACAGATTTCTGTATATAACGCTAGACAGAAGAATTCTCAGTAACTTCTTTGTGCTGCGTGTGTTCAACTCACAGAGTTGAACCTTCCTTTAGACAGAGCAGATTTGAAACCCTCTTCTTCTGGAATTTGCAAGTGGAGATTTCAAGAGTTTTGGGGCCAACAGTAGGAAAGGAAATATCATCGTTTAAAAACTTGAGAGAATCATTCTCAGCAACCACTTTGGGATGTGTGCGTTCCACTCACAGAGTTTAACCTCTGTTTTCATAGAGCAGATTGGAAACACTCTGTTTGTAAATTCTGCAAGTGGATATTTGGACCTCTTTGAAGATTCGTTGGAAATGGGGTTTATGCGTATAACGCTAGACAGAAGAATTCACAGTAACTTCTTTGGGCTGCGTGTGTTCAACTCACAGAGTTGACCCTTCCTTTAGACAGAGCAGATTTGAAAGCCTCTTTTTGTGGAATTTGCAAGTGGAGATTTCAAGCGCTTTGGGGCCAACGGTAGAAAAGGAAATATCTTCGTATGAAAAATAGACAGAATCATTCTCAGCAACCATTTTGGCATGTGTGCGTTCCACTCACAGAGTTTAACCTTTGTTTTCATCGAGTAGTTTGGAAACACTCTGTTTGTAAAGTCTGCAAGTGGATATTTGGACCTCTTTAAGGATTTCGTTGGAAATGGGATTTCTGCTTATAACTCTAGACAGAAGAATTCTCAGTAACTTCATCGGGGTGCGTGTGTTCAACTCACAGAAATGAATCTTCCTTTAGACAGAGAAGATTTGAAACCCTCTTTTTGTGGAATTTGCAACTAGAGATTTCAAGCACTTTGGGGCCAACGGTAGAAAAGGAAATATCTTCGTTTAAAAACTAGAGAGAATCATTCTCAGCAACCACTTTGTGATGTGTGCGTTCCACTCACAGAGTGTAACCTCTGTTTTCATAGAGCAGTTTGGAGACACTGTGTTTGTACAGTATGCAAGTGAATATTTTGACCACTCTGAGGATTTCTTTGGAAACGGGATTTCTGTATAAAACGCTAGACAGAAGAATTCCCATTAACTTCTTTGGGCTGCATGTGTTCAACTCACAGAGTTGAACCTTCCTTTAGACAGAGCAGATTTGAAACCCTCTTTTTGTGGAATTTGGAAGTGGAGATTTCAAGCGCTTTTGGGTCAACGGTAGAAAAGGAAATATCTTTGTATAAAAACTAGAGAGAATCATTCTCAGCCACCCCTTTGGGATGTGTGCATTCCACTCACAGAGTTTAACCTCTGTTTTCATAGAGCAGATTGGAAACACTCTGTTTGTAAAGTCTGCAAGTGGATATTTGGACCTCTTTGAAGATTTCGTTGGAAACGGGATTTCTGCGTATAACGCAAGTCAGAAGAATTCTCAGTAACTTCTTTGGGTTGCGTGTATTCAACTCACAAAGCTGAACCTTCCTTTAGACAGAGCAGATTTGAAACCCTCTTTTTGTGGAATTTGCAAGTGGAGATTTCAAGCGCTTTGGTGCCAACGGTAGAAAAGGAAATATCTTCGTTTTAAAACTAGAGAGAATCATTCTCAGCTACCACTCTGTGATGTGTGTTTCCAGTCACAGAGCTTAACATTTGTTTTCATAGAGCAGTTTGGAAGCACTCTGTTTGTAAAGTCTCCAAGTGGATATTTGGACCTCTTTGAGGATTTCGTTGGAAACCGGATTTCTGCGTACAATGCTAGACAGAAGAATTCTCAGTAACTTCATCGGGGTGCTTGTGTTCAACTCACAGAGTTGAACCTTCCTTTAGACAGAGCAGATTTGAAACCCTGTTTTTGTGGGATTTGCAAGTGGAGATTTCAAGCGCTTTGTGGCCAAAGGTAGAAAAGGAAATATCTTCGTATAAAAACTAGAGAGAATCATTCTCAGCAACCACTCTGTGATGTGTGCTTTCCATTCACAAAGTTTAACCTCTGTTTTCATACAGCAGTTTGGAGACACTATGTTTGTAATGTCTGCAAGTGGATATTTGGACCTCTCTGAGGATTTCGTTGGTAACGGGATTTCTGAATATAACGCTAGACAGAAGAATTCCCAGTAACTTCTTCGGGCTGCGTGTGTTCAACTCACAGAGTTGAAACTTCCTTTAGACAGAGCAGATTTGAAACCCTGTTTTTGTGGAATTTGCAAGTGGAGATTTCAAGTGCTTTTCCGCCAAAGGTAGAAAAGGAAATATCTTCATATAAAAACTAGACAGAATCATTCTCAACAACCCTTTTGGGATGTGTGTGTTCCACCCACAGAGTTTAACCTTTCTTTTCATAGAGCAGTTTGGAAACACTCTTTTCGTAAAGTCTGCAAGTGGATATTTGGGCCTCTCAGAGGATTTCGTTTGAAATGGGATTTCTGTATATAACGCTAGACAGAAGAATTCCCATTAACTTCTTTGGGCTGCGTGTGTTCAACTCACAGAGTTGAACCTTCCTTTAGACAGAGCAGATTTGAAACCCTCTTATTATGGAATTTGGAAGGGGAGATTTCACGCGCTTTTGGGCCGACGGTAGAAATGGAAATATCTTCGTATAAAAACTAGAGAGAATCATTCTCAGCAACCACTTTGGGAAGTCTGCGTTCCACACACAGGATTCAACCTTTCTTTTAATAGAGCAGATTGGAAACACTGTGTTTGTAAAGTCTGCAAGTGGATATTTGGACCTCTTTGTGGATTTCGTTGGAAACGGGATTTCTGTATATAACGCTAGACAGAAGAATTCTCAGTAGCTACTTTGGGCTGCGTGTGTTCTACTCACGAAGCTGAACCTTCTTTTAGGCAGAGGAGATTTGAAACCCTCTTTTTGTGGAATTTGCAAGTGGAGATTTCAAGCGCTTTGGGGCCTATGGTAGAAAAGGAAATATCTTCGTATAAAAACTAGAGAGAATCATTCTCAGCAGCCACTTGGTGATGTGTGCGTTCCACTCACAAAGTTTAACTTCTGTTTTCATAGAGCAGTATGGAGACACTCTTTTCGTAAAGTCTGCAAGTGGATATTTGGACCTCTCGGAGGATTTCGTAGGAAACGGGATTTCTGTATATAACGCTAGACAGAAGAATTCCCAGTAACTTCTTTGGGCTGCGTGTGTTCAACTCAAAGATTTGAACCTTCCTTTAGACAGAGCAGATTTGAAAACCTCTTTTTGTGGAATTTGCAAGTGGACATTTCAAGCGCTTTTCAGCCAACGGTAGAAAAGGAAATATCTTCGTATAAAAAATAGACAGAATCATTCTCAGCAACCATTTTGGCATGTGTGCGTTCCAATCACAGAGTTTAACCTTTCTTTTAATAGAGAAGTTTGGAAACACTCTCTTTGTAAAGTCTCCAAGTGCATATTTGGACCTCTCAGAGGATTTCGTTGGAAACGGGATTTCTCTATGTAACGCTAGACAGAAGAATTCCCATTAACTTCTATGGGCTGCGTGTGTTCAACTCACAGAGTTGAACCTTCCTTTAGACAGAGCAGATTTGAAACACTCTTATTGTGGAATTTGGAAGTGGAGATTTCTAGCGCTTTTGGGCCGACGGTAGAAATGGAAATATCTTCGTATAAAAACTAGGGAGAATCATTCTCAGCAACCACTTTGGGATGTGTGCATTCCACTCACAGAGTTCAACCTTTCTTTCAATAGAGCAGATTGGAATCACTCTGTTTGTAAAGTCTGCAATTGGATAATTGGACCTCTTTGAAGATTTCGTTGGAAACGGCATTTGTGCGTATAACGCTAGACAGAAGAATTCTCAGTAACTTCTCTGGGCTGCCTGTGCTCAACTCACAAAGCTGAACTTTCCTTTAGAAAGAGCAGATTTGAAACTCTCTTTTTGTGGAATTTGGAAGTGGAAATTTCAAGCGCATTGGGGCCTATGGTAGAAAAGGAAATATCTTCGTATAAAAATTAGAGAGAATCATTCTCAGCAACCATTTGGTGATGTGTGTTTCCAGTCACAGAGCTTAACGTTTGTTTTCATAGAGCAGTTTGGAAACACTCTGTTTGTGAAGTCTGCAAGTGGATATTTGGACCTCTTTGAGGATTTCGTTGGAAACGGGATTTCTGCATATAACACTAGACAGAAGAATTCTCAGTAACTTCTTTGGGCTGCGTCTGTTCAAATCACAGAGATGAACGTTCCTTTAGACAGAGCAGATTTGAAACCCTCTTTTAGTGGAATTTCCAAGAGGAGATTTCAAGCGCTTTGGGGCCTACGGTAGAAAAGGAAATGTCTTCGTAGAAAAACTAGAGAGAATCACTCTCAGCAACTACTTTGTGATGTGTGCGTTCCACTCACAGAGTTTAACCTTTGTTTTCATAGAGTAGTTTGGAAACACTCTATTTGTAAAGTCTGCAAGTGGATATTTGGACCTCTTTGAAGATTTCGTTGGTAACGGGATTTCTGTGTATAACGCTAGACAGAAGAATTCTCAGTAACTTCATCGGGGTGCATGTGTTCAACTCACAGATTTGAACCTTCCTTTAGACAGAGCAGGTTAGAAACCCTCTTTTTGTGGAATTTGGAAGTGGAGATTTCAAGAGCTTTGGGGCCAACGGTGGAAAAGGAAATATCTTCATTTGAAAACTAGAGAGAATCATTCTCAGCAACCACTTTGTGATGTGTGAATTCCACTCACAGAGAGTAACCTCTGTTTTCATACAGCAGTTTGGAGACACTGTGTTTGTAAAGTGTGCAAGTGCATATTTGGACCTCTCTGAGGATTTCATTGGAAACGGGATTTCTGCATATAACGCTAGACAGAAGAATTCTCAGTAACTTCTTTGAGCTGCGTGTGTTCAACTCTCAGATTTGAACCTTCCTTTAGACAGAGCAGATTTGAAACCCTCTTTTTGTGGAATTTGCAAGTGGAGATTTCAAGCGCTTTGGGGCCAACGGTAGAAAAGGAAATATCTTCGTTTAAAAACTAGAGAGAATCATTCTCAGCAACCACTCTGTGATGTGTGCGTTCCACTCACTAAGTTTAACCTCTGTTTTCATAGAGCAGTTTGGAGACACTCTGTTTTTAATGTCTGCAAGTGGATATTTGGACCTCTTTGAGGATTTCGTTGGAAACGGGGTTTCTGTATATAACGCTAGACAGAAGAATTCCCAGTAACTTCTTTGGGCTTCGTGTGTTCAACTCACAGAGTTGAACCTTCCTTTAGACAGAGCAGATTTGAAACCCTCTTTTTGTGGAGTTTGCAAGTGGAGTTTTCAAGCGCTTTTCGGCCAATGGTTGAAAAGGAAATATTTTCATATTAAAAACAAGACAGAATCATTCTCAGCAACCACTTTGGGATGTGTGCATTCCACCCACAGAGTTCAACCTTTCTTTTAATAGAGCAGATTGGAAACACTCTGTTTGTAAAGTCTGCAAGTGGATATTTGGACCTCTTTGAGGATTTCGTTGGAAACGGGATTTCTGTATATAACGCTAGACAGAAGAATTCTCAGTAACTTCTTTGGGCTGCGTGTGTTCAACTCACAAAGCTGAACCTTCATTTAGACAGAGGAGATTTGAAACCCTCTTTTTGTGGAATTGGGAAGTGGAGATTTCAAGCGCTTTGGGGCCTATGGTAGAAAAGGAAATATCTTCGTATAAAATCTGGAGAGAATCATTCTCAGCAACCACTTGGTGATGTGTGCCTTCCACTCACAGAGCTTAACGTTTGTTTTCATAGAGCAGATTGGAAACACTCTGTTTGTGAAGTCTGCAAGTGGAGATTTGGACCTCTTTGAGGATTTCGTTGGAAACGGGATTTCTGTATATAACGCTAGACAGAAGAATTCCCAGTAACTTCTTGGGGCTGCGTGTGTTCAACTCACAGAGTTGAACCTCCCTTTAGACAGAGCAGATTTGAAACCCTCTTTTTGTGGAATTTGCAAGTGGAGATTTCAAGCGCTTTTCGGCCATGGTGGAAAAGGAAATATCTTCGTATAAAAAATAGACAGAATCATTCTCCGCAACCATTTTGGCATGTGTGCGTTCCACTCACAGAGTTTAACCTTTCTTTTCATAGAGCAGTTTGGAAACACTCTGTGTGCAAGGTCTGCAAGTGGATATTTGGACCTCTTTGAGGATTTCGTTGGAAACGGGATTTCTGTGTATAACGCTAGACAGAAGAATTCTCAGTAACTTCATCGGGGTGCATGTGTTCAACTCACAGAGTTGAACCTTCCTTTAGACAAAGCAGATTTGAAACCCTCTTTTTGTGGAATTTGCAAGTGGAGATTTCAAGCGCTTTGGGGCGAACGGTAGAAAAGGAAATATCTTCGTATAAAAACTAGAGAGAATCATTCTCAGCAACCACTTTGTGATGTGTGCATTCCACTCACAGAGTTTAACCTCTGTTTTCATAGAGCAGTTTGGAAACACTGTGTTTGTTAAGTCTGCAAGTGGATATTTGGACCTCTCTAAGGATTTCTTTGGAAACGGGATTTCTGTATATAACGTTAGACAGTAGAATTCTCAGTAACTTCTTTGGGCTGTGTGAGTTCACCTCACAGAATTGAACCTTCCTTTATACAGAACAGATTTGAAACCCTCTTTTTGTGTAATTTGCAAGTGGAGATTTCAAGCGCTTTGGGGCCAACGGTAGAAAAGGAAATATCTTCTTTAAAAACTAGAGAGAATCATTCTCAGCAACCACTCTGTGATGTGTGCGTTTCACTCACAAAGTTTAACATCTGTTTTCATAGAGCAGTTTGGGGACACTCTGTATGTAAAGTCTGCAAGTGGATATTTGGACCTCTCTGAGGATTTCTTTGGAAACGGGATTTCAGTATATAACGCTATACAGAAGATTTCCCAGTAACTTCTTTGGGCTGCGTGTGTTCAACTCACAGAGTTGAACCTTCCTTTAGACAGAGCAGATTTGAAACCCTCTTTTTGTGGAATTTGCAAGTGGAGATTTCAAGCGCTTTTCTTCCAATGGTAGAAAAGGAAATATCTTCGTATAAAAAATAGACAGAAACATTCTCAGCAACCATTTTGGCATGTGTGCGTTCCACTCACAGAGTTTAACCTTTCTTTTCATAGAGCAGTTTGGAAACACTCTGTGTGTAAAGTCTGCAAGTGGATATTTTGACCTCTTTGAGGATTTCGTTGGAAACGGGATTTCTGTATATAACGCTAGACAGAAGAATTCTCAGTAACTTCTCGGGGCTGCGTGTGTTCAACTCACAGAGTTGAACCTTCCTTTAGACAGAGCAGATTTGAAACCCTCTTTTTGTGGAATTTGCAAGTGGAGATTTCAAGCGCTTTTCGGCCAACGGTAGAAAAGGAAATATCTTCGTATTAAAAATAGACAGAATCATTCTCAGCAACAATTTTGGGATGTGTGGTTCCACTCACAGGGTTTAACCTCTGTTTTCATAGAGCAGTTTGGAGACACTGTGTTTGTAAAGTCTGCGAGTGGATATTTGGACCTCTTTAAGGATTTCGTTGGAAACTGTATTTCTGTATATAACGCTAGACAGAAGAATTCTCAGTAACTTCTTTGGGCTGCGTGTGTTCAACTGACAGAGTTGAACCTTCCTTTAGACAGAACAGATTTGAAACCCTGTTTTTGTGGAATTTGCAAATGGAGATTTCAAGCGCATTGGGGCCAACGGTAGAAAAGGAAATATCTTCTTTAAAAACTAGAAAGAACCATTCTCAGCAACCACTCTGTGGTATGTGCGTTCCACTCACAAAGTTTAACGTTTGTTTTCATAGAGCAGTTTGGAGACACTCTTTATGTAAAGTCTGCAAGTGGATATTTGGACCTCTCTGAGGATTTCGTTGGAAACGGGATTTCTGTATATAAAGCTAGACAGAAGAATTCCCAGTAACTTCTTTGGGCTGCGTGTGTTCCACTCACAGAGTTGAACTTTCCTTAAGACAGAGCAGACTTGAAACCCTCTTTTTGTGGAATTTGGAAGTGGAGATTTCAAGCGCATTTGGTCCAACGGTAGAAAAGGAAATATCTTCGTATAAAAACTAGTGAGAATCATTCTCAGAAACCACTTTGTGATGTGTGCGTTCCACTCACAGAGTTCAACCCTTCTTGTAATACAGCACATTGGAAACACTCTTTTTATAAAGTCTGCAAGTGGATATTTGGACCTCTTGGAAGATTTCGTTGGAAACGGGATTTCTGCGTATAACGCTAGACAGAAGAATTCTCAGTAACTTCTTTGGGTTGCGTGTGTTCAACTCACAGAGTTGAACCTTCCTTTAGACAGAGCAGATTTGAAAACCTCTTTTTCTGGAGTTTGCAATTGGAGATTTCAAGCGCTTTGGGGCCAACGGTAGAAAAGGAAATCTCATCTTTAAAAAACTACAGAGAATCATTCTCAGCAACCACTTTGTGATGTGTGCGTTCCACTCACAGAGTTTAACCGCTGTTTTCATGAGCAGATTGGAAACACTCTGTTTGTAAAGTCTGCAAGTGGATATTTGGACCTCTTGGAAGATTTCGTTGGAAACGGGATTTCTGCGTATAACGCTAGACCGAAGAATTCTCAGTAACTTCTTTGGGTTGCGTGTGTTCAACTCACAGAGTTGAATCTTCCTTTTGACAGAGCAGATTTGAAACCCTCTTTTTGTGGAATTTCCAAGAGGAGATTTCAAGCGCTTTGGGGCCTACGGTAGAAAAGGAAATATCTTCGTATAAAAACTAGAGAGAATCATTCTCAGCAACTACTTTGTGATATGTGCGTTCCACTCACAGAGTTTAACCTTTCTTTTCATAGAGCTGTTTGGAAACACTCTGTTTGTAAAGTCTGCAAGTGGATATTTGGACCTCTCTGAGGATTTTGTTGGAAACGGTATTTCTGTATATAACGCTAGACAGAAGAATTCTCAGTAACTTCTTTGGGCTGCCTGTGTTCATCTCAAAGAGTTGAACCTTCCTTTAGACAGAGCAGATTTGAAAACCTCTTTTTCAGGAATTTGCAAGTGGAGATTTCAAGCGCTTCGGGGCCTATGGTAGAAAAGGAAATATCATCGTTTAAAAACTACAGAGAATCATTCTCAGCAACCACTTTGTGATGTGTGCGTTCCACTCACAGAGTTTAACCTCTGTTTTCATAGAGCAGGTTGGAAACACTCTGTTTGTAAGGTCTGTAAGTGGATATTTGGACCTCTTTGAAGATTTCTTTGGAAACGGGTTTTCTGCGTATAACGCTAGACAGAAGAATTCTCAGTAACTTCTTTGGGTTGCGTGTGTTCAACTCACAGAGTTGAATCTTCCTTTTGACAGAGCAGATTTGAAACCCTCTTTTTGTGGAATTTGCAAGTGGAGATTTCAAGCGCTTTGGGGCCTATTGTAGAGAAGGAAATATCTTCGTATAAAAACTAGAGAGAATCATTCTCAGCAACCACTTTGTGATGTGTGCGTTCCACTCACAGAGTTTAACCTTTGTTTTCATAGAGCAGTGTGGAATCACTCTGTTTGTAAAGTCTGGAAGTGGATATTTGGACCTCTCTGAGGATTTCGTTGGAAACGGGATTTCAGTATATAACGCTATACAGAATAATTCCCAGTAACTTCTTTGGGCTGCGTGTGTTCAACTCACAGAGTTGAACCTTCCTTTAGACAGAGCAGATTTGAAACCCTCTTTTTGTGGAATTTACAAGTGGAAATTTCAAGCGCTTTTCGGCCTACGGTAGAAAAGGAAATATGTTCGTATAAAAACTAGAGAGAATCATTCTCAACAACCACTTTGGGATGTGTGCGTTCTACTCGCAGAGTTTAACCTTTCTTTTCATAGAGCAGTTTGGAAACACTCTGTGTGTAAAGTCTGCAAGTTGATATTTGGACCTCTTTGAAGATTTCTTTGGAAACGGGATTTGTGCGTATAACGCTAGACAGAAGAATTCTCAGTAACTTCTTTGGGCTCCGTGTGTTCAAGTAACAAATTTGATCCTTCCTTTAGACAGAGCAGATTTGAAACCCTCTTTTTGTGGAATTTGCAAGTGGAGATTTCAAGTGCTTTGGGGCCAATGGTAGAAAAGGAAATATTTTCGTATAAAAACTAGAGAGAATCATTCTCAGCAGCCACTTGGTGATGTGTGCTTTCCACTCACAGACCTTAACGTTTTTTTTCATAGTGCAGATTGGAAACACTCTGTTTGTGAAGTCTGCAAGTGGATATTTGGACCTCTTTGAGGATTTCGTTGGAAACGGGATTTCTGCGTATGACGCAAGACCGAAGAATTCTTAGTAACTTCATAGGGGTGCATGTGTTCAACTCACAGAGTTGAACCCTCCTTTAGACAGAGAAGATTTGAAACCCTCTTTTTGTGGAATTTGCAAGTGGAGATTTCAAGCGCTTTGGGGCGAACGGTAGAAAAGGAAATATCTTCGCATAAAAATTAGAGAGAATCATTCTCAGCAACCAGTTTGTGATGTGTGCGTTCCACTCACAGAGTTTAACCTGTGTTTTCATAGAGCCGTTTGGAAACGCTCTGTTTGTAAAGTCTGCAAGTGGATATTTTGACCTCTCTGAGGATTTCGTTGGAAACGGGATTTCTGTATATAACGCTAGACAGAAGAATTCCCAGTAACTTCTTGGGGCTGTGTGTGTTCAACTCACAGAGATGAAGCTTCCTTTAGACAGAGCAGATTTGAAACCCTCTTTTTGTGGAATTTGGAAGTGGAGATTTCAAGCGCTTTTCGGCCAATGGTAGGAAAGGAAATATCTTCGTATAAAAACTAGAGAGAATCATTCTCAGCAACCACTTTGTGATGTGTGCATTCCACTCACAGAGTTTAACCTCTGTTTTCATAGAGCAGTTTGGAGACACTGTGTTTGTAAATTCTGCAAGTGGATATTTTGACCTCTCTAAGGATTTCGTTGGAAACGGGATTTCTGTATATAACGCTAGACAGAAGAATTCTCAGTAACTTCTTTGGGCTGCGTGTGTTCAACTCACAGAGTTGAACCTTCCTTTAGACAGAACAGATTTGAAACACTGTTTTTGTGGAATTTGCAAATGGAGATTTCAAGCGCTTTGGGGCCAACGGTAGAAAAGGTAATATCTTCTTTAAAAACTAGAAAGAATCATTCTCAGCAACCACTCTGTGATGAGTGCGTTCCACTCACAAAGTTTAACATTTGTTTTCGTAGAGCAGTTTGGGGACACTCTGTATGTAAAGTCTGCAAGTGGATATTTGGACCTCTCTGAGGATTTTGTTGGAAACGTTTTTTCTGTATATAACGCTAGACAGAAGAATTCCCAGTAACTTCTTTGGGCTGCGTGTGTTCCACTCACAGAGATGAACCTTCCTTTAGACAGAGCAGATTTGAAACCCTCTTTTTGTGGAATTTGGAAGTGGAGATTTCAAGTGCTGTTGGGCCATGGGTAGAAAAGGAAATATCATCGTTTAAAAACTTGAGAGAATCATTCTCAGCAACCACTTTGGGATGTGTGCGTTCCACTCACAGAGTTTAACCTCTGTTTTCATAGAGCAGATTGGAAACACTCTGTTTGTAAATTCTGCAAGTGGATATTTGGACCTCTTTGAAGATTTCGTTGGAAACGGGATTTCTGCGTATAACGCTAGACAGAAGAATTCACAGTGACTTCTTTGGGCTGCGTGTGTTCAACTCACAGAGTTGACCCTTCCTTTAGACAGAGCAGATTTGAAAGCCTCTTTTTGTGGAATTTGCAAGTGGAGATTTCAAGCGCTTTGGGGCCAACGGTAGAAAAGGAAATATCTTCGTATGAAAAATAGACAGAATCATTCTCAGCAACCATTTTGGCATGTGTGCGTTCCACTCACAGAGTTTAACCTTTGTTTTCATCGAGTAGTTTGGAAACACTCTGTTTGTAAAGTCTGCAAGTGGATATTTGTACCTCTTTAAGGATTTCGTTGGAAATGGGATTTCTGCTTATAACGCTAGACAGAATAATTCTCAGTAACTTCCTCGGGGTGCGTGTGTTCAACTCACAGAGATGAATCTTCCTTTAGGCAGAGAAGATTTGAAACCCTCTTTTTGTGGAATTTGCAACTAGATATTTCAAGCACTTTGGGGCCAACGGTAGAAAAGGAAATCTCATCTTTTAAAAACTACAGAGAATCATTCTCAGCAACCACTTTGTGATGTGTGCGTTCCACTCACAGAGTTTAACCGCTGTTTTCATAGAGCAGATTGGAAACACTCTGTTTGTAAAGTCTGCAAGTGGATATTTGGACCTCTTGGAAGATTTCGTTGGAAACGGGATTTCTGCGTATAACGCTAGACCGAAGAATTCTCAGTAACTTCTTTGGGTTGCGTGTGTTCAACTCACAGAGTTGAATCTTCCTTTTGACAGAGCAGATTTGAAACCCTCTTTTTGTGGAATTTCCAAGAGGAGATTTCAAGCGCTTTGGGGCCTTCGGTAGAAAAGGAAATATCTTCGTATAAAAACTAGAGAGAATCATTCTCAGCAACTACTTTGTGATATGTGCGTTCCACTCACAGAGTTTAACCTTTCTTTTCATAGAGCAGTTTGGAAACACTCTGTTTGTAAAGTCTGCAAGTGGATATTTGGACCTCTCTGAGGATTTTGTTGGAAACGGTATTTCTGTATATAACGCTAGACAGAAGAATTCTCAGTAACTTCTTTGGGCTGCCTGTGTTCATCTCAAAGAGTTGAACCTTCCTTTAGACAGAGCAGATTTGAAACCGTCTTTTTCAGGAATTTGCAAGTGGAGATTTCAAGCGCTTCGGGGCCTATGGTAGAAAAGGAAATATCATCGTTTAAAAACTAGAGAGAATCATTCTCAGCAACCACTTTGTGATGTGTGCGTTCCACTCACAGAGTTTAACCTCTGTTTTCACAGAGCAGGTTGGAAACACTCTGTTTGTAAGGTCTGTAAGTGGATATTTGGACCTCTTTGAAGATTTCTTTGGAAATGTGTTTTCTGCGTATAACGCTAGACAGAAGAATTCTCCGTAACTTCTTGGGCTGCGAGTGTTCATCTCACAGAGTTGAAACTTCCTTTAGACAGAGCAGATTTGAAACCCTCTTTTTGTGGAATTTGCAAGTGGAGATTTCAAGCGCTTTGGCGCCTATGGTAGAAAAGGAAATATCTTCGTATAAAAACTAGAGAGAATCATTCTCAGCAACCACTTGGTGATGTGTGCTTTCCACTCACAGAGCTTAACGTTTGTTTTCATAGAGCAGATTGGTAACACTCTGTTTGTGAAGTCTGCAAGTGGATATTTGGACCTCTTTGAGGATTTCGTTGGAAACGGGATTTCTGTATATAACGCTAGACAGAAGAATTCTCAGTAACTTCATCGGGGTGCATGTGTTCAACTCACAGATTTGAACCTTCCTTTAGACAGAGCAGATTTGAAACCCTCTTTTTGTGGAATTTGCAAGTGGAGACTTCAAGCGCTTTGGGGCGAACGGTAGAAAAGGAAATATCTTCGTATAAAAACAAGAGAGAATCATTCTCAGCAACCACTTTGTGATGTGTGCATTCCACTCACAGAGTTTAACCTCTGTTTTCATAGAGCAGATTGGAAACACTCTGTTTGTAAAGTCTGCAAGTGGATATTTGGACCTCTTTGAAGATTTCTTTGGAAACGGGTTTTCTGCGTATAACGCTAGACAGAAGAATTCTCAGTAACTTCTTTCGGTTGCGTGTGTTCAACTCACAGAGTTGAATCTTCCTTTTGACAGAGCAGATGTGAAACCCTCTTTTTGTGGAATTTGCAAGTGGAGATTTCAAGCGCTTTGGGGCCTATTGTAGAGAAGGAAATATCTTCGTATAAAAACAAGAGAGAATCATTCTCAGCAACCACTTTGTGATGTGTGCGTTCCACTCACAGAGTTTAACCTTTGTTTTCATAGAGCAGTTTGGAATCACTCTGTTTGTAAAGTCTGCAAGTGGATATTTGGACCTCTCTGAGGATTTCGTTGGAAACGGGATTTCAGTATATAACGCTATACAGAATAATTCCCAGTAACTTCTTTGGGCTGCGTGTGTTCAACTCACAGAGTTGAACCTTCCTTTAGACAGAGCAGATTTGAAACCCTCTTTTTGTGGAATTTACAAGTGGAAATTTCAAGCGCTTTTCGGCCTACGGTAGAAAAGGAAATATGTTCTTATAAAAACTAGAGAGAATCATTCTCAACAACCACTTTGGGATGTGTGCGTTCTACTCGCAGAGTTTAACCTTTCTTTTCATAGAGCAGTTTGGAAACACTCTGTGTGTAAAGTCTGCAAGTTGATATTTGGACCTCTTTGAAGATTTCTTTGGAAACGGGATTTGTGCGTATAACGCTAGACAGAAGAATTCTCAGTAACTTCTTTGGGCTCCGTGTGTTCAACTAACAAATTTGATCCTTCCTTTAGACAAAGCAGATTTGAAACCCTCTTTTTGTGGAATTTGCAAGTGGAGATTTCAAGTGCTTTGGGGCCAATGGTAGAAAAGGAAATATTTTCGTATAAAAACTAGAGAGAATCATTCTCAGCAGCCACTTGGTGATGTGTGCTTTCCACTCACAGACCTTAACGTGTTTTTTCATAGTGCAGATTGGAAACACTCTGTTTGTGAAGTCTGCAAGTGGATATTTGGACCTCTTTGAGGATTTCGTTGGAAACGGGATTTCTGCGTATAACGCAAGACCGAAGAATTCTTAGTAACTTCAGAGGGGTGCATGTGTTCAACTCACAGAGTTGAACCTTCCTTTAGACAGAGAAGATTTGAAACCCTCTTTTTGTGGAATTTGCAAGTGGAGATTTCAAGCGCTTTGGGGCGAACGGTAGAAAAGGAAATATCTTCGTATAAAAATTAGAGAGAATCATTCTCAGCAACCACTTTGTGATGTGTGCGTTCCACTCACAGAGTTTAACCTGTGTTTTCATAGAGCCGTTTGGAAACGCTCTGTTTGTAAAATCTGCAAGTGGATATTTTGACCTCTCTGAGGATTTCGTTGGAAACGGGATTTCTGTATATAACGCTAGACAGAAGAATTCCCAGTAACGTCTTGGGGCTGTGTGTGTTCAACTCACAGAGATGAAGCTTCCTTTAGACAGAGCAGATTTGAAACCCTCTTTTTGTGGAATTTGGAAGTGGAGATTTCAAGCGCTTTTCGGCCTATGGTAGGAAAGGAAATATCTTCGTATAAAAACTAGAGAGAATCATTCTCAGCAACCACTTTGTGATGTGTGCATTCCACTCACAGAGTTTAACCTCTGTTTTCATAGAGCAGTTTGGAGACACTGTGTTTGTAAAGTCTGCAAGTGGATATTTTGACCTCTCTAAGGATTTCGTTGGAAACAGGATTTCTGTACATAACGCTAGACAGAAGAATTCCCAGTAACTTCTTTGGGCTGCGTGTGTTCAACTCACAGAGTTGAACCTTCCTTTAGAGAGAACAGATTTGAAACCCTGTTTTTGTGGAATTTGCAAATGGAGATTTCAAGCGCTTTGGGGCCAACGGTAGAAAAGGTAATATCTTCTTTAAAAACTAGAAAGAATCATTCTCAGCAACCAATCTGTGATGAGTGCGTTCCACTCACAAAGTTTAACATTTGTTTTCATAGAGCAGTTTGGGGACACTCTGTATGTAAAGTCTGCAAGTGGATATTTGGACCTCTGTGAGGATTTTGTTGGAAACGTTATTTCTGTATATAACGCTAGACAGAAGAATTCCCAGTAACTTCTTTGGGCTGCGTGTGTTCCACTCACAGAGATGAACCTTCCTTTAGACAGAGCAGATTTGAAACCCTCTTTTTGTGGAATTTGGAAGTGGAGATTTCCAGTGCTGTTGGGCCATGGGTAGAAAAGGAAATATCTTCGTATAAAAACTAGAGAGAATCATTCTCAGCAACCACTTTGGGATGTGTGCGTTCCACTCACAGAGTTCAACCCTTCTTTTAATAGAGCAGATTGGAAACACACTGTTAGTAAAGTCTGCAAGTGGATATTTGGACCTCTTTGAGGATTTCGTTGGAAACGGGATTTGTGCGTATAACGCTAGACAGAAGAATTCTCAGTAACTTCTTTGGGTTTCGTGTGTTCAACTCACAGATTTGAACCTTCCTTTAGGCAGAGCAGATTTGAAAACTTGTTTTTGTGGAATTTGCAAGTGGAGATTTCAAGCGCTTTTTTGCCAACGGTAGAAAGGAAATATCTTCGTATAAAAACTAGAGACAATCATTCTCAGCAACCACTTTCTGATGTGTGCTGTCCAGTCACAGAGCTTAACGTTTGTTTTCATAGATCAGATTGGAAACACTCTGTTTGTGAAGTCAGCAAGTGGATATTTGGATCTCTTTGAGGATTTCGTTGGAAAAGGGATTTCTGCATATAACGCTAGACAGAAGAATTCTCAGTAACTTCTTTGGGCTACGAGTGTTCAACTCACAGAGTTGAACCTTCCTTTAGACAGAGCAGATTTGAAACCCTCTTTTTGTGGAATTTGCAACTGGAGATTTCAAGCGCTTTGGGGCGAACAGTAGAAAAGGAAATATCTTCGTTTAAAAACTAGAGAGAATCATTCTCAGCAACTACTTTGTGATGTGTGTGTTCCACTCACAGAGTTTAACCTTTGTTTTCATAGAGCAGTTTGGAAACACTCTGTTTGTACCGTCTGCAACTGGATATTTGGACCTCTCTGAGGATTTCTTTGGAAACAGATTTCTGTATATAACGTTAGACAGAAGAATTCTCAGTAACTTCTTCGGGCTGCGTGTGTTCAACTCACAGAGTTGAACCTTCCTTTAGACAGAGCAGATTTGAAACCCTCTTCTTCTGGAATTTGCAAGTGGAGATTTCAAGAGTTTTGGGGCCAACAGTAGGAAAGGAAATATCATCGTTTAGAAACTTGAGAGAATCATTCTCAGCAACCACTTTGGGATGTGTGCGTTCCACTCACAGAGTTTAACCTCTGTTTTCATAGAGCAGATTGGAAACACTCTGTTTGTAAATTCTGCAAGTGGATATTTGGACCTCTTTGAAGATTTCGTTGGAAACGGGATTTCTGCGTATAACGCTAGACAGAAGAATTCACAGTGACTTCTTTGGGCTGCGTGTGTTCAACTCACAGAGTTGACCCTTCCTTTAGACAGAGCAGATTTGAAAGTCTCTTTTTGTGGAATTGGCAAGTGGAGATTTCAAGCGCTTTGGGGCCAACGGTAGAAAAGGAAATATCTTCGTATGAAAAATAGACAGAATCATTCTCAGCAACCATTTTGGCATGTGTGCGTTCCACTCACAGAGTTTAACCTTTGTTTTCATCGAGTAGTTTGGAAACACTGTGTTTGTAAAGTCTGCAAGTGGATATTTGGACCTCTTTAAGGATTTCATTGGAAATGGGATTTCTGCTTATAACGCTAGACAGAAGAATTCTCAGTAACTTCATCGGGGTGCGTGTGTTCAACTCAAAGAGATGAATCTTCCTTTAGGCAGAGAAGATTTGAAACCCTCTTTTTGTGGAATTTGCAACTAGATATTTCAAGCACTTTGGGGCCAACGGTAGAAAAGGAAATATCGTCGTTTAAAAACTAGAGAGAATCATTCTCAGCAACCACTTTGTGATGTGTGCTTTCCACTCACAGAGTGTAACCTCTGTTTTCATAGAGCAGTTTGGAGACACTGTGTTTGTCCAGTATGCAAGTGGATATTTGGACCACTCTGAGGATTTCTTTGGAAACGGGATTTCTGTATATAACGCTAGACAGAAGAATTCCCATTAACTTCTTTGGGCTGCGTGTGTTCAACTCACAGAGTTGAACCTTCCTTTAGACAGAGCAGATTTGAAACCCTCTTTTTGTGGAATTTGCAAGTGGAGATTTCAAGCGCTTTGGGGCCAACGGTAGAAAAGGAAATATCTTCGTATGAAAAATAGACAGAATCATTCTCTGCAACCACTCTGTGATGTGTGTTTCCAGTCACAGAGCTTAACGTTTGTTTTCATAGAGCAGTTTGGAAGCCCTCTGTTTGTAAAGTCTCCAAGTGGATATTTGGACCTCTTTGAGGATTTCGTTGGAAACCGGATTTCTGCGTACAACGCTAGACAGAAGAATTCTCAGTAACTTCATCGGGGTGCTTGTGTTCAACTCACAGAGTTGAACCTTCCTTTAGACAGAGCAGATTTGAAACCCTGTTTTTGTGGAATTTGCAAGTGGAGATTTCAAGCGCTTTGTGGCCAACGGTAGAAAAGGAAATATCTTCGTATAAAAACTAGAGAGAATCATTCTCAGCAACCACTCTGTGATGAGTGCTTTCCATTCACAAAGTTTAACCTCTGTTTTCATACAGCAGTTTGGAGACACTATGTTTGTAATGTCTGCAAGTGGATATTTGGACCTCTCTGAGGATTTCGTTGGTAACGGGATTTCTGAATATAACGCTAGACAGAAGAATTCCCAGTAACTTCTTCGGGCTGCGTGTGTTCAACTCACAGAGTTGAACCTTCCTTTAGACAGAGCAGATTTGAAACCCTGTTTTTGTGGAATTTGCAAGTGGAGATTTCAAGTGCTTTTCCGCCAACGGTAGAAAAGGAAATATCTTCATATAAAAACTAGACAGAATCATTCTCAACAACCCTTTTGGGATGTGTGTGTTCCACCCACAGAGTTTAACCTTTCTTTTTATACAGCAGTTTGGAAACACTCTTTTCGTAAGTCTGCAAGTGGATATTTGGACCTCTCAGAGGATTTCGTTTGAAACGGGATTTCTGTATATAACGCTAGACAGAAGAATTCCCATTAACTTCTTTGGGCTGCGTGTGTTCAACTCACAGAGTTGAACCTTCCTTTAGACAGAGCAGATTTGAAACCCTCTTATTGTGGAATTTGGAAGAGGAGATTTCAAGCGCTTTTGGGACGACGGTAGAAATGGAAATATCTTCGTATAAAAACTAGAGAGAATCATTCTCAGCAACCACTTTGGGAAGTCTGCGGTCCACACACAGGATTCAACCTTTCTTTTAATAGAGCAGATTGGAAACACTGTGTTTGTAAAGTCTGCAAGTGGATATTTGGACCTCTTTGTGGATTTCGTTGGAAACGGGATTTCTGTATATAATGCTAGACAGAAGAATTCTCAGTAACTACTTTGGGCTGCGTGTGTTCTACTCACGAAGCTGAACCTTCTTTTAGACAGAGGAGATTTGAAACCCTCTTTTTGTGGAATTTGCAAGTGGAGATTTCAAGCGCTTTGGGGCCTATGGTAGAAAAGGAAATATCTTCGTATAAAAACTAGAGAGAATCATTCTCAGCAACCACTTGGTGATGTGTGCGTTCCACTCACAAAGTTTAACTTCTGTTTTCATAGAGCAGTATGGAGACACTCTTTTCGTAAAGTCTGCAAGTGGATATTTGGACCTCTCGGAGGATTTCGTAGGAAACGGGATTTCTGTATATAACGCTAGACAGAAGAATTCCCAGTAACTTCTTTGGGCTGCGTGTGTTCAACTCACAGAGTTGAAACTTCCTTTAGACAGAGCAGATTTGAAACCCTCTTTTTGTGGAATTTGCAAGTGGACATTTCAAGCGCTTTTCGGCCAACGGTAGAAAAGGAAATATCTTCGTATAAAAAATAGACAGAATCATTCTCAGCAACCATTTTGGCATGTGTGCGTTCCACTCACAGAGTTTAACCTTTCTTTTAACAGAGAAGTTTGGAAACACTCTCTTTGTAAAGTCTCCAAGTGCATATTTGGACCTCTCAGAGGATTTCGTTGGAAACGGTATTTCTCTATGTAACGCTAGACAGAAGAATTCCCATTAACTTCTATGGGCTGCGTGTGTTCAACTCACAGAGTTGAACCTTCCTTTAGACAGAGCAGATTTGAAACCCTCTTATTGTGGAATTTGGAAGTGGAGATTTCTAGCGCTTTTGGGCCGACGGTAGAAATGGAAATATCTTCGTATAAAAACTAGGGAGAATCATTCTCAGCAACCACTTTGGGATGTGTGCATTCCACTCACAGAGTTCAACCTTTCTTTCAATAGAGCAGATTGGAATCACTCTGTTTGTAAAGTCTGCAAGTGGATAATTGGACCTCTTTGAGGATTTCATTGGAAACGGGATTTGTGCGTATAACGCTAGAAAGAAGAATTCTCAGTAACTTCTCTGGGCTGCCTGTGCTCAACTCACAAATCTGAACTTTCCTTTAGACAGAGCAGATTTGAAACTCTCTTTTTGTGGAATTTGGAAGTGGAAATTTCAAGCGCTTTGGGGCCTATGGTAGAAAAGGAAATATCTTCGTATAAAAATTAGAGAGAATCATTCTCAGCAACCATTTGGTGATGTGTGTTTCCAGTCACAGAGCTTAACGTTTGTTTTCATAGAGCAGTTTGGAAACACTCTGTTTGTGAAGTCTGCAATTGGATATTTGGACCTCTTTGAGGATTTCGTTGGAAACGGGATTTCTGCATATAACACTAGACAGAAGAATTCTCAGTAACTTCTTTGGGCTGCGTCTGTTCAAATCACAGAGATGAACGTTCCTTTAGACAGAGCAGATTTGAAACCCTCTTTTAGTGGAATTTCCAAGAGGAGATTTCAAGCGCTTTGGGGCCTACGGTAGAAAAGGAAATGTCTTCGTATAAAAACTAGAGAGAATCACTCTCAGCAACTACTTTGTGATGTGTGCGTTCCACTCACAGAGTTTAACCTTTGTTTTCATAGAGTAGTTTGGAAACACTCTATTTGTAAAGTCTGCAAGTGGATATTTGGACCTCTTTGAAGATTTCGTTGGTAACGGGATTTCTGCGTATAACGCTAGACAGAAGAATTCTCAGTAACTTCATCGGGGTGCATGTGTTCAACTCACAGATTTGAACCTTCCTTTTGACAGAGCAGATTAGAAACCCTCTTTTTGTGGAATTTGCAAGTGGAGATTTCAAGAGCTTTGGGGCCAACGGTGGAAAAGGAAATATCTTCATTTGAAAACTAGAGAGAATCATTCTCAGCAACCACTTTGTGATGTGTGAATTCCACTCACAGAGAGTAACCTCTGTTTTCATACAGCAGTTTGGAGACACTGTGTTTGTAAAGTCTGCAAGTGCATATTTGGTCCTCTCTGAGGATTTCATTGGAAACGGGATTTCTGTATATAACGCTAGACAGAAGAATTCTCAGTAACTTCTTTGAGCTGCGTGTGTTCAACTCTCAGAGTTGAACCTTCCTTTAGACAGAACAGATTTGAAACCCTCTTTTTGTGGAATTTGCAAGTGGAGTTTTCAAGCGCTTTTTGGCCAACGGTTGAAAAGGAAATATTTTCATATTAAAAACTAGACAGAATCATTCTCAGCAACCACTTTGTGATGTGTGCATTCCACTCACAGAGTTCAACCTTTCTTTTAATAGAGCAGATTGGAAACACTCTGTTTGTAAAGTCTGCAAGTGGATATTTGAACCTCTTTGAGGATTTCGTTGGAAACGGGATTTCTGTATATAACGCTAGACGGAAGAATTCTCAGTAACTTCTTTGGGCTGCGTGTGTTCAACTCACAAAGCTGAACCTTCATTTAGACAGAGGAGATTTGAAACCCTCTTTTTGTGGAATTGGGAAGTGGAGATTTCAAGCGCTTTGGGGCCTATGGTAGAAAAGGAAATATCTTCGTATAAAATCTGGAGAGAATCATTCTCAGCAACCACTTGGTGATGTGTGCCTTCCACTCACAGAGCTTAACGTTTCTTTTCATGGAGCAGATTGGAAACACTCTGTTTGTGAAGTCTGCAAGTGGAGATTTGGACCTCTTTGAGGATTTCGTTGGAAACGTGATTTCTGCGTATAACGCTAGACAGAAGAATTCTCAGTAACTTCATCGGGGTGCCTGTGTTCAACTCACAGAGTTGAACTTTCCTTTAGACAGAGCAGATTTGAAAACCTGTTTTTGTGGAATTTGCAAGTGGAGATTTCAAGTGCATTTTGGCCAACGGTAGGAAAGGAAATATCTTCGTATAAAAACTAGACAGAATCATTCTTAACAACCCTTTCGGGATGTGTGCGTTCCTCTCACAGAGTTTAACCTTTCTTTTCATAGAGCAGATTGGAAACACTCTTTTCGTAAAGTCTGCAAGTGGATATTTGGACCTCTCGGAGGATTTCGTTTGAAACGGTATTTCTGTATATAACGCTAGACAGAAGAATTCCCAGTAACTTCTTTGGGCTGTTTGTGTTCAACTCACAGAGTTGAACCTTCCTTTAGACAGAACGGATTTGTAACCCTCTTTTTGTGGAATTTGCAAGTCGAGATTTCAAGCGCTTTGTGGCCAACGGTAGAAAAGGAAATATCTTCGTTTAAAAACTAGACAGAATCATTCTCAGGTACCATTTTGGCATGTGTGCGTTCCTCTGACAGAGTTTAACCTTTCTTTTAATAGAGCAGTTTGGAAACACTCTGTTTGTAAAGTCTGCAAGTGGATATTTGGACCTCTTTGAGGATTTCGTTGGAAACGGGATTTCTGTATATAACGCTAGACAGAAGAATTCTCAGTAACTTCATCGAGGTGCATGCGTTCAACTCACAGAGTTGAACATTCCTTTAGACAGAGCAGATTCGAAACCCTCTTTTTGTGGAATTTGCAAGTGGAGATTTCAAGCGCTTTTGGGCCGAAGGTGGAAATGGAAATATCTTCGTATAAAAACTAGAGAGAATCATTCTCAGCAACCACTTTGGTATGTGTGCGTTCCACTCACAGAGTTCAACCTTTCTTTTCATAGAGCAGATTGGAAACACTCTCTTTGTGAAGTCTGCAAGTGTATATTTGGGCCTCATTGAGGATATTGTTGGAAACGGGATTTCTGCGTATAACGCTAGACAGAAGAATTCTCAGTAACTTCTTTGGGTTGCATGTGTTCAACTCACAGAGTTGAACCTTCCTTTAGACAGGGCAGATTTCAAACCCTCTTTTTGTGGAATTTGCAAGTGGAGATTTCAAGCGCTTTGGGGCTTACGGTAGAAAAGGAAATGTCTTCGTATAAAAACTAGAGAGAATCATTCTTTGCAAACACTTTGTGATGTGTGCGTTCCACTCACATAGCTTAACCTTTGTTTTCATAGAGCCGTTTGGAATCACTCTGTTTGTAAAGTCTGCAAGTGGATATTTGGACCTCTTTAAGGATTTCGTTGGAAATGGGATTTCTGCATATAACACTAGACAGAAGAATTCTCAGTAACTTCTTTGGGCTGCGTGTGTTCAAATCACAGAGTTGAACATTTCTTTAGACAGAGCAGATATGAAACCCTCTTTTTGTGAAATTTCCAAGAGGAGATTTCAAGCGCTTTGGGGCCTACGGTAGAAAAGGAAATATCTTCGTATAAAAACTAGAGAGAATCACTCTCAGCAACTACTTTGTGATGTGTGCGTTCCACTCACAGAGTTTAACCTTTGTTTTCATAGAGTAATTTGGAAACACTCTGTTTGTAATGTCTGCACGTGGATATTTGGACCTCTTTAAGGATTTCGTTGGAAATGGGATTTCTGCATATAACGCTAGACAGAAGAATTCTCAGTAACTTCATCGGGGTGCATGTGTTCAACTCACAGAGTTGAACCTTCCTTTAGACAGAGCAGATTTGAAAACCTCTTTTAGTGGAATTTGCAAGTGGATATTTCAAGTGCTTTGGGGCCAAAGGTAGAAAAGGAAATATCCTCGTTTAAAAACTAGAGAGAATCATTCTCAGCAACCACTTTGTTATGTGTGCGTTCCACTCACAGAGTTTAACCTTTCTTTTAATAGAGCAGTTTGGAAACACTCTGTTTGTAAAATCTCCAAGTGGATATTTGGACCTCTCAGAGGATTTTGTTGGAAACGGGATTTCTCTATATAACGCTAGACAGAAGAATTCACATTAACTTCTATGGGCTGCGTGTCTTCAACTCACAGAGTTGAAACTTCCTTTAGACAGAGCAGATTTGAAACCCTCTTATTGTGGAATTTGGAAGTGGAGATTTCAAGCGCTTTTGGGCCGAAGGTAGAAATGGAAATATCTTCGTATAAAAACTAGAGAGAATCATTCTCAGCAACCACTTTGGGATGTGTGCATTCCACTCACAGAGTTCAACCTTTCTTTTAATAGAGCAGATTGGAAACACTCTGTTTGTAAAGTCTGCAAGTGGATATTTGGACCTCTTTGAGGATTTCGTTGGAAACGAGATTTCTGCGTAAAACGCTAGACAGAAGAATTCTCAGTAACTTCATCGGGGTGCTTGTTTTCAACTCACAGAGTTGAACCTTCCTTTAGACAGAGCAGATTTGAAACCTTGTTTTTGTGGAATTTGCAAGTGGAGATTTCAAGTGCTTTTCGGCCAATGGTAGAAAAGGAAATATCTTCGTATAAAAACTAGAGAGAATCATTCTCAGCAACCACTCTGTGATGTGTGCGTTCCACTCACGAAGTTTAACCTCTGTTTTCATACATCAGTTTGGAGACACTCTGTTTGTAAAGTCTGCAAGTGGATATTTGAACCTCTCGGAGGATTTCGTTGGTAACGGGATTTCTGTATATAATGCTACACAGAAGAATTCCCAGGAGCTTCTTTGGGCTGCGTGTGTTCAACTCACAGAGTTGAACCTTCCTTTAGACAGAGCAGATTTGAAATCCTGTTTTTGTGGAATTTGCAAGTGGAGATTTCAAGTGCTTTTCGGCCAATGGTAGAAAAGGAAATATCTTCGTATAAAAACTATACAGAATCATTCTCAACAACCCTTTTGGGATGTGTGCGTTCCACTCACAGAGTTTAACCTTTCTTTTCATAGAGCAGATTGGAAACACTCTTTTCGTAAAGTCTGCAAGTGGATATTTGGACCTCTCGGAGGATTTCGTTGGAAACGGGGTTTCTGTATATAACGCTAGACAGAAGAATTCCCAGTACCTTCTTTGGGCTGCGTGTGTTCAACTCACAGAGTTAAACCTTCCTTTAGACAGAGCAGATTTGAAACACTCTTTTTGTGGAATTTGCATGAGGAGATTTCAAGCGCTTTGGGGACAACTGTAGAAAAGGAAATATCTTCGTTTAAAAACTAGACAGAATCATTCTCAGCAACCATTTTGGCATGTGTGCGTTCCACTCACAGAGTTTAACCTTTCTTTTAATAGAGCAGTTTGGAAACACTCTGTTTGTAAATTCTCCAAGTGGATATTTGGACCTTTCTGAGGATTTCGTTGGAAACGGGATTTCTGTGTATAACGCTAGAAAGAAGAATTCCCATTAACTTCTTTGGGCTGCGTGTGTTCAACTCACAGAGTTGGACCTTCCTTTTGACAGAGCAGATTTGAAACCCTCTTATTGTGGAATTCGGAAATGGAGATTTCAAGCGCTTTTGGGCTGACGGTAGAAACGGAAATATCTTCGTTTAAAAATTAGAGAGAATCATTCTCAGCAACCACTTTGGGATGTGTGCGTTCCACTCACAGAGTTCAACCTTTCTTTTAATAGAGCAGATTGGAAACACTCTGTGTGTAAAGTCTACAAGTGGATATTTGGACCTCTTTGAGGATTTCTTTGGAAAGGGGATTTCTGTATATAACGCTAGACAGAAGAATTCTCAGTATCTTCTTTGGGCTGCGTGTGTTCAACTCACAAAGCTGAACCTTCCTTTAAACAGAGCAGATTTGAAACCCTGGTTTTGTGGAATTTGCAAGTGGAGATTTCAAGCGCTTTGGGGCCAACGGTAGAAAAGGAAATATCTTCTTATAAAAAATAGACAGAATCATTCTCAACAACCATTTTGGCATGTGTGTGTTCCACTCACAGAGTTTAACCTTTCTTTTCACAGAGCAGCTTGGAAACACTCTGTTTGTAAAGTCTCCAAGTGGATATTTGGACCTCTCAGAGGATTTTGTTGTAAACGGGATTTCTCTATATAACGCTAGACAGAAGAATTCTCAGTAACTTCATCGGGGTGCATGCGTTCAACTCACAGAGTTGAACCTTCCTTTAGACAGAGCAGATTTGAAACCCTCTTTTTGTGGAATTTGCAAGTGGAGATTTCAAGCGCTTTGGGGCCAATGGTAGAAAAGGAAATTTCTTCGTTTAAAAACTAGAGAGAATCATTCTCAGCAACCACTCTGTGATGAGTGCATTCCACTCACAAAGTTTAACTTCTGTTTTCATAGAGCTGTTTGGAGACACTCTGTTTGTAAAGTCTGCAAGTGGATATTTGGACCTCTCTGAGGATTTTGTTGCAATCGGGATTTCTGTATATAATTCCAGACAGAAGAATTTCAAGTAACTTCTTTGGGCTGCGTGTGTTCAACTCACAGAGTTGAACCATCCTTTAGACAGAGCAGCTTTGAAACCCTCTTTTTGTGGAATTTCCAAGAGGAGATTTAAAGCGCTTTGTGGCCTACGGTAGAAAAGGAAATATCTTCGTTTAAAAACTAAAGAGAATCATTCTCAGCAACCACTTTGGGATGTGTGCGTTCCACTGACAGAGTTTAACCTCTGTTTTCATAGAGCAGATTTGAAACACTCTGTTTGTAAGGTCTGCAAGTGGATATTTGAACCTCTCTGAGGATTTTGTTGGAAACGGGGTTTCTGTATATAACGCTAGACAGAAGAATTCTCAGTAACTTCTTTGGGCTGCGTGTGTTCAACTCACAGAGTTGAACCTTCCTTTAGACGGAGCAGATTTGAAAGCCTCTTTTTGTGGAATTTGCAAGTGGAGATTTCAAGCGCTTTGGGGCCAACGGTACAAAAGGAAATATCTTCGTATGAAAAATAGACAGAATCATTCTCAGCAACCACTTGGTGATGTGTGTTTCCAGTCACAGAGCTTAACGTTTGTTTTCATAGAGCAGTTTGGAAACACTCTGTTTGTGAAGTCTGCAAGGGGATATTTGGACCTCTTTGAGGATTTCGTTGGAAACGGGATTTCTGCATATAACACTAGACAGAAGAATTCTCAGTAACTTGTTTGGGCTGCGTGTGTTCAAATCACAGAGTTGAACGTTCCTTTAGACAGAGCAGATTTGAAACCCTCTTTTTGTGGAAATTGCAAGTGGAGATTTCAAGCGCTTTGGGGCCAACGGTAGAAAAGGAAATTTCTTCGTTTAAAAACTAGAGAGAATCATTCTCAGCAACCACTCTGTGATGAGTGCATTCCACTCACAAAGTTTAACTTCTGTTTTCATAGAGCTGTTTGGAGACACTCTGTTTGTAAAGTCTGCAAGTGGATATTTGGACCTCTCTGAGGATTTCGTTGCAATCGGGATTTCTGTATATAATTCCAGACAGAAGAATTTCAAGTAACTTCTTTGGGCTGCGTGTGTTCAACTCACAGAGTTGAACCTTCCTTTAGACAGAGCAGCTTTGAAACCCTCTTTTTGTGGAATTTCCAAGAGGAGATTTAAAGCGCTTTGTGGCCTACGGTAGAAAAGGAAATATCTTCATTTAAAAACTAAAGAGAATCATTCTCAGCAACCACTTTGGGATGTGTGTGTTCCACTGACAGAGTTTAACCTCTGTTTTCATAGAGCAGATTTGAAACACTCTGTTTGTAAGGTCTGCAAGTGGATATTTGAACCTCTCTGAGGATTTTGTTGGAAACGGGGTTTCTGTATATAACGCTAGACAGAAGAATTCTCAGTAACTTCTTTGGGCTGCGTGTGTTCAACTCACACAGTTGAACCTTCCTTTAGACGGAGCAGATTTGAAAGCCTCTTTTTGTGGAATTTGCAAGTGGAGATTTCAAGCGCTTTGGGGCCAACGGTACAAAAGGAAATATCTTCGTATGAAAAATAGACAGAATCATTCTCAGCAACCACTTGGTGATGTGTGTTTCCAGTCACAGAGCTTAACGTTTGTTTTCATAGAGCAGTTTGGAAACACTCTGTTTGTGAAGTCTGCAAGGGGATATTTGGACCTCTTTGAGGATTTCGTTGGAAACGGGATTTCTGCATATAACACTAGACAGAAGAATTCTCAGTAACTTGTTTGGGCTGCGTGTGTTCAAATCACAGAGTTGAACGTTCCTTTAGACAGTGCAGATTTGAAACCCTCTTTTTGTGGAATTTCCAAGAGGAGATTTCAAGCGCTTTGGGGCCTACGGTAGAAAAGGAAATATCTTCGTATAAAAACTAGAGAGAATCACTCTCAGCAACTACTTGGTGATGTGTGCGTTCCACTCACAGAGTTTAACCTTTGTTTTCATAGAGTAGTTTGGAAACACTCTGTTTGTAATGTCTGCAATTGGATATTTGGACCTCTTTAAGGATTTCCTTGGAATTGGGATTTCTGCGTATAACGCTAGACAGAAGAACTCTCAGTAACTTCATCGGGGTGCATGTGTTCAACTCACAGAGTTGAACCTTCCTTTAGACAGAGCAGATTTGAAACCCTCTTTTTGTGGAATTTGCAAGTGGATATTTCAAGCGCTTTGGGGCCAACGGTAGAAAAGGAAATATCCTCGTTTAAAAACTAAACAGAATCATTCTCAGGAACCATTTTGGCATGTGTGCGTTCCACTCACAGAGTTTAACCTTTCTTTTAATAGAGCAGTTTGGAAACACTCTGTTTTTAAAGTCTGCAAGTGGATATTTGTACCTCTTTGAGGATTTCGTTGGAAACGGGATTACTGTATATAAAGCTAGACAGAAGAATACTCAGTAACTTCTTTGGGCTGCGTGTGTTCAACTCACAAAGCTGAACCTTCCTTTAGACAGAGCAGATTTGAAACCCTCTTTTTGGGAATTTGCAAGTGGAGATTTCAAGCGCTTTGGGGCCAACGGTAGAAAAGGAAATATCTTCGTATGAATGATAGACAGAATTATTCTCAGCAACCATTTTGGCATGTGTGCTTTCCAGTCACAGAGTTAAACCTTTCTTTTAATAGAGCGGTTTGGAAACACTCTGTTTGTAAAGTCTCCAAGTGGATATTTGGACCTCTCTGAGGATTTCGTTGGAAACGGGATTTCTGTATATAACGCTAGACAGAAGAATTCCCATTAACTTCTATGGGCTGCGTGTGTTCAACTCACAGAGTTGAACCTTCCTTTAGACAGAGCAGATTAAAAACCCTCTTATTGTGGAATTTGGAAGTGGAGATTTCAAGCGCTTTTGGGCCGACGGTAGGAAAGGAAATATCTTCGTATAAAAACTAGAGAGCATCATTCTCAGCAACCACTTTGGGATGTGTGCATTCCACTCACAGAGTTCAACCTTTCTTTCAATACAGCAGATGGGAAACACTCTGTTTGTAAAGTCTGCAAGTGGATATTTGGACCTCTCTGAGGATTTCGTTGGAAACGGGATTTCTGTATATAACCCTAGACAGAAGAATTCTCAGTAGCTACTTTGAGCTGCGTGTGTTCAACTCACAGAGTTGAACCTTCCTTTAGACAGAGCAGATTTGAAACCCTGTTTTTGTGGAATTTGCAAGTGGAGATTTCAAGCGCTTTGTGGCCAACGGTAGAAAAGGAAATATCTTTGTATAAAAACTAGAGGGAATCACTCTCAGCCACTACTTTGTGATGTGTGCGTTCCACTCACAGAGTTTAACCTTTGTTTTCATAGAGTAGTTTGGAAACACTCTGTTTGTAATGTCTGCAAGTGGATATTTGGACCTCTTTAAGGATTTCCTTGGAAATGGGATTTCTGCGTATAACTCTAGACAGAAGAACTCTCAGTATCGTCATCGGGGTGCATGTGTTCAACTCACAGAGTTGAACCTTCCTTTAGACAGAGCAGATTTGAGAACCTCTTTTTGTGGAATTTGCAAGTGGAGATTTGAAGCACTTTGGGGCCAACGGTAGAAAAGGAAATATCCTCGTTTAAAAACTAGAGAGAATCATTCTCAGCAACCACTTTGTTATGTGTGCGTTCCACTCACAGAGTGTAACCTCTGTTCTCATAGAGCAGTTTGGAGCCACTGTGTTTGTAATGTCTGCAAGTGGATATTTGGACATCTCAGAGGATTTGGTTGGAAACGGGATTTCTGTATATAACGCTAGACAGAAGAATTCTCAGTAACTTCTTTGAGCTGCATGTGTTCAACTGACAGAGTTGAACCTTCCTTTAGACAGAGCAGGTTTGAAACCCTGTTTTTGTGGAATTTGCAAGTGGAGATTTCAAGCACTTAGGGGCCAACGGTAGAAAAGGAAATATCTTTGTTTAAAAACTAGAGAGAATCATTCTCCGCAACCACTCTGTGAAGTGTGCGTTCCACTCACAAAGTTTAACCTCTGTTTTCATAGAGTAGTTTGGAGACACTCTGTTTGTAAAGTCTGCAAGTGGATATTTGGACCTCTCTGAGGATTTCGTTTGAAACGGGATTTCTGTATATAACGCTAGACAGAAGAATTCCCAGTACCTTTTTTGGGCTGCGTGTGTTCAACTCACAGAGTTGAACATTCCTTTAGACAGAGCAGATATGAAACCCTCTTTTTGTGGAATTTGCAATTGGAGATTTCAAGCGCTTTTGGGCCTACGGTAGAAAAGGAAATATATTCGTATAAAAACTAGAGAGATTCATTCTCAGCAACAACTTGGTGATGTGTGCTTTCCAGTCACAGAGCTTAACGTTTGTTTTCATAGAGCACTTTGGAAACACTCTGTTTGTGAAGTCTGCAAGTGGATATTTGGAACTCTTTGGGGATTTCTTTGGAAATGGGATTTCTGCATATAACGCTAGACAGAAGAATTCTCAGTAACTTCTTTGGGCTGCGTGTGTTCAACTCACAGAGTTGAACCTTCCTTTAGACACAGCAGATTTGAAACCCTCTTTTTGTGGAATTTGCAAGTGGAGATTTCAAGCGCTTTGGAGTCAACGGTAGAAAAGGAAATATCTTCGTTTAAAAACTACAGAGAATCATTCTCAGCAACCACTTTGTGATGTGTGCGTTCCACTCACATTGCTTAACCTTTGTTTTCATAGAGCCGTTTGGAATCACTCTGTTTGTAAAGTCTGAAAGTGGATATTTGGACCTCTTTGAAGATTTCGTTGGAAACGGGATTTCTGCGCATAATGCTAGACAGAAGAATTCTCAGTAAGTTCTTTGGGATGCATGTGTTCAACTCACAGAGTTGAACCTTCTCTTTGAAAGAGCAGATTTGAAACCCTGTTTTTGTGGAATTTGCAAGTGGAGATTTCAAGCCCTTATGGCCTACGGTAGAAAAGGAAATATCTTCGTATAAAAACTAGAGAGAATCATTCTCAGCAACCACTTTGTGATGTGTGCGTTCCACTCACATAGCTTAACCTTTGTTTTCTTAGAGCCGTTTGGAATCACTCTGTTTGTAAAGTCTGCAAGTGGATATTTGGACCTCTTTGAGGATTTCGTTGGAAACGGGATTTCTGCATATAACGCTAGACAGAAGAATTCTCAGTAACTTCTTTGGGATGTGTGTGTTCAACTCACGGAGTTTAACCTTCCTTTAGACAGAGCAGATTTGAAACCCTCTTTTTGTGGAATTTGCAAGTGGAGATTTCAAGCCCTTTGGGGCCTATGGTAGAAAAGGAAATATCTTCGTATAAAAACTAGAGAGAATCGTTCTCAGCAACCACTTTGGGATGTGTGCGTTCCACTCACAGAGTTCAACCTTTCTTTTAGTAGAGCAGATTGGAAACACTCTGTTTGTAAAGTCTGCAAGTGGATATTTGGACCTCTTTGAGAAT